>NW_026606232.1:657500-1255000 GCF_029834395.1 Sorex fumeus
AGACTTGTTACTGTTTTTGGCATATTGAATACGTCATGGGTAGCTTGCCAGGCTTTGCCATGCGGGCAGGATACTCTCAGTAGCTTGCCAGGCTCTCCAAGAGGGGCGGAGGAATCAAACCCGGGTTGGCTGCGTGCAAGGCAAACGCCCTACCCACTGTGCTATTGCTCCAGCCCTCTTAGTAAACAAAGAAATCCAATATTTGTACAAATTCATGTTTCTCCTTATATTCAGTTATTTCTATCTCTAATTTTATAAATTAAAAACCAGGAGAGCACACAGCTGCATGAGCTCCAGCCTAACTGTATAGGGTTGATTCAAGTCTTCTCACTTGTCATATTTATAAGTATCTACTTCAGAGGTGAGAAGCCTGACTCCCATTACCCACAGAATATTACCCACTTATGCCTCTCACTCCCTTGCATGGAAGCATTGTCTCCCTCGCTAATGTTCGCCTCCTCAGTCTTCACCTAGCAGGTATTCTCGCTGGCTCCCTTCAGTTTTTAGATGAAAGCAAAAACGGAATTAAGTGAAAGAGCTGACATTTTTGCTTTAACACGAGCCCTATGATTACAGACTGCTTGAGTCTCTCGCTGTGGCTCTCGGAAGTATGCAGCAAAACAAGCTGTATCTAATTATGGAGGCTCCCGAAAGGAGGTTACAGTGGGGATGAGGAGCTGAAAGTGTTCTCCTGAGGATTCCCTACAAGTTGTCCCCACTCCAATGGACAACCGCTTCTCGAGATGTGATGACTGCATTTCCTGTCTACCAGGGAAATAAGAGTAAACAGAGCATTTTTGCATATTTCAATTCCATCATCGCATTGATTGTAAACTTGTCTGGGATTTTTTAATGGAGGAATTCCCTTTACCTTAAGTGGATGTGTTAGGTGGAATAGGGTAGGCCATGCTGCTATAACAAAAAGCCCTGCAGCTCCTTTTGACCTCATCCTGCTTAATCCACTTCCACGTCAAAATAGATTACAGGCTGGCGCGTTGGTCCCTTCCTTCCTCCCTGACCATGCTGGGTGGGCCTCATTCTCAGAATCAAAGGGAGAAAATCCAAAAGGCACCTCCTCAAAAGGAAACTGACACAGACCACTTTTGTTCCCATTTCACAGACCTGGAGAAACTGAAAGGGGCTGGAACATACCAAGACTCTCAAAGGGACATGCATCACCTCTCCAGATACCATTTTAATACCTGACTCCCAGTGTTAAAAAGAAGGGGCCCCAAATGTCTTGGAATCAAGCAACGTGTGCTTACTAATATACCCTTCCACTCAAAGGGAAGTTAGGAAGATGAGTGTTGCTTTGATAGTGAAGTAACTTGGGTTTTTAAACATAGAAGCCTTTAAAAAATGCTCCAGACCTATTCTACATTGTTTTCTTTTCAACCCTTCGTGGCAACTACTAGGTTGACAGGTTTAAGCTCAGCCCCTCCACGAAGCTGGTGTCATTCTCAAGGATCCGTGAGCCCTGGGAGGGGAAGCTGCCTCTTTCCAGCACAATGTTTCTCTCTGCAGATGCTCAGAGGAGCCTGGGACTGTTCCGGAGACCATGTGTCTTTTTGACAAGTGTGTAAACATCACGAAAGAGCTTGCCTTAGAAAGTGGACATAGAATGACCTCGTTCTAATGGAATTCTGTGTTGACGGCAGAAACCCTGGAGAAGGAATTCAGCTAGAAATCGTCATACCCTGGCCCACACAGAAACGAATGAGGGGCGCCATCGAAGAACGTGGTTGGCTTCTGAGTCACCCGTGGCTTCCCTCCGCGTGTGACCTCGGCCTGACCATTCTCTAAAAGGCCTGAGTCATCACTTTGGGCAGCTCTCAGGGAACATTGTATAGACTCTGAGAACAGATAACACGTTTTATAAGCCAGTGAATCAATGTCAGTTGTAGTTTAGGGCATGTCCAGGCTGTTGGCACAGTGCAGAATCACACAGGGTGTGAACCAGGTGCAGAACAATGGAGAGAGAGACCGTGTGTTTTAATACTGGTGATTAATAAGAGAAGGGCACGCTTTATTTATCCTGGGGCAGTGCCAGGTCGTGGGCAGCAAGTGGGTGGGTGAGGCTCTTAGTAGTAAAATCCAACATGAGGCTGAATGTAGGGAAAGCCTTTCGCAACCTTCTCATTTATCCTCTCTGCTTGACCACCTCCTTTCTTAGAGTTTCCCGCTGTGGACCAGGAGAGACTTGCCTGGAGGGGCATGGCCAGGGCCTCGCAGACCCAGAGGAGAAGATTCTGTGGTCAGAGAATCAAAGGCAGAAGGAACAGCAGGCCCAGACGCTCCTGTAGGTGATGCCAAGGACACTGGACAAGACTCAGAAGACAGGAACGAGACCCAATGTCCTTTCTGGTCCTTCAGGGCCAGGGTCACATGACTTCTGTCTACAGACCTGAATAAGAAAGTGGTCCTAGACTTGGCTCCCCAAAAACAAAAAAGTGAAGGTACAAATCCATCCAGGAGACCAGGTCTGGCTTGATCCGGGCCATCCTTCTCCAAAGCCATTCTGTCTTTGCCCCTCTCAATGCTAAACTTGTCTGGCTCCATCAGAAAAATGGAAGGCCTTCAGGGTGCAGTTAGGGAAGGTCAGGAGGGAGGGCAGCTTGAATCCAGGTGGAAGAGCCTGGGGTCAGGGGGATGACTGGAGAGAGCTAGACATGACTCGAGGGCCTCAGAGACCCATCTCTCTTATTGGCTACCCAGTGTGGCCTGACCCTCTTCACTTTCAGGAGAACCAGACACAAACATTTGGACAGCTTCTCAAGAGTGTGAATGACTAACGTGGCTTGGAAGTCATCATACCTTGGGATCTCACCTTGGCTCTAGGTGAGGAGCACTGTCTTGGAGTCTCTCGGGGAGGGGAGTCAGACTTAAAGGCAGGAAGACAAGTATAGGACAGGGGACCCCCAAAAGGGTCGAGGGTCCCTGTAGAGGATGTACTTGCACGGAGGGTGGCAAAATATCGGCTGCTCTGCTCAGCTCCTGGAAACAAGTAGCTAAGATGAAGCATGACGCATGGAGCAGAGGCCTCTGGGTTTGACTGAGCAGAACACCCTCTGAATCAGTGTAGACTGTTTTGTGGGTCAAATTCAGGGTCTTCCTCATTCACTCACCTCTCGTTTAAGCTGCATCCCTGGCCCCCACCTTAAACATGGGTGAGGTGAGGGGTGGTGGAAGGACTTACCTCATCGTACTCAGGGCTTTCTCCTGGCTCTGTGCTCAGGGATCACTCTTGGTTGTGCTCAGGGAACCATAATAAGTGCTGGGAATCAATCAAAGAAGGGCTGGCTGGGGTCGGCAGTGTGCAAGGCAAGTTCCTTACCTACTGTATTGTCTCTTCGAACTTACCCCGACCTTAATCATCTTTTACAATCAGAATGCCAACGGGAAAATAAAAACAGAGTATGTGGAGACGCAGCTGGCTCCCCATGAAAACCCCAATAACCCATTCGGCTTGAACCACGATCTGAGAGCTAAGAACGTGGGCCTCATTACTAGATCCATATTAGAGATGAAGAACTAGAGTCAGTCATCGGTTAAGTAACTTCTCTGAGATCACGACCCGTAGAGGTGGTGACACCCACAGGAGTCCAACTTTACATTGTCATGCGCTTAGCCACTTGGCCGTGGATACCGAGCTGGGAAAAGGAGTCCTTTCCCAAGGCTGGAAGTCAAGAGTTCAGGCGTCTCACCCAGATGAAGGACTGTGACCTCCTGCTCTGGGGCATTCCCGCATTCCTGACCGGATTCTTGTCCAGATCTGCCTCCCTCATCTCATCTGGGTGGTGGACAAAGACTTGACCACACAGTGAGTGGACTGTCTCGTTCTCCAGGGAGTATCTTCAGAGAACATGCTAAACCGTGGACAAGTATAAGTCAGGCCTTCCGCCCACAAGCAGAGATAAAATTTACACCAAATAAACGAAAGCAAGCAAGAGAATCACCTCTTTGGGGCCCAGCCAAGATGCAAGAAGAGACAGCAAAGAGACTGATGGACAATTTTACATAATGAGTGTTCGGGAAGAAACTATCCTTTTGGGCTTAGCAATGAGATAGCAAATTCCCAAACATAAACTTTAGATGAGCAATTTCCGTCTCTATGCCTTCTGTAGGACACAGAGGAGTGCTGCAGAGGGAGGGAGAACCGGTGAACGCTCCCCACACTCATTGGCCTCTCTGACAAGACCTTGAGGAAGGGATGGGGTGTTGGAGTGGGGGGGACTGTCCATCCCCTGAGGAAACCTGTTTCAGGACCAATGAAGCCCAGATGCTTGTTCCTTTCAGCTGTATCTGGGGGCCTCATTCCAGATGGATTTGATGGAACTAGAGGGCGAGAGGCAAAAAAGAACATTCCTCAAAGACCTTCAAGTCCCCCCTCAACACACAGAGAGAAACACAACTCTAAAGGTCTGCCTGCTGTGTCCCAGCCAGGTGGCTGTTTCAAAAGGAGCAGGCTTGGGCCTACGCACTGTCCTAAGCAGATGTACTTCATCGATTCCATGATTGCTAAATAATAACTGACAGTGATTAATCTAATTTCACTGAAATCCTTGGAAATCCAAGAGCACGCTAGCTGAGTGGGGTGGAGAGAGGACTCAGAATACTGGAGGGCAGGTCCTCAGAAGGCATGAGGAAAATCCAAGTTCAATCCCCCTCATTACATAGTCCCCTAAGCACCATCAAGTGTGGACAAAACCTACATCCTCCCCTAAAAAAAGAACCTTGGTGGGGAGCTAGGTGAAGAAACTGTTCCGTGGAGAGCACAAGCGTAGTATGTGCAACACCCTGAATTTGATCCTTGATACCACTTGTATCACCCACCAACATCACCAGGGATGACTCCTCCTCAAAACGACTTAATTGGTAACATCTGTGTGGTGTGCGTAATGCATGTGTGTAAGACGATGTGTGTCCGTGTATGGTGTATGTATCTAGGTGTGCTTCTATGATACACATGTGGTATGTCTGCGTTTGTGTGTGAATGTGTCATATTGATGGGGTGCAGGCATTGAACGTGATTGTGTGTGGTATGTGGGGGGGGATTCGGTGTATGTCTGTGATAGAGGGTATGCGTGCATGTGTAATGCATGTGGGTTATATGTGAAGTGTGTGTGCACAGTGTTATGTAAAAAGAAGGGGGCTCAGGTGCCTTCTTACATCAAGTCATGTGTAGCTGGTCCAGGGGAAAGACCCAGCCATTTGGATGCTCTTGGGAGGTATTCCGGGATGGACTCCCATGTCCCTGTCACGCCACTGTTCCCCATCACATAGGGGCCTTGAGTCAGGGCTTGAAGTCACAGACCAGTGGGTGATATGTCTGGAGACCAGGCAAACAGACCTAGCAAGTCCCCTGCCCTCTGAGCCCAGGGTTTGGTGTGGATTTACACTTCCAGGCAGCTGCTGGGAATCCGTGACTCTGGGAGCACAGACTGGAAGCTGGGGAGGGGGCAGCGGGTGGTCCCCAGCCATCAGGGCTACCTGAACGATGGTTTAGATACGCCAGCCATGAAGGGAAACAAGCACGACCCTCACCCTCCTGAGAGCACAAAACGCTTTTAAAATGCCCACACAGAGAGACGACCACCACCGAGGGAAGTAAAAGGGGTGCGCTGGCAGGCTTACAAACTATTGCATTTGGAAAGAAAAAGAAATGGCTTGTACCAGCATCCGAGGAGAAATGCTCGAGCCAACTTTGGTCAAGAGTCGGGGCCCCAAACTGTGCAGAGCTGCCATCCCCCTCCCTGTGGTGTTCCCATTTCCCAGGGTTTTCAGTTCAGCTGCTATAGCTGGGGAGAACCAGGGTTCGGCCAGGAGTCCTGTTTAACCTCAGGGACAGGAACAGAGGTCTCAGCAGAATTTCCCAGTTTGCACCCAGACCCCGTGCCTTGGTTTCCTCGCTGTGCCCCATGGTTGTGGGCGCAGACCATGGGGTGTTTTCTGAGAGCAAAGTGCTGCTACCCTGTTAGCAGAGAAACATTGGGGAGTCACCCAAGGCCCCGTGGTAACCGGGGTTGCGACACCACCATTGTGTTCCCAGCAGCAGGAGCCCTGCAGATACGGCCTGGCGGGCCAATTACTAGGATGACTGGGAGAGGCAATTACCTCGACTTGGCCCTCATTAAATTAAATCCGCAACCGCCACATGGCGCAGCACCGGCCTGCAGCCCAAGCTCGCCAACACCCCCTGGGGTGGGGCTTGGGAGAGGAGTGGGGCTGGAAAGCGGCCCGGAGCTAGGCTGGCTGGAGCCGTGTTCCTCCCCAGGTTCATTACCCCAGCGTTTCTGAGAGCCGACACATACCTCTCGGCCACTACAAAGCCCGGCGCGGTTAGCACTGGTGTGCAGGGTATTCCCTGGCTCGAGGCAGCTTCCCAGCACCCAGCTGGAGAGCGTGGGAAGAAAACACAAGAGCCTTCCAGCAGGAGGGAGGGCAAAGGTCATCAAGGGTCAGTGGTCCTCACCTGCGTGCACTGGCTCTTAGGATGAGCAAGCCAAAGAGGCCTCCCTCCCTGTTCCCCTAGGACTCCCAAGTCTCCTTGTGTCAAGAGCCAGGTCCTCCTCCAGGGAAGGCCAATAGGCACTCATGTCACTTTGCAGTTCCCAAAGGTATTGTTTGCGTCTGTGGAGCTGATTTCAGGGGAACTTGGAACTGGGTTTCTCCTCTTTGCCTCTTTGCTGTGCATCAGATGCTGACGGTCGCTCCCTACCACCATCAGACACACACACACACACACACACACACACACACACACACACACACACACACCCCATCTTAGCCAACCTGAGAGTGAGGGTCCTGAAACCTCTCTTCCTGGAAATCACTGACATTGCGTTCTTGGGTGGGTGTTTTCTGGCCAGCATGCTCTTCTCTGTCTTGAAGACAGCTTTCCTGGCGATGTTCGCCAAGGAAGCTCCAGAGCCTTCCTCTCTTCCCCACCCCTCACATACATATATAACCTTGGGAATGAGAAAAGGTGGCTTTAGAGAAACTCAAGGAAATACAAACCACCACAAAATGAGAGATCCAAAGAGAACAGTAAAAGGTGGACAAATATCTTAACACCTCCCATTCCTGTCCAGTAGGTATGACCAGGACAATAATTCCCAACAAGGAACATTCAGAAAAATCACCCACCTCCCTGGTCATCCCACCCTCTGCTCCCACAAGCATGCTTGTTTGCCCAAGCACCCATCCCACCGAACTGCAGTTCAGCTCCTAGGAGAGCGCACCAGCCTTCTGGCACGTGGACAGCATGTGGTCAGCCCAGCTACCCCCACCTTATCGCTTGAACCCCATGTAACCCTAAGTTCCTATATCCACCACAACCTCAAGCTAGTGTCCAACTCTCTGAGCAGTGCTGACCTCAAGTGTTCCTGGATATGAACCCAGGAGGTCCTTGAAGAGGACCCCATTTGGGCCTGATCTCCCAAAGATCCAGGTTTTCCTGGAGTAGTGTCTGGGCTAGGGCTGCATTGGGTTTTCCTAGATAAATCACAGCCTCATGTCGATTAAATAAAATAATAATAGTAATAATAGTAATAATAATAATAAAATAGATACATCATTGTATCTCCTCTAGTTGTTTGCCTGTGTTTTCTGTAACAGGCAACATGAGCATCCCAGAGGGCTCTGAGTCATGGTCGATGGTGCTGGACATTCAGAAGCCCTTTCCCTAGAAACCTTTCTGAATCCTTTTTCCAATTTCTGAACTCCTGTTGGCTCCACTTCATGGATGTGGATGCTACTTCATATCTACAGATGTTTCTTCAAGTATCATGGTACGCCATTTCATTATAAACCTGTCCTCTCAAACAATAGAGGAAACAATTATGTAATTCCATGTTCATCCGTGGTCCTCCCATTGTTCATCGATTTGCTCGAGTGGGTCCAGTAACGTCTCCATCATGAGACTTCTTGTTACTGTGTTTGGCATATCAAATACATCACTGGTAGCTTGCCAGGCTCTGCCGTGCTGGCGAGATACTCTCGGTAGCTTGCCAGGCTCTCCGAGAGGGGCAGAGGAATCGAACTCGGGTCGGCCATGTTGGCCACTTGTAAGGCAAATGCCCTAAATACCTCTCCTTTCCTTTTTATTTCCCCCCACCAAACCTCTTTTTCCTCAGGTTAATTTAGTTCTACTATCTGTATAGTCCTGTGTCATTTTATTTTTTGTTGTCTGCCCATCATGTTTACAAATATTCTTACACAGCCCAGAGAGATGGAACCATCCAAAACCTGTCTTCTTCCTTCTGATGTATTTCATTTCACATAATTTCCTCAATTCCTTTCCTTTTCCAGTGGGTCAATTGCATGTTTGGTACAATCTCCAAATTTTGGTTTTAACAAGTAGCTGGGGTCTGAGATGGCCAGAAACATCTAGTGGGGAGGGGGGAGTAAGACCCCTAAAGAGACCTCAAAAAAATTTTTTTTTAATTTTAAAAAAGAGACCTCAAAGAAGAGGCTGAGAGATAATACAGGAAATAGGGCATGCATTTGATCCAACTTCAGTCGCTAGCACTGAGTACGGTCCTCTAAGCACCACCAGAGCTCATTCCTGAGCACAGAAGCAAGAATAGTCCGTGAACACCACCAGATTTCCCTCCTCCCTCTGAAAAAAAAAAGACTCCAAAGATCTGTGATGACAGTGATGGTTAGCATCTCTCCTGACACCTCAGAATAATCTCGTGATAATTCCTACAGAGGAAAATTCGTAATGGTAATAATGGTAGAAATCCAAGAGCAGCTATCTTTTCTTAATCACTTATGGTGATAATAAAATAATTCTTTACAGATACTAAGATAATGGATTCTGGCCACTTTTAGGGCTCATCCAAGCCTTACAGGAATACAGTGAAATCTACGTGCTTATTCCCATGCTGGGACGGGGCCGACCAAGACTACATTTCCAGCACTGACACGTCATGCTTGAAATCTCTCCCAAAGGCGGTCTGAACACCCAGTACTCCCACTCCCTCATCTGCAGCTTGTTTCAAAGTCACCCCTCTTAACACATTGACTCTGGTGTGTACCACTGGTGGCTCACACTTGTGTATGAGTTTAATTAACACAAATTGCCATGCCAGCGCCAACGTGTCAAAGCGAAGATGAGAGAGCAGCTTAGATCAAAGGAACGCCAGCCTACCAAATTTTCTCTAGAGTGAAACAACAGCATTACAAACGGAAGTAGTGCGGAAGGTTAATGAGGCAGGGCCTAAATATTAAAGCCTAGGGCAGAAGCAGCTCTATCTTTTCCAGCTAGAGTAAATTCAGGAGGGGGAATTCATTGCTATGTCAAAGCTCTAGCCCTGCTTATTTGGGGCTCTAGCACCTAACCCTTCATTCTTCTCCAGTGCCTTTCCTGGGAACTGCATCCTTAGGGTCCCTACCCCCACCCTGAGCCTTCACCTGGGGCTGACTGAGCTCGTTCCACCTGCCTCTCGCCCTCAGATGCCCTCACCCTGGTTCTCTGCTGACCTTCTCACCCTACTCTGCGATGCTTCCAGGAGACCTTGCCAGCCTCTAAAACATACCAGTCAATGAACTCTGAGCAACTAGGTGCCCTGGGTGATGCCTGGGCTTCATCTTTCCTGAGACCCCTGAGCCCGGTGTGGGTGGCACCTTGGGAGCCTGAGTTTAACAGTCTGTGATGCTGAAGTTCCCATTTCCTGCAGGCTCACCACTCCTCCCCTCACCCCTCCTTGCCCTAGCTCTTCCTCATCCATTCCTCCTCCCTTTCACACCTCTGCCCCTTTGTACACAGGGGAATAGATTTTCAGGCTCCCTGGGGGGTCCATGGATGTTTATCTGAGCCACCACCTTCACCTCCCACCCTACTGCCAAACAAGCAACATCTTAGCCCTTACCTGTGCCTTCTCTGGAAGCAAGGTCAGGTGTGTTCATTTTCAGACGCTCCCTTCTGTCTGATTACTTCCAACTGAGCTGTGGTCCTAAGACTTTGGGGTTCATTGCGAATACCGACAAGGTAATCTACGATGTACTTTCTATTCCCTGCTGTAGTATCAACCTAATAGGTCACGATAGGGGTGGGGGGAATCACCTTTTCATAACTGTTCTTGATGATTCTGATATTATTCAAGGATTGGATTTTGGCAAAGAATTTCCCAGAGCCACCATCTTTGAGGTCTAAGAAGGAATCTTCAATGCTTCAGCCTGTGTTTCTGGTTCCTACCTCTGCCCTTATCACCTCGTAATCTAGCGTCATTTCCCTCCTTGCCATCATTGAAACACTTCTCAGGAAGTGATGCCATGCCTCCAGTTCACCCTCTGACCCTCTGTTTTCTCTCTCTCTCTCTCTCTCTCTCTCTCTCTCTCTCTCTCTCTCTCTCTCTCATGTTTGGAAAGTCTATTTACCCACATATTCACTTCCTAATTCCCTAGAACTTGTCATTCCTGTATCTTTGTGTGTGTGCATACGTGTGTGTGTGTGTGTGTGTGTGTGTGTGTGTGTGTGTGTGTGTGTAGCCAAGTACATAAAACTTAAAATGGAGTCTTTGGCATTTCTAAGTGTACAGCTTGGTGCCATCAGCTCTTTCTTGGTGTTCTTCTTCTTAATGGCAGTCATTCCAAATGATTTATTTCTCAGTTATAAAATTCCTTCTTCTGCCTCTTCTTCTAGCTTTGAAATTGCTTCCCCCCCACCTCAAACTTTCTACATTGCTCCCTTAATTCTCTCTCCTCTGTATTTATTTCTGTTAGTTGTAAATGCCCAAGTTTTCTGTTTTTTTTTTCTTTTTCTGGAGAGTGGTATTAGCTTTATTTTTTTGTGTATTTTTTAAATATATTTTTTAAAGAATCACCGTGAGATACAGTTACAGACTGACAAGCTTTCATGATTACGTTTCAGTGATACAATGATCGAGTACCCCCCATCCCTCCACCAGTGCCCATTCTCCACCACCAGTGTTCCCAGGATCCCTCCTGCTACACCCACCCCCTTCCCTACACACACACACACACACACACACACACACACACACACACACCGCCTCTGTGGCAGGCACATTCCCTTTTACTCTCTCTCCTTTTGGGTGTTAAGGTTTGCAATACATGCAGTTAGTTAAATGCGCCAATTTTCATCTCATATCTAGCCCTTCCATGTAACCCGAAATGTTCAGCTATACCCTACACACTAAATGTTACCTGTACACTTGGCACTTCCAGCCGAACTTCCTGAGTTTGAAACCCAACCGGCATCTCAGCGTGGCCACGAGGACTGCATCTCCCCCTCTTGCAGACTTCCTGGATGATGGGTGTTACCATTTCTTCAATCTCTCACAAACCTGGGGATAGACTGGGAATAGACTGTAACTCTCTCCTGCACCTTAACCTATTTACTTATACAATGAATGTTTAAAATATTATTCATTAGTTATTCTATAATCAATATTCATGTGCTTTTAGTTAAAGGTAAAGGTAAAGGCCCTCCCGTTGTTCATCGATTTGCTCGAGCGGGCCCAGTAACGTCTCCATTGGAGACTTTGTTGTTACTGTGTCTGGCATATCGAATACATCACGGGGAGTTTGCCAGGCTCTGCCGTGCGGGCGAGATACTCTCGGTAGCTTGCCGGGCTCTCCAAGAGGGGCAGAGGAATCGAACTCGGGTCAGCTATGTTGGCTGCGTGCAAGGCAAACGCCCTACCACTGTGCTATCGCTCCAGCCCCATTGTTCATTAGTTATTCCATAATCAATATTCATGTGCTTTTAGTTAATAAGGACTTTTTACAAGCTGAGAATTTGGTATGTAGAAGCAAATAGGGTTTTGGTCCAACTCTTAGAAGAGGACCAGCACAGGAGGGAGGGTCTTTTACTACAGTCAAGAAAATCACAGGCAGGTATGTCACACAACCACCCCCAACAAGCCAGCTGCCTTGGGAACAGAGACACTAAGCTATCAGCGAAGTGACATTCTACTCAAGTTGTATACCGACTTTGGAGGAGTTTTTGAAAAATACCAGTTTTTGAAAACTACCGATGTCTTGAGTTAATTATGCTTCTTATCTGTTTCATACTTCTAAAAGTGGACTAACAATATGATTTTAAGGATCTTAGTAATAGTAAGAAGATATCTAAAAGCTAAATATTATGGCCATAAAATAACTTCTGAGTTTTTTTCGAACAGATGCCATTGGGCTACACTGGCACGCGACAGGGACGAATGGAGGCGTTACTGGCGCCCGCTTGAGCAAATCGACGACTAACGGGAAGTTAAGTGATTAAGTGATTAAGTGAGTTTTTTTTCAAATAACACAGGAAGAGAGGCAAGGATATGTGTGGGTCTGTAGCACTGTAGCACTGTCCTATTGTTCATTGATTTGCTTGAGCAGGCACCAGTAATATCTCACAACAAATTGTGAGAATTGTTGTTACTGTTTTTGGCATGTCGGATGCATCACGGATAGCTTGTCAGGTTTTGCTGTGGGGGTGAGATACTCTCGGTAGCTTGCCGGGCTCTCTGAGAGGGGCGAAGGAGTTGAACCCGAAGGAAATGGGTCTAACTAAAATAATATTGCTTAGAAGTTTATTATTGCAAAAGTTAAGAGTACATAAGGATTCATTAAATGGTTCCATTTTGTGTGTATGCAATGCCCTTTAAGAAAATTATTTTGGTTCTTTTTTTAGAGAGATAGAGATAGAGATAGATAGATAGATAATAGATAGATAGATGATAGATAGATAGAGAGCATAATAGCAGAAAGCACAAGTGGTGGGAATTAATCCTAATAAAAAAATTAAAGTTCAAACATAGAACTTGGGAGTCTTTTAAATTCTTTTCCCTAGTAGCCCCGCCCGCATGGCAAAGCCTGGCAAGCTCCCCGTGATGTATTCAATATGCCAAACACAGTAACAACAAGTCTCACAATGGAGACGTTACTGGTGCCCGCTCAAGCAAATCAATGAACAATGGGAGGACAGTGCTTCAGTGCTACAGGAGCCCTGCTAGGTGTCCTTAATTACCCCTCTCCTGCTGTTCTTGTGTTAGCTAGCCTTGTGTTAGCTAGCCTTGTGTTAATACTCTGAGTGCTGGTGGCCCTCCAGATTCTCTCTCCCAACTCAGCAGTCAGGAGGCGGGGCTTCGAGAGACAATCGCTGTCTGAGGAGGCCCCGAGAGTAGGGCCCTCCTGAACAGAATCAGTGCCATCATGAGTGTCAGGCCAGACCCTGGCTTGTGTTCCCCTTTGTTCTCTACCAGGTTATTCTGCAATGAGGAAGTGTAAGTCTGAAACCTGGAAGTGCCCCGTCCCCTACCATAGAACTTGGCCCTCTTGAACACTGATCTCAAGCTCTCTCGTCTTCCATAGCTATGAGAAATCATTCTTGGTTCCTCACAACCACCCCCCCCCCCCCACCACCAATATACTTCTTTGTTATTGCAGCTGAAGCTAAAGACACTTTTGAACTGGTCTTCCTACACCACTAGTTCTTTCATTCTATGGACTCACTTTTCAATAAATATTATTAGGAACCGACTCACTATTCTTGGTTCTGAGAAAACAACCATT
This sequence comes from Sorex fumeus, assembly GCF_029834395.1. NCBI lineage: Eukaryota > Metazoa > Chordata > Mammalia > Eulipotyphla > Soricidae > Sorex > Sorex fumeus. The sequence goes on from NW_026606232.1 coordinate 671,034, forward strand.
TCCTTCTCTCCCCTTCAAAAGACCAATCATCTGTCTTGGATACACATTCCCAAAGAGGAGGCAAGTGAGTAAACATTCTCATTATATCTGGTGCAGGGAAGTATTCTGATATGGTGATATCAGTCGGTGAAGCTATGGGCTGTGTATCTGTACCTCCTCTCCAGGGTTAATGACGCTCTGGGGAGGACTGTTCCCCTGCATACTTCCCAAAAGAAGACCTTGAAGTTCTGAATCCCAAGCTCAATCTAACTCGAGTCAAAATCCCAAGGATCACAGAGCTACTAGGAAGCAAAGGAGATGCAGGAAAGGACTAGAAATAGATTTAACTGGGCTTGGTCCTTTTACAGGGTCCAATTTACAGGGTCCAGTTTGGAACCTGGAACTTCATAGTGCCTGAAAATGGGGCTGTCAATAGAGCCACACCACATCACTATGACCAGGAGGCCACCCACTGTCCATCTCGATTCCAATGCAGGAATTTCCTACAACATGGGAACTCATAGAAGGGCTCCTGGGAACTGCCCCTCCCCCACCAGTTGGTCACTCTGACCTAACACTGAGTATTAGGAATGAGGTCTTTCCTTCTTGTGCAACAACCTCATAACACATAATAGTTCAATTTTCTGTGATGTTACCTGATACTGAAAAGCAAATTATCTTTTATCCATCCATCCATGGCCCATCTTCCAAGTCAATGTGCCTTTGGTGGATCCATGTCAGGGACACGATCTAGGGTAAACATAATAAAGGTCCCCACCTTCCCTCCATCCCCTGCTACACAAGCCCGAGGAGCCCTTCTTGGTGTGAAAAGAAGATATTGGGGTCAGTGAAATCTGTTGCCAAAGGGGTATCTCACTTCTGTCACCAGGCTTCCAGACTCAATGGGATCTCCAGAGTTGGCTGCCCAGAAACCTTCTGGGTATTCCCCTCCGATGGTAGGCACAATCCCTATGGAAGTTCTGCTTCACAGCCGCCTGGAAAAATAGTGGACAGTGACTCCGAAAAAAAAAATCAATATTTTCCCTGCTTAGAAATGTGCATTTGTCTGCTGCATGTTATTGCATCAAGGCTGGGGGCTGTGGGACCCTCAGCCCCATCCCCGCCTGCCCCGAGGCACTTCTTTTTTTTTTATTAAAATTTTTTTCAATAGTGAGACATCATGAGGTACAGTTGAAGACTTACACATTTTTGTGCTTGGGTTTCAATTATACAATGATCAAATACCCATCCCTCCACCAGTGCCCATTTCCCACCACCACGGATCCCAGTATCCCTCCCACCCCCCATCCCCCCCATCCCACCCTGTCTCTGTGGCAGGGCATTCCCCTCTGTTCTCTCTCTCCTTTTGGGTGCTGTGGTTTGCAAAAGAAACATTGAGCGGCAATCATGTTTGGTCTATAGTCTACTTTCAGCATGCTTCTCCCATCCTGGGAGGATCCTCCCAACACCTTTATTTGGTGTTCCCCTCTTTATCTGAGCTCCCTTTTCCCCTAGCATGTGTGGTTGGCCTCCAAGCCATGGAGTAAAATTCCTGGTACTAATCTCGGCCATTCTTGGCTGTTAGTTTCCTATTTTGTTACTATATGTTCCCCAGATGAATGCAATCTTTCTATGTCTATCCCTTTCTTTCTGAGTCATTTCACTTAACATGATACTTCTTATCTCACTGCAGTTTCAGCCTCTGCCTACCTTGACCCTCTAAACCCCTCCAACTCCAGGAGTTCTGGAACCCTAGCACAGCCGAACATAACAATACTATGTTCAATCATAATATTGAACACTTACGATTTTCTCTTGATTGGTCTTGAGAAAGACAAACCGTGAAGTATTGAGGCTCAACTGCTTGAGAAAGCCCACCCACAGCCCTGTTCTACACCGACACTGAGTAAAATCACAGAGATCAGAGGCAAGGCTTCTAGAACTTTCCTCCTTAGCGTGAGGCCTCCCTCAGACCATAGGTATAGGAGGACCCAGGCCGCTCCTTCTATTTGGAAATGAAAACTGTTATCAGAAGCCATTCCCTTGGCCAACACTGAGGGCTATCTTAGATAAGCTGTGAATTTAGTCTCAGTCTCTCCAGGGAGTTTCCTGGTTCTTTCTGGGTTGGGTCCCATCATCAGTCACTCAGAGCTGCCGAGGCATGAACGTCAGGGTGTGAGGGCGGAGCTCCAAGGAAGCAGCATCCCTCTTCCCTTACCCGCCTGGAAGCCAAGACCCACTTCTCTGTTGGGGAGGCACATTTTCCTTGCTCTGCTTCGTGTTGACTTGCCTGTGCCTTATGAAAGCAACTTCCGTACCAAGGCTTCCTGCCTGTCTCCAAGGAGCAGATCAGATTGCTGATACTTATAATCACTCTGAGAACATCTAAACAGCTAAGATTCCCTCCCCCGGGTCAGAGGGATGGTTCAGTGGGTAAGGTGCTTGCCTTGGTTTGATCCCTGCCAACCCTGGCTTGATCCCTGGCATGGTATGTGTTTCCCTCCAAGCACTGTCAGGCGGGATCTTGGAACACGGAGCCAGGTGTAAGTCCTGAGCACAGATGAGTGCCCCAAACTCCCTTTTACAGACACAGGAAGACAAAAACAGAACAAGAAATTAACTTGCCAGCATAGCTTGACAGAAGGGATAGAAGAATAGAGGGGTGGATTTTTTTAACAATGCAAGTTTTATTTATTCATTTATTCTTTCATAGTAGTAGTAGACAACAAATGCATTGAACACTTATGATTTTCTCAATTAGCAAATACTGTGAGAAAGTATTGGCACGCATACATTATTTAATGGTGAATGCTTAAATCATCTTATTCTAGTTAAATTTTCAAACTTTTATGTATTTTATCTTATTTTTAATTTTTCTTTATTTGCTTTCAACATAGCTTCTCCCTAGAATCTATTCTCTTCAAGTGGTGGCGGACATCTTTTACCCGAATTTTTAACAAAACGAGAAGACTTCGATGCAATTATAAGCACCAGACAATGGTACATATTCTGGGGTGAAGTAGGGAGAATGGCAGGCAGGTAGGGAGCAGGAGAAAGAAATGCCTAAGAAGTACTTCTTAGCTTGTAACTCTTGAATAACAATAAAAAAAAATCAAAGCCAACCTAGAGGCTCTCTGCTGACCCCACTTAACGTAGAATGACAGTCTCCCACTCCAGGAAGGCACTAAAGCAGAGAAAAAGCAGGAAGCTAGTTTTATTCATTGTCAAATAGAAACAGACTTCTGGGGTTAGGTGGGGCAGATGGATCTTTGGAAATGTGATTTGAAGGTGGAGAGACGATCCTTTAGGTCTAGACAACCAATGTAAAGACACCAAAGGAGAAAGCCTCCTAACTTAAGTATGAGCAAGCAATTGCAGAAGGAAACATTAGGATCTGCAGTAACTAAATAAAAAGAGAAGCAAATCAGAGCAGGAAACATAACTGTAGCACATGGCAGTCGGAGATGGAAGGACGTTTTCGTCACTTCCTGTTGTCACCAATCCTGGCTTAAGGATCCTGGAAGAAAACAGAAGGACCCAATGGCGTGGCTGATTGCCCGTGATGCATGGGGTCTACTGCCCATGAACAAATCTAAATCTAGTTGCACAAAGTAGGTTATTGTCTCTGGGATCATATGGAGGATTCTTTGGGTTGTGAAACCCAACCCAAGTAAAACGTAATTTTAGTGGTAAATGGTAACTTCTGGCAAGTTGGGGGAGTCATCCTGAAGGACGCTCGAGGGTCTGAGTAGATCTGGGGTGCCGTCATCACACCCACAGCCAAGTCCCTCTCCACCCCAATAGGGGTCACTTTACCCTTACAGAAACATTGATTCTTCTTTCTTCTCTTCCAACGCCTGGTGGCCCACAGTGCAGTTCCCCTGGACCCAATTTCTCCTTCTCCATTGTGTGATTCAAAGAGACACTCTTCCACTTGACAGTTTCTCCCCAAAGTCAGGACAAAGGATTCCCAGTCTGAGGGTCCCCTCAGCACAGGCAGCTCCCAGGGAGACTCTTTGAAGAATTGGGTCTGTTGGTTACAGATCAAAACATTTAGTTTTATTTTTGTAACACTGAATGTAGCAATGCAGAAAATCATGCTGATATTTGATTTCTTTATTTCAGCAAGATTATTTATATGTGTGTGTATTTTTACTGAGGTAACATTGGTATCCTCACTATATAGTTTACATTTCATTTCATTTCATTTCATCATCCTGTTAATCGTCGATTGCCTCGAGCAGGCCCCAGTAACGTCTCTTTCATCCTAGCCCTGAGATTATATTCAGGGCTCTTTAGGAGAATGAGACCCATCATTGTTACTGGTATTTGGCATATTTGGTAGGCCACGGGGAGTTTGCCAGACTCTGCCCTGTGGGCAGGCTACATTCGACAGCCTGCAAGTTTGTCCAAAGTAGGAATGAGATAATAATCCGGGATCTGGATTTTATAGTCTCTGAGTCTTGGCCGCTGATGGGATTACACGGCGCCAGGGGGCCAGGTGGTGGGTGTGACCCCCGCCTACTGGAATTTGGAGGATCTGGGTGGAAGATGCTCGACTCCAATTCGAGTAGGCTTGGAGGTCTCGGCCCCGGAACCCGCGTGGCTTTGTCCCTCTGCCAGTACCTTCAGGTGTGCGGAGAGTGGTCTCAGCATGGTGGTGGCTGGTCCTGGAGGTCTCCGGCTGCCGTAGCCCTGGCCAGGGCGGGGAGGAAAGCTCAACCCGCTCCCTTCCAAGGGACTCCGGGAAGGAACACCGAGGGGCGGGGGGCAGAGACTGCACTGCTCTCGTCCGGGATCTGGATTTTATAGTCTCTGAGTCCATATATATATGAATGAGACCAGTTGTAGTTACTGGTTTTGGCATATCGAATACACAGCGGATAGCTTGCCAGGCTCTTCCGTGCGGGCGGAATACTCTCGGTAGCTTGCCAGTCTTTCCGAGAGGTATAGAGGCTTTTGGGGTGACCTCTAATCACCCTTGTAGGTGTTACCATATTTGAACCCTATCAAATATGGTATGACTATATGGTCATACCATATAGTTTACAACATTATATAATTTGCAGGCATAGAGACTCAGAAGTCAACATCTATTTATATGACATTATGCCACTCACCTAAAAATCTGGTTTCCCATCTTACTTTCCATCATCTACCTCTTTTTACCCAATTATTCCACCCAACTTGCCCTTCTCTGTGGTGAACATGATTTTGTTCTTGAGTCTGAGTTTATGCTTGTTTTCTTTTATTTTCTTTGCTTCTTTATCTTCATCAAATGAGTTAAAGCATACGGTGTTTTCTTTTGTTGTCTGACTTATTTTATTTATGATAATTTCCCCTTGGTCCATCCATGAAATTGCAAAGGGCAGAATCAAAGATTTTTGATAGGTAAGTAATATTCCACTGTGTACTTTGACAATGAATTCCTTCTCCACTCTTTAATGGATTGACATAGGTAGTTTCCCACTCATAACCATTCTAAGTAATTAAGTAATGTTGCTGGAGCAATAGCACAGCGGTAGGGCATTTGCCTAGCACACGGCCAGCCTGGCCAAGCCAGGTTCGATTCCTCCGCCCCTCTCGGAGAGCCCGGCAAGCTACCGAGAGTATCTCACCCGCACAGCAAAGCCTAGCAAGCTATCCGTGATGTATTTGATATGCCAAACACAGTAACGAGTCTCACAATGGAGACGTCACTGGGCCCACTTGAGCAAATCGATGAATAATGGGAGGACAGTGACAGTGAAGTAATGTTGCAACAAATAGGGGACTCATAAATCAATCTAAGTGATATTTTTGTGTTCTTTGGGTACCCTAGGTTACATTCTGATCACTTCAAAGCAAAATTATGCAAAGACTTGAAGCCCCTCAAAGTGGATGTTTCACTCAATTCCTGTGATGATAGCAAGAAAAATGTGTTAGATTCAGTAAACTCACTTCCCAAATCAATTAATTCAATCCAAATTTTCTGTGAATGACAGTCAATCTGATATATATTTATTTTTTTCCTTGGAATGTAGCAAATTTTCTTTTTTGGACCCATGGCTGGTAGCTTCAGGTTATTTTAAAAAAAAAAATGGTATACAAATGTATTGAAATTTCCCTTCACAAAACGTACTTAGTAATGAAGAGACTGTTTTATATCTTTCTTCTTAGATACTACACAATGGTTTATTCCCTCCCTTTATTAACCCAACAATGGTTCTTAGAGAAATAGGGCTGATCACTGTCAGAACTGAGCCTTCAGGATGCCCTCAATTCCCCACCCCCAAAATAGACCTAGGAGAAAGGGCCCATGCTGGTCATGGGGAGAGTTCTGGCAAGTTATCTGAGTTCTTGCTGCCTGTTACTTCCATGACATATGTACTAGATATGCCAGAAGTGTTTATCCAACAGGGAAGGCAAACTTAATCAGGTATGTCTTATCTTACATCAAGCCAGGCTGGCCCTACTAAGCTAAACACTCAAAATTCCTTCCCCTGGCTCCTGGTTGAGAAAATGCTGATGAAATGGGCAAAATGAAAAAGAGCAAAGTGGTCTATGTCCTTCAAGCCCACAGAGGACACTGATTTTGGGGGGGGGTGGGGACAAGCGCTAAGAAGCCACAGAGAAAGAACAATGGGACAACAAGAAAGGGACTAAGGTTTTCATAAATAGGGTTTTTCCTTTTTTTAGTTAAAAAATATGATTCTTTGGATTAGAGAGATAACACAGTGGTTAAGGCTGTCTAGTGAGGTCAACTCCTTGGGTTGTTTATTTTTTTTTTTTTGGTTTTTTGGGTCACACCCGGCGATGCTCAGGGCTTACTCCTGGCTCTGCACTCAGGAATCACTCCTGGCATTGCTCAGGGGACCATGAGGGATGCCGGGAATCAAACCTGGGTGAGCCACATGCAAAGCAAATGCCCTCCCTGCTGTGCTATCACTCTGGCCTCTGTCAACTCCGTTTTGATCCCCAGCACCACATAGGGTCTCCTGAATTCTGCCAGAATTGTTCCCTGAGCACAGAGCCAGGAATAAACCCTGAGCACAGTTGAGTGTGGCCACAAAACAAACAAAAATATCTTTAGTGAAACGTGTATATCTCTCCCTAAGTGATTCCCTGCTGTCACTGTCTAGGATACCTGCATCTCTCGCAGGATGGAGGAGCAGAGCTAGGTGATTTACTGACGCTGCTCCCCCAGAGTCTGGGGGTCGACCCAGGCAGTGGCACCCCTGGGCTCTTTGTTGCCAGTGAGTGTTGCTGCAGTTTGTTGGGCCTCAGAATCTTCTCTGACCCCATTGCCTCTGGGGAAGGACACTGGTGCCCTAAGGCTGAGAACAGCCACCAGAACATACTGCCTTGGTGCTCACTGCATTTCTTTGCTCGACCTCACTGGGAGAAGGTTTCCCTTGGGGGTGAGTAGAAGGAGGGAACAGACACTCCTTTGGGGTACTGCTGAGAACCGGGTAGCTTACACAGTGTCTGCCTTGACCCCCAAATTCTCCGGAAGCCTGCTGATCCACCCAGCTGTTCCACAGTTGTCCCATTGACCCTGTCACTGAACTTCCAAGACATTTTCAGAAGCTGACGCTGAGACAGGTAACTCCAAGCTGTGGCTTTCATCTGCTAGTCCCCAAGTGTTCTGTGGAGAGAGCCCAGGGTTTGAGGCTGGCAGTCTCTTCCACCAGAAAAGCTCAGCTCATCAACTCAGCCTTGCCTAGGCCCACTGCACACATTATCCATGATCCATGGCCTACATGAAACACCTCGCTGGGCCCTCACCCTCTAGCCTCACTTCCTGCACACAGGACCAGTGAGCTTAAAGCATCCCGGCCAGGGTATAGCTGGGCACCATCCTGAGGCTGCAAAAGGTCGTTCCCTCGAGTTTCTGTTCCAGACCTTTCAGACGCTGAAACTCTGATATTGAGATAGGGTGACTAGGGGAGAAGGAATGGACAGAGAGGGAGGGAGCTAATATTTACCTTCCCTATCAGAGCGAGATTAGCACGGCCCAGGCCAGCTCACAGACGCTGATTGTGCAGGTGTTTGGTTCTTTGGGGGTTTAATTGCAAATGCCACTGTGAACCAGTTAGGGGGATAGGCTTTGGAGACATTCGGTCAAGAGATCCTCAATCTTTAGGTGGTGAAAAAAGAACCCCGGGTCATGGAATGATTAGAGTAATCTAAATGAAGCTTAATGGCACTTAGCACTTCAAAGCACACTGAACACATTAGCTAATTAATCACCACCATAGCCCTGTAAGGCCCAGAAATAGCTATTATCCTCACTCTACAGTTGGGGTAAATGAGACTGAGAGGCCAGACACAGTTGCTGCTGGAGCCAGCCTCCGATTGGTTGCGTAGAGGCAATTCTCCAATGTTCTTTGCTTGCAGACCTCTGTGAAACTGTTTCCCATTTGAACTTGGAGAAATTTCAAATGTTTTCCTAGATGTGACTATTTCTGACATAGATACTTTAAAACCAAGGAGGTCCAAGCTGATTAAAGTTATAACAAATTGGAACGCTAGAAAGTTCATGTCATCAGCCAAAGAAAGGGGTTCATCTGATTGAATAATGAGTTTCACATGGATTTGCTTATGCCATCTGCTACAAGATGTTTTCCAAACTGTGGCGTATCAGGGCAAGATCTCACAGAACTGGGGCATGAACTCTTCCGGCATATTCTTCCTCCAATAAGGTAAATGTTTCCCCAGAGTCTTTATAATATTAAGAACAAGGAAAACATAAGGTGACCTAATACAGCAAGACTTGGAAAGTTCCAGATAGCTCTGAGCTTTCAAGTCCCTTAATTAATCCGTCACCTTTTTACGGCGTTAGTGCTTGTTCCATGTTAACACCCAATTCTCTATAAAATCTGCAAGATGTAACTTCTGATAAGGGAAACAATTTTCTGGGGGAAAGGAAATATTACAGCAGGAAGTGAAACGTACCGGTGCTGGCTTTGGTCCCTAAGGTAAGAATCTGAAGTCAGAGGGAGGAAGCCACAAGCACTGAATTTCGGGTGCCCCTAACTGGGGAGTGCCCCACTGTTTACATAAATGGCCGGGAACTTCTATTCTGAGCAGCAGCCTGTAATTTTACAGACAACAATTATAAGGAAGGCCTTGCTCCTGCCTGCAGCAGTGCCCCGCAATGCCTTTTCGTCTTATTGAGTGATTTTCATTTCTCTTCATTCCACTTTGGGGTTTGCCTTAGAGAACCCCCCAAACACCACCCTGAGTAAGACATTGCAATGTGGGTAGTATTTTCTCATGGGAATGACGATAAAATCAGGGGGAGCGTTTCTAATCAAGAACATAGCATCAAACAGATCCTCTATACAAGTAACAACATTCGCAAGAGCACAGATTAAACAACCACAAACCTTTAAAACAATTTTCGTCTCTCTAAGCCTCAATTACCTCATCTGTAAAACAGGTATAATAGCCAGGGTCTCGTTCATAATATTGAAAGATTAGCAAAGGCAATGTAAATCAAATCACCTGACACAAATCCTGGCTTTCATCAGTGCTTTCACACCACCAGGCTAACTTTATAAAAATGCCTGCTTAAATATTTTAATTAAAAATGGTTTTAATTTGATTATCGTTGTTCTAAGATATTGTAGAGTCAGGGATTAATGTGGCTCCTCCTTGTGTGTGTAATTGTTACTGTGCTGGCTCAAATGTTCCAGAACCACCCAATCATCCAAGGGATCCCTCTCCTGCTTCATCCCACGCTCTCCGCACTTGCTCTGTTGGTTCCTTCAACCCATTAGGAATTAATTTTGTTGCAGAAGGGGGTGACAGTTAATTGACTTCTACCATTCATATTCCATTTGAGTGAAACTGCTTTGAGACTTTCCCTTCCTCTATTTGTTTATATAGTACTTAACACAATTTCATCCTTTTTTAATGGCAGGGTAGTATTCCATTGGCATCACAGACACAGAGGCCTTATACAGCATAGGCATTTAAGTTGTTAATGTTTTGTTTTTTGACTAATGGTGTTGCTAAGGGAGATCACACATTTCCTTTCCGATGAGTGTTCTCATACCATCAGGCAAGCCGTGATGACTATCATCACCACCATGTTCAAAGTCAGGCACCGCTCATATTCCCATAGTTAAAATGAACACAGCATCTGAGAGATTCCTCAATGGGCTGTGTGCAGACTTCCCATGAAAGAGACATGGGGTTCGATTCTTGCCCTACATGATCCTCTTAATGCTGTCAGGAGTGATCCCCAAGCACAGAGACGGAAGTAGTCCCTGAACACTGAAAGATTTGGTCTCCAAACTGAAGACCAAAAAATAAGAAAAGGAAAACCCAGAGATCCAAGATAACTTGTCCAAGACTCAACACCAGCTGGAAAGTCAAACCCAGATCGTTTCAATTCAGTCTATATTTCTATTCCACAAGGAGAGTTGAATGTGTTTAAAATGCTAACAATATTATTTTTCTTAAAAAGAAGAATTTGGATGGGTACTTGATCATTGTATAACTGAAACCCAAGCACAAAAATTTGTAAATCTACAATTGTACCTCATGGTGTTTCACTAATAAAAAATTTAAAAAATAAATAAATAAAAAATTTAAATGCACCAACCACAAAAAAAGAAGAAGAATTTGGGGAGTCTTACACTACTGTGGGCAGAGTGCTTGCCTTGCATCTGTCTGACCTGGGTTTAATTCCTGGTACCCCATACGGTCCCCTGAACCTGCCAGGAATGATCCCTGAGTATAGATACAAGAGTAAGCTCTGAACACTGTTGGGTGTGAACCGGAATCCAAAGATCTAAATTACTAGAATAATTTGTAATTATGCATGTGCTATGGAAATCGTTTCACAAAGATCTTTTTGGTTAATAAAATGAAACACACACAAGTCTGCCAACAGGTATTGAGCACAACACTGACCTCAAACTAACAGCCAAAGTTATAAGTATGCTAATTGAGAATGGTGTCATGTAATCTATGCCCACATGATCATTAAACATAGCTCAAGAAAGTGAACTCATGTTTCTTTCTAGTCCCTTTGAATTCCATTCTCAATTTAAAGTATGTGGAAGCACTGGGGTGTGGGTGAATATTCACACCTGTCAGTGTGAACTGAGTCAGGGTTTTGCTTTGCGAAAACCAAGGTTTCAGAAGTAGGAGAGATGGAAAGCTTACCAAAGAGGACAGAGAAGAGAGTTGTGTTCACACATCCCACACTCTCCTTTGTCAGCTTGTGATGTCTGATAACGTTCAACAGTCTCCTTAAAAATCACTAGACGTTGGGCAATTCCTTAACCAACGAAGCATAGGTATGCGCTTGACCCAGTTACCTACTCGATCTGCTTCCAAAGTGCGCAAGTCTGTGAGCGTACTTTGTTCCCTGGACTTTTGTCCATCATGGTTCTGGCCCTCGAAGTTCGAATAACAAGAAATGACCAAGGATGTCCAGACGGATCCTAGAGCAGCCATCATACCCTCTGTGGAGTTGTCAGAGGCATCTACTCCTCTCTGATTTAACTGGAGGATTGTTTTGGTTTGGCATTCTGGGAGAATGCAGGATCATCTGGGGGTTCTCTTCCATGGGGACCCGGCTAACGGGTGATTCCCAGGAGCATGAGGATGCAAAGTTCTGCCAAACTCCCTGCGCACAGCTAGGATGGTGCATGGTGCAAAAACTGTTGCGCGTGCTCTAGATAGAATCTTTGGCTCCTAAGTGTGACCTAACGGGGCTCTGAGAACAGCCAAACTGTGCACAGCCTAGCAGGTTTATAATGCCATTGACTATCTCTGTCTAGAGCACAGGCCATGGCTCAGAGATCAGCCCAAAGTCAACTGTTCCTTATCCGAAAATAAATGTTCATTCTCTGAGTGCCCGAGTTTCCTTTGGAAAGATCCCACCAGCAGTATGAACTCCTCTGGGCCAGATGTGTCTGGGGGGGGGGGGGTGGGCAGAGTGGAAGGTATTTACGTTCTGGGGGTTGGAACTCTCTCTTGGTCCCTGAATCCCCCACACCTTGGGACAGTGACTGCAAAGCTCCCAGTGCAAAACTCTTGGGTTTTTTTTTTCAGCATTACTTACTAATACCTTCGACAAATATTAGCCAAGCACCTGCTGTTCTGTCCCATTGGGGCAGACAGGTGAACAAGGCTGCCAAGAGTTTCGAATCAAGGGTTGTGGGAGGTTGCTGGGAGTTGGTGATTTTCCATTCCACCCCCACTTGGAATCCTGTCAACTTCTGCGGAATCTATTGATGATGTCTCCAGGGTTATGTAATCTCAGCATTCAGCTAATGAATAGTGTCTCTACTTTCATCGCTAAGGCATTTTTGCCCTCATGTCCAGTTGGTTGTTGCTCCGTGCAGCCCTTTTCTTTAGTATTTGCAGAGACCATCTCTGTGGGATGCATGGCCAGTGCAGGGAATTCTCAGGAGAGACACATCCATCCACAAGCCTAGGCCAAAAGAGAAACGTTCAAGACCCGGAGGAAAATGCAAAGGTTAAGGCATTTGGCTTACACTGGCCAACACTGATTCACTCTCCAGCATAGCATATGGTCCCCAGAGGCCTTCCAGGAATGATCCCTGAGCATGGATCCAAGAGTAAGCCCTGAATATCACACAGTGTGGCCCAAACAAGCCTACCCACCCTGCCAGACAGATGATACAGGAAGAAGTACACTTGATCTATGTGCAACCGTGTTAACACATCACCCTAGTTTGAATACTGGCATCACATACTAGCCCAGAGACCCTGCTGTGCATAGACCTGGGAACAGCCCCTGAGCACTGTTAGGTGTTCCCCTCCAAAACAAACAAATAATAATGATGATGATAATAATGGGCTGGAGCAATAGCACAGCGGTAGGGCATTTGCCTTGCAAGCGGCCAACATGGCTGACTCGGGTTTGATTCCTCCGCCCCTCTCGGAGAGCCCAGCAAGCTACCGAAAGTATCTCACCTGCATGGCAAAATCTGGCAAGCTACCCATGGCGTATTCGATATGCCAAACACAGTAACAATTGTCACAATGGAGATGTTACTGAGCCCGCTTGTGCAAATCGATGAACAACAGGAGGACAGTGACAGTGACAAATGATGATAATAATAATATAATAATAATAATAATTAGTAACTGAGGACACTGTCCTCCCATTGTTCATCGATTTGCTCAAGCGGACCCAGGAACGTCTCCATTGTGAGACTTCTTGTTACTGTGTTTGGCATATTGAATACTCTCGGTAGTTTGCCAGGCTCTCCAAGAGGGGCGGAGGAATCGAACCTGGCTCGGCCAGGCTGGCTGTGTGCAAGGCAAACGCCCTACCGCTGTGCTATAATAATAAAGGATATCTCAGTCACTTGAGAGAGTGTGAAGAAGTGAGAGAGCAAGAAGCTTAGATGTTACTTTTTAGGGTGGTATCCAGCTTTCCTTTCCTCTCTCTGCTCACTTAGACGTAACACTTGTGTGGCCCCAGCCAGAGGCGGCATATGGGATTCTCAGTGCCACAGGGTGTACCCAGAGCAGCTTCATGCTCAAGCCCCCACGTCCCTGAATGCCACCACACGTGCTGGCCTGTCCATCCCAAAGCAAAGGCTCAGACTTCCTTCTCTGCCTCCACACACCAACCCTCCCCCCTTTCCAATTGACCCCTGGAAGCACCCTGGGCATTTTTTTTTTTTTTTGCAAGCTCAGCCTTGCATTTAAAAGGATGTTTGCTAACATTTTCCTAGCACTTAGAGATATTTGTAGTTGGAGGCATTTCAGATTATTTACTCACCACATTTCTGGAACCAGTGTTCTTTCCTGAGAATCATTTCTGAAAGCCAGGAATGACTTAACTTTTCTCACCTTCGACCTCTTGAGTCTCCCCGTCCCCCACCACCCTCATCAAAATGTGGGTTTCTGAGCCCTCCACACACCACTGAGAAAGCTAGAAAAGAGCTGGAGGGCCCCTGGGAGTTCGTCAAAGGAGGTCCCAGCACCCCGGCACCTCTGCTGTACAGTCTAGAAACTTCGGGACACTGAGGACTGAGGAACTCGGATTTATTAGATTACTGAGAACCCTGCAAATGCAAAAACGTGCATATGGCTGCTCGTGGAGGCCTCGTTCTCCCCCCGCCCCCCCCCCCCCCCCGAGCTGCTCCATGTTATACAGAATTGGGCGGAACATCCACCCAAATGCAGTTATTTAAAACCCCGGAGGCTCTCATTAAAGCAAATCAGAGATTTATAGCTCTTTATTTCCCCCAAACCAAATCCCAGCCCTCCTGTCAGGCCGTTTTACTCTCTCCTTCCCAAAGTAAATATTTTGGCATTTTAAAAAGTGATTTTATGGATGATTTCTCTGCAAATCTCAGATCCAGTGGATGGCAGGATCTACTTTAGAAACTTCTTCGAAACAAGCCCCTTCTAGCTGGACCCAGCCCTTCTCTCTCTCACATACATGTTAGCACATGTGCACGTGCGCACGCACACACACACACACACACACACAGAGCTTTACAGCCTCCGAACTAATGAGTCCTTTCCCATTCTATTGTTTCTGCTCTGTCTCTCCATCACTCACTCCTTGTAAAATATTTTTACTAAGTGCCATTGTTTTAGACATGTGGAGGGAGGCACAACAGTGAATAAAGTCACCAAGAATCCCTGTCGCCAGGACCTTATAGTCCTGTGGCTGAGTACCATTTCCTGTGCCCGGTCCAAGGCCCCGTCCCAGCGAAATGCTCCTTCTCTCTGATTCTCCACGCTCCCACAAGGTGAATTCATTCTCGTCTAAAGGAGCTGCATGATTGTTTGTTCATTGCAGCACTCTTGACAATAGCCAGAATCTGGAAAAAACCTGAGTGCCCGAGAACAGATGACTGGTGAAAGAAATTTTGGTACATTTCCACAATGGAGTACTATGTAGCTGTTAGAAAAGATGAAGTCATGAAATTTACATACAAGTGGTACTACATGGAAAGTACCATGCTAAGCGAAATGAGTCAGAAAGAGAGGGATGGACATAGAAAGATTGCATTCATCTGGGGAACATAAAGCAACAAAATGGGAGACTAACACCCAGGAGTGGCCGAGATTAGTACCAGGAATTTTGCTCCATGACTTGGAGGCCAGTCACACATGCTAGGGGAAAAGGAAGCTCAGATAGAGAAGGGAGCACCAAATAAAGGGTGTTGGGAGGATCCTCCCAGGGTCGGAGAAGCATGCTGAAAGTAAACTCTAGACCAAACATGATTGCCACTCAATGCCTCTCTTGCAAAAAAAACGGGACCCAAAAGAAGAGAGAGAGAACAATGGGGGGGGGTGCCCTGCCACAGAGGCAAGGTAGGATGGGGGGGATGGAGGGTGGGAGGGATGCTGGGACCCAGGTGGTGGAGGATGGGCGCTGGTGGAGGGATGGGTGCTTGATCATTGTGTGGCTGAAACCCAAGCGCAAAGGTTTGTGGGTCTGTAACTGTACCTCATGGTGTTTCACTAATAAAAAAATGTATATATAAATAAATAAATAAATTTAAAAAATACAGAAACAAAAAAAATAATAAAGGAGCTGCATGTCACAAAAGGACATCTATGAAGCTTCCTAAGTGGTGCCAGGCTAGAGCCACCCGATTCCAAAGCCGTATTTTCCATCCCCTGCCCCCTCAGAGCCAAACTCCCTGTGGTGCAGCAGTTACCTGCTGACAGACTCACCTGAGTCCCTCACGGGACAGAGCGAGTCTTATTCTCCGCAATGTCTAGAACTCAGCCCAAGTTAGAGTAAAGGGTACCGTGCCAGAGAGTTTTCTCGCTGGCTATGCAGGTTGAATGCATTGACCCCAGCCCTAGTTTGATTCCCTGAACCACACATGGTCCTCGCCACACCGCTAGGGGTCACTCCTGAGCACAGAGCTCGGAGCACAGAGGGACATGGCTTCAAAACCAAAAAAAAAATTTTTTTTAAAAGAAGATCACTGTCCTCCCGCTGTTCATCGATTTGCTCGAGTGGGCCCAGTAACGTCCCCATTGGAGACTTTGTTGTTACTGTGTCTGGCATATCAAATACGTCACAGGGAGCTTGCCAGGCTCTGCCATGCAGGCGAGATACTCTCGGTAGCTTGCCGGGCTCTCCGAGAGGGGCGGAGGAATAGAACTTGGGTCGGGCATGTTGGCTGCATGCAAGGCAAACGCCCTACCGCTGTGCTATCGCTCTAGCCCTAAAAGAAGATAAACCTCAGCTATTCTTGGGTGTTAGTCTAGGTTTATCTTCTTTTAATAAAAAATGCTTTTGGTTTTGAAGCCATGTCCCTCTGCGCTCTGAGCTCTGTGCTGTACCAGGAGGTTTACTCCATGGCTTGGAGGCCAGGCACACACTCTAGGGGTAAAGGCAGCTCAGATAGAGAAGGGAGCACCAAATAAAGGGTGTTGGGAGGATCCTCCCAGGATGGGAGAAACATGCTGAAAGTAGACTATAAACCAAACATGATTGCCACTCAATGCCTCTTTTGCAAACCACAACACCCAAAAGGAGAGAGAACAAAAGGGAATGTCCTGCCACGGAGGAAGAGTGAGATTGGGGGGGGGGATGGGGGGTGGGAGGGATACTGGGATCCGTGGTGGTGGAAAATGGGCACTGGTGGAGACATGGGTATTTGATCACTGTATAATCGAAACCCAAGCACAAAAATTTGTAAATCTACAACTGTACCTCATGGTGTCTCACTAATAAAAATTTTAAAAAAAGAAGATAAACCGAAATTGCTAAATGAATGTTCCCTATGCCTCAATGATCTGCAGGGAAGCTGTGCATCCTTCAAAGGCCTGGTGAGCGGGTTGAGTTTGTGCCAACAGAAATCACTACCTGCTCTCCTTAACTTGTTCATTTGACCATCAAAGTTGCCAAAAGGTGCTTCTGGCTGAGCCAGGCAGCTGGGTGGACTGTCCTAACAGACTTCTGCAAAATGATTCATAATGAGAGATGACAGAACGTAATGCAAAAACAAAAGGCCGGATTAGGGTGATGGCTCCGGCAAGCGTTAAGCTTGGGGCTGACAGTTGTTCATTATGTCATAAGCGCTTCAGGTGACTCTGGATGTTAAATGTACTTATAGACCCCAAGTAAGTCCAGGACTGGAGAGACAGTACAGAGGGTACAGTGTCTGCTTTGCATGCTACCAACCCTTGTTTAATTTCTGGCACCATCCTTGGAACTGATGGTCCCCTGAGCACCGAGGAGTCGCCCCAAAACCAAAATATAAAAAAACACACAAAAACAAATGTAAGGGCCTGGAGCAATAGTATGTCTTGCATGTGGCCGACCCGGGTTCGATTCCCAGCATCCCATACGGTCCCCCGAGCACCGCCAGGAGTAATTCCTGAGTGCAGAGCCAGGAGAAACTCTTGTGCATCACCGGGTGTGACCCAAGAAAACAAAACAAAACAAAACAAAAAAGTAAAGTTTGTTAAGGTATAATTCTCAACGCTAAGGTTTAATTCTCAAACTCAAGACCATTTTGCAAATCTCTTTAAATCTAGTGACTGATGGTCTAAACTCTCATCTTCTTAGGCTGTTCTTTCCCTTCAATGTGTCCCTCTCCCAGTGAATCGCCAGATAAGAAAGCAACTTTGGCAAATATGTACGAGATGCCTTAGAAGTTCCGGGCACTCGTATAAACGCCTTCTGTCCGGGTCTCCTCTTTAAACCCTTGCTGGAGCATTTAGAGGTCATTATCACCATCCCCAGACACAAGGAGATGTGGAGGATAAAATAAGTCATAGGAACTTCAAGCTGCCAGAGGCCCCTCATGTGCTGGATCTGAACCCATTTAAATCAGTAACATTCCACTAGCTGGAAAACCAAAACAATATTAAAGGGTGCTGACGGCCAGCAAACCAACAAACAAAACAAGTCATTTCACCAACAAAGTGGTTTTATTCACAAATACCAACAAAAAAAGGCAATCTGGAAGTCTCAAATCCACAGATATCCTGCCCTCCGATAAAAAACCCACATCAACTTTAAAGTCTGTTGTAATCAAATTGTTTATTGGAGGAAACTGGGAGTTTGATGCAGGGTGGTTGTTCATTTGCTGGCCCATGGCGTTCACATTGGCTCTGTTGTTGCTGCGTAAACAGGACCCAGCACGGTGTGGGGGACAGAATCCTCCGCACCCAGAGGGGGTCACAAAGCATCTTGGGTCTTATATATAGTTTGCTAGCTGCACACTCCCAAGGCCCCCTTAACCAGGGTTTCTGTACATTAATATTCACAAAGGCATGGTGACAGGAGCATCCTTCCTCCTCTGTCCCTCTCACACCTTGCCCACTTTCCATTGCACCAACTCCAATACACGTAGAGTAATTTTTATTGGGCTGGAGCAATAGCACAGCGGTAGGGCATTTGCCTTGCATGCGGCCAGCCTGGCTGAGCCAGGTTCGATTCCTCCGCCCCTTTCAGAGAGTCCTGCAAGCTACCGAGGATATCTCGCTCCCACGGCAAAGCCTGGCAAGCTACCCGTGGCGTATTCGATATGTCAAACACAATAACAACAAGTCTCACAATGTTACTGGGCCCGCTCGAGCAAATCAATGAACAACAGGAGGACAATTCTTATTAGTGTGTATCCTTTTGGCAGTTTTTAAAATGCAAATACAAGAACGTATAAAAATAAGTTTCTAAGTTAGTCTGTGTACAAAAACTAGTATGATATATATATATGCTTTCTTTTTTCAGTGGTAATATATAGTAGATATCTAATAATAGAGAATATTAGATATAATTATGATATTTATGACTATATAAATATACTATAATATAATTATAAAATTTATAAAAATTCACAAAAATTATATATAATATATAAATTTTAAATTTAATTTTATTTCGTATTAATATATCATTGAAATGCCTGTTCACAATCATAGATAACTGTTATAATTATTATTATCTATTATTGTAGATAAGATGTCTATCCTTTCCACAGCAGATCACAAAAATATCCCCTTTTTTTTAGAGAAATTATATTGATAGGATTTTAAAAAAATTTTTTGGAGGGGGAGTTACACCCAGTGATGCACAGGGGTTACTCCTGGCTCTGCGCTCAGGAATTACCCCTGGCAGTGCTCAGGGGACCATATGGGATGCTGGGAATTGAACCCGGTCAGCCGTGTGCAAGGCAAACGCCCTACCAGCTGTGCTATTGCTCAAGCCCCAGATTAAAAAAAAAAAATTTTATTAAATCACCGTAAGACACAGTTACAAAGTTGTTCATGATTGGGTTTCAGTCATACAATGTTCCAACACCCGTCCTTTCACCAGCGTATAGTTTCTACCACCAATGTCCCATTTCCCTCCTTCCAACCCCTAACCCCAGTCTGCCTCTATGGTAGGCATTTCTCTCTCTCTCTCTCTCTGTCTCTCTCTCTCTCTGTCTCTCTCTCTCTCTGTCTCTCTCTTTGTGTCTCTGTCTCTGTCTCTGTCTCTGTCTCTGTCTCTCTCTCTCTCTCTCTCTCCCTATCTTTCCTTTTTGGCATTATGGTTTGTAATACAGGTACTGGCAGGTTATCATGTCTATCCCTTTACCTACTCTGAGCACTCAGTTCTTGTCCAGAGTGACCTTTTCCAACCATCATTGTCACAGTGGTCCCTTCCCTATCCTAACTGGTCTCTTCCTACCTCTTGTGACCAGCTTCTGACAGTAAAAATGCCCTCGCCTCTTTTTTAAGTACATTCATAGCCTGTCACAGGGATGTGTTGTGGTATATTTGGTTTGGTTTCATGTGGATGGAATTTATACTGTTTCCATTTTCACAACTTATCCAATGTGATGTGAATAATCCTGATGTTCTTTTCTTACATGTTGACATATCTGTAGAGGAAATTTCCAGAAAAGGAAAATTTCCATAAAAGGGATCTTCAAGTTAAAGACAAATGTTTTTATGATTTTCCTAGTAATGACAAATGTCTACTGATCGTAACTAAGCAATTCAAACATTTTCCAAAAATTCTAATAAATTACTATTTACTTACAGACTCACCAAATTTCCTTAAATTTCTTGTACAGTTCACTCAACTCACATTCACTCCCTAGAAGGAGTTCAAACACCTTTCCATAAAATGCTGTCTGTTTATTATGTTTTCCTTTTCCAGAAACTGCTTTCATCATAGTCTTTGCTCACTTTTCAGTTGGTTTGTTGGCTTTTTTCCTTAATGAAATATGGGACATTCTTTAGATGGTTTTCCTGTAGAGACTTCTAAGTGGAGGCAATATGATTAAAGGTAGCTGCTATAAATATAAAAATATGAGATTATATATAAATATGACATTTTATCAAAACTGTCTTAGGACAAAATAAGAAAAAACAGCCTGGTTTCTTTTGGTGTTGGACTCTATTCATCAAATAATTCACATTAAGTTTTTCCCCCCAAATTTTATTTTATTAAAGCACCATGATTTAGAAAATTATTTATAGTCAGGGTTTTAGACATAAGGTGTTCCATCACCAATCCCACCACCTCACACTAAATTCTTCATAAACTCTAGTTTATATGCTTTTATTTAATATAGAAAAAATAGAGAAACATGTTAAAAACAGAGAAATTAGATGTCCTTAATAATAGAGAAAAATAAAGATGATATTGTAAGAATAATATATTAAAGTTCATAGACTGAATTTACATGTATAATTTATACACATATAAATTTATATGACTTATTTAAAATATAATTATAATTTTTAACATAACTTCTATATTAACAGATGGTGACTTATTCTAAGAATCCTTCTGTCTGTACTTCATTCACAACTAAAGAAATAGTTTAAAATTTAAAGATTTTCTTCTGTCATCCTTACTATAGTGAGTGCCATTTAGATTTCTCTGGTTTTTAATAGACTGTGATCTTTTTTATTCTTCTTTTCTCTTGGAGCACCAATCAATTCATGAATAATCCACAGACCATCTCTTTCAAGATACAAGCTAAGCTGTAGACTCTAGCAACACTCTGACCTTTCTTCTATTTATAGCTAAAATCTCCACATCTGGGGCATCTAGTGGTCTTAGATTGCAGGAGTTCAAAACAGTAGGTAACACTCCTTCATTTCTTCCTCTTGTGCATCCCTAATTCTGAGAAAAGTCAGAGCCCTATTCCGTACCTTGTCCAGGGAGTGGAAAGGACAACCCAGGATCTCTGGAGACTGAACAGGGTCCAGAGCTGTTATAAGTAATAACTTAGAGCCATTTACCAAATCAAGGTGTTTACCAAATAATGGCATAGCCAGGACACTTACGCAAAACTATATAATACACACACACACACACACACACACACACACACACACATCCTTACTGTGATATATGTAGTCCTATGATGTGCATTAAATATTCAAAGATGACAGACACATATATAAACATAGGCTTGTGGGCGGGGGGGGGGATTCTGAAACCCAAAGGGCCCACGCATGTATCAAAATCAGATGTCTACAGGGTCTCTTGAAAATCCATCATTGAGCCATAGCCCAGCAGGTAGGGCATTTGCCTTGCATGTGGCCAACCCGGCCAACCCGGGTTTGATTTCTCTGCCCCTTTTGGAGAGTTCGGCAAGCTACCAAGAGTATCTCTCCCACACGGCAAAGCCTGGCAAACTCCCCGTGACATATTTGATATGCCAAACAACAGTAACAACAAGTCTCACAATGGAGACGTTACTGGGCCCGCTCGAGCAAATCGATGAACAACAGGAGGACAATGCTACAGAACTACATGATTTTAATAGACGTTGCCTTCCTGAAATGATTTGCTGATTTGCTGCCATAATCGGTGCAACACTTATTTGTGGCTTTGTGTTTATTAACCAAAATGACATAGCTACAGGATCTGTGGGAGGGGAAGCCAAAGTCCTATATGTTTTATTCTACTTTATTCCATTATAGTGTACGAAAATTATATTGTACTAAAAATGGATTCAAGTCTTCCTAAATTCTATTATTGGAAAGATAAGAAATTATTTGCACACCCTCATATCACCCTCTATATGTGGAATATTGGAATAGGTTCATTGTTTTATATAAACCACAAATTCAATTACTGTAAGAGTCCATACAAATTTGTAGCGAACTCCTTCTAGAAACTATAGAAAAACATTGATATTGACCTTTTGTGATTTGTATCCCACCATGACCAACCCAACAACAACAAAACCACAACAACACCTCCTCCTTTTTACATACCACTTTTATGACTAATTCTTCCCTTTAAGCCTGAAATGCCAATCTAGCCTTTAGGGAAATATTTCATTTCATTTCAGTGACTTTTACTTATTGCCCTCACAGCGAGCTATTAAACAGTAACCTGGAAGCAGAACTCAGGAAAGCAAATTCTCCTGTGACTTGGAGTCAGTTGGCTTGAGCCTGTCCCCCCAAGAGCCCAACGACCTTGAAACAAAGTTCATCAGAAACTTTTGGATCTGCACATGAATGCAGTCCAGAATGAACCCCAAGTTCAGCTCTCCCTGCCCTTGTCTGCCTGCTCCACCTCTCACCAACCCACTTCTGGGTACTGGCCATGGAGGTGCTCTCACGTTCTTCAAACACATCATACTCTTCCTCACTCAGTCACCAGGCATCATCACACCTGAAATCTCTTGATTCTCTCCTCTTCCCCTAGTGCGAGTACTCACTGGCTCATATCCCCAGCTAGTACACCTGTCACTTTCACTAAAAATTCTTCCTTGATGCTGAGATTTCTCGTAGGATTTAGATGACTTGCTGCCTGAATTTCCTACTAGACTGCCAACTCTTTTTTTTCCCCTTTATTTTATTTTATTTTTTTTTAAAGTTGTAGATTTACAATTTTTTGTGCTTTGGTTTCAATTATACAATGATCAGATACCCATCCCTCCACCAGTGCCCATTTTCCACCACCATGGATAATATCCCTCCCACCCCTATCCCCCCATCCCCCCTGTCTCTGTGGCAGGGCAATCCCCTGTGTTCTCTCTCTCCTTTTGGGTGTTGTGGTCTGCAAAAGAGGCATTGAGTGTAGACTGCCAACTCTTTTGCCATGGAGACTACCCTGCCCTCTCCGGCCCCCGCAGCCCCAGAAACCAGGACAGAGCGGGCAGCAAGTTTGGTAAATGAACGTTGTGACTGTCATATCACATATTCATCTTTTGTTTTGTTTGGGGGCCACATCCCTTGATTCTCAGGTTTTATTCCTGGTTCTGTGCTCAGGCATCACTCCTGACAGTGCCCAAGGGTCCATATGGGGGGCTGGGGGTAAAAGTCGGGGCAACCACTTGCAAGGCAATTTTATTTTCTCTGCCCCGTATTCTATGTCTTTACCTGTGTGCTACAAATATAAAACAAATTTCTAAGGGATGGAATGGTTGTATCCATGAAAGACTGTTCACACAAAAATGAGTTTTATCGGAAACAGTGAATGGAAATATTAGATATCACTTGTTTTCTTATTTAAGTAACTTTCGGGATGTTTTCAATACACACATAAACAACAATGCCAGGGTGTCTGAAAAATTCCACAGCTCACAAAAAGTTTGGAAGCGTTTTTACCGGGAAGTATTGCTTCTCCCAGAACTAAGGCTCCTTTTGTGGGGTGACTCATTCTTCCCAAGAACAGAGAAACTCCTCATTTGGCCTTTTCTTGTGGCATCTGTGTTGACTTTTCATTCTTCCTCTCTTTTTAAAAAATCTTTTTGGCCCACAATTTAAGAGAAATGAGAAGTTTCACATTGCATCCTAAAAACTAATGGAATTTGAAATGCAGTCTGAAGACTCCAGGACTATGGCTTCTCCTGAAAAAAATAGACTCTCTCCGTATCTCCCTGGAGCGCCAGGAAGCTACAGTAATATCTCCTGTCCCCAAAAATCTAACTGTAAAGGAAGAAACAAGCAATACATACAACTGAACCCCATCCCCAATTTCTCCACACACAATATACTCACAATAAACCACACACAAATACTCAGAAACAGCTCAACTATATAACACCCACAAACGACCCAATATACCCACCACACACTAACAACACAACACTCATAAACCTAATACATACCACACATATGAACAACCCTGCACCACACCCCAAAAAAACCAATACAAACAATACCCACAAACAATACAAGACAAAGAATGCCTACAAATAACCTTTTGTGAACACAAATAAACCAACACACACTACACACACAAAATATAATGTTCACAAACAGTCCACCACACACTTTACTCACAAACAACCCAACATACACTTTGCCTACCAAACCCCTTAACACACAAGCATACACAGTACTCATAAGCTCTACACACGTTGGGTTCATATCTCAAACATACCAAAAGGACCTGATATTTTTACTCCTCAAGTAAAGGTAAAGGTAAAGGTAAAGGCCCTCCCGTTGATCGTCGATTTGCTCGAGCGGGCCCAGTAACGTCTCCATTGGAGACTTTGTTGTTACTGTGTCTGGCATATCGAATACTCTCGGTAGCTTGCCGGTCTCTCCGAGAGGGGCGGAGGAATCGAACTCGGGTCGGCCATGTTGGCCGCTTGTAAGGCAAACGCCTTACCCGCTGTGCTATCGCTCCAGCCCTACAATTCTAAAATAAGGCCAAAATTCAGCTCAGATAGAAAAGGGAGCACCAAATAAAGGGTGTTGGGAAGAGCTGCCCAGGATGGGAGATGCCTGCTGAAAGTAATCTATGGACCGAACATGATTGCCACCCAATGTCTCCTCTGCAGACCACAGCACCCAAAAGGAGAGATAGAACAAAAGGGAGTGCCGTGACACAGAGGCAGGGTGGGATGGGGGATGTGGGGGTGGGAGGGATACTGGGATTGGAGGGGGTGGAGAATGGGCACCAGTGGTGGGATGGGTACTCGATCATTGCATAACTGAAACCCAAGCACAACAACTTGTAAGTCTACAACTGTACCTCATGGTGTTTCACTAATAAAAAAAATTTTTTTTAATAAAATAAGGCCCAAATTAAAATCTGTCTCTTCTTTCTCTTCCCCTGTTTCCTCTCCCAATGTAGCCTAAATTTTAAGCAAATGGCTCTCACACTGAAAGTAATGTCAATTAAGGTAGAGGCAAACGTAATAGTTCTTGGGAAAATTTCCAACAAAGGCCAGTTTGGAGTCTGAGTTCCTGTTGAGTGGCTCTGCATGCTCTTGTCCCTCTCTTGGGAATTAAAAGGGCGTCATGCCACAGCAAGTTGGAGATGGGTAATTTAGCCTTTCTGAATTTGAGTACATCGGCCCCTCTTCTAGAATTAGCCCTTTCATCATCTTTTCTTAACAAGCAGTATCATCACCTTCCTCCCTACTACCTCTCTCCCTCCTAAACAGGACTAGAATACAATCAGGGTAAAGGATGCTACTGGACTATTACCCGTAGGAATAGGGCAGGTGAAAAGGATCTGGGCATCTCCAGAAAAGTCTGCATGACACCACAGAGATGAAACCACGCAGAATAAATTCAATATTGTGGTATCTGAGAAGACCTGGTCCACATCGCTAACCATTCTGCCTCTCTATCCCACTCTAAGACACAAAACAATAAAAATGTGTCTCTGAGAGACACTCTGTGCCCCACCCCAGCTGCCCAGAGCACCCGGGCCTCTCCTTCATCAGGACTTTTGTGCCTCTAGAGCTGACGATGGTGATTTGGGTTGAGGTTGCCCTGCAGGGGAGAATGATGTGGAGATGCAGGGACAGCGTAGGCTCTTCAGGACAGAGCTCCTGACACCGGCAATTCTTGGGGACCTGCTCAGGAATTCTGGAGGCCCAGGTGTGTGCTGGGCATTTCACATGACCCTCTTCATTTTTTTAACTTCCACTTCTACTCTGTTCCTCACCCCTCTTCTCTTTTTTATTCCCTAACCCTATAGACATTTACCCCTGCTGCTAAAATCATAGGAAAAGTGACACTTCAGATCTCAACGGCCATATCAATTCACATCATGGGACCAACACCCCTCAAATATTGGGGTGTTCTTTCTTTGCCAGTGGCCCCCCAAGCCAGTGGCCCTGGGTCCCCTAAGGAAGGCCTAGGGGTACCATCACTATAAAAATATGATGTGGTGCTGCCAGAAGGATGCAAGTCTAGAATTTTCTAGTTCCAGAGATTGTACAAGGAACCATGGCTTGCTTGTAGATGCTAAGGCATACATCTGCTACGGGTCCATTGTTGGGACCTCAGAAAGCTACTCTGACTTGCTTCTTTGTCTAGGAATCATCTAGTAATCATATCCAGTTAAATGTCATCAGTTCACCTTTATTACATTCATGTCCTTTTTCTCTTAGCATCAGGGACCTGACTTCTTTATTTTATTTCATTTTTTAAATTAAATCAGTGAGATGCAGTTACAAAGTTATTCATGATTGGAACATATAATGTTCCAAAACCCATCCTTTCACCAGTGTACATTTTCCACCACCAAGGTACCCAGTTTCTCTCTCACCCCTTCCCTCTCCCCCTCCTCCCCTTTTGGGCTTTATGGTTTGCAATACAGATACTGAAAGGTTATCAGGTGGGTTTTTTTAATCTATTACAACACTCAGTTCCTGTCCAAAATGATGATCATTTCTGACTATTATTGTCACCCTCATGGACCTCAGTTCTGTAGCTATCCTGCTGTAGCCAAGCTCAGCTCCAGGTGAGTGAGAGCCATTACTACAGAGTTTCCTCATGATCAGGTCTCTCACTAGAACACTTATTTGAAGATATCTCTTTATGGCAGGACATAGTTAAGAGGTATGCTGACAGTTTTACATATGAAGGCCAAATTCTACGACCTTCTATCCTTTAGCTTTCTGCCATACCAATCAGGCACTTGTTAGTGTGGGTCATCGTTTTCTTTGTTTGTTTGTTTGTTTGTTTGTTTGTGGGCCACACCCAGCAGTGCTCAAGGTTTATTCCTGTCTTGGCGATCAGGGATGACTCCTGCTGGTCTCAAAAGAATATGTGATATATCATGAATTGAACCCAGGTCAGCCACATACAAGGCAAATGCCCTATCCACTGTACTATTTCTCCAGCACCATGGAGCATTGTTTGAGCTTCTATTGGTTATTGGAGTAGTCTTTGGATAGATGCTCCCAGGTTCTTTGAAGGTGGAAGGTGAAGGTTCCATCCCTATTCAGTTCTTTTTCTCCCTACATGAATTTGAACGTCCCTGGTTGGGCTCAGACTGATAATTACTTGAGGCGGTCACCAGGAATGAAGATAAATCTTGGGGTGACGGAGGTCCTGCAAGTCCTGGCTTCTGTATCATCTACAAGCCAAAGAAATTGGGCTAGCCTCCACTGTCTCTTCTGAAGACCTAGATCTGAGGTGCAAGAGAATCTGGGATTTTTGAGGTTCTCGGGTCTAGCGCTCTGTATGTCTCCAAGTCAAGTTTGGGACTTGATTTCCTCCCTTCTATTTTGCATCCAGTCATTTGGGGGGGGGGTGCCTGTTGACTTTGGAACTTTTTACATAATCTATGCTTGGAATTCTGGATTTCCCCTGGGGAATAGTTGCTGCTATTGTTTGGATCTATTTGTTTAGTAGCATGCCAGGGCTATGTCATTCTCATTGTCTAGCCACTGATGACTGCTGAGTTTGTTTGTTTTTTCTTTCTTTCTTTTGATGTTTTTTAAGACTGGCGTCCTAGGAGTTGCCCTCCTGTCTACAGAGCTTAGCCAGCAGAGGAAGATGATCCGCCTTTGCAATGACTCCATTCAGCCCAGGCTGGTTTCCATTCCCTGCTGAGGGATCTGGGAGTAGATTTGACCACACATTGAAAGCTAAGCCCAGTTTCAAGACTATTTTACATTTTGCTTTCTGCCCTTGTGTTTCTCCTTTCTGTGGGTACCCAGACTGTCCTATGTCATATGTGGGTACCCACTCTGCTCTATTCAACTGGGGTTACAACTCCTAGTCAACCAGATACGTATACTTCTTTAGACTACAGTGGATTTCAGATCTCTGCAATTCCGTGGGAACAACCATCTGGTCTACCTTGGCCTGAAATCATGTTCATTCACAACGCCAGGTGGGCTAACCTCTTTATGAACTCCCAAAGTGCTTTTCCCCACCTCAAGTTGAACAAGTTTACTGACAGGGCTGCGTGGGCAGTAGGATGGAGGCTTGGTCCATTTCTAGAGAGCAGGAATGATTATTTAGACACTTTCCTCCCTCTGAGGAGACTTCATCCACCTGCTTTGTGCTGAAGGGGAATTTCCCCCAAACATCATTATCCTCCACAATGAAATCTACACAGTGTAGAAAGAAGAAGACTGGGGAAATTTTAGATCACCTTGAACAATCTACACACAGTCACACATCATGACCCTGTCCCACCAGGTATACCGGTGTGACACCAGAAGGGAAGGTCAGTGGAGTTGGGTAGTTCCAAAGAGCCATGGCACCTAAGAGGTCAAGTCCTGGTTGCCTCTGGCCTGGTGGCCCTTGGAATAGTTATAGTTGATGGAGATGTCGGACAGTTTGTGGTTTCTATTCCCCCTTCCCACTCCTCGGTTGGTGTTGATGTTCTGATCCCCTCAGGGTGACTCATGGATTTATTTGCGAGCAACTTCACCAGGGCTTTTACCCTTTAGTCCCACAGATCACACAATCCTTGTCACAGAATAACTTATGCACCGAGGCTCACAGATGGTAGAGCCACGAGGACTACCCTCGGCACCAGGAGTTGAACTTGTGACCTCACACAAGCAAGACAGGTGTTAGCTCTCGCCTGCCCCACCCTGACAGAGGCTCTTGATTCTGCTGTTAGTTTTCCACTTCCTCAGTTCTGGGGCAAGTTATATCCTCGTGGACTGGAGCCCCACTCGGACCTCCCTCTGTGTGGCTGTCAGCCCTGAGGGTGCTGTTCCTTCTCCTCTCTGGGCCCGTCATTGTTTGTCCATAGGACCCTATCCTAAGGACACTGGGTCAAGAGTAGGGGCTTGACTTGGTGAAAACTCAGTATTTTCAGCTCGACATCGGGCAGAGAGCAGAGTGGGTCTTGCGGCATGTGAAACCAAAATGACAACCTAGCTGTTGCTCAGGCAAGCCCTCACAGAATCCCCAGAATTCACCCAGCACTCACCAGACATCATTAGTTCTCTGAAGCTGTGTCAGTTCACATCTCTTGCTTTGAAGGGAGAAAATGATGGCCAAACTCCGTAGAAAACTCTCAAATGTAAACTGACAGTCAACAGACCCTCTTAATCACGATCTTCCAAGTCAGAGAATCATGAATCGATATTTTTAAACTTTTTTAAACCCAGAGGCTACTTGGGGAATCCTCAAGGTTGATCAGTTCAGCAAAGTCCTCTGATTTTTTTTTAAAAGAAAAAACTTAAACATTGTTGACTAATTCACATCATCACTTAAAAGCTTGTTTTAAATGGCATTAAACTCACTTAATAATTTTTGCACTTTTCTCCAGCCCAACCTTGTAAGCTTATGATTATTTGCTAATTCATTTTTGTTTGAACCATGTAAAACAGACACTGCGGAAGATCATAAAACAAAAATGTTTCTAAATGTTTATTTTAAATATCTTTTGTTTGTTAACAGTCTCTGTGAAGTTCCTAAATAATACAAACAACACTCTAACTAATAATAGATCAAAACTTTTTAACTGTTCTGTTAACTCAGAACAGTGGTTCCCAAACTTGTTCAGCCTACAGTCTCTCTCTCTTTTTTTTAATGTAGGAGTACTGCTATTTATTCAGCCACTGATTAGCTGATTGAATTGGGCATGAACTCCACCTTACTTTTTTTCATAATTTTATTTATTTTTTTCTTCTTATATTTATTTATTTATTTATTGAATCACTGTGGGAAAAGTTACTAAGCTTTCAGGTTTAAGTCTCAGTCATACAATGATCAAACACCTTTCCCTTCACCAGTACTCATTTTTCACCACCAAGAACCCCAATATACCCCTCTCCCAACCCTCCCAATGCCTGTCTCTTTTCAGAGAAAAAAAATCACTCCGTGGCATCCTGGAAATCTACCTTCCTTCAACTAACAGAAAAAAAAAGTACCCCCACCCCAATCAGTCTTGTGCCCTCCTGAGCTGGTATCATCCAGTTCGGAAAGTTCTGCTTTACTGTATAAAAATAGAATTTTCTTCTTCTCTTTTTTAACCTCTTCACCCATTTTGCCTATCATCTTTTAAAAACAGCATTAAGATTTTTAAACCAGCACTTAAGACTGTAAGATATTTGACTTTTTTTTATTATTAGTGAGACATCATGAGGTACAATTGTAGACTTACAAATTTTTGTGCTTGGGTTTCAATTATACAATGATCAAATAACCATCCCTCCATCAGTAGATATTTGACTTTTATTGCAACATTCGCGTATTAGCATCATTTAAATTTATGTGGTGCACAGAAATTAGTTCATTATATATCTTGAAAGGCAACATTGTTAGCAAATGAATATCAAGGTTGCATATCAATATTTATCTATTAATATTTGTCTATTAATAAATAGATAAATAGCTGCAGTGGTTCCCCTCAAGTTGCTACAATGCAAATAACTGTTGCTTATGAATTCCAAGCTAGTGAGGAAAGGAGAACTCCTTAAGATGAACATTAGCTGTATTGGAGTTGTGCAGTACTAGCCCAGATGCAAAGTCCTGGGTGATGCCTGAGATGTGTCAAGGACTAAGAGGTACATGGACGACTAGGCTTCCTGGACCCACCTGTGGTGAGGGCATTCACGGAGGCAGGCCCGTCCACAGGCAATCCTTACAACCTCCGCAACTCAGTTCAGTTACGCTGCTGTTACCACAAAACTGGTTCAGTTCCTGCGAAGGTCCTTGAAAACTGGCTCTCTCTCTCTCTCTCTCTCTCTCTCTCTCTCTCCTCCCCCACCCTTTGCTTTTTGGATCACACCCAGCGATGCACGGGGGTTACTCCTGGCTCTGCACTCAGGAATTACTCCTGGAAGTGCTCGGGGGACCATATGAGATACTGGGAATCCAACTCGGGTTGGCCACATTCAAGGTGAACACGCTACCTGTTGTGCTATCGCTCCAGCCCTGACTTTCTCTCTCTCTCTCTCTCTCTCTCTCTCTCTCTCTCTCTCTCTCTCTCCTTTTCCCTCTCTCTCCCATCCTTGATGGCTCTTGTTTCCCTTGCTGACTTTTTTCAGTCAACAGTGTCAGCTATTCTTCATGGTCCTCTCCCCTGGAGCCTATGAAGGCCATCTCCTGCCTCACGCCGTCCTCGGTCCTGAGGTCTGCAGCTGCACCCCGAGAAGCCACGTCCCCTTCCAGTGCTTGCCTCCCGTCTGTCTGTTGCTATGGCTCCCAAACCCACCTCTCAGGGCTGGGGTCCCCTTTGTTCTCTGTCCCTTTGACATGGGTCAAAGTGGGTCAAAGTGAAAGCATGGGTCAAAGTGAAAGCAAACTGCTCCCCTCCTCCTTCCGTCCAGTCACAGGTGAGGGGTTGAAACAAGCTGCCTACCTGACTTTCCTTTGTTTTTTTTTTCTTTTTGGGTCACATCCGGCAATGCTCAGGAGTTACCCCTGGCAGAGCTCGGGGGACCATATGGGATGCTGGGAATCGAACCTGGGTCAGCCACGTGCAAGGCAAACGCCCTCCCCACTGTATTATTGTTCCAGCCCTGACTTTCCTTCTTACGGATTCTTATTCCCACCCCTGAGGCACTTCCATTATCTTAGGGCTGGCTTCCCCTCATGTTAGCCAGATTTCAAAATGACCAATTGTATCTACTAGAGTATCTGGACCCCTGCACCCCTGCCTCCATCTCACTGTCTGCCTGGAACAGCATCGGACCCCACAGGGAAAGGTCATGGCCTCTGAGGATCAAACTATCTTCCACTTCAGATGGAATGAGTCTTGTCTCCTAGGAAATTGGGAGATTCCAACCCTCTGATCACAGGGTGAACCGGCTGCCCGCGGCCCTCCATAGGTGCTTGCAAAAGCCATAACATAAACTCTGGTCTGCCACAGATGTGTCCTTAGGCTTGGGGGAGCCATGCCCAGGAAGCGGACACGAAGACCATATCCATCCAGAAGAAACAGACTTCTGTCATTTGAGTGACTGGATGGCTATTTCTTGCAAGCCAGAATCTCAGGGAAGACGCTGAAAGGGCACAGTTAACTAAATCGGGCAGGAGTCATGGGTGAGGGCAAGACGGAGGAGGAAGATCTTAATGCCCAATTCTCCCCACACTCCTGTGATCAGAGGTCAGTAACCGTGAGTTTGAAAGCCAGTTCCACTCACCGTGAAGAAATTCTGTAAACTCGGAATTATCGTGGCAAATCACGATGACACATCGCTCCGTTGTTTAAAAACACTCACATGGATGGAACTCAGCAAATATTGTTCAAAACAGCCCCAGCCGGGTGAGTCTGCAGTTCCTCAGACATGTCGTTACTCGCTGCGGTGGAGTGTTCCTGCAGTAGTTTACTCAGAGGGCCCCGGAGCATGTCAGAGGCAAGAAACGTTTCCCTCTTGCTTCAAGAACAAGGTTAGTGATCAGATAGAAGACCAGCTGAGTGGCCGGCCTACTAACTGCTCAGCTGCCCTCCACAGAATTCCATCTGCCCTCTTTGATGGTATCTCAGAGGTCCTGTGGTGGATGGGGTCTTCTGTGAAGCCTCATTTGTAGCGGTGATATTTGTTTAGAAAATAACTTGATGATTGAACATCTTGAAAATCAGACCAGTTGTTTATTTGGCTTAGTTCATCTGCTTCTCTTTTATTTATGGGAAGAAAGTTCTACAGCGTTATATGTAATATGTAATATGTATATAATACATATTATCTGAGGTGGAGAGCCCTTTCGACCACCTTCTACTTGTACCACAGTATGCTCATCACCAGAAAGTCTTGCTTTCCTGTATTGCCATACAATTAGCTTCTTCTGCCCAAATTACCTTCCCCTCTTCCCTTCTCATAGCCATCGTCTTATTATTATGGTCTAAGAGCTTGGGGTATTTTTTGTTCATTTATTTTGTTTATTTCTCTCTCTCCCACAAAGGAGTGAGATCGTAAGGTCTATGTTTTTCTCTATTTGATTCATTCCACTAGTCACAATAGACTCTTGATTCATCTGCGTGGTTGCAAATCACAGCCTTTAACCCTGTTTAGAGGTGGCACTAGTTCATTGTGTGTACACCACCTCTTCTTTATCTGCTCTGTTCATGAGAACTTATGCTGCCTGAAATTCTTTCTTACTGTGAATAATACTGCAATGAAAGTGGGGTTATATATGCCTCCTTAAATCAGTGTTTTATATTCTTTGGATAAATCCCTAGAAGTGAAAGCTGTATTATGTGGAATTTCTATTATTAATGTTCTTAGAAATATTCATATTACTTTCCTTAATGGTTCTATCAACTCCCATTCCTACAAAACATCTATGAAGGATCCCTTTTCTTCACGTCTTTACCAGCACTTGATATTTCTTTTTTTTATTCTCCACCCAGATCCCCCATCTTCCAGTAGGTAGGCATTACACCCACCAGCTGCCACCGGCACCAGGTGGTCCCATCAATGGCCAGGACCCAGAGACTATAAGACCCAGCTCCCGGAAGTATGTGGCCACATTCGTGATCACGCGACATTTTATTATCTCATTTTTACTTTGGAGAACCCGGCAGGCTACCGAAAGTATCCTGCCCGCACGGGAGAGTCTGGCAAACTTCCTGTGTCATACTCAATATGCCAAATACCAGTAACAATGATAGGTCTCATTCTCCTTGCCCTGAAAGAGCATTGAATATGGCTCTTTTAAAATCTCAGGGCTAGGAAGAAGGAGACATTACTGGTGCCTGAGGCACTGGTGCTTGAGGCAATCAACAAACAACAGGATGATCGTGATTATTATAACCAATCAAGAGTTTAAGGCATCTCTTATTGTGATTTTGCAATAACCAAACCAATTTTGCTCCAGGGTTTCTCTGTGAAAGAGCATCCCATTGTGTGGGATTGGAAATCCCCCTCCCCACCCACCAGAGAATGGCGCCTAGAGGTGAGGGAGGAGAGCACAGCATCAGTAATAGCGCTGAGAGTCCAGCCGCTCTCTGAAGTCAAGCGTACAAGTGCCCAAGTCAACAGTAAGCAGAGAGCAAGGAGACATTGTAGAACCATTGCACCTTCCACTTAATTCTCCTCCATGGAAAAGAACATTCCAAGAAGAGGAAAAGAACTCGAGCAGAGGGACCAGAGTTGGGACCAGGTTGAACCTCCTGCCACCTAGAATAGGGCAGATGTCAACTGGTACATTGGGATCATCTCGTCACCCTCTTCTGGCAATGATTTTCAAGTGGAAAGGAAAGTTACACAAATGACTTTATCTAGTGTCGGAATGTTGTAGACACCGCCGTGTTATGGCCACTGTAAAGATGGCACTTGTGTTCTCCCTGATCTTTCTACTCTCTCCTTTTGGCAGTTCCTCCCTGTTCCTCCAAATCCTATCCTGGAACAAAACAGTGTTGGAGTCAGCAGCTCCTTGATCCAGTTCTTGAGAGAAAGCAGTGGGACCAATGAGAACTCTAGATCATTTTCTCTTTCCACATCCCAGAAGCCTAACTCGTACTCTCCAGTCCCAACGTAAGGCAGCGATGCTCTAGTTTTCTAATGAGAAAGTAAAACACTCCCCCGTTGGATTTCTAAATTGCCAACAATTTCTGGGACCTACTGGATTGTTAGAAAGTTTTATTTTATAGGATTTTTATGGAATGTCTCCTTCAGCGCTCTCAGATAAGACAAAGATGATCCTGAGAGAAGTAGAACTCACTTGGTTCACTCCTTTTTCTCTTTCTTTCTCTTCCTTCTTCCCCACTGATATAGCTGCAAAGCCCAAAGTTGATGATCCAGCACCCAACCCCCTAAGCCAGTCTTGCCAAGATGAGCCATTCTTAGTCAGATCAGATACTATTTTCATAAAAACTGCTGAGGTGGTGACCTCGGGCTATGAATAAGGATATAATCAAATTTTATACCCATCCCCTGAGCTTGGGAAATGAGGTACACTTGCGTGGATTTTAACTGACACCAGAGCTCATAAACGCTTCTTGGAAGCACCTCATTCCAACCTCACAAAACCACCCCAGAAGAGCAGGACTTTAGCTCCATTTATAGAAGAGGAAACCAAGGCATGGAGAAACAATGACTGTTCCCCTCAGCCCTGCCCGTGGGACACAGGTAGGAAGGATTGCAGCCCACAGTTGAACTGCAAGTCCTATACTAGGAGCAATATCCTTTATTGTTCCTTTCTTATCTGCAGAGACCCGCCAAAGATCTTGGTTTTTTACCAGTCGTGCAAGAGGATCCGTGCACCTACACAACTCAGTTCTGCTGAATGCGAGACTTTCATAGAGATAACTTGGGTGTGACACATAATTAATTCAATTCAGGTCTTTCAATGAAAGAGGACTTCGTGGAGGAGGAAAGACACCCACAGATCTGCATTATTTCATAGGATCTGGAGATATGCCTAGTAAGAACCAGACCCAAATTTTATTTCCAGCAACACACCTTGTCCCCTAAGAACTGTTGAATTCATCCCGGATACCCTGGGTACTACTGAGTGTGATCCTAGA
The DNA here is from genome assembly GCF_029834395.1 of Sorex fumeus. NCBI lineage: Eukaryota > Metazoa > Chordata > Mammalia > Eulipotyphla > Soricidae > Sorex > Sorex fumeus. Next base: position 706,567 of record NW_026606232.1, read on the forward strand.
GGCCCCTAGCACTGCTGGGTAACCCCTGGCCCCAAAAGGCTAAGAAGCACTGTATCCTCATAGCCTGTATTTAAACTCATCCTGACTGGCCAAGAATGCCTGGTGGAATCCCGCCCCCCTGGGTCCCATGAATACCACTTGCAAGCCCCCAAAGAAACAAAATAGGACTAGAGAGATATTAACAGGGTTAAGGTACTCGCCTTGCAACCCATGTACCTAGTTAAATTCCTGGCACCACTCATATGGTCCCCAGAGCACTGCCATCGGCCACTCCCGGGAGTAGAACCAAAAAGAGCACTCCCGGGTGTGAACCATATCCCCCGCCAAAGAAAACAAAGAGCTGTGTTATTTAATGACTCCAGATATCAAGTCAGAGGCAAGGGGATCGGCGAAACTACAAGAATGGTCATTGTCAGGGCACAGAGAGGGTAACTGAGGGTCAGCCCCTTGGGACTGTTCACCGAGAACCAACAGGCCATGTCATCAGTGGGGTTTCCAGGGCCCCAGGATACAGGAAACGGAGTGTAGACCTGACAGATGAGCAATGCAACCGCTGTGGTTTCAGTGCAGGCTCCTTCTCTCAGTAATTACAGGCTGAGGGCATCCATGCCAGGCCCGTGCTGGGTAGTATGCCTGTGGCAGTGAGCAAGGCAGGCCGGGGTCCTGCCCTCACTGACCTCACATTTGATTAAAGGTAAGGTAAAAGGTAAAGGCCTTCCCGTTGATCGTCGATTTGCTCGAGCGGGCCCAGTAACGTCTCCATTGGAGACTTTGTTGTTACTGTGTCTGGCATATCGAATACTCTCGGTAGCTTGCCGGGCTCTCCGAGAGGGGCGGAGGAATTGAACTCGGGTCGGCCATGTTGGCCGCTTGTAAGGCGAACGCCCTACCAACTGTGCAAATAAGTTGAACAAGTTGGTTCTCCTTCACTGATGGTCTCCTTCTGGAAGCATCTGGCTTTTTTTAAAAAAATTTTCCAACTTAGAAACTTTTGTGATTATGTTCCAGTAATAGAATGATCGAGTACCCATCCCTCCACCAGTGCCCCTTCTCCATCACCAATGTTCCCAGTATCCCTCCCACTTCTACGAAGGCTCCCATTGGGAAAGGCTCAGGGAGTTTCAAGAGGTATTCCACTCAACAGACTCTCTCCCTCTCTCTCGTAAGTATAGAAATCGTTCACTCAATGATCATTCATGCCATTTGACTGATAAAGAAATTAGAGGCCCAGAGAGTTGATGTTTCGGGTCCAACATTACAGAGAGCTGATGGATGGCACGGAGGATGCATTTGAATTCATTTCCTGGCTCACAGATTTCTAACCCGGTGCTCTTAGCCCTGTGATTTTTGTCTCCTCCTCCTGCCACTTGATCTCTGAACCCCTATTTATTTTTTTCTCTCCTGAAAAAGGGTGGACTAAAGGAGACTGTCCCTTGAACCATATTCCTAGCTCTCTAGGACAAAATGCAAGCACTTTCCTTTCAACCAACAAAATCGAAAGACAAACTTTGCCAAGGGCAAACTTGACTGTCTTACTGCCAGTTAGGAAACCAGGCAGAAATGTGTTTTGCTCACAAGGTAGGCTAAGACCAGATGCAGGAAGAAATGGGGACAGAGTTCCCACTGCAGTGAGTGGGGATGCTTCCTTCAGGGGGAAGTGCCTGCTGTGATGTGGAAGATCACCTCTTCGTCTATCTGTTGGACACACAGAAAATTTCATCATCGAAGGTCAATAGCCAACCAGCATTGCAATGTCCCCTACACAACCCCTTGTGTAATGCTCTGGAAATGCACCAAGAAGTCTGGAGAAGGTCCCAAGCATCTGGGAGGCAGAAGAAAGTGAGTCTTGGTCTCAGACATTCCCCACAATCAGGCGCACATCTAACGTTGCCACAGGCAAGGCCAAGAATACATCTGGACTTAAGCTCCCCAGTGCAGAAAAGATACAGGCGTGGGAGGGAGTAGTTTCAGAGATGATTCTTGATTTAGGACCCTGGAAACACTCCATAGGAAAGAGAGAGTAATGGGAGACACCACAAAGCAGGAACAAGAAAAACTCAAACATTTTGGACCCCTTGCTGGTCCGCAAGTTTCCTTCACTGGCTTTGACTTCCACAGATTCCCTCCCTCCAAGTTTCAGAAATCAGAAAACCAAGGCAGGTTCCTCCCTGAGGATTGAATGCCCAGCCAGTCTCTCGTGGGCTCAGATCTTTGCATCTGTATTCTGGGATCAAGAAATATCTGTTAAAATCTAAAAATGCCCTTGCTGGACCACATGATCCATTTGAAATTACCCCAGTGGAATTACAGCCTGATGCTTGCGAGCTCTTTAGTTGGTTGCAGATAAATTATAAGGAAATAAAACAAACACACAAACCTTACACAGATTCTTCTTGACTCAATGATCCTATGTCTTTTAACACGCCTCCTCAGAAATATCTTCCTGTGCGTAGGTTCTCTGGTGTTCTGCCTTAAGTTTCTTCTACATACCTCTAAACTTTCCACAGTTCACAGCCTCAGAAAAGGTTGTTCTATTTGAGCCAATAACACAGGCTTGGATTTATGCCAACCCAATACCACAGTTACGTGAATTATAACAAAGCATGAATTTCAGTAGGCTTGAATATAGAGAGTTGAAAGATACCGAGAGTCCATTTAAACAAAGTTGTTCCCTTGACAAAGGATGTTCCCGGTCCAGTGAGATTCAAGGTTGACTGTGAGACATCCTGGCTTTCAAAGGCAAGGTACATTTGGATACTGTCTCTCTAGAACTCTTATTGAAAAGTCGCATTCCTTAAGGCCAGAAGTTGATACTGATTTGAGTAGATGTCAGGGGATGGGGGGTAGGGGGGATGACCACCCCCAACAACAATAACAAAAAAATTCAAGTGAAAAATTCTTACACATTTGGGGGGCAATATTTTTTCCTGTGATCATTCAATAAATATTTGAATGAAAATTTCCTTTTGCAATTAAAATTTGCGGCCGCGCGACATCTTATTATGGCATTGTATTATCTCATTCCTACTTTGGACAGACTAGCAGGCTACCGAATGTAGCCTGCCCACATGGCAGAGTCTGGCAAACTCCCCGTGGCGTACCCAATATGCCAAATACCAGTAACAATGATGGGTCTCATTCTCCTAACTCTGAAAGAGCCTTGAGTATGGCACTTTTTAAAAAATCTCAGGGCTAGGATGAAGGAGACGTTACTGGGGCCTGCTCAAGGCAACTGACAAATAACAGGATGGTCATGATCGTGAAATAAAATTGGATTGCCATTATTTTGTGACCACATATAAATCCGGCCACACAGTTACAAAGCTCTAGGTGTACAAGACTCACCACCAAAATTCTAGTTCCCTCCATCATCACATTGACCCTCCCAGCCCTCTTCTTCCACCATTTTTCCTTCTGATAGTCATTTTTTTTGCAGAGTTTGAGTTATTTCTGTTGGGGTTTGCAATTTTGTTTGCTTTGCTTCTTTATATTCTATGTATGAATGTGTAGATCTGGTGATTGCCTTCACCACCACCCCCATCATAGAAGCCCCTAAGCTTCCATCCGAAAGAAGAATTTAATCCTTTTTAACCACTAAGTAATATTCTGTTGAATACAGTTCTCAAAAGCCAAGGAAACATTTTGGCTGGGAATAGGGACAAGGCAGCAAGGGAAGGGCTTCCAAGAAGTGCTCAGGGGATCAGGGGCATCTCCAGAAATACTTGGACAACCATGCTAGCAACATGGTGCTGCTCAGAGCCAGTAGTGTTAGAAGTACCCCTCCCCCTCCCCCACCCACTGACACACTGAGCAGTACATGGTGAGGGTGGGGGTGGGGACAGGCAGTGCTAGGGATTAAACTTGGGTCCTCAAGCATGCAAGGCATGTATTTCTGATTCCTAAGCTAACTTCCTGGGCCCCTAAAGTAACATCTAAATACAATTGAATGGCTATTCCTAGACTTTAAAGTCCCATCCTGAGGTCAAAAATCACACCTCATGGGAATGCCGACTAGTTCAACCCTTTTGGAAAACAGTATGGACGATTCTCAAAAAATTATAAATTGAGCTCCCATTTGACCCAGCAATACCACACCTGCGAATATACCCCAGAGAGGCAAAAATGTATAGTCGAAGTGACATCTGCACTTGTTTGTTCATTGTAGCACTCTTTACAATAGCCAGAATCTGGAAAAAACCTGAGTGCCCAAGAACAGATGACTGGTTAAAGAAACTTTGGTACATCTACACAATGGAGTACTATGTAGCTGTTAGAAAAGATGAAGTCATGAAATTTACATACAAGTGGTACTATGTGGAAAGTATCATGCTAAGCGAAATGAGTCAGAAAGAGAGGGATAGACATAGAAAGATTGCATTCATCTGGGGAACACAAAGTAACAAAATAGGAGACTAACACCCAAGAATAGCCGAGATAAGTACCAGGAGGTTCACTCCATGACTTGGAGGCCAGTCGGGCATTCTAGGGGAAAGGGCAGCTCAGATAGAGAAGGGAGCACCAAATAAAGGGTGTTTGGAGGATGCTCCCGGAAGGGGAGATGCATGTTGAAAGTAGACTATGAACTGAACACGATTGCCACTCAATGCCTCTTTTGCAGACCACAACACCCAAAAGGAGAGAGATAACAAAAGGGAATGCAATGCCACAGAGGCAGGGTGGGATGGGGGGGATGGAGGGTGGGAGCGCTACTGGGATCCGTAAAGGTAAAAAAGGTAAAGGCCCTCCCGTTGTTCGTCGATTTGCTCAAGCAGGCCCAGTAACGTCTCCATTGGAGACTTTGTTGTTACTGTGTTTGGCATATCAAATACGCCACGGGGAGCTTGCCAATCCGTGGTGGTGGAAAACGGGCACTGGTGGAGGGATGGGTGCTCGACCATTGTATAATCGAAACCCAAGCACAAAAATTTGTAAGTCTACAACTGTACCTCATGGTGTTTCGCTAATAAAAAAATTTTTTTTTTAAAAATCACACCTCAGTGAGAAGAAATAAGTTACAGAGCGTATTCTCAAAAGTCTAAAGGGGTGTGTGTGGTGGGGAGGGGGGCAGGGGGGCCAGGGGTGTGGCCAGAGAGATAGTGCAGTGAGTAAGGCATTTGCCTCGACACAGGTTTGGTCCCCAGCGCCCAATAAAATCTTCTGAGCCCCGATCAGCAGTGATCCCTGAACACAGAGCCAGGAGTAAGCCCTGAATGTGGCCCCCAAACAGACAAACAAAACCACCTAACGGCACTACTACACCATAAAGTTACATGGTATCCCGAGTTTTCTGTTAGGAACCAACCGAAAACCAGCAGTCTTTGAAAGACGCAGGAAACGATCCATCTCGTCTTTACTAAGACACCACCATGTTTCATTGTTTTCTTATTTTTTTTAAATTTAATTTTTTTTAAATAATGTAGAAATGCTATCATTCTCTGACCCCCGAGTTCAATTCCTCCACCCTTCTCAGAGAGCCTGGCAAGCTACCAAGAGTATCTCGCCCCCACAGCAAAGCCTGTCAAGCAACCGTGACGTATTCAACATGCCAAACACAGTAACAACAAGTCTCACGATGGAGACGTTACTGGGCCCACTCAACTCAGCAAATCGACGAACAACAGGAGGACAGTGCTACAGTGCTAATGTAGGAGTACTGCTATTTGTTCAGTCATTGATTAAACTGATTGAATACCACCACATTGTACAACGGGAAGAGGTGGCAGGCAGGGGAGCAAGGGGGATCCACAAAACTAGGAGAAAGATGGCCCAGTGTCTCCAGGCCTGAGGTGAGCACCCATCAATAGCAGCTTTGCCCTGTCAGAGAAGTTCTTGCTTCATCATTTCTTGGGCAAGCCCCACATCTCTTGCCCTGCACCAGGCACGCCTCGGAGAAAATGACCTTTCCAAATGCAGTCACCTGGGCTCCTGAGGTACCAAGGACATGGGCACCTACGTTGGAGGTGGCATTTGGGAGACCATCAGTGCGACCTTCTCTCCCGGACCACCTGCAGGCAGTGTTTACAAGCTCCCTCGAGGGCTGACTGATGTACAATATACCTATGTCAAATAAACACTTCAGGATTCTACAAAGGAGCCAACGCATAACCTCCCTGGTCCCTCAGAGCGCGGGCCGTGAAGTGAGAGAGCCTCATTCCTTTTCAACGATGTTAATATTAACTCTACCCACATAAAGGGGGGCATTTGGACTGGAGGTATGTTTGGAACCTCTCTAGATCTCCCAAAATAAAATGAGGACAGAACCCAGAGTTCGCCGACTCCTAATTTGGAGTGTATCGACTTTCACAGCAACCGTTGGCATGCTGACGAGCGTGAGCCTGTCTCTGAGTGGGTGTGGTGTGTGTAAGTGCATCCCCTGACTAGTGGACAGCATTCCCCTAAAATATGGACACACCCAGAGGAAATTTTTGAGAAGCATTTTAAATTGCAAAAGCAGAGAGGGAGTAAATATGTTCTCAGTAAACAGCAAGCAAGAAAAATGAAGCATGGAAGAAAGGGAAGGAAGAAAAGGAGGAAGAACAGCCTTTGGTTACCTAAGAGGACTGACACCAATAAATACCACCACTGCACTCTTCTGCACCTGTCTGCTAACTTGCACTGGTCAGGGTGGGCAGGGCTGTGGGCTGGGGGCATCAGTTGCTTTTAACCTAACGCAATCAATTCAGAACTTGTTTAGATCTCCAAAGAAAAGTCATCTGGTGTAGATGCCATCTGAAAACAAGACGAATATTTAAGCCAAATAGATGGTAGGAAACACATTTGAGATCCATTTAGTACGGAGCTGTTTCTTCCAGGAGTGAGGGAGCAAACAACAATACCCAACTGTTCACAGAATCTGACAAGAGGCCCTGCCGGGCCTGGGCAGGGAGGCTGGTTCCAAGGGAAATGGAATGTCCTGTATTTTGGAATAAACAAATCCGTGTGGCATTGTGATTTATGACCACGGGGTTGCCTGTGGGAACAAGTCCGAGCTCAGGTTGTACAAACTTTTTTTCTGTTCCAGCTATAACAGAGCGACTTCAGGTGATTACACCACAGCATGCTGAAGAGTCAACTAGGAACAAGGCAGAGCTCTGCACCTTGTGTCAAATGCTCCCTCGCAGCCTCTGGGACAGGAAGAGGAAGGTGAGGAATGTGGTACACTGACTCACTCTTCATGCTTCTCCAGCATTTGCAAATCTCTTCTTTCCCCCAGCTCAAAGTCACCATCCAACAGCAAAGTGAAATCAATTCTTTTTGTTTGTTTTGCTTTTTGGGTCACACCCAGCAATGCTCGGGGCTGACTCCTAGCTCTGCACTCAGGAATCACTCCTGGCGGTGCTCAGGGAACCATATGAGATGCTGGGAATCAAACCCGGGTAGGCCGCGTGCAAGGCAAATGCCCAACCCACTGGTGAAATCAAATTTTAAAGGAGACAAAGAACTTCCTTTACCTAACTGTAAAGATTTGAAAATGAAATTCCACTCTGGGGCCAGATTATACAAAGTGAAATGTGGGTTTAAATAAGCTTAATGATTTAGGAAGTGGTATTTGAGAAAACCAAGAGCTAGAAATCTGAGGTTGAGCATTGGAATTGGTCATTACAATTTAAAAAAATTGGGTTGGAGAGATAGTAGAGGAGGTAAATCACTTTTTTTGCATGCTTTGAATCCCAATTTAATACCCAACATTTCATATGGTCTCCAAGGCACCACCAGAAGTGGTTCTGAGTACAGAGCCAGGAGAAAGCCCTGAGCACAGCTGAGAGTGGGTTCAAAAACAGAGGAGGAGGAAGAAGAGGAATAGGAGGAAGTGGAGGGAGAGGAGGAAGGAGGAAGAAGGGGGGGAGGAGGAGGAGGAAGAAGAAGAAGAAGAAGAAGAAGAAGAAGAAGAAGAAGAAGAAGAAGAAGAAGAAGAAGAAGAAGAAGAAGAAGAAGAGGAGGAGGAGGAGGAAGAGGAAGAGGAAGAAGAAGGAGGAGGAGGAAGAAGAAGAGGAGGAAGAGGAGGAGGAAGAAGAGGAAGAAGAAGAAGAAGAAGAAGAAGAAGAAGAAGAAGAAGAAGAAGAAGAAGAAGAAGAAGAAGAAGAAGAAGAAGGAGGAGGAGGAGGAGGAGGAGGAGGAAAAGGGGAAGGGGAAGGGGAAGGAAAAAAGAGGCTTGTGAGAAAGGTTATCTATGAATTGGGAAGGTCTCAGTCTATCTCCTTTGATGCATGGAATGGACAAAGCTTATGATATGAAAAATGAGGAAAGTTGGGTAAGACAAGACGATAAAGACAGATCAGATCTGCTAAGTCAAGGCAAGGAGCCATCAACAGTCACATTGGACACCACCACAAGGAGAGAGCCAATTTCAGTCAGAATGTAATTGAATCTCTAAAGAGATGCAAATATGAGAGCATCCATGAGACTTTGTGACCTTTGCGTCCTTGGTTCTTGGCATTCCCTGAGATGTAAAGCCGAGATAAAGAAGCATCACAAAAGAGGAAACCAGAAGCAGGGAAAGGAAGAGGGTTCTGATAGAAGTCACAGCTTATGTCTCTTATCTGCTCAGGGTTTAGCCAAATCACAAAACATAAGAGGAATTCACTAAACATGTGCTGAATGCATGAACAAATGAACAAATCAATCGGTGACCCAGAACAGAGATTGTGGAGAATGTAAAAGGGCTTTGCATCCTAGTCAGTAGGACTCAGGAGCACATCATTGTATCACTGTCATCCTATTGATCATCAAATTACTTGAGTGGGTACCAGTAACATCTCTATTTCTCCCAGACCTGAGATTTTGACAGCCTCTTCTTACTCATCTTTTCCCAACGACTGGAGGCTCTTTCAGAGTCAGGGGAATGAGACCTGTTGTTGTTACTGTATTTGGCATATCGAATATGCCACGTGGAGCTTGCCAGGCTCTGCCTGTGTGGGTGGGATACTCTGGGTAGCCTGCTGGGCTCTCCGAGAGGCATATATTTGTATATTTTTCTCTATGATTTGTAGTAGGCAACAAATCATAGAGAAGTCACACAGGAGCACATAGGCAAGTGAAAATGACAAGAAAACCACAAAGTCAAGAGCCAAACAACAAGGTAGAAGTATTTACAGTGCCCTAGACACCCGTGTCTTTCAGGAATCCTATCTCACCTGCACCCTTATTAGTGGATGCCCTAGACATGTGTGTTCTGTTTCATGAAATACTGCCCACCTCTCTGCCGATGGCTGAGGGAAGAAGGACTTTGATGCCAGGCCAGGGAGCCCCGAGAACACCATTCTATACACATGGCCCCATGAGAGTCTAGTCTCAAAAATTTTCATTGGCACAGCGAGTAGGGCGTTTTCCTTGCATGTGGCCAACCCAGGTTCGATTCCCAGCATCCCATATGGTCCCCCGGCACCCCCGCCAGGAGTCATTCCTGAGTGCACAGCCAGGAGTAACCCCTGAGCATCGCCAAGTGTGACCCGAAAAGCAAAAAAAAAAAAATTTAATTGGGAAACCAGTTGTAGTTACTGGTTTTGGCATATCGAATACACAACGGATAGCTTGCCAGGCTCTTCCGTGCGGGCAGAATACTCTCGGTAGCTTGCCAGTCTTTCCGAGAGGGATAGAGGCTTTTGGGGCAACCTCTAATCACCCTTGTAGGTGTTACCATATTTGAACCCTATCAAATATGGTATGACAATTCTGGAATATGGGTATTTAGTGTCTTGTGATGTGTTGCACGGCCGCAAAGTGGCCGCGCGGGTCCGGAAAGCGTCCTGGAGTGTGGCGACAGCTGGCTAGTGGTACTTAAAAAATCACCTATCTTCTAAAACTCTTGAGCTAATTCGCCAGCGTGATTTGGCGCATGCCTCAGGCAACCACAAGCTAACGTCCGAGCTCGCAAAGCAGTGCAGAGATGCGATCAAGGAAGACCTCAAAGAGAGAAGAGCAGAAGTACTGGTAGATGCGGCAGAAGCCGGGAAAAGTATTTGTAACGCCCGCCTGTCCTTCGTCAACTACAAGACCAAGATGACTGCCCTCCAACGTCCTGATGGATCCATCACATCCTCCAGAACGGCAATGGAGAAGATTATCCATGACTTCTACTCAGATCTCTTCGATAGCCATGTCCACTTGCTGACATACCAAATTCCATAGGATGGATATGTCGTTCCCAATGTTCTCCCTTCCGAAATCCGACACGCCATTTCGTCAGTAAAGAAACAAACAGCACCCGGCCCAGACAAGGTCAGACCTGAACACCTGAAGAACCTGCCGTCAGTACTCATCAATACACTGGCTCGGCTCTTCACTCACTACCTGTCTGAATGCAAGGTTCCATCCCAATGGAAAACCAGCAGGACCGTACTACTGTTCAAGAAGGGAGACATCCATGACATTGGCAACTATCGCCCGGTCTGCCTATTGTCTGTCATCTACAAGTTGTTCACTCGAGTCATCCTAAATAGGATTGGCAGAACACTAGATGAAGGACAACCATGCGAGCAAGCCGGGTTCCGCAAAGGATTCAGCACCATTGACCATATCCACACGATAACCAAGCTCATTGAGGTTTCTCGGGAGTTCAAGATGCCGCTCTGTTTAACGTTCATTGATTTAAAGAAGGCCTTTGATTCTGTTGAGACGGAAGCAGTCATTGAAGCCCTAGCCAATCAGGGCATTCAAGCCCAATACATCAGGATCCTTCGTGAGCTGTATTGCGGATTCACTACCAGGATCTCACCATTCTACAAAGAAGTGATCGTTGATGTCAAGAGAGGGATGCGGCAGGGTGATACCATTTCACCGAAACTCTTCAGTGCCACCCTCGAGAACATCATGCGACGACTGGAATGGGAAGGAATGGGAGTGAAGATAGATGGTCGGCAATTACACCACCTCCGCTTTGCTGATGACATTGTTTTAATAACACCAAACATCAGCCAAGCGGCACAAATGCTGGGAGACTCTGACCGTGAGTGTGGAAAGGTAGGACTACAGCTGAATCTTACGAAGACAATGTTTATGAGAAACAGCCTTGTTCCTGACGCCCCATTCGCTCTCAACGGAACGACCATCTCCGAATGCAACAGCTATGTGTACCTAGGTCGAGAGGTCAACATGACAAATGACCTGGCACCCGAGCTGCGCAGGAGGAAGAGAGCGGCTTGGAACGCCTTCAAGAACGTTGAAGAAATAGCTAAGAGGACGAAGAACCTCCGGCTCCAGGCACATCTCTTTGATTCCACTGTTCTTCCTGCACTAACATATGCCTCAGAGACCTGGGCCCTATGCAAACAAGATGAGAATGCTATTCAGGTCTCCCAAAGAAGAATAGAAAGAGCTATGCTTGGAATATCACGTTTCACTCAAATGAGAGAAAGAATACGGAGTTCCGACATCCGTCGACGATCAAGGATCAGGGACGCTGTCTCATTTGCCAAGGTGTCAAAAATCAGATGGACTGGTCACGTAATGAGATTTAAAGACGACTGCTGGACTAGAGCTGTTACGGACTGGATTCCACGGGCGTGGCTGCCCACCTACCAGATGGTCAGACTTCTTTGTCAAGATCATGAACGATCGGTTTGAGGCCCTTCATGTTCCCGGAGCGAACAGATGCCATTGGGCTACACTAGCACGCGACAGGGACAAATGGAGACGTTACTGGTGCCCACTCAAGCAAATCGACAACTAAAGGGGAAGCTAAGTGATTAAGTGATTAAGTGAATTGGGAAACACTGAGACCATCAAGGGGCAGAAACCAAGAGTGGAAACTATAAAGATACTTCTGTGAGAGAACACCAACAAGTCAACAAGAGTCAAGAGCAGAGAGGACGCGGAGATCACTAGCAAACATCAGACATTTGGAGAAAGGATGTAAGGATTAAAAAAAAGTCATCGGTGAAAGAAAAGGCATAAACACACGTGAAAAGAAGGTGAGACAGGGGTTGGGTCACATGACAAAGATGATGCCCTGAAGGGACAAAACAGAATGTCCGATTCTAGAAGTTTCTAAAAATAGTTATGGGACCCAAATAGTCTTTCAGGTTCAATGTCCAGGGCGCTAAAATTTACAATAAAATTTCTCCTAAATTTCCGTGGGCATCTTTGACCCTCTTTGCATCATGCAGAGCCTGATGACACACTCCTTTTGGTCTGAGTGCATCATTATCCTATGAAGTCCAGATACCCAAGATAAAAAGGGTTCCTGCGAGGTTTGAAAATAACAGCTGGGCTGGAAAATGGCACAGGAATTGGGAAAATAAAACTTAAGTCTGGAATAGTCGGGACATTTGGAGAGATAAAGGTGTAAAGTGAAGGGGAGAACTACGAAACAAGGTATGTGGGACGAGCAGATTTCCTGAAGACAAGGCAGCATCCTGTGGCATTGAAAAGTTTGGGTGTTTCTTGCTCTCTTTTGAGTTAAGCACGTTCTCTAATTCCCTCTACATCCGATACTCTAAAAGGGAAAGCAACTTTATATTACAATTGTCACAAACTGTCCAGAAATTGAGGGGTAGGAAGCAAAGGGTTGTTGAACATCCAGAGTTGATGGGAAAGTACCAAATATACCCCCATCATGAAGGGTGATAAAGTACCCATCATCATTTCAGAGCTGATCAGCTGTGACCCTAACAATTAGAAACCTCTCCCCAAATATTTGCATGGTCACAGTCCTCCCGTTATTCATCGATTTGCTCGAGCGGGCCCAGTAACATCTCCATCGTGAGACTTGTTGTTACTGTGTTTGGCATATTGAATGTGTCACGGGGAGCTTGCCAGGCTTTGCCGTGAAGGGGAGATACTCTCGGTAGCTTGCCGGGCTCTCCGAGAGGGGCGGAGAAATCGAACTCGGGTTGGCCATATTGGCCACTTGCAAGGCAAACGCCTTACCCACTGTGCTATCGCTCCAGCCCCCCCAAATATTTAAATTAAAAAAATTAAAAAGCAGTCATTAGACATCTCGTGTAATGTCTATGGTCTTCCTTTGTAAGTGTGAGAGTAGATTTGGCTACTCAGTTCTTCCTACTCATTGCCCCCAGCTACTCAGGGCTATATCCTGAGTAATCCAGGATAATGACAGTGATACCAATGATTGGATTAGGAATGAGCTAATGACACAGTTTGAGACACTGAAACCTGAGAAGTCAGCTTGGGGGTTTCTGAGAAATGATAGTCCTCTGATAAAGAGCAGTAGGAAAAAACTGTCTTTCTTCTTCCACCAAAAGTTTGTTCAGTGATGAGTAAAACCACAGGGCCCACCACAGGCCTGCAATGAATACACCAATTGGATAACCCAGGAATGTAGAAAACCTAGAAGAAAACTATTCTGTCTTCAAGGACACCAGAGAGCTTCCCATCTGACATTGGGGACAAAACGGAACTTCTCTCTTTTAGGAGGTACTAGATGCACTGATTGATTTCTTTTTCAATCACTGAGACTGTGTTCTGCTCTATTAAGAGCCCAAAGCATCCTAAAATAATACAATATGTGTACAAGTAACAAGATAAATAGTGTATGGTATCTTTACAAGACCTCGCCCCACCAAACTCTTCCCCCCATATTCTCTCTGCATCCTTAGACGAGAGCTACCCTCCTTTGAGGTTTGCCCCCACCTCACAGGCTGCTGCTCCCCACACTCACACCTAATTCCCTCCCCTTCCTCTGCTGGAACTTTGCATGGACTCCCACTGGCCCCTTTACAGGTGTCAGGAGTGGGATGAGACAGAGAGTTCGGGTGTGAGATCACAGAAGTGGGAATGGGAGGAGCAGGGGAGGGGAGGGGGGAAGGAGAGGGAGAAACAGGAAGGGGAGGGGCGGGGAAGGAAAGATAAGGGAGGGGAGGGGGGATGGAGGACCACCACAATAACATCACAACCCACCAATGACAGTGAAACCCTTATTGCTCACGAGGGTCCTGACTTCCTCACCCCTGGGCACAGCGGAGCTGCCCAAATTAACGGAACACATCCTAACACACCCGAAAGCGTCACTGTTGAGGAAATGAGGCAGCCACATGCAAAGGGGAGATGTCACACGCAATTCATTGCTTGTTTTTTTTACTAGAAAAGCTGCTAGGGTGATTAGCCATGCCCAAGACCATGAGCAACTCTCAGAAGGGAGGCCAGGCAGAATGCTGACGCTGTGGCCACAGTGCAGCCTTCTCTGACTCTCAACATCAGAGATGAGGCCCTGAGCCTCTCTGAGGAGAAGTCACTGGCTTTGCTCCCGAGGCCGTTCCCCAAACTCAAGATCCATGTGTTGGACAGGAAGTAAAGGAGAAGTCTGGGACCAGGCAATCAAGACCTCTGATTTTGGGTCCTCAATTGCATCTGCAACCTGATAGGTCAGTCCCACGAAGCTCGATTAAATAAGACATAACCAATCTGCAGAAACAGCTTAGGGCTGGGGAGAGAGAAATAATGTCAGGATTGAGGTCGCAGTGGTGCTCTATTGGGCAGAACTTCAAATATTGTGGTTGCTGTGGATTCCATGAAAGACCCAGCCCACAGAAATGTAAGACCACCTGGAGGTCGGCTTGCTATTCTTCCTAGCATTCTACCAGAACCTGGAGCGAGTTTGATCCATTGCAACATGCACACTGGCATCTTAGAGGAGAGATCGATTTTCCCCTCCTGCTGTGCTTAGAGCTGCTGATGCCAGTAGCACACCACTAAGCCAAGGGCCCATGAGCTTTTCTTGCAAAGTGCCTGATGGTTGAAGTTTCTTGGTCAATCTCTAAACAGATTCTGAAGTGGGCTCTCATGGCTCAGGTAGGGAAAGATTGGGCTTGGTGAGTTTCCCTTAAAGGTTTACTTAGGGCTGCTGATATGTGAATTTAAAACAACCCATAAAATAGAATTCTTCTGGTTTTTTTTTTTTTTTCAAATACAGCAATGTCTGGTTTGCTCCCCAGGGAGTTACTCCCGAGCACTCCCAAACTCTGCTGGGTAAGGCCCTAGTCCCCCAGATGGAAATATAAAGTTTTTTTTTTTTTTGTTTTTGCTTTTTGGGTCACACCTGGCGATGCACAGGGGTTACTCCTGGCTCTGCACTCAGGAGTTACTTCTGGCAGTGCTCAGGGGACCATATGGGATGCTGGGAATCGAACCCGCGTCAGCCACGTGCAAGGCAAACGCCCTACCCACTGTGCTATCGCTCCAGCCCCGGAAATATAAAAATTGTTTTTAAAAATTGTGAAAACCACCTTAGCTACACCTTGTTGTACCAACACGGGCTGGGAGCTGGGCTTGGCTTTGGGGAGTATTTAACAGATTCCCGCTGGACACCCAGAGGAGGGAACCTTTCTCATCGTTGTCCTGAACAGATCACCTCCTTAGCCTGCCCTCCCCCCCCACACACACCCCTCCCACCCCACCCCAACCCTGGCACCGAGTAGTCGCTCTGAGCAGCCCATGGAAGCAATTTTCTCCTGCAAGTCTCTCCCCAAGAAGGGCCATGCTGAGAACATAAAGAGTTGTTTATACAGAGGTTTCTGCCTGGGGCAAGACATTTTAAGACAACTGTTGCTTTTCTCAAAAGAGGGAGAGGTTATAAATGGAACCCTTGGCAAGAGTGTCCTTACTCCAGTGCTTGTGGGCACGGCTCCTTTTAGGATAAAAGGAACAAATCTGCCTTTTTAAACCATCAGTCTCAGCCCGTAGTGTGGATTTTCAATTGCCCAGCAATGCAGGATCAAGCCTGGCCTCGTTTCACAATGTACTAATCCCATCTTGGCCATGATGGAAAACCCTCCTCAGCCAATAGGCAGCCTGGTAGATGAAGTGTTTCATTAGCACCTCAGGCTCGGCTCCGTCGTCGTCGTCCCTGCAGGAGGACAGCTGGACAAACCGGGCACCTTCCCACGTGGCCAACTGCAGAGCTGAGCCCCCGGGCAAGTCTCTGTGATTTGGGCGGCCCTGGCACTGGGGTACCCCGTCTGGGCCAGCCCCTCCAGAGCAAAAGACGCCAGTCACAGACGAAGGAACTCTCCACCCTTCGCACCTTTTTTTTTCCCTCTCATTGCACTTTGATCTTCAAAATGAATCTATACTTATTTTTAAAACCATAAAACATATGGCCTATTCTTGGGGCGGGAAGGTCTTTACTTCCAGGCCCAAGAAACAGTATAGGGGTTCAGGCGCTCGGTTTTGTGTTTAATTTTGTTTGGGTGAGTGAGTCACAGCGAGCTGTGCTCAGGACGTGCTCCTGGTTCTGTGCTCAGGGATCACTCTTGGTGAGGTTGGGCGGCAGGGTGGAATCTACCGCCTATGGTGCTTTCCTTGCACACAACTGACTCTGGTTCCATCTCTGGCATCTCATATGGTTCGCCAAGCAGGCCAGGCTTGAACCCTGAGAGTTCGCCCAGGCCAGAAAGCCCAGGCCTTAGCCAAATGTGGCCCCAAAGAAAACAAAACCAAAGTCTTATTTCTTTTCAAAAATTATGTACTGAGCGCATTGCCTTCCGGTGGTCTGCAATCCTGTGTAAGGCCTGGGGCTTGCCAGACCCGTTGCTTTGAAAGGATTGTCCGCACCCACCCACCCACCGGAGACTGTGCCCCTTCTGCTGTTTGCATCAAGTTACTGGGTCCTAGGACTTCCCTGTCAGACAGGCACCTCCCTGGACTAAGGGCAAGACAGAAGGGCCCCTGGCAAAGACAGAGCAATCCTGATGCAAATTGAGGACACAGATAAATGCTCTAAGAGTGGGGGTGGGGGGGGAGGGCTGAACCAGCCTGGGCTCTTTGTTTTTTGAAACATCTGCTCCTGCGTTAGTTAGTCACGCTCCCTTCCAGTAAGGATGAGCAAGCCACTTTATGGCTATTGCTTGGGGCAGGCGTGAGCTGGGGATTTTATGCTTCTTCTAGGAGGCCTGCACCTTGCAGCCCCTGGGAAGGCAGGGCTTCCCCCCTCACCCTCCCCTGCGTGCTAAGAAAGTAAACAGCACAAATGATTGGGGCTTCGGCGTCCCTGGGAAGGTGGTGCAAGCCAGAGGGTTCAGAAGGAGTTCCAGGGCTGTGGCTGGATGTGACTCTGTGGGGGTCTACATCTCCATCCCCGGGGGCGACCCCAGGACAATAAAACAAAGCAACATGAATAAGATCAACCATGCCAGGGAAAGAACCATCTGCACGTTGGCCAGTGTTCAGTGATGGATGGGGGGGGTGGGGGAGGGGTCCCTGTCTCCAGTCGTGGTGTTCCTGTTCCAAACGTGGTTGGGGCGAGTGCCAGCACTCACGTTTTTGTGGCACCGGAAGCACCTGTGGGGCAGTGCCAGGGGTCAAACTTGTAGCCTCAGGCTAGCAAGACAGGCCCTTTGCCTTCGAATAACCCCCACCCCCACCCCACTCCTACATTAATATTAGTTTTTAAATTGCAAATGTACAAGGAGAGTCAGCGCAAGGGGTGCGGGGTGGGGGGGCTCTTGGGGTCTTGAGAAATTATCTGGTCTCATTTTGGAATCACCTCAAAGAAATGGTAGCTCCTTCAGGGTCAGGGGAATGAAACCCATTAATTTACTGGTTTTGGCTTATCAAATACGTCACGGATAGCTTGCCAGGCTCTGTTGTGCGGGCGGGATACTCTCGGTAGCTTGCCAGGCTCTCCGAGAGGGATAGAGGCTTTTGGGGCACGCCCTTGTAGGCGTTCCCATGGTTCCAACCATATCTGAACCCTATCAAATATGGTGCGGCAATCCTGGAAGATGGGTATTAAGTATCTTATGATGGTCCAGAAAGCGTCCTAGAGCATGGCGGCAGCTGGGTAGTGGAGGTAGTATTTATCTGGTACCGGTAGGGTGGGTCTTCTGTGCATGATCCAATCCCTGGTGGAAGCAGACAGGGCAGGTTAGGGTGGGGTTCCTGGTTTTAATCCCTTTGTCACCTGTGGTTGGTGGGAGCAGGCAGAGGATCTCTGTCCCTGGGACCATTGAGCCTGGAGTCCAAGGTCTCAGAGTTCCACTTTTCTTGTTCTGTGAGGCTTCACTCATGTGTGTGAGTCTCGGTCCGAGTGTCGGGAAGGCGTCCTGGAGCGTGGCAGCGGCTGGGTAGTGGAGGAGTGGAGGAAAAGAAATACGAGTCAAGAATCCAAAGGGAAAAGATCCCAAAGATTATCTGCGGAGTAGAGAGTTAATTCGGGGGGATTAACTTGCCTAGCATAAGGCCCACCCAGGTCAGATTCCCCTGGGCACAGCCAGGTGTAGACCTGGAGGTTCTGAGTGAAGTAGATGGCCCCCACAGGTGGCTTATGTGAGGCAGAGAGGAGAGACGGTCACTTTCTCCTGAGCCACCTCTGCCACCCCGAGGTTGTCTGGGAAAATAAGGACTGAGAAAGCTTTCGATGAGCCACGGGCCAGAGCCCTGACTAGGTGACCATCAAGCCACACCTGACATTCACTTCTTCGCAGCATGGGAATTGATCCCCGCCACCCAATTTCTCGGGAGTCAGAGACTCGGGTTAGGGTGTGGAACTGCTCTTTGCCAGAAAGGAGAGTCAGTCCCAGGCTTCACCCAGGGTTGCCGGCTTCCTGTCTTGCCACACAGAAAAGAATTTCAGGAGAACAGGAGCAGTAAAGTGAAAGCAGATTTGATTTGGAGGGTTTGGGGAAGGGGAAGGAAGGAGAGAAAGTGAGAGAGAGTGATGTGCTCAAGAGAGAACATGGGCATCTCCCAGGGCAAGAGAGCCCCCCCACACACACACCCCCAACATTAGATATGGAAACATGAAAGTCCGTGTCTCAGGAAGGAAGATACTAACTCCACATGTGCTCAACCACGAGGGCACAAGCAGCACATGGGCTCGGGCAGTATCTGAGGGTTTTGTCCAAGCTGACCCTTGTGGGGCTTCTAGTAGGTCAAAGTTTTGTTGTTAGGATGGTTGCCAAAGGGGTCGAGTTGGGGGTGTCATGGTTGATGGCTTTCTTTGACATTCCTTTCCTGGTCTTTTGTTCCAGCTTCAGCTTTGGGGGAAGGGAGTCCAGGAGGGAGCTGGGTCACGGGGTTGGGGGAGGTGGTCCCACCCTTCTCTGGGTCTGTTGCTGGCCCCAGGTGTGGTGTTATCAGCCCTTTGTTCTTGTGTTTGCAGCCTTGGCCCGATTGGTTTTATTACTTCCTAGGAAATCTGTTGCCATGGGTCCTTCCCTGTCTACGTGCTTACAACATGAGCACAGGGGCCTGTAAATTTCCTGGCACTTGTGGACCTGAGCAGAACCACTGCTGCCCTGACACTGAGCTTCCCCTCCGGGAAAGGTCAGGTCTCCTGACCACCACCTCTGGGATTCTCCCACACGTTTAGGGGGAGTTACGGGAAAGTCTTTCTTCTGGAGATGGTACTGGTTTACCCTGTATGTCCAGGACACTGAGGGAAGTCCAGAGGCCAGAGAGAGAAGAGAATGCAGATGAGGCCAGAGAGATGCTGAGGCCACAGGAGGGGCCTTAACTGACCCTGAGCCCAAGGACGTGAGGACGGAGAGGACAGTAGTGGGTCTTCCAGCTGGGAGGTGTTCAGGGGCTAGGGAGGCTGCTTGGGCCATGAGACGTGCCGCACATGTTTGAGTCACTGGGTTTTATCCCTGACACATGCACCCGCCCCCCCAAAAAAAAGTTTCACCCAGGGGCTGGAGTGATAGCACAGCGGGTATGGCGTTTGCCTTGCACGCGGCCGACCCAGGTTCGATTCCCAGCATCCCATCTTGTCCACTGAGCACCTCCAGGAGTAATTCCTGAGTGCAGAGCCAGGAGTAACCCCTGTGCATTGCCGGGTATGACCCAAAAAGCAAAAAAAAAGTTTCACTCAAATCCAAGAAAACAGTGGGGGGTACCAGAGTGATGTTGAGAGAGAGAGAGAGAGAGCGAGAGAGAGAGAGAGAGAGGCAGAGGATTAGGGATGAGTATTGGCAAGTGGAAATGGGAGAAACTGGGTGATCACGAGGGCTCAGGAAAGGAGGTGTCGGAAGTGAGTTTCTAACATGAGGAATAGAGGCTAGCAGGGCCACCCCTGCCACTGAGCACACCAAAACATGCCCACGGAAAGATGCTACCTGCGGAGCCACGTAGGACGCTCACCCTTAAAAACAAACACATCTTTCAAGCCCAAACATAATTGTTCTGAGTCATCGTGGTCCAAACCCAGGAGAAGAAATAATCACTCAATGAAAAAGGCCACCGCCACATTGCTCTGGAGTCTCTGGGAGGGCAGAAAGTCACCTGTCCGGTGTCCCTGCTTTTTCCAGAGCCTGCTGGGATCCCGCAGAGCAACTGAAATCAGGTTCTGGTTGAGGAAGAGCATGGAAGGGCGTGGAACGGTGTGGAAGGGCATGGTGGTGACTGCTACTCACGCCTGATGCTGGTCGGAGACACGCGCCCTCTGGACTCTGTCCTGATCTACCCGAGATCTCCAGCGAGGAGACAGAGTTCCAGCAGGGCCTGGGACAGGACAGTGTCAGGCATTGTAATGTGGCAATTCCATCAACAACGGGGGAGAAAGGGTCGCAGAGAATCTCAAGAGGCAGGACAGGGAGACAGCCTTTTTTTGAGTTGGCAGCAGAGGCAACTGAAAACTAGGTGCCTTCATGTCATAGCCAGGTCCTACTTGAGGACAGAGCCCGTGACTGCATCAGTTCCTCCTTCAACTGATTTGAGGCAAGTAACAGATTCTCACGAGCCGTCAGTGGGGTCTGTCGACTCGGGTCATTATTGAGTGCTCAATTGAAACTCCAAACTGGTCAATTCTTTTTTTTTTCTTTTTGGGTGACACCGGCGATACTCAGGGGTTCCTCCTGGCTCTGCACTCAGGAAATACTCCTGGCAGTGCTCGGGGGACCCTATGGGATGCTGGGAATCGAACCCAGGTCGACCACGTGCAAGGCAAATGCCCTACCTGCTGTGCTATCGCTCCAGGCCCCAAATTGATCAATTCTTAATCTTTTGATATCTTAATCTTTGAGAATATGTCCGCACATATTCCTTTGTCATGTTATATTATGTTCTTTGACTCTCTCATTCCCTGCTATTTCTTATCTGGCTCCATTTTTGCGAACTTTACACCCTCTATGAAGCTAGAAATTTGTCCCTCACCAGAAGCTCATTTCAGAACTTGAAAGAGCATAAAAAGAGCAAGGTGAGAAGGTTTGAGTGGAGCAACTGGCAGTGACAATGAGGTCTAGCGCCCTTTCCCCAAAGAGAACATTAAGTCCTTTAATCATTTCAACGAAGCTGAATAAACCTTCTCCTCCCCTGATAAATGCTGATTGCGGAAAACTGGAACAATTCATTTAATCCTTACCGTGATCAATGAGGACATTGGAACGATAAATAAGATTAGGACCTGGTTCCTCCCTCACACCTTGGAATTGGTTCGTGACCTGCTGAAAACAGTGGTGCAGGTGCTCTCCTCTGAAGCAAGAACAAGGTGCAGCAGAAAGGGAGGGGAAGACAAGGGAAGGTTCTGGAAAGGAAAAGAAGAGGAAACAGTCTAAGGAGCTCCTTGGCTAGACAAGAAAGCTCAGAGAAGGGATATCCAGCATCTTCTTCAATCTCGATGGAACATCCCAGAATCCCAACATTGCCCACCGACTCGGGTGTATTTCTGAATGACCCGGGTGTATTTCTGAATCTTTGATCCCTGACTTCGTAAATACATGCATGCAAACACAGCAGCACAGAGCCCAGTGGATTGGAGAGAGGATTTCCTAAAACATGGAGAACTAAACTCTGCTCGTCTGATAAGTTTTCATACAGCTTTGTCCCTACTCACACTTTATATTGTAACAAAACGTTGGAAGCTACCTGGTCATCCAACAAAATGAAAATCATTAGGAATATTGTGTCCAGGCTTTAGACATTCAAAATTTTTTTCTATACTCATAATCAATTTGCATTTTTACTTGTTTAAAAGTTTCTTAAAATCCTCTTAAAAGCAATTCTCCATCTTATACTCAGCCTCATGCTAACGAATCAGGTCTGTGTCCTAGTTAGATATTTTCTCTAATGCATATTAAAATAAGTACATAGCTGTCACTGTCCTCCCGTTGTTCATCGATTTTCTTGAGCCTACATAGCTACTTGAATAAAATTATCTTCTGCATACTTAACTACTAATTAAAACCAGCTTATCAGAAACATAGATAGATTTGATAGCTTATAGGTATTATACCATATCCATTCAGGAGCATTATTCAGCCATTCAAATTTGGGCTGGGGGGAGGGGATGAGGGAGAGTACAGGGATTAAGGTACTTATCTTGCATGTAAGCACCAAGCCAGGTTTGATCCTGACATCTTATACGGTTTCTAGAGCACCTCCAGGAGTAATCCCTGACCACAGAGTAAGTAGTAAGGGCTGAACACCTCTGGGTGAAACTCAAACTCCACACCCTGAAAAAAAAAATATATATATATATATTTGTTTTGTTGGGGATATTGGAAAATGTTTCTGTTTTGATATAAAGCACAAAAGTGAGATTAAAAACAATAAATAGCATTTACTCAGTTACCTTCAACTATAATTGGAAAGTTTGATGGAAATCTGCATTGAATTGGCAAAATCTGAATAGAATTTGAAAATTAAAAAATTTGAAAACTTGAATGAGAATACACAAATGTAAGGTTATCTCCTGATTCCGTAGGAATTTGCAGGTGACAAGGTAAATTAGTTGCAATTTTCTTTATGCTTTTTTTTCTTTCTTTTTTTTTTTTTTTTTTTTTTTTTTTTTTTTTTTGCATTTAGCCAGTATGCGTTTCTCTTTAAACCAGGGGGGAGAAAAGGATTCCTCTTCTCTCTCAGAGGTATCTGGTATGTCTCTGAGGTAAGTACTGCCCATGAAAACCCCGATCCGATCCGGGGAGTGAGCAGCTAGGACGAAAGGCAGCGAAGGAGGGGGGCGTGAGCAGTACTGGCGCAGTGACCCCAAACCAGGCCCCCCTCCCACTACTTAATGTCCCCACCCCCACCGCGCATTCACCTCCAACTGTTTTCCAATGGCTGGAGCCAGGAGAATCCAAATAAGCCTCTCTGAGGACAAACAGATGTCCAATAAGACGGGGTGATTTGGGTGGGGGTCTTCCATCCCCGAGACCTCCCAAAGACACCTTAAAAGCCAGCCCCGGAGGCGTTTTCACAGGCTTGCTCATTTTGACAGATGGGACCGCCTGGCCTTCCGAGACCCAGAGAATCAGAAACAGATGAGGAATCAGCCCTGGTCTCAGGGCTGAGAAGCACCAACTCCCAGAATTTCAACCTCCCGACTGGGGAAAAAAAACGGGAAACAGTCAACCTGTGCTTGTACTGGCAGCCTGATGACAACACAGATGCCAGGGTCCGAGATGACTTGAAGAGCATGCAAAAGGACTAATGAACTCACATGCTGTCTAATGAGAATGACTGAAAAGCTGTTGCTAAGCCACTTAGAGGCTGAGCCAAGGGAGCCCAAATCTGTTTGGATATAAACCCTGACCCACGGGCTGACCCAAAGCCTAGATGAGCCCTGGGAATTAAAGGATTTGGAGCAGAGGCCCAGGCACAGCAGGGCGGCAGACAGTTCATTATTTGATCTCCCAGAAGTCTCAGTTAACACTGATCTGAACATTGATATCAAAGCAGGCGATTTATTTCTTTTTATCCAACGTGGCTATGTCGTGCTTTTCCTTCCCACCTCTCTCAGGGTTTTCTTCTTCCTTTATTCTGCCATCATTACTATGTTTCCTCATTCTGGATTAACAATCTCTACTGGGAAAACGGCAAGACAGTTAATGAGGATTGATCTGAAAAAAAAAAATTAGATTGAATCAATGCAATCACAGAGTCCAGAAATCTTTAACGGATCTTAACAGGAAAGGATAGAGTTTTAGAATTCTAGTTCTTAGGAAGAATGAGGAAGTGTGTCATAGAAATCACTTCGTTCTGTGGTCTTTCAGAAGTCTGCTTTGATGGCAGAAGAGAACGAACTCAAAAACAGGGATCCAGAGAAGCTCGGCCACCCCTGGACTGGAAGGGAAAGAAAGGGTGATATCCCAAACTCCGTCCCTTGAGTACTGGCAGGGGTCACTTCTGAGCAAAGAAATAGCCTCTGAGCTCACTGGGACAGGGGACGAGGAGAGGCAGTATAGTATATGTACTGACACCTATACACAGCAAACCCACAAACACACTCTGACCATTGTGTGAGCAAAGGTCTCCAGTGACTAGAATATTTCTGTCATATTTGGAGAGAGTGGCCAGTGCTTTCCACGAGTTTTTCTATTACATGTTCCACATTTATTTTCATAGGAAGGAAGCATTAATTATTTTCGAAACATCATCCTTCCTGAAGCTGTAAATTGCTACTTATAAAATCCTGCCATAAATGAAACTATGCTTGCCCCCAATTTTTCTCTACTCAGAGAAGTAGACTGAAGTTTTCTCACTTTGTCCCACTTGCCATAGAAGCAATAAGGTCAGTAACGGTGGGGATTGGGGAGAAGAGGGATCCCTCGATGTGAAGATCCATAAGGAGGCACTAAGGTGCCAACACGGGGATCAACTCCGTCAGGAGATAGCTGTGGAAAGAAAGATGGTAAGAGGGGACAGAGAGATAGTACAGGATTAAAGCTCTTTTCTGCCTTGTATCCCAATGACCCTGGTTTGATCTTGACATCACGCATTGTCCCTTGATCACTGGCAGGGGTCAATCCTGAGCAAAGAAATAGCCCCTGAGCTCACTGGGGTGGGACAGGGGGCAGGGGAGGGGGGGGGAGGTGTAGTTAGTTTCGGGATTCATTCAACGAGGTAGGAATTTCTCACTACTACATTTGAAAATATTTTATATCTGAAAATCTTGGAGCCTACATTTCTAATTCAACTTTATTTTTTAGCTTAATCTTTTCTAGAATGTCACGTAGTGGGAATAATACAGGATTTCACCTTTTCAAACTGACTCCTACTTTGCAATATGCCTTGAAATCCCTCCACGTATTTTGAAGGACTGATTTTAGTTTATATTTACTTTTGAACAGGATGGCATTGTTTGGATAACTCACAGTGTATTTATGCATTCACCTACTGGAAGGCATCTTGATGGTTTTCGAGGATTGACAAATAGAATAAATATGTGTTGATATTTAAGAAATCCAAGAGAAAATATCCCTTGAAGCAAACCTCTTTCCGAATGGAGCAGCCGTGGGTTAGGCTGCCTCAGGTTCAACCTCATCTGAATGGCTTCTGTTCGGTGTGAAGGACCTGGAGAGTTTTCCGGCTGATGTGCAGGCGAGAACACGCTTGAACAACTGCCCAAGAGTCGAATATATACCTGTTGGAGCCAAAAGTTTCGGGCCCATTCTTCCTCCCTATGCCATCTAATGGAATTTTAATGGATTCCAAAGCTCCAATAACCCACTCATCCCGTTCAAAATATCCCAAATCTGAGCTGCACCAAATCCATTCCCATCATTTTGTACATGTGGGGCATGGCAAAAGGATACAGCTCACAACATTGAACCCAACTTCCTGCTGCCTACAAGAGAAGCATTTGAACATCCAGGTAAGCAGGCTCCAAGTTAGAGGGTGGACAATAAGAGAGAGAGAGAGAACAAAAGGGAATGCCCTGACACAGAGGCAGGGTGGGATGGGGGGATGGGGGGCGGCAGGGATACTGGGATCCGTGGTGATGGGAAATGGGCACTGGTGGAGGGATGGGTACTCGATCATTGTATAACTGAAACCCAAGCACAAAAAATGTTTAAGTCTACAACTGTACCTCATGGTGTTTCACTAATCAAAAAAAAAAAAGTTAGAGGGTGGAAAATAATCTTACAGACCAACAATTCCCTTAGAAAGGCTATCTAACAAGACTTTCCCTTATGCATACTTTTGTTCACTGTAGCACCATTAACAGTAGCCAATATTTGAAAATCATATAAGTGCCCAAGGACAGACTAGTAAGTAAGAAATAAGTGGTCCATACAAACAATGAAATACTACTCAGGTATCACCATTGGTCTTTTTTTTTCCTTTTTGGGTCACACCCGGAGATGCACAGGGGTTACTCCTGGCTCTGCACTCAGGAATTGACCCCTGGCGGTGCTCAGGTGCTCAGGGTGGTCCCTGGCTGCTCCCCCAGCTGGGGCGGCCCGGGCCATGGGGCTGACAGGAGGATAAAGACCCAAACCGGTTGGTTGATCAATTGGTGTTTATACCATTCTCCCCACGAGCCTGCCCCAGTCTCTTTGAGCGCCCGCATTCTAGTCTCGCACTCCCCTCATTCCTGTCTCCTCCTGTCTCTCCCGCTCAGGTCTCTGCGCTCCATCTCGCAGCCTTGGCTCTCCTCATCTCTCCCAACTCCTCCCAACTCTCTCATCTCTCTTCTCACACACTCTTCCTTCCTACCCCCTCACTCCTTGATCCCAGCTCTCTGCTTCTCCCCAACTCAGTCTCTCCACCCCAACTTATCTCTCCACACCCTGCCCCTTGGTCCATGCTACACCCAGTCTGGTAGCAAACTCAACACAAGAAAGCCCTTCCTGACTGCCAGGCTCAAGGGCAGAAGCACCACCTACTTTGGAATACTCCTCTGGGGTATTCCAAAGCCCTTCCTGACTTCCCAGGGGCAAAATACCTCTTAAGGTGTTTTTCTCCTTTCCTCAGTCCAACGAATCAATCAACATCTTAACACTAGTTATTTTTGTATGGACACAGTAAGAGATACATTGAGGTTTCCTGGGAACATCTTGCCACACACTCAGACTACAGTGCTCAGGCCAGATTAATCTTTCCTAACCCTAGCAGGGTTCAAATCTAGTTATTACTTTTTGGATCATGACAGAATTTGTCCCTGACCAAGCTCTTAACTTATAGTTAAGCATTATGGCGCTTTGGCCAGGCCCATCTCGATGCCAGGGTAGCACATAGCTCACCGCTTGCCCTGGATCCATCCAGTCCCTTGTTGGGACCCTGCTTTTGGGGGTGCTAGGAATTAATGGCAGCTGAGTCTTAGGTCTGGAGAACAGATGCCCAGGGGGGAAATATCACTGAGAGTCAATAAACTCCCAAGTTACAAAAGCATAGTATTTACTGTCTTCTTGTGTCCATACAAAAAAGGACATTGCTATGAATAAACTATGCAAAGGACTTAAGGAGAAGAGAAAAAAACAATATTTACAAGTCAACAGAGCACAAAGGAAGAGGTTACAAATAAACACAGAGGAATGGGAGCACTGTGATGGGAGCAACCCAATAAACCTAAACGACCTGAGGATATGCAGGAAGAACAAACCAATGTTAACTTACACTGTACTATTTCAAGCAGAAGTATAACATTGAAAAAAAAAATTTTTAATGAACCATTAAAAGCAAAACAAAGTGTCATATTATAAGCACCCTGCAGTGGTGGCCAAAAGGGAAGGGCTAGTTGTGGGTCAGTTGAGCAAAGGGAGTCCAGGAATTCATGTAGGAGGAAAGCTACGTTTTCGGTGACAGTCAAATGGTGTTTCACTAACAAAAATATTTTTAAAAAAATGTAAATGATGGAGAATGGGCACTGGTGGAGGGATGGGAACTCGATCATTGTATAACTGAAACCCAAGCACAAAAAAATTTGTAAGTCTAGAACTGTACCTCATGGTTTTTCACTAATAAAAATTTTTTAAAAATACAGTGGTGTGCTCTGAAGCCTGCCTAACATTATGAACCAATGCTACTTCAGTAAAGGAATTATTTTTTAAAAAAATATTTATTAGTGAAACACCATGAGGTACAGTTGTAGATTTACAAAGTTTTGTGCTTGGGTTTCGATTATACAATGATCAAGTACCCATCCCTCCACCAGTGCCCATTTCCCATCACCACAGATCCCAGTATCCCTCCCACCCCCCATCCCACCCACCATCCCACCCTTCCCACCCTTCCTCTGTGGCAGGGCATTTCCTTTTGTTCTCTCTCTCCTCTTGGGTGTTGTGGTCTGCAAAAGAGGCATTGAGTGGAAATCACATTCAGTCCATAGTCTACTTTCAACATGCATCTCCCCTCCTGGGAGGATCCTCCAATCACAAAGGAATTATTTTTAAGCAAGAAAGGCAGATCCCCTAAAGAGGCAGGAGAGAGTAGACTTACAAGTTCCAGGACAGAAAGATAAAGCTGAGTAGGAATTCTAGCCCCGAGGCTTACAAGTCTAGCCCCGAGGCTTACAATTCTAGCCCCGAGGCTTACAAGTCCCACTGTTGTATTAAGAATGTATTCCAGTCTCATTGGTGCTATTGGTCCGGGCCCCATGCTCTCTTCGCCTGTCTGAGCCTGTCCATCGGGGGGATTGGCAACAAGACCTGGGTGCTCAGATAGAGAACAACCCAACACTCAACCCCCAAGTGCTCCCACATCCAGCTCCTGTGGCATCCTCACTTCCATGCCAGCCTGGAACAGAGCAGGTCTGCCCTCCCACACTGAGAAAGAGCCTGGTTCCCACCTTCATGGCAACTTCCCAACAAGCCCTTTCAATGATCTCTATGGTAAACTGAGTATTGGGATGTGGGGGCAGGAAAGAGACTTTCTGGATCTCAAAGTACCAGTCCGAGTTGACAACACATAATAAAATAAGACCTTGGCCCCTGCGGTAAAAAAGGAACTTACTGGAAAGGAGCGATAGGATCATCATAGCATCATGAGTGAGTCTTAGAAAAGAGGCAGGGAGGGTGTTCATCGCGGGGCTGAGGCCACATGCAGGTTCACAGCTCCCCCATGATGTCCTTCAGGAAGGCCTGCTAACAGGTGCTGCATCTCAGCACTTCTCCTCCATGTCTACAGCCCAAATGTGTGCACCCGGTGGGCCAAGTTTTGGGAAGAGTCCGTGACTGTCACTAAGTAAATATAGCATCCCTAGAGTGATAGCACAGCGGGTAGGGCATTTGGCTTGCATGTGGTCGGCCCGGCCCACCCGAGTTCAATTCCTCCGCCCCTCTCAGAGAGCCCAGCAAGCTACCGAGAGTATCTTTCCCACACGGCAAAGCCTGACAAGCTCCCCGAGACGTATTTGATATGCCAAACACAGTAACAAGTCTCACAATGTTACTGGGCCCGCTCGAACAAATCGATGAACAACGGGAGGATAGTGACAGTGACAGTGAACCCTATCAAGATGCATCGCTGGAAATGAATCAGAGATGATAGACTAAGATACAGATGATTGACAGAGAGGTAGATAAGATATATGGTTATAGGAAATTCTATTCTGATCTGCCATCCATCATCTGCCATCTGGAGGCAGAGAGAAGCAGAGGGAGTACTTTTAGACAAAACTTAAATTCCTAAGAGCCAAAGGAGCTAGTGATATAAGTTCCAACCAAAGTCTGAAGGCCTAAAACCAGCAGTTCAGATGCCTGAGGAAAGGGTAAGATCACAGCTTCAGCAAGAGAGTAAATGCATCATTCTTCTGCTTCTTGTTCCATTCAGACATTTAACAGAGTGAATGATACCCACCCAACCGCCACCACCCGCCCTCCCCAACCCCCCCCCCCAAAAAAAACGGGGCCAGTGGTGGGAATCTTTTCTTAATCTACTGACTTAAATGTTAATCATATTTTCCAGAAATACCCTTATAAGCACATCCAGAAATAATGTATTACCAGCCATTTGGGTATCCAGCCATATTAACACAAAATAAACCATTCCAGTTGCTTTGCAAAAAAAAAAAAAAAAAAAGATGGATCACTGAAGATCCAGCCCTCTCTACAGAAGGGGAATCTACATGTTAAAGGGGTGACAATCATAATCTTCATCAGGGAAATCTGATCGTGTGTGTGTGTATGTGTGTGCATATATATATATATATATGTGTGTGTGTGTGTGTGTGTGTGTGTGAGAGAGAGAGAGAGAGAGAGAGACAGACAGAAGACAGACAGACAGACAGAGGCAGAGATTCTAGAGGAAAAGGTGGCAAGAGTGGTAGTAGGACATAGATATATAGACATATGTAGGGTATAAGGGAAAGGAAAATCCAGAGCAAAGGAAAGAAAGAAATTAAGAGACCAGAACTGTGAGAAAGACAAGGAATTACTGACTGTCCCACAATTTCCAGGGGTCCATGTGTAACCCTTAGATTCAAACTTTCTATGAAGTCCTCAGACCTCTGAGATATCTGTTCACTTGAGCCTGAAAGAAACATGGATGGATTCTTCACAACACTTCAGGGTCCTCTATTATATCAAGCCATTTAAAGGAGGAGGAGGCAGTGTGACCCCAAACTGAGTATCTGCTGTCAGGCCTACGGCATCAGCTAGAATTAAATTAATTATGGAATTAATTCTACAGATGGATTTAAATCCAAAGCAGACTCAATCTTCACAGAATTAAAGTCCTGACTTTTAGTCCCTTCTGAATATATTTTATGACTCTGAATCCTTTGAAAGATGATAAACTATCTTGTTAAGTGTCTCAGACATCATCACTGTTGTTGTCTCACCAGAAGTGGAGAGGTAAGCAACCATCTTCCATTTATTCTCATTTCTGTTTTTGTTCTTGTGCAATCTTTAGTAGTAAAGATTTTGGAAAGTTACCTGAAGACGATTGTTTTATGGAACCAGTTTTCCTCAGTCTATGTCAAATACTTAGAGGTATAACAGTGATTTAAAAATGCACAGGAAATTCCCAATTACCCCCACAAATCTGCCCCTCAAAACTTGAGCGCCATGGTTTCTTTACACTAGTCGGGGAGGAAATGCAGATTGTGAAGAGTCAGATGGCTTATTGGCATCTCGAGAGACATACAATGGAACTGGAAACCACAATCCCATGTCTTGCTTTGTCCCCTATCCTATGATTCCTTTGATAAGAAGTAACAGCAATTTGGGGCTGGAGCAATAGCACAGCGGGTAGGGTGTTTGCCTTGCAAGCGGCCGACCCAGGTTTGATTCCCAGCATCCCATAGGGTCCCCTATGGAAGAAGAGGAAGAGGAAGAGGAAGAGGAAGAGGAAGAGGAAGAGGAAGAGGAAGAGGAAGAGGAAGACGAGGACGAGGAGGACGAGGAGGACGAGGAGGAAGAAGAAGAAGAAGAAGAAGAAGAAGAAGAAGAAGAAGAAGAAGAAGAAGAAGAAGAAGAAGAAGAAGAAGAGCGTAACTCACAGAGCAGGGACAGTGTGAGACCCTCCGTCCTATTGACAAACAACCCTTGCTCTGTCCAGAGGTAGACAAAGCGTCTACACCAAACCCCAGGGCTGGCTTCTTGACTCACTGAACACACTCGCTCCTGAAATGGCATTGGGTTCCACCATTTTTTGAGTTTGGAAATTGCACAATGGCAAATCAACATCTCAACAAAACAAGGGTATGGACAATATTAATTGGACACTGGGTTCCATACAGACAGGCCATGGGCACAGAGAAGACTGCTTTGGGAGTACAGATAGGATGGTGGGAGGATGAGTGGAGTAAAAGTAATTCACAGGCAGTAGTGGAGTGTTTTGAGCACTTTTGTGGTGGTGGAGGGAGGTAACAATTTATACCAGAACCATAATGTTAACACTATTATGAACACATAACCTGCACTGTAGCACTGTCCTCCCGTTGTTCATTGATATGCTTGAGTGGGCACCACTACATCTCACAACAAATTGTGAGACTTGTTGTTACTGTTTTTGGCATATTGAATACATCACGGGGAGCTTGCCAGGCTTTGCTGTGCGGGCGAGATACTCTCGGTAGCTTGCTGGGTTCTCCGAGAGGGGTGGAGGAATCGAACCTGGGTCAGCCTCATGCAAGGCAAACACCCTACCCGCTGTGCTATCGCTCCAGCCCAATATATGACCTAAAATACATCATTTTTAAGTGGTGAAAGGCTCTTTGGTGGTGACATAAGGACTCTCCATAGAAACTGGCCCCCTGGCGCCGTGTAATCCCAACAACAGCCAAGATCCAGAGACTATCAAACCCAGCTCCCGGAAGAGACCAGTGCAGTCTCCTGCCCCCGCGCCTGGCTGCCCTCGCCGGAGCCCCTTGGAGGGGAGCAGGTTGAGCTTTCCTCCCCGCCCCGACCAGGGCTCCGGCAGCCAAAGACCTCCAGGACCAGCCACCACCATGCTGAGACCACTCTCCGCACACATGAAGGTACTGGCAGAGGGACAAAGTCACGCGGGTTCCGGGGCCGAGATCTCCAAGCCTACTCGGATTGGGGGCCGGGCATCCTCCACCCAGATCCTCCAAACTCCAGTAGGCAGGGGTCATTCGCAGCTGCGCGACATCTTATTATGACAGCTTATTATCTCATTCCTACTTTGGATAAACTGGCAGGCTACCGAATGTAGCCTGCCCACCCGGCAGAGTCTGGCAAACTCCCCGTGGCATACCCAATATGCCAAATACCAGTAACAACGATGGGTCTCATTCTCCTAAAGAGCCTTGAATATAATCTCAGGGCTAGAATGAAAGAGACGTTACTGGGGCCTGCTCGAGGCAATCGACGAATAACAGGATGATAATAAAAATAATTTTCAAAATAAAATGAAACTCTCATCTCTAGAAACTACATGACTTTGCTCCACAAAGCCTAACCCATCCCCACCCTCAACAGAGGCCTGGACCAGATTCACTCCCTTCCCATTCCCTTTCCCTCTCCACAGAGAGAAATTGGTTTCATCATCTAAAAGTTAGCTTTTTTTTTATTCAATTCACTCATTCATTTTGCTTTCATACAATAGATGGGTCAAATTCTATGGGGTTTTTTTTGTCTTTCCCTAACTACTTCTCTAAGAACAGTTTCTTCTAAGTCCAATCACATGACAGCAAATGGCAGAATCCGACCTTTTCCTTTAAGTAGTTTAGTAATGTTTAGTGTGTATGTATACTAGAGCTTTATTCAATGGTCTGTTGCTTGCACTTAGATTTCCAGCTCTTGGCAACTGTTGATAAAGCTGTGATAAACCTGGGGTGCATAGATTTCTTCACATTCATATTTTAAAGAAGTGGCAGGTAACTGGTTCATATGGAATTTCCTTTTTTTTTTTTTTTGCTTTTTTTGGGGGGTCACACCTTGTGATGCACAGTGGTTACTCCTGACTCTGAACCCAGAAATTACTCCTGGCGTTGCTCAAGGGACCATATGGGATGCTGGGAATCGAACCCAGGTCAACTGCATACAAAGCAAATGCCGTACCCGCTATGCTATCCCTCCAGCCCCATAAATTTCCATTTTTAAGATTTTTGTTTGGTTTGGGGCCACACCTTGCAGTGCTCAGGACTTACTCCTGGCTCTGTGCTCAAGGATCATTTCCTTTTTTTTATAAACAACTTTATAAATCAGTGGGTTTTTTATTAATTTAAGATAAATAAAATAAAAGTCTATCCTAGCGAGTGACCAGAGTGATAGTACAGTGAATAAAGGCCTGAGTTTGATCCCTGGAATCCCATATGGTCCTCCCAGCACCAGCAGGAAGAATGATTCATGAGTGTAGAGTGAAGAGTAACCCCTGAACATGGCTGGGTGTACACCACCTAAACCCATCAAAAAATAATCGTATACTGGAAAGAGTCAGAATTACGTTACTGTGAGAGTGAATGTATTTCAAAAGATTTCTTTTGCCTATTTGAACCTATTTATCACTGTCACACTGTGTCACTATCATTGCATTGTTCATCGATTTACTCAAGCGGGCACCAGTAACATCTCCATTTGTCCCAGGCCTGAGATTTTAGCAGTCTCTCCTTACTCGTCTTTCCCAACATATTGGAGGGTCTTTCAGGGTCACGGGAAATAAGACCCGTTATTGTTACTGTTTTTGGCATATCGAATATGCCACAGGTAGCTTTCCAGGCTCTGATTTGAATCTATTTAAAGATTTAAATTGTCCCATTACAAAGTTCTGAATTGAAATGATAATTCTTTAGTACCATTGTATTTTTTTTTTTATTTTTTACATTGAATCACCATGAGGTACAGTTACAGACTTAGAAACTTTTGTGCTTACATTTCAGTCATACAATTAGTGAGTACCCATCTAGGGGTCATTCTTGACAGTGCTCAAAACACCATACATGTATGTGGTGCCAGAATTTGAACCCAGGTCAGTCATAAGTAAGAAAACACCTTACTCTCCCATACTACCTCTCTAGTCCTTCAATTTTTTAAGTTTTGAGCACAGCAAGGCAAAAACAGCAGTGATATACAACCACACATAGGGTGAACGACACTCACCCAGAGACAAAAACAATGGGTTTAGAAGCGAATATAAAAAAGGTCCCCTCTGCTAACTCCATGACCCCTCAGCCTAGCACCCCAGTAGTGATAGACCCCCAGAGATAAATCTCTTTAACTGCTGATGTAGCAGCTCAGGACTGAAGCATTTTTCTTGCAGCCCTCAGTCTAACCATTTCAATAAAGAACAGCCTGACATTAGTAGATTGCTCCATAGCTGGAAGCCTGCCTCGTGGGCAAAGGGGAGAAGGCAGCTGGAATAGAGAAGGGATCACTAAGAAAATGATGGCTGGAGGAACTGGTCGCGATGGGAGATGTGTGCAGAAAGTGGATAAAGGACCAAACATGATAATCTCTCAGGGTCCGTATTGCAGACCATAATGCCCCAATGTAGAGAGAGAATATGGGGAATATTGTCTGCCATGGAGGCAAGGGGAGGGTGGGAAAGGGGGATACACCGGGGATATTGGTAGTGGGGAATGTGCACTCGTGGAGGGATGGGTGTGTGATCATTGTGTGATTGTAACCCAAACATAAAAGCTTGTAACTATCTCACAGTGATTCAGTAAAATAAAAAAAAATTAAATAAAAAGAACAGCTTGACAGCATAGCCTTGCATGGGACCAGCCCCAGTTCAATTCCTGGCACCATGTGGCCCCCTGAGCACTGCCATGTATCACCTTGAAGACCTCCAGCACTGCAGGACCTGGGAGTCTCATGGCATTCCCAGGTTCTAGTGTGGAACTGTCAGCCTGGTTCTCCAAGAATCAGGAATCCCGGGGAGTGACCTCTGCCAAGCCTCCTCAGAACTGCTAGAGACCCCCCCAAACACACACAAAGAGTCTCAGTGTCCCGTAGGAGGTAAGTGGATTCACTGACCCCGAGGTACATGCTTTCTCTAGAAAATGAGGCACTAAAACCCCTCCAAGGCGGAGTGTCTTCCAGCCCAGAGAAGTGACCCTGGCCTAAAATAGTGGCCATCCCACTTGAAGTGGGCCATGACCAGGCTGTCACCATTGGAGCAGACTCTCTGCCACGACAGAAATAGACCCTGAGGATGTTTTCATTCCTTTGGCATTTCTTTAGCTGAGCGGCCAAGGGCGTTGTCAAAGCATCTCACAGAACCATCACACACTTACCAGATCTAGCTTAGTACCTGATGGGAGTAAAAAAAAAAACCGGCAAAAATATTTCAAAGAAACAACCTAAAAGGCATTAGAGGGAAAAAAAAAAAGAAACCAGGAAACCATTTGGGAATCAACCCTTGGAAGAAGAAAATCATTCTGGAAAGACTATGTTGGGAATCTCGGTTAAGTTTATTAACTGCGAAAATTCAAGTTCAGGGCTCTTCAGAACGTATCCTAGTTCAGAGTCTCCAGAACGAAAGCTTCACAATGTCCAGGAAAGGACCCCAAAGCAGAAACGTAAAGAACTAGAGTTTTATTAGAGATATCAGATGACTGCATATTGCAATTAGCAAATAACATGTGTTAGCTCATCGGAGAAGTTTGTTAAGTATCAGATGGAAATTTTAGATCTTTAAGATGGAATATCTAAAATGAAAAAATGTGCCAAATGGGCACAGGCAGGAAGAGATCAGAGATGGCAAAAATAAAAATTCTGCGAGAGGTGGAGAAATCCTATGGTGGATAAGGAACTTGTTTTGCACATGGCTGGCCCCGATTCAATGCCCAGCACAGCATATGGGCCCCTAAGCACCACCAGGAGGGATTCCTGAGCACAGAGCGTAGAGTCAGCCTTACCACAGTCAGGGATGACCCCCCATCTCCCTAAAACCAAAAGAAAATATTGAGAGAACTTGAGAAATTGACCTGTAAAAATTAGTCAGTGTGAAAACCTAAACTCAGAAAGATGGAGGACAGATATGTAATTAGGTCTTGAGAGGGAGAGGTAATGGCAGCATAATATTTTTAATACAAAAAATTAAATTATGGAGATATGAATTTACATATTTAAATTAAAATTAAATTATGGAGATATAAATTTACACATTTGAGAAGTTCACACGAGTTTGAAAATTTTAGACCACTCCTGGTAAGGAACTTTCTAGGTGTCTTTCTTGCTTTGTATATCATTAGATTAGTCAATTCTATGATTATTTTGATGTTTCACTGCTTCTAAATACACGGGAGGTTATCATGGAAAACTTTTTCTCTTCCTTCCTTGTCCTTCTTCTTCTAAGCTGTCATCAGAACTCTTCTGTTCAGGGCTTAGCTATTCCTCAGTTATTCCACTTTGACATAGAGGAGTGCTTTAACTCTAACCCCAAACATTTTGAATTTGAAATTCAGCTGAACCTAAAACTTGGCACAAATGGATAAGCAAGGAAAGCAAGAATTTTAGATAGTATCAGAAAAAGCTCCTATCTTTTTTTTTTTGTCAGCTTCCAGTTTATCCACAGATAACAAATAAAATGAACACTGAAATGCCAGAGACTTCTTCCTTCCAAAAGAGAGATCTTAGTTTTGCAACAACTGAAGCTTGTTCCTTTCATTTTTGTGGCCTATTTCTCCAGGGAGAGGCAGAAATGATCTCCGTGGCCTCAGCCTCACCCTTGCCACTTTGGGGCAAGAGTATGTCCTCTGAATCAGATGCCCAGGGCATGCCTAGGTCATCTCGAGATTGTAAAATTGCAAAAGTGCCAAAGTTCTTTACACATCATTACTCAGAGGGGCCACGTCTAGCTGCTAAGCAAGACGACAAAAAGAAAAATACAGTATACAGGGGCTGGAGCGATAGCACGGCGGGTAGGGCGTTTGCCTTGCACGCGGCCAACCCGGGTTCAAATCCCAGCATCCCATATGGTCCCCTGAGCACCGCCAGGAGTAATTCCTGAGAGCATGAGTCAGGAGTAACCCCCATGCATCGCCAGGTGTGACCCAAAAAGCAAAAAAAAAAAAATACAGTATACAGTGCTCCAAACTTTTCTGCAGAGCAAAGCAGCTAAGAACATCTTTCTTCATATTTCTCCTTGCAACTCAGATCCTTGCATTTTATCTCACTTGCAACAGATCAAAAATTCAGCCTATCAGCTTCAGCCTAGAAGACAGAACATTGGTTGGTCAAAAACGGGGCCAGGAAGGGTCAGGCCCTTGGGGACCCCGTCTCCCCTGACCAGGGACTTGAAGTTCTACCTGCCAACGTGCACCCCACTTTGATCCTCTACCACACATATGTGCGCCCCATCTTTCCTGCCTCTTGCTAAGTCCTTCTTCACTCTCATGATCATCATTCTTGGGAGGAATTTTAAAAACGTGCTGTGTTTTGCAGAAAGGGTGCAGCCTGCCAAGATCTCTGCATGAGAAGGAGGGTTAGTCATGAGACTGTCAGTTATTCTCATTGACTTTGGCAGCAATGTCCGTTTCTGCAGGGAAGATTCGGCCTGTCAGCCGAGACATGTGATCTGTTCCCAGCGTCACTGCTAGTGCCAACTCGTAGTAAATTAGGCGCCTAACTTATTAATAGTGATGAATCCATTAGTAGGCTGACAGGCGCCTGGCTGTGCCGCCTGGAATTAACTGCGAGCAGTCAGAAGACCCGGGGAGTCCGAGCGCGGCCCTTCCCGTGGTGCAGAGCTGAGCTCGGTGACACTAGTTGGGGAATCAGAGAGACGGCGGTGCACGCATTCCGTGTTGGAGATTAAGATCTGAGCGAAAACTAGAAATATTTACAGCTTGGCACGAAACCTTACATCGCTATAAAAACAGGACATTAAAAAAAAATCCCTCTCCACAGCCTGGCATAATTGGACTCTCCCTCCTTGTTTGAAACACTTTTGTTTAGTGGCACACAGCATTGTCTAAGAAATACCAGAATCCCACCCTTGGGTGGGTCGGCCTGTTGGCCTCCTGCCCACCTGCTTTGAAATCTCCTTTATTGAAATTACAGCACACACACTTGAAGGATTCTGAAAAGGGGTGGCTGTGTTTCAACCCACATGCAGACCCTTTGCAAAGACAACGCTGCTTTGGCATGGCTTTGGGGCACCGAAGTTCCCCCAGGCCAGGCAGGACCTGCGTCTGTTCAGACATTCACAAGTGGGTATTTGAACGGAGGCTCCAAACGCACTTGTGTTGATTAACACCCAGCAGCTTGGAACCTGGCTGAGCTAGACAGCGGGTTCTGTAAAGCAGTGCGGCCTCCTGTGATTATCTTAAATAATATGACTTGCTGTATATACAGTGAATGGAATTCCTAAAATTAACCTCCTGCTCTGGGAAAGCCAGGGAGTTTGAAAAATCTCTCAGTGATGTTCCCTGGTTGCAGCATCTAGACTTCTAAGGAAGCCCAAATGGACCGTTGGAAACCTTGTAGCACTCATTCTTGGGAAAGGCAGAAATGTTAAGTGGTGGGATTTGAATGAAGAGAGTAATTCCTTGCAAATGATAGGAAATTAGAAGCTTAGTTTTACCCTGTAGGAGGCTGTGAGGCTGAGTGCCCTCCTTCTGTGTTACTACCCAACTCTAGTCTGCTAGCCCAGCTCCAGTAGGTGCTGGAAATACACAGAAAACGAGACAGCAGGAGATAATCTGACTTTTTCCAGGTCTATGTTCATGGACTCTCAATACATTTCAAGATTGAAACCATCTAAAGAATCTTTGGTACATCTACACAATGGAGTACTATGCAGCTGTTAGAAAAGATGAAGTCATGAAATTTACATACAAGTGGTACTACATGGAAAGTATCATGCTAAGCGAAATGAGTCAGAAAGAGAGGGACAGACATAGAAAGATTGCATTCATCTGGGGAACATAAAGTAACAAAATAGGAGATTAATACCCAAGAATAGCCGAGATAAGTACCAGGAGGTTCACTCCATGACTTGGAGGCCAGCCGCACATGCTAGGGCAAAAGGCAGCTCAGATAGAGAAGGGAGCACCAAATAAAGGGTGTTGGGAGGATCCTCCAAGGATGAGAGATACATGCTGAAAGTAGACTATAGACTGAACATGATTGCCACTCAATGCCTCTTTCACAAACCACAGCACCCAAAAGGAGAGAGAAAACAAAAGGGAATGCCCTGCCTCAGGAGCAGGGTGGGATGGGGGAATGGGGGGTGAGAGGGCTACTGGTATTAGTGGTGGTGGAGAATGGGCACTGGTGGAGGGATGGGTACAAGATCATAGTATAACTGAAACCCAAGCACAAAAGTTTGCAAGTCTACAACTGTACCTCATGGTGTTTCACTCATAAAAATTAAAAAAGAAAGATTGAAATCACCGTTCTTATTATTTGGAAAAATCAGAAATGACCCAAGCGAGAAAGGATTTACGCAGAATCGGGGAAGGTGCTCAGAGCACCGCATGGCTGAGGAACCATCTCACTTGTTAGGCTTGAGAGGCAGCACGCCACAGATGAACTTTGCTCGCCCCCTGGAGAAGGTGACAGCCCCGAGACAGAAATCTGAGCAAGCCTCTTCCACCTTCCCTGCCACTAAACTAATTCCACTGCCCGGTCATCTCATCACACCTTGAATTCCCGCGTCTCTGTGCAGAGCACCCCATACTATAACTTGTGTCTTCACGAGGACCGATAGCTTCACAAGGAGTGTGAGGATTGTGGCTATTCTGCCCGTGTTTACATTCCATATTCATTGTGCCACGCAGATGTGTTGCTAGTATGAATACCGTCCTTTAGAGAGAAAACGCCCCAGAACGCCGGGACTGAACTAAGCTTAGCCACATGCAAAACGAAGACTCTCACCTCTGCACTATCCCTCCAGCTCAAGCGAAATCTTGGGGCTGGAGCGATAGCACAGTGGATAGGGCGTTTGCCTTGCACGTGGCTGACCTGGGTTTGATTCTCAGCATTTCATATGGTCCCCTGAACACCATTAGGAGTAATTCCTGAGTGCAGAGCCAGGAGTAACCCCTATGCATTGCCAGGTGTGACCCAAAAAGCAAAAAAAAAAAAAAAAAGATAAATCTTTATTGTTTGGTTTGGTTTGGTTTGGGGTTAGCACTAGGCAGTACTCAGTGGCCCTAGGACTGAGCTCAAGGATTACTCCTGGCGCTGTGCTCAAAGATCACTCCTGGCAGTGCTCAGGAGACTATCTGGGGTGCTGGGAACTGGGTGTTAGGACCCGAACAAGCAAGAGCCTGACCTGCGGTACCATCTCTCAGGTTTGTTTGTTTGTTGAACTCTTAAACACAGTCCAGTAGCTGAAGCCTGAGATAAGTCATTTCGTTTTCACTTCCAAATTCTCCCAAAGAAAACAATCAAGGGGCCAATCAAGTGGCAATGTAGAGAGGGACTTCCTTGTTTTCCAGGAAACGGCGCCCAGCAGAGAAAGCAACTGAGACAGGCTCTGTGAGCTCTCCCGTGAGTACCTAACCAAGTTGTTCAAGAAAGGGGCACCTCGCAGGGAGTGTTCTACGGGGAATCTCCAGGGGGTGTCAGGCAGTCTTGCTGGCCTTTCCAGCCAGCTCCCAACTTCCTCCCATCCCCCCACCATGAAAGTCAGCACTCTCTGGGGTCCTTAGAGGCCACAGGACCTCCTTTGGGGCTTTTGTTCCAAGTCCTCAAAGAGAAACTCAAGAAGGCCTGGGAACAAACCTCCTGTTTCCTGCCCCGGCCTGTTAGCCCTTGAAGCGAGGTTCTGTGGAATCAAAGCCCCCACAGGGTGATCTGGAAGAAAAAGGGGAGCTTTGGGGGGTCAGCGACCTGCTCTGATCTGGCCAGTCACCTCCATGCAAGACCTCCATGCAAGTGGGGAGCCCGGCAGGGTGGGGAGAGGCTGGGAGAGCCATGGGTGGGGGGGAGAGCTTGCATAAATTCCCCTCGGGATTATCCTTACCTATCAGCACGCAGCCCCGACGTGCTCGCCCGTAATTGCAAACCTTGTAAAGATAACTAATGATTTGTGTGACTCTGCTCCACATCAGCACCTGTGTGTACGAGGCGCTCCAGAAATAGCCCGCACAGACGCAGACCCTCCCAGCAGCAGCAGAGCGATGGGCCAGCGGGTTAATTGCCCTTAGATTGGCAACAGCACGTGGTGGAGCAGGTCCACAGATCAATCGAGATTGCTGAAGGCAAAACCTTGGCGTCCGTGCCAAGAATCCCTGTCCGCGTCAGCGGGGGCAGGCTGGGATTCCTGCAGATCTATGCGAAAGGGCTTTTCCTCCAGCTCTCTCTCTGTCCAGAAATGAACTCACTCGATACCAGAGGGGCAGTGGCCAAATAAAACTGCTCTGTGGCCTGGAAAAAGAGCTGGCTGATTATCTCGCCAAAGGCAGACAATCTGGGTGTGTCTGTGGATTAATACAACCCCCCTCCACCACGGGCACATGGGAGGGAAAGGCACTCAAGCAAGCAGGTGTGTTGATCCTTCAATGAGGACCTGTACACAGCAGGGTGGAGATGAGAAGGTGACTTAGAAACATACAGAGAGAGAGAAAGGAGAGAGAGGGACAGAGAGAGGGAGAAGAGAGAGATGAAGAGAATGAAATGAAGGTGCCCACAACCAATTCTCCTCTCACCAACTTGATTAAATTTATTCTCAGTAGGATTACTCCATGACTTAGAGGCCAGCCGGGCACTCTAGGGGAAAGGGCAGCTCAGATAGAGAAGGGAGCACCAAATAAAGGGTGTTTGGAGGATCCTCCCAGGAGGGGGGACACATGTTGAAAGTAGACTATGGACTGAACATGATTGCCACTCAATGCCTCTTTTGCATACCACAACACCCAAAAGGAGAGCGAGAACAAAAGGGAATGCCCTGCCACAGAGGCAGGGTGGGATGGGGGGATGGGTGTGGGAGGGATACTGGGATCCGTGGTGGTAGAAAATGGGCATTGGTGGAGGGATGGGTACTTGATCATTGTATAATCGAAACCCAAGCACAAAACTTTGTAAATCTACAACTGTACCTCATGGTGTTCCACTAATAAAAATTTTTAAAAATTATTCTCAGTAGAGTAGAGAGAGCCCGGCAAGCTACCGAGAGTATCTCACCCGCACGGCAGAGCCTGGCAAGCCACCCGTGATTTATTCGATATGCCAAACACAGTAACAACAAAGTCTCCAATGGAGACGTTACTGGGCCCGCTCGAGCAAATCGATGAACAACGGGTGGACAGGACAGGACAGGACAGAGTAGGGGACCACCATGACAAAGATAGGTGGAAATGGTCACTCTGGATAAGATCTATGTGCTGAAAACAGGTAAAAGAACAAATATAAACCTCTCTGTACCTGTATTGCAAACCACAATGCTGCAAAGTGGAGAGAGAGAAAGAGAGAGAGAGAGAGAGAGAGAGAGAGAGAAGGAAAGTACTTACTATAAAGACAGGTTGGGGACAGGCTGGGAGGAAGATGGCGGGAGGAAACCTGGGGACATCGGTGACAGGAAATGTGCACTGGTAGAGGGATGAGTGTTGGACACGGTATGACTGAAACCTGACCATGATCAGTTTTGTATTTGTAACACTGTATTTCACGATATTTCAATTAAAACATTAAAAATAAAATAAATAGGGGCCGGAGCAATAGCACAGCGGGTAGGGCGTTTGCCTTGCACACAGCAGACCCAGGTTCAATTCCCAGCATCCCATATGGTCCCCTGAGCACTGCCAGGGGCAATTCCTGAGTGCAGAACCAGGAATAACCCCTGTGCATCACCGGGTGTGACCCAAAAAGCAAAATAAATAAATAAATGAATTTATTTCCAGATCTTTTATTCTTTGGGATGCCATTGTAGATTTAAAAAAAAAAGTTTCTCTCCATTGTTGACATATAGAAATGGAACCCGTTTTAATATATACTGATTTTATAAACTGCCATTCTGTTTTATTGTTTCCAAAGGAAAAAATTTTATTTAAAATATAAAATATTTTGCCTTGTACGCAGCCAACATGGCCGACCCGAGTTCGATTCCTCTGCCCCTCTCGGAGAGCCCGGCAAGCTACTGAGAGTATCTCGCCCGCACGGCAGAGCCTGGCAAGCCACCCGTGATGTATTTGATATGCCAAACACAGTAACAACAAAGTCTCCAATGGAGACGTTACTGGGCCCGCTCGAGCAAATCGACGATCAACGGGAGGGCCTTTACCTTTATAAAATATTTTAAAAAGTTATTGAACTCTACAGGGTTTTCTATGTCTAGTATCAGATCATCTACCTGTAGTGATAGTTTTATTTCTTCCTTTCCAATTTTGATGCCATTTATTTCCTCTTCTTGCCTAACTGCTTGGTCTAGGATTTTCCAATACTATATTGAATAATAGTGATTAAAAAAAGAGGCATTTGGTTTGTTTGGTTTGGTTTGGGGATCACATCCTAGGGTGTGCTCAAGGTTTGCTCCTGGCTCTGTGCTCAGAGGTGACTCCTGCTAGGGCTAAGAGGACCAACTGTGGTTCTGGGAATTGAGCTGGGTTGGTAGTATGCCAGACAATCACTCAACCCTCTGTACTATTACCCCAACCCCCAAAAGGTCATCTTTTACAAATGGACAGAATACCTAAGTAGACACTTCATTTTGAAAAAAAAAGACCTACAAATGACCAATTAGACACACACAAAGATCTTCATCTCCACTTATTATGGGAGAAATACACTTGAGACCACAATGACTTATAAACTCATACACATGAGTACGACTAAGGTTCAAAAGACAAAAAAAAAAAAAAACAAGCATTGGTAAAGACATAGAACAAACAGAATCCTCTGCACTGTGGGGGTCATTGCAGCTTCATTTACAATGGCCAAGATTTGAAAATAGCCTAAATGCCCACTGAAGGATGAATGAATAAAGAAGTTGTGGGATGCCTATATCATTAACTATTATTACGGAGCTATAAAAAAGACGAATGTGGATGGGCCTTAAGGGGGTTATGCTAAGTGAAGCGAGTCAAATAGGGAAAGACAACTCACGCTCTCATTCGCATGTGGAACACAAAGATATAGAACAAATCCAAAACAAAACAAACAGACTTCAAAGGGAAAGGAGGGTTATGGGGAGGAGAGGGGAGGGGAAGAAAGGAAGGAAAAGTGGGGGTAAGTCAGGTAACAGGGTTTAATTATATAGTTTTGGATAGAGATCACCATGTAATACAGAGAGAAACCACCTTATATTGCTGAGTGCCTATAATGTTAATCGAATTCATCTCAATTCAATGAAAGAAGAAATCCGTCAATAGAAATGATGCTTCTCTCTCCATATCCCATAAAGATCCTGTTCATTGATTAAACATCCAGATCCTCCTGCTGGAATAAGGAAAGAAGGAAGGAAGGAAGGAAGGAAGGAAGGAAGGAAGGAAATTTTTCTTCAATCCTACAAGTCATTGAAATAGGAACATTGAGTTCTAAGAGGGAGTCAAACCTCTAAGTGGTCCAAAAGATGTCAAAAGGTTTATGATCAAAAGTTTCTGTCCTTTATCTATATCAATATCTGCTCAATTCCATCATCCCATTTTATTAACTTCTGTGCTTTAAATATTCTTACAGATTATGTGCATGAGGTCACGGTCACAGTCACGGTC
This sequence comes from Sorex fumeus, assembly GCF_029834395.1. NCBI lineage: Eukaryota > Metazoa > Chordata > Mammalia > Eulipotyphla > Soricidae > Sorex > Sorex fumeus. Next base: position 751,190 of record NW_026606232.1, read on the forward strand.
CTCCCGTTGTTCATCGATTTGCTCGAGCGGGCCCAGTAACGTCTCCTTCGTGAGACTTGTTGTTACTGTGTTTGGCATACCGAATACGTCACGGGGAGCTTGCCAGGCTCTGCCGTGCGGGCGAGATACTCTTGGTAGCTTGCCAGGCTCTCCAAGAGGAGCAGAGGAATTGAACCTGGGTTGGCCAGGTTGGCTGCATGCAAGGCAAACGCCCTACCCGCTGTGCTATCACTCCAGCCCATGTGCATGAGGAATCATTATTAATAGCATTGTAAGCCACAGAATCTCAATACAAACTTTTACAAAAAAAATTAATTTAAATGCTGTGACATTAAAAGAAATAAATAAGACAAACATTCTTATAGGTTGCATGCTTGTCTGCCACCCACATTTGAAAATAGAGCTTTATTAGTGTGCACGCCTGCCCGTTTCTTTCAGGCATCACCAACGACTGCATGCCCAGGGCAAGAGTCACAGAGCTCCCAAGTCAGGCAGTGGGAATAGGAACCCATCCAGCAAAGTCCTTACTTGCTCAGTGACCTTATGGAACAGTGGCTTCCGGTGCATGTCCACTAATCAGCCCTGCTCCTCGAAGAAGTCATTGACACATGGCCCAGCTGGGTCACGTCATGGCACTATTCTAATCTTAGTGTATAAAATTGGAAGGTGAAGAATCTTATAGTAAACAGTGGCTTGTGTTTCTGTCTTAGTGACCTGTGAAATAGTTATTCTATTTTCACTTGCCAGTGGGTGTCATAAGGCTAACAAGCACCGTTTCACAAAGCACACTTGTCAGTCTTTGCCTCCCACAATCGTTGTGAGCAGCAGAACCATGACCTTGGATGAGGTTTTGGTTCGTATCACTCCCAACATCTTCAGCAAAGGATATTTGTCTATGTACATCATTGGGCTGGAGCGATAGCACAGCGGGTAGGGCATTCGCCTTACAAGCGGCCAACATGGCCGACCCGAGTTCGATTCCTCCGCCCCTCTCGGAGAGCCCGGCAAGCTACTGGGAGTATTCGATATGCCAGACACAGTAACAACAAAGTCTCCAATGGAGACGTTACTGGGCCCGCTCGAGCAAATCGACGATCAACGGGAGGGTCTTTACCTTTTACCTTTACCACTCCCAACATCTTCAGCAAAGGATACTTGTCTATGTACATTATAAATATAAATGAAGGGTACTGTCTATGTTCGTTGTAAATATAAATGAAGAGCACTTGTCTATGTATGTTATAAATAAAAAAGTCCCAAGAAGAAGATAAACATGGGTCTAATAATTAAAATTGAAGTCAATTAAGACAACTTAAGTAGATACTCATCAATAGTTACATCTTAAACAAATATTTGCTTGGCATATTGACTCTAACTCTCCTAAAATGCTTATTCCATGTTATCACTAATTAGGGCAATTATTATATTTGCTTTGGTAATAGCTGCTCTTTATCTCCCCCCCCCCGGAAATTAAATGCATATGCAAATATTCGTTAAACGCCACGATATTTTTCATCCTCTATGCTTTTGAAATATATCAGATCTTTTGTTTTTGAAGGGTGGGGCTCTTTGGAAGAAACCAGCCCAAGCAAGATCAAGATGCAACTCCACCAAGGATGATGAGAAGATAACAACGAAGGAAGTAAGTTTCAGCCTGTGAAGTAAAAGTCTCAGTTGAAGATGGAAACAGAAGACATCCCAACATAACTGGGAGTTGGCTACAAGGATCACAGGAGAGGCTGAATGGACGCCTGGAAGCTAATCCAACCTGTTCTAAGGTTGACCAGATGAATGAGCGCTTGAGTTTCCATAGCAGCTAACGCTCCACCTGAAAGTAGAAGTGTGTTTCTGCCAAACTTCTGCACTTCTTGCTTTTTGGATCACACCCGGCAATGCTCAGGGGTTACTCCTGGCTCTAGGCTCAGGAATTATGCCTGGAAGTGCTTGGGGGATTGCACCCAGGTTGGCCATGTGCAAGGCAAACACCCTACCTGCTGTACTATCGCTCTGGTCCCTCTTCTGCACTTCTTGTGCCTGTCGATGATGAGGGATGTCAAAGGAGGCAGATTCTCCTAAGGTGAGGTGGCACCACTGTGCAACAGACACAGAAGGAACTTGAGTTGCTCCCCTCAGTACTTGTGGGTCCTTCTCCCAGCAAGATGGCTCTTGCCATCTCTGCCTTCAAATTTCTTTTGAAGAAATTCTTCAAAATTCTTCAAAATTCTTCTTCCCTTCTTTTCCTTTACTTGTGTTACTTTATTTTCTGTGTTTCTGTCTCCTGCCTCACCTGCCTGTGTCTTCTCCCCATATGCCATTCCTCCCTTCCTTAGTAGAGTGAGCCCTCAACAGGATTCACCAAAGAGTCAAGATTGGGGGACAGAGTAGACATTCCCATGTACTCATCGCTAAAATCACAGAGTAGGATTATCCCGCTTCATCCAGGAGCATGACTTTTGGTACCCGAAAAGTGTTGCTTTAAGCAAAACAACTTGAGCTGTCTGTTGACTCAGGAGTGTCCACTCTCTTAAACTTCCTGTATCTTGTCTAATTTTTGCATGAGTATTATCCAAAGGTACACATAAATTTTGGACCTATGTGTACCTGAGTCGAGAACTCAACATGAGGAACAACTTGGCGCCAGAACTGCGCAGGAGGAAGAGAGTGGTGTGGAATACCTTCAAGAGCGTCAAAGAAGTTGTTAAGAGGATGAAGAAACTCCAGCTCTGGGCACATCTTTTCAACTCCACCATTCTTCCTGCACTAGCATATGCCTCAGAGACCTGGGCCCTACAAAAATAGGACAAGAATGCTATTCGGGTATCCCAAAGAGGAATAGAAAGAGCTATGCTTGGAATATCACATTTCACTCAAGTGAGAGAAGGAATCCAGAGTTCCGACATCTATCGGTGATCAAAGATCAGGGTGCCTCTTTTGCCAAGCTATAGAAAATCAGATTGACCGGACACGTAATGCGATTTAGAGATGACCGCTGAACTAGAACTGTTAATGACTGGATTCCACGGGATGTCAAAAGGATGTGTGGCCGCCCACCTACAAGATGGTCAGATTTCTTCGTCAAAGCCATGAACAAACGGTTTGAGGCTCTTTGTGTTCCTGGAGCGAGCAGATGCCATTCGGCTACACTAGCACATGACAGAGACAAATAGAGATATTACTGGCGCCTTCTTGAGCAAATCGATGATCAACATCAATGGGATGACAAGTGATACAAGTGATTATCCAAAGACTATGGAAACATGACATGAGAAGCTATTGCAGGAGTATGTACAAAAGCTGAACTATGAAAACTACCAAAGTGCCAGTCAACAGATGATTGAATAAAGAATTTTTTTAAAGATAATACACTAATATTTGCAGCAAAATTGAAGGAACTTGAGGGAATCCCTTGAAACTAAATAAGAAAATAATAGTAATAAACAAATAAAAAGCATTAAATGGGGCTGGAGAGATAGCACAGCAGGTAGGGCACTTGCCTTGCACGCAACCGACCCGGGTTTGATTTCCGGCATCCCACATGGTTCCGATAGCACAGCGGGTAGGGCGTTCGCCTTACACGCGGCCAACATGGCCGACCCGAGTTCAATTCCTCCACCCCTCTCGGAGAGCCCGGCAAGCTACCGAGAGTATTCGATATGCCAGACACAGTAACAACAAAGTCTCCAATGGAGACGTTACTGGGCCCACTCGAGCAAATCGACAATCAACGGGAGGGCCATATGGTTCCCTGAGCACCACCAGGAGTAACTCCTGAGTGCAAAGCCAGGAGTAACCCCTGTGCATTGTCAGGTGTAACCCAAAAAGCAAAAAATAAATAAATAAATAAATAAATAAATAAATAAATAAATAAAAAGCATTAAGTAAAAATAGTATATAAGTTTCTGGAAGACATGTGTTAGATTATTTCATCCATATCAAATGTAACCAAAGTAGAGAGAGAGAGTATGGGGGAAATTGTGTGCCACACAGGCAGGGGAAGGGTTGGAATGGGGAGGAGGGGCATGTCGAGGGGAAATACTGGGGACTTTGGTGGTGGAAAATGTGCACTGGTGAAGGGATGGGTGTTTGATGATTGCATGACCAAAACTCAAACATGAAAGCCTTGTAACTGTATCTCTCAGCGAATCAAAAAAAAGGGAGGGGGATATTAATAAAATAAAATTAACATTCTGAATAAAAAAAATAATGTGGATTTCATGCCCCAATTCAATTAGCTTAATCAATGCACAGCGGTAGGGCGTTCGCCTTACAAGCGGCCAACATGGCCGACCCGAGTTCGATTCCTCCGCCCCTCTCCGAGAGCCCGGCAAGCGACCGAGTGTATTCGATATGCCAGACACAGTAACAACAAAGTCTCCAATGGAGACGTTACTGGGCCCTCTCGAGCAAATCGATGATCAACGGGAGGGCCTTTACCTTTACCTTTTTACCTTAATGACTGAATAAATAGCAGTACTCATGTAGTGTAAAAAAAAGATTATTTCATCGATGTGTGATATAAAAAATAAGTGTAGGAACATAAAAACAAAATAAAAAATAAGCTAGTGTACACTGATAACAGAGCTAAGGTTTCTATGAAGATGAGAATAGGGGTAGATAGGATGTAAGAGAGGGTGGTGGGTTTTATTTGGTTTTTAATAAATTTAAAGATATAGGTATTTGTGTTAACACCTAAGGTTTACCTCTACTTCCGTCAAGGAATTTGCAATTAAAGTGAAGGGGAAAAAACTATAGTAAATGTTTCAGAAAACAGTGAGCATTTCAGAAGCATGAAGACCAAGGTGAGATGAATGTTATTTGAGGATTCTGCCTCTTTGCTGACTGACTTGAAGTTCACTTCTTCCATTAAGACTTTGGTCATTTTCAAGGAAAGATTCTTAAGCAGAAGTTGCTACTGGGATCCACAGACATTACTGTAAATGGTCATGAGCCCATCCGAATGTGGTACATCAGTGTTCATGTGGCCAATAAGATAAGAGAGGGGACAGCTTTCACCTAATTCCTGTGTCGCCATGTTCAGCCCCTACACACATGGGCACACACAGATACAACAATCTGATAGGCTCGTGCTCAAAAATTAAGAATGTGCAAGGATATATGAGTGTGTTTGAGTAAGGTCTTAGGAAGGAAAACAATCTGATATCAGAGTAATGGGGGTGGGGGTGGATCTGGAAGAGAAGGAAGATCATGACTCTGAGGCAAACACTGAGCAAGCTACCAGCCTCTAAGGAAGAGCCTCTGCGATGGAGAGTGAGGTCCCAAGAACTAGATCGGATTTTCAGTGGTTTTTCATAACAAACAATACAAAATATATTCTTTTGCTTCTGCTTTGGGGGGAGAGATTGGGGTTCAGGTTGGAAGCATCTGAAATATGGTGGTGGGAAGGTGTCATGGTGGAGGGATTGGTGTTTGAATATTAAATGTGATCAAATATTGTGAACTATTTTATAAAATAAAAAAATTGAAAAAAGAACTAGATCGGAGGAGGCAGTGACTGAGAGGAAAAAGATGATGTCAGAGGAAAAAGACAACATAAAGGTTTCTGAACAGAAGATGAACAGAACAGATACCACTCCCCTGAGAAAGAAGGACATTAATGAACTCACAAGCTCACCAGAGCAAACTAAGAGGTCAACTAAGAGAAGCAGAGCCAGCCTCTCCAATGGTCCAACGGATAGACGCGCATGGGTTTTTTTTTCCTCAAACAAAAAGACAAATTTATTTTTGATTTTGCACAAAAACAAACCATTCTGAGGTCAATCCTGGCAGAACTAAAAGGACTACAAGGGATGTCAGAGATCAAACCAAAGTCAGTTACATGCAAGATAAGCACCCTATTTGTTGTACTCTGACCCCAAGAGAATAATTTTTTAAATTTAAAAACCGATTGAATCACTTGATCACTTGGAATCCCATTACTCATCAATTTGCTTGAGCGAGGCCAGTAATGTCTCCATTTGTCCCTGTTGTGTGCTAGTGTAACCCAATGGCGTCTGTTCTAGGAACACCAAGAGCCTCAATCCGATTGTTCAGGTCTTGGCAAAGAAGTCTGACCATCTCGTAGGTGGGCGGCCACACGATGTTTTGACATCCTGTGGAATCCAGTGGGTAATGACTCTAGTATAGCAGTCATCTCCAAATCTCATTACGTGTCCAGCCCATCTGATAATTTATGCCTGAGCATGGATTTCTTAATAGCAACAAACGAACACATTGACCAAATATGTCCCAGCACCATTTTTTTCTCCAGCTGTACGTGATCATCAGGAGAGGAAATAGCACAGCGTGGCACCATCCAAGAGAGGCAAAAAGCAAGTTGAGTGCTTCATTTCCAAATCAGCTTCTTGAATATATTCCAAGGATTTCATTGTCTTATTTCCGGGTCATGTTGTTGAATCTCTCCTGAGGATTTCGTGCGATCGTTAGCTCTGAAAACAAACCAAAAAAAAAGCAATTCCACTGAAAAGATAAAGTTGACAGGCTGGGATAGGCCCAAGATGAAGACAGTGTAGCAACCAGGAAAAATAATTTCATATAGTTGTATACTGGAGTAATTGGAAAACAAGAGGTGTCCCGAGGGATGACCAAAAGATGTTTAAATACCTCTGGTCGTTGACAGGAGTGATCATTTTAATACCAGAAATTTCTGCTCTAGAAATATTTTATCGTTTGAATTTTCAGTCCATCTTGAAATAAATTATTTAATGGTTGGGAAAATAGGCAAACGTGGTACTATGAAAGAGTTAAGATGTGTAAGGGAAATCCTTTTTTAAGTCCCTTCCAAATCTGTGTTTAATCTATGGCCCCATATCCTACCAGTTAGCCCTCTCATCCCCTGTCATTGTCCTCTCATTGATATGATTTTTACCAGGTCTTCCTTAGGTGGGGGGAAGGTCTGCCGATCCAGATGGGGCCATCTGACATCTCCTGAAGAACTGGTGGAGCAGAAGACTGAGACAGTTACTTTATTCACCATTGCATATTCCTATGTTGATCTGGAGCAAAGCTTATTTGAATTTCTGATTTAAAAGTTTGTTGTTACATTTAAAAGTGCGATGCTTATTAAGATCCATATGTTATTTTATTCAAATAAATGTGGTGAAAAATATATACACTATGTCAGCTCAGTATTTTCAGAGAAGCATCATCACTTAAAGGTGCAGTACTTATTCTGAGACTGACTAGCCTCCCGACAAATTTAGGGCATAAAAATGTCTCCTGCAGATTAATTGATTAGTTAATTACTAATTAACTAATTCATGAATTAATCTTAACGAATAAGATTGATTTGAAAATATCTCCTCCAGATTCATGACGAATAGGATTGATTAGAGATATTTCCTCTTGGAATGGCTTCCCAAGTATCCACCTTTATTGGTAATTAAAGACACATAAACCAAATGAATATCATGCTTCCTCAACAGTAAAACTTAATCTGAAAAGGTAATTAAATGGGTTCAATTTTGGTTCTGAAGGACATTAGCTGGGCTGGGCAGTGCCAAGACGGCGCCAACACTGGCTGCACTCCCCCTCTTTGCTGGCGGGGTTCTCTCCTCACCTGGGGCAAAGATGGTGTTTCTGAGTTTGCTCCAGAGCCCTGAAACCTCCCTGGCTGGCGTTAGTTGAGTTCAACTGAACAACGCATAGTATTCCTTCATTTTTCTTTTTTGCCTCCTCTTTCCTATCTCCCTTGCTTCCGCCTCCTCTCCTTCCTCCCCCTTCCCTTCCATTTCCCCTCCATCTCTTCTTCCTTTTTCTTCCTCTTTCTTCTCCCTCCTCCTCTCCTCTTCTACTATTCCTCCTCTTTCCTCTTCCTTCTCTTTCTCCCCTTCTCCCCTCCTTCCACCTTTCCTCTTTTTTCCTCCTTTTCTTCCTGTCTTCTCTTCCCTGTCCTCTTCGTCCTCCTTTTTCTATTTCTCTGCCTAGATGAAGATTGATTTCATTGAATCTAAAGGATTTAAATAAACCCTACCTAAGATGGGGAACTCTATGCTTACTTCTGGGGGAAATCACTGCATTATTTTCCCTAATACTGAATCAGACAACAATCCCACCAGCAGTGAATAAGATGCTTATTAAGATCCATATGTTATTTTATTCTTTGACCGTGAGTGTGGAAAGGTAGGACTACAGCTGAATCTTACGAAGACAATGTTTATGAGAAACAGCCTTGTTCCTGACGCCCCATTCGCTCTCAATGGAACGACCATCTCCGAATGCAACAGCTATGTGTACCTAGGTCGAGAGGTCAACATGAGAAATGACCTGGCACCCGAGCTGCGCAGGAGGAAGAGAGCGGCTTGGAACGCCTTCAAGAACGTCGAAGAAATAGCTAAGAGGACGAAGAACCTCCGGCTCCGGGCACATCTCTTTGATTCCACTGTTCTTCCTGCATTAACATATGCCTCAGAGACCTGGGCCCTACGCAAACAAGATGAGAACACCATTCAGGTCTCCCAAAGAAGAATAGAAAGAGCTATGCTTGGAATATCACGTTTCACTCAAATGAGAGAACGAATCCAGAGTTCTGACATCCGTCGACGATCAAGGATCAGGGACGCTGTCTCATATGCCAAGGTGTCGAAAATCAGATGGGCTGGTCACGTAATGAGATTTAAAGACGACCGTTGGACTAGAGCTGTTACTGATTGGATTCCACGGGATGTCAAGAGACCGCGTGGCCGCCCACCTACCAGATGGTCAGACTTCTTTGTCAAGATCATGAACGATCGGTTTGAGGCCCTCCATGTTCCCGGAGCGAAGAGATGCCATTGGGCTACACTAGCACGCGACAGGGACAAATGGAGACGTTACTGGCGCCCGCTCGAGCAAATCGCCGACTAACGGGAAGTTAAGTGAAGTGATTAAGTGAAATGTGGTGAAAAATATATACACTATGTCAGCTCAGTATTTTCAGAGAAGCATAATCACTTAAATGTGCAGTACTTATTCTGAGACTGACTAGCCTCCCGACAAATTTAGGGCATAAAAATGTCTACTAAGATCTTTTTAAAGACATCCTCACCAACACATTATTTCTAGGCCTTTTCCTGTATTGTCCATGAATATTTTGCCTTCACAGGACTCATTGGTGTGTCTGAGATTTCCAAAGATCAATATATTGCTAAGGCTGGGTGGTTCATCAATTAGGGACCAGGAGAAACAAGGAGGGATTAGCAGGACAGTGGGGGGTCGGGGTAGTATGCATGTGAGAATCATTGGTAGAGCCCATGTCAGCTTCGTTCAGTGGAAAGGATTTGGGGGCAATTAGAACAAGAAAGTTGTTTTATCAGGACTCAAAGAAATCACAGTAGTCTTGGTGACAGAGGGGGGAATCATATTTTCTCTTCCAGTCACCCGTTGCCCCAGATGCCAGGTAAAGAATAAAGTGTCATCTGCAGTTGTCTGTTCATTGCAGCACTGTTTACAATAGCCAGAATCTGGAAAAAACCTGAGTGCCCAAGAACAGATGACTGGTTAAAGAAAGTTTGGTACATCCACACAATGGAGTACTATGTAGCTGTTAGAAAAGATGAAGTCATGAATTTTACATACAAGTGGTACCACATGGAAAGTATCATGCTAAGCGAAATGAGTCAGAAAGAGAGGAATAGACAAAAAAAGATTGCGTTCATCTGGGTTACATAAAGTAACAAAATAGGAGATTAATACCCAAGAATAGCCGAGATCAGTACCAGGAGGATTACTTCATGGCTTACAGGCCAGCCGGGCACTCTAGGGGAAAGGGCAGCCCAGATAGAGAAGGGAGCACCAAATAAAGGGTATTTGGAGGATCCTCCCAGGAGGGGAGATACATGTTGAAAGTAGACTATGGACTGAACATGATTGCCACTCAATGCCTCTTTTGCAGACCACAACACCCAAAAGGAGAGAGAGAACAAAAGGGAATGCCCTGCCACAGAGGCAGGGTGGGATGGGGGGGTGGGGGGTAGGAGGGATACTGGAATCCGTGGTGGAGGATGGGCACTGGTGGAGGGATGGGTGTTTGATCATTGTATAATCGAAACCCAAGCACAAAAATTTGTAAGTCTACAACTGTACCTCATGGTGTTTCACTAATAAAAATTTTTAAAAAAGAATAAAGTGTCAGTGCTGACATAGTGAGTTTGTCTTATAGCTCAAAGGATTAGCCCACTGGTTTTGCATACAGGGAGAACCAGGTTCTGTCCCCAGCACCTCTGAAGGCAGACACTGAGCACCAAGCTCAATGTGCCAGGTATTTTTTTTGTTTTGTCCCAAAACAAATCAAAAAATTATTAAAAGATCTCCTAAACAACAGGGTGTCTTTATATACTCATAAATAAGATATGTACATACCATTTTATTTTATTCATTCCTCTTAAAAGTATTTATTCCATTATTACATTGAACAGACCCTTCTTTAGGAAAATCAACTGCTTTCCACTACCAAAAGAAAACTAACAAGGAAAGTGGCATTGTTTTGCATCGTTACAAATCTTTTTCGTGTCTGGCTTAAAGAAGACAGACTGAGGATGTCAGCTTTGCATCCAGTGTTCTGCAATATGTTGTTTTTGGTTCCAATATGATAAAAATCCATCCTCATGCATATGTAAATAAATAACTAGGAAAGGGGAAAGATTTTGAATGTCTTTGCACAGAACTTGGCTATTCTTCTTTGACACTACATCAAAACTTGGCAAATATCGCTTATCCGAGGATGAGTTGTAGCATGGAATCTGAAATCTGATCAGGAAACTTTTCAAACTCTGCTACAAAATCCCGCTGGTCTCTCTTGCATGGCTTTGGAGTGACATACGTTGCTTATTTGAAAAAATATAGAAGTAGGGGCCAGAGGGGTAGTTTGGAGTTAAAGACTATGCCTTGCTTGAGATCCAAACTGCTTCCTTTTCTGGCAACATGTAGTTTCTTGAGCCCACTGAGCACATCACCCGGTGGCCCAGGTAAGTTCCAGCATCCCAATGCCTCTGGTGCTAGCTCTGAGCTGACAGCCCAGCTGGCTGAAACCACTCCCTGGGCATTGCTTTGGAGTCACCTTCTCCAACACCCCCCTCCCCACCCCTAACAAAAGGAAACAAAAACGGAAAGACCTATCCAAATAGACCTTGAAAGTTTTCATTGAATAATATTAAAAGTGACCTCCGTGACTTCTGATATTGATAGGAAAAATACAGGGAAATTATAAAATTAGTGATGGTGAGTGAGTCTTCCAAAACTTTAGTTTCTGCTCTCAAACCCAAATTTCAGCGAGGGCCACAAAGACCATTTGTTTTCTTCCTTAAAGGAAAAGATTTTGGGGGATTGATTAAGACAGTGATCTGCAACATTTTTATGTATATTTTTGCAAGATACATCTATTTTTATAATTATAAGTGCTAACACTAAATGATGTGCATTCTTTACTATGATCAAATATTTCTTAAGATGGTAGAAAATAAATGAAATAATATTTTTTTTAAAAAAAGGAAAAGATTTATTCCCTCCACTTTGGGGAAATTGGAGGTCACTTAAGCCAGTCTTAAAAACCAGGGGTTTTCCTAGCAATGACTTTTTTCTTCTTTGCTCAGTTTGTTTGTTTATTGATTTATTTATTTATTTATTGAAGGGTTTGTGCCTCGGGTTGAGCTTTGCTCAGGGTTAACTCCTAGCTTTGTGCTCTGAGGTCACTCCCGGCCATACTCAGGAAACCATAGCAGTGCCTGGATCCAATATGGGTTGGCTGCATGCCAGGCAAGCCCCTTAGGTGCTGTACTCTCCTCTCTCTCTCTCTCTCTCTCTCTCTCTCTCTCTCTCTCTCTCTCTCCTATCCTGCCCAACATGTCTTGCACATATAACAGTGTCTTTGGAAAACTCTGGGCTAGGCCAGCAGCTACTCAGCCAGTATCCCTGCCGCTTTCCCAAGAGGGCATTACACGGGGTCTGTGGTGGACTCCCCACCCCGTGTTCCCATGTGAACACAACCTGTCCTCCGGGGCAAGATGAAACGCAATCAGGAATTTTTACTGCCTCTCTCATCACAGGCGCTCTTAGGGGATGCTAAGCGTTCTGCTGGCTCTCTGTTCTGTTCTTGTTCCTGTCCACCAGGACTGTGTGGATGAAGACAGTGATGAGAACCCAGCACTCTCCCGGGCACCCCCTGGCAGCAGTAGTGTGACTGTGAAGGGCCCAGAGCTCAGCTAGAAGTGGGAAGGGCCAAACCCTGGGCCACTCACAACGCCAGCACAGAGCGCTCATTTTCCTCTTGCCTGAGATGAAGAAAACTGGAACAAATTCATCTCGTGGGCCGTGAACCTTTGCCTTCCTGGCAGGCTGAAAATTCTGTGATTAGTTACTGCTAAAGTTCAAAGTGCGTCCATCAACAGATCATATATTTCTGCTTCCCATTTGTCATTTTAGATGCCAAGAAACTCTCAAAAGCTAAGCAGGGTGAGAATAGGGGTCTGGTCTTCTGCCTTCTGGCCGTTTTCACCGCAGGCACTGTATACAGCACGAACTCTTCGCTACAAGAAACTTGTGTCTCCACAACACCTGGTGGTCTTGCTCTCCATCGTGTGTGTATGTGTGGGAGGGAGGGGGTTGTTGGGGGGAAGCTATGATAAATATCTCCTGGGAATATTCCACGAGTTACTGAGAGACTGCATGGAAACTGTTTAGCACAAGGCCTGCGACTTCATCCCCTCCTAGTTAACTGTTGGTAGACGTCTAAGAAAGCAAGGATTATCACCTTGCAGTTGTTTTTTTGGGTTTTCGTTTTAGTTTCTTCCCGTCAGACAGAGAGCACCTCACATTTTTTTCTGCCTTTGCACACTAACAAATAGAAGGAAAATTCCACCTGGAAAAATATGCTTCGATGCCAAGAAACAGCGCTGCCTAATAGCGTTTAATGATGCCCATATAAACGACCAGACTGCGGGTTATGTAAACTCTGCTAATTTATTAGAGAAGGAGTAGCAGATAAGAAATTGAGACTGATTCGTTCATGTCTGGGACAAGGGGAAAAAGGCCATAATTTTCAAGTCTAACCACGTCAAACCCTGACGGTTAAATGGGCGAACCTAATGATAATCTCTACAAAATAGCAGCAGACAGTGAGCAGGAGAGAGAGGGCGTGGGTGAGCACTGGGCAGCTCCCTCACGGGACTGCCAAGTCACCGGGCCCGAGTGGAAACTTTCCTGCATACCAGCCCAGACCTGGCCTCCACACAGTTCCCCCGAAGGTGTGCTGGACACAGTGACCCCATCAAATCATCCAACTAAAAGAAGAGAGAAACAGAGACAGAGAGATAGAGAGACAGACAGAGCAGAGACAGAGACAGAGAGACAGAGAGAAACAGAGAAAGACAGAGAGAGAGACACACACAGAGAGAGAGAGAGAGAAAAGAACTGGCTCACAGGTTTTGATGCAGGAGGCTCAATTTTAATCAACAACATGGCATGGTCTCAAAAGAAATACCAGGAGTGACCCCTGAGCTGGAATAACATTAGAGCACTGTTGGGGAAACCCCAGAACCGGAAACAAATGTTTAAAATGCACAAATCCTCCAACTACACATTTTATTTCCCCAACACACAGGTGTTCGTATCTGTCATAGAAGGATGAAGGGGAGGGACATCTACTGACTGGTAATAAAATATTTGAGAGATTGACTATTACTTAACAGCAAGTAACAGAAACCCCAATATCTGTGGTCTTCAAAAGAAAAGGCTCCTTTTCTCAACCTAAATAATCAGCTTTTCATGTTGGCTCAGTAGGTCATGTTGGTTCAGCAGGTCAGTACTGCCGAGTCTTCCTTCTTCACGTCTTTCCTCACAGTTACAAGATAACTACCATAACTCCAGCCATTACATTTTGTTCAAGGCTGGGAGAGGAAAAGACCACGGTGGCTTCATCCATCCCCTTTGATCAGAAGAGAAGTATTTCCAGAGACCCACAGCTGGAGTGTGCTTTTATCTACTGGAACTCTTGTCTCTCTGTGACAAGTACGACCTCACTATGATGAGAGAGTCTGGAAGAGCCCAGAAGGGGGCCTTAGGCTTCCTCAAAAACCACAGTTCCACAGGCAAGAAAATGGGAATAAGGACGGGGGTCACTAACTAGCGTAGCACCGTTACACTGTCCTCTCATTGTTCATCGAGATGCTAGAGCGGGCACCAGTAATGTCTCCATGGTGAAACTTGTTGTTACCGTTTTTGGCATATCAAATACGCAACCAAGAGCTTGTCAGGCTCTGCCGTGTGGGCGGAATACTCTGGGTAGCTTGCCGGGCTCTCCAAGAGGGAAAGAGGAATCGAACCCAGGTCGGCCACATGCAAGGCAAATGCCCTACCCACCGTGCTGTCGCTCCAGCTAACTAGCATATCCCCCTTAAACTTTAATATCCGCTTTCACCAGCAGCACAGTTATGTTCATTGTACAGCCGTCCACACTGAAGATGAATCGGGGTGGTCCAGAAGTGCAAGGACACTGTCTGTTCAAGCACAGCAATCTGTCCATCCGATTCTCCAATTCCCAAAGTCTCCATGCTCTTGCCCCTTACCGTGCCCACTGCCAGGGGCCCTTGATTTTTAGCCAAGACTAGAAAAGTGCATAGACAGCGTGGCCTCAATCTTAGAGTCACTCTGTCTGCAAACTGGAAATGCCAAGTTGTGTGGGATGAGGAGGGGATGAGGAGAAAGTAAAATGAAGGAAGAGTTAAGAAGTGAGATTGGGGGGTTGCACACATCCCCCCAACCCTGTTTTATGTTTCCTATTTAGAAAAGCTTTATCTGCTTGGGCTGGAGCGATAGCACAGTGGTAGGACATTTGCCTTGCGCGCAGCCAGCCCGGATGAGCGAGGTTCGATTCCTCCGCCCTTCTCAGAGAGTCCAGCAAGCTACTGAGAGTATCTCCCCCACATGGCAAAGCCTGGCAAGCTACCTTAATGTATTTAATATGCCAAACACAGTAACAACAAGTCTCACAAAAGAGACATTACTGGGCCCGCTCGAGCAAATCGATGAACAACGGGAGAACAGGGTTTGTTTTGTTTTGTTTCATTTGGAAAAGCACAACTTGAAGAATAATCATTCTCTGGGACTCATCCACCTATGGAGGAGGTCGGTTTCCACCTCACCATGCCCATTGCACTATTTATTTGGCCAGACCTCCCTGCTACCTTGGGGTCCCTCTCTTGTTCAGGAAGCACAGTAGACTTTACTGCTGGGTGGAGGGCAATATTTGGAAAACTCAAACTTTTGGCAAAGAAGGTGGAGAAAGACAACATTTGCCATAGCTCATCCGTGCTAAACAGGTACGTTTCCACAGAACTTAGAGAAGACAGACGCCTTCTTAGACTGTGCAGGCCCAGAGACACATCGCACGCTCTTAAGTAGTTGCGACATTTAATAAAATGGAAGCTAATTTTCCCAGGTGAAGATGAACATGGGAGAGGAAACGGTGAGACCTCTCCATTGACAGATGTTCCTATCATTTGGGAATTAGGAAAGCATATCAAGCAGCGGCTGGCACTTGGAAACTGGTTTCTGAAAAGGGAAGAGAACACGATCAAAGAAAATATCATAGAAAACTCCACAGGGAAAAGAGTATGCGAGATTGGTCAAAGAAGGAAAGTGGTCATTTACAATAGAAGAATCACAAGATTTCAGAGTTGAAAAATTCTAAACCTTATCTAGTCCAAAAGATTCCTTTGCACTCAACCTCTTAACAACATGTTAGTGATCTCTTATAGTAGGGCTTAATGGCCCCTGGGTGAAATACATCAATCTTCACCCTCTTTTCTCTAACGATACTTTTTTGTAGCATTTTCAGTATTGTTTTTCATAACAAACAATACAAAGTATATTATTTCGGTTCTGCTTTGGGGCAAGGATTGGGGTCCAGGGTGGAAACATCTGGAATATGGTGGTGGGAAGATGTAATGGTGGTGGGATTGGTGTTTGAATATTAAATGTAATGAAATATTGTGAACTACTTTAAAAAATAAAAATATTATTTAAAAAAACTCCTTTATAAGTGCCCAAACCAAGATTATAAGACTCTACTAAGATTCTAGAGTAAAAACTCATACCAGAGCCACGAACAAAACCTCAGTTCTCAAAGATTTAAGTCCCTGGCAGACAATGAATGAAAGAAGGAAATGGGTGCCAAGAGGGGCCTGAAAATAGGAAGTCACAGGATTTCCTGGAAGCAAACAGAGTGATGGGGAAGAGAAAGAAAAATTAAGAAGAATGAGTTTTGAATTGCTTAATAATACAGACACATGTCCAGAAATATGTCGTGAGGCAAATTCATCACTGTGAAAAGTCAGCATGTGTAATCACCAAGGTGGCACCACCAACATGGTCCGATGACCAGTATATACAATACCCATTGTTGATGGAAACATTGCTACACAATTCCGGATGTACATCAAGAAGGTACGATTGTCATTATTTTCATACAGCCAACATAGGAGCACTGAAATATTGAAAACAAAAATCAACGAAAAGGAAAACATGGACAGCACCTCCAGAATAGAAGGGATGGAACTAACACCCCACTTCTCACAATAGATATTTGAAGCAGAAAAACCAGGGCGGAAGCATGAATCTGTAACACGTTGCTTTGGCCATTTGAGGTTTCCGTGGTATGGTCCTCTTGCTGGGAAGAAGGCCGTTGGAAGTTTGATGATGATGAATACGGGTTTCCCAGGATACCACAGGGGCCCCTGAGCATTTCCAGTCCTGGTGCTCCCTGAAGCACCTCTTCAAGGTCCCCAACATTGCCAGCCTGTTTCGAGGCACTGCAGAGCCTGAACAGAATCGTATCGTATCCTGAGACCCTTCTATTGAACCACTAGCCCACCTGGCTGAGAATTGCTGGGGGGGGGGCCTCCAGACCTATACACTGCTTAGGAGAACTCCTCCAAGAAACCCTGGAGCCTGAAAGGATCATTTGCTTCCACGATTCTTGCTCTTTCTGGAGGCGATGACAGAGGAAGAGAGAGCCAACCGGTGGTTTGGTGAAGTCTCCCATTCCCCTCTCGCCCTCACTCACTCTCTCTCGCCTGCAAATCACAGCTGTCATTCCTGTGGCACCTGACCACAACTTCGCCTCTTCCCGAGCCCCAGAGACCAACAGCACCAGCAGAACTGAGGTTGCTAAGATGCCAGACGGCCCGTCCGGACTTGGCCCTGTGGTCTCAGGCATTTGGTAGTTTCCAGCGAGGTCACAGCCCACTGGGTCAGGTCACTGCCCCTCCCAACCGTGTCATGTCTGGAACCGACCACCAGCGTGGAGGTCTGCGGGCTACAGTGTAAACTCCCGGCCAGCCAGACATGAGCCCCTGGTCGCCCCGCCCCAGCCATGCCACATACGTAGCCTCTTCTGCATGACCGGCTCTGGCCAGTGCTCTGGTAGGAGGTAGACCAGTGTTTGCCTGACAAAGCTGTCTTGCCTTCTTGGACAAGGTCATCTCTTCACCAGCAGCAGTGCATACCATAAGCAACAGATCCCTATCACTTTAGGAAAATACCTTGTTGCTCAATAATGACTATTTTTGTGTTTATTTGCATTCTTTTATTGTTAAATACTTCCCCACACCCAGGAGAACTGCTTGTTAATGATGCTTTTTTGTTTGTTTGGGGCCCACACCTCATGGTGCTCAGGTATCACTCCTGCTATTGTTTACTGTTGAGAGAGCCCTCTGCGATGCCAGGGACCAAATTGGGGTCTGCAGCACGCATGGCCTGTGCTATACCCCTGTGCCTTATCTCCAGCCCACGTTCTTGTGTGAGCTTTCTGCAACTTACCTTAGGAAGAGAACTGCCAAACTTACTGGCTATTGATCCTCTTTTTAGCAGGAAGGAGTTAGGGCAATAAGGATTGAGAGATTTAATCATGGCAAGGTGCTTAACCATAGGAACAGAGGGTTCTTGAAGATTACTGGACAATTTGGGGTGGGGGTGACACTTCCAGAAGATTCTCAAAGCTTCTGGGTGGCCCCACTCAGGGTCTGGACTTCTCATGTCCTCCTTGAAACGCAGTTTTGCCCAGCCCCCCTGGGACAGGTCTTTGGGTGTGGTCAGCTCTGAACCACTTTCAGTACTCACACGTGTCCTCAGGAATTTCATCCAGAGAAATGTTGTGGGAGGAAAAGAAGGGAGGGAGAGAGGACCTGGCAGGTGGAGAGACCAAGAAGGGCAGGACGGGAACCAAGAATCATGACCTGGATCCAAGAACCATATCCCTGTAGGTCAGAATGTGAGTTCATGCACCCACCCTCGGGGAGAAATGCCCAACCGCCCCCACTTAATATTTCCTTTTGGGTTCTTACACATTCAGGTTTGTTCTTCTTCGCTCTGAGCTTGCTGGCTTTCCTTTTTCTTGTGTTGTTGTTTATTGAGGCGCTCCCAAGTGATGCTCGGGGACCCACTGAGAGAGCCAGAGGATGGAGTGCTGCCTGGTTCTGCCATGCAGACATGGAACCATCACCCCCAGTGCTCTGGGGATTGGGTAAAGCCGGAACTCTATCCTGCACTACCTCCTTGAGTCTAGGGCTCACTCTCCAAGGCGACCTTCATCCCTCGGAAACTGGCAGAGCACGGCCCCCTTCTTCTTCCTGGGAGCAATAGTGGTTTCATGCAACCAGGATACCTCATGTCCCCAGAAGGGACAGGTCCTGCCACACAGCGTATTCATGCGCCAAGTTGACCTCTTAGCAATTAGGGGTCCAGGAGGCGGAAGACACCCCAGCCAGAACTGATTGGTCCACTGTGCATCGCCCCAGGCTCCTACATCCAGCCTGAAAACTCACTGACACATCTACCAAAAGTTTAGATAAGGAGTTAGTGCAAATCTTTGTTCCAAGACTAGGTAGCACCATTCTGGAATCTCCTGCATTGTCCCCAGGGAGAACCCTAGGCTTGCTTGAGGGAAGCCAAGATGCTGGGTGGGTCTGTGCCTTTCACTGTGAGAAGTGCCAGTCCCAGGGGCCCAGCCCACCTCAGCCTTTTCCTCAGGATTTGCCACAGGCAGCCAAGAAAGAGTGAGGCAGCTGCTCTCCTTTCTCCTCGTTGGTATTCACAGTCCCACCCCGCGTAGGTCTCACTCTTTTCTCAGGGAACTGACAGCAGTGACTAGATTCCAGAAACATCTCCCAGAATGAAAGGGCTCCTGAAGTATCATGCTAAGCGAAATGAGTCAGAAAGAGAGGGATAGACATAAAAAGATTGCGTTCATCTGGGGGACATAAAGTAACAAAATAGAAGATTAATCCCCAAGAATAGCCGAGATCAGTACCAGGAGGATTATTCCATGGCTTAGAGGCCAGCCGGGCATTCTAGGGGAAATGGCAGCTCAGATAGAGAAGGGAGCACCAAATAAAGGGTGTTGGGAAGATCCTCCCAGGATGGGAGATGCATGTTGAAAGTAGACTCTAGACCGAACATGATTGCCACTCAATGCCTCTTTTGCAAACCACAACACCCAATAGGAGAGAGAGAACAAAAGGGAATGCCCTGCCACAGAGGCAGGGTGGGATGGGGGGGATAGGGGGTGGGAGGGATAGTGGGATCCGTGGTGGTGGGAAATGGGCTCTGGTGGAGGGATGGGTATTTGATCATTGTATAATCGAAACCCAAGCACAAAAATTTGTAAATCTACAACTGTACCTCATGGTGTTTCACTAATAAAAATTTTTAAAAAAGGAAAAAAAAAGAAAGGTCTCCTGGCTGAGAAGCAATGGTCCTATTTTGATACTGTCTTATTCCTCTACCTACAAAGGGGTGAATTCCACCTTAAAGGAGAGTGAGCTGAAGAGATAGCACTGAAGCTAAGGCCCTGACCTCCAAGTCAGTCATTTGCTGACCCTGGTTCAAATCCCCAGCACAATCCACCAGGGGGTCAATCCTGAGCAGAAAGCAAGGAGTATCCCCTTAGTACCACTGCTGGGTGTGGCCCAAAGCACCTATTCCTTACCAAAATAACATCCTCGGAATGAGCAGGAGACATTCTGAGGTTGGATATCCACTCTCATCCAAGTTTTTTCTTACAAGGCAACCAACATCTGTGTGGTAGCCAGAAAGGCCATCTGTCTATTCACTTAGGAGCATAATTCCTGAACCATATTTCTTATGAGAGTCCAGGAAAACCAAGTAGACACTTTGAGAGACAGAGGCACCACCTATATTTTTATGCTACGCCACCTATGACTCAGAAGCTAATGGGATTTAACTTCAATTTTTTTTTTTTTGCTTTTTGGATCACACCTGGCGATGCTCAGAGGTTACTCCTGTCTCATGCACTCAGGAATTGCTCCCGGCGGTGCTTGGGGGACCATATGGGATGCTGGGAATCGAACCTGTGTCAGCCATGTTGGCTGTGTGCAAGGCAAACGCCCTGCCTGCTGTGCTATCGCTCCAGCCCCTAATTTCAATTTTTAAAGGTTCCCCAAACCACTTATTGTTTTGGGTTTCTCATGAATAGACTCCTTCCTGCCTGGTTTCATTGATTATATTTCATCTTTCACAGTGATTATGAATTCAGCTCTCCCGGGAGGGGGTAGAAAACCGGAAAATTAAAATTCAGTTTTCCAGGAACCAAGAATCTTCAAAAGTGTATGCAAAGCTCTGTATGCATTTTGCTTCTTCTGAGAAGTCAATCTCTATCTTCCATCAGATTCCTGTGGGATTCACAGCTTCAAAAAGTTCTAAGAACAATTTTAATGCAGTAACCCATTCAAATTGATATTTGAGCCATATTGTTGATATTACAACTCAATGGAGAAGGCCACAATGATCCTGTCTTACATTATTTTATATGATTTGTTTAAAAAAAAACATTAACTATAGAATCTTTAATGAAATCCCACTGGAGTATATGAAGACGCTCAAACAATAGAACCAGACTCTAACACTTGCACCTAGCTCTTTCAGGAAATACATGAAATAAAATTCTTTCTCTTCTGAATGTAAATTATACTTGTCAAGCTTACAGAGGCTTTAAAACAATTGGTCTTTTTTAAAGGTTTGAACAAATCCTCTAATTTTCCTTAACTATCAGTTTACTTCCCAAATACTTTCTTTGGCTGATAGTTCAAGGTGAATCAGTTCAAAGTCTATCTAAATCATTCCACATGCCAATGGAAAGACTTCATTGGTTTATATTACATGGACACAGAGAAGTAATAAGATGCTGGATCACGGTTCATGTGGAAAGTAGACAACATCAACATCAGATAATCTCAGTATCAAGAAAAAGTGATAAGGGAGAGAGATTAGGACATCCCTAAGAGGAGACAGCATGGATAGCCATGCCGGAGGAAGTGCTAAAGGTAGATTTATTGCTGCCTGATGCAAATTAATTTGATGTGGCTGGGACTAATATTAGATTCGGAATTTCAAGGGAGCCGCACTCTGAGTTGAAGCCAAGACATATATTGGTGTATTTGTCATTGCCTACACACCTCTTCTTCTTCCTGAAAGAGCCTGAGACAAAGCCCTCGTTGATTCGACTCCTGAGTCCCACCCCTCACAGTCAAGTGTCATGCAAAGTATTGCTCATAGCAGCGTCACCTGTCAAAGCACCTCTCACGCTGTGTGTTTCCCATTCTGGGGCCCAAAATTTCCAGTTCTAGGTACAAAGGCGAACCCCTTCTCGACAGGGTTGGCCTTTCTATTTCCTCTGGCCTTCATCTGCAGACATGTTGTTGGTGGAGGAAGAAGAGAAAAAAAAAACCTGTAGAAAATCACCAATTAACCTAAAATGTCAGGAAGGTTTATGTTCACCCCACTTCATTATTCTCTTGCAAGTTTCCACTCCAGAAAGGCTCTTGGTGGAGTCCTCCTTCGCACCCGTCCTTTCTATGAACACCACAGGGAGATGAGACGGCTCAGCCAAGAAGCAGCTCTCCCATTTATGAGCTTGCTAGAGATCAGACCCGTCACTCAACCACTACCAACATGACAGCCGACTTGGGGAGATTTAGATCCGCAGCTACAAGCCCGCCTTGCACAAGCCTGCGGGTTCCTGTTGCTTATGTCAACAGGGCGGCCTCAACCCAGCAAATGATTTGCTATACTTTTCATCTTCCTTGACAATGAAAGCTGGAGTGTGGCATGTTTGTGTTTCAGGTGAAAGGTTTCAGGCACTAAGAGAGAGGCACCCAAGTTGCATCACTGACGGCTAATTAACTGGCACGATTTCCAAATAGCCTTTGATTGGATCCTTGGAGGAGGTAGCAACTGGCAAGAACAATGAGGCCCAAGTGTTTGTTAAACAAAAACAAACTGTCATCTCGTGAAGTTCGCTGCCACCAAAGATGGGTCCTGTCTCTCAAAATCACTGGAAAACAATCTGGAAAAGATTAGGCCCAAACAAGGGCATAACAAGATGTCCCAAAGTGCCTAACAAAGCAGACAGATTCAGAATGACTTCCCAAAGAGCCCGCGCGATACTCTGCTGGACCTATCAGGAAGCAGAGACGATGATAATCAAACACGGACAGTCTTGGCAAGACCAGCGGTCGAGTCTGCTGGCCACAGCCTGCAGGTGACAAACTGGAGCTCCTCGAAGGCACTAGTTTCAGCCTTAGTGCCCTGTACATACACGAGCTGGAGAGATAGCACAGTGGGAAGGGCGTTTGTCTTGCATGCAGTAAACCCGGGTTCGATTCCTCCATCTCTCTCAGAGAGCCCAGCAAGCTACGAAGAGTATCCCGCCCGCACGGCAGAGCTTGGCAAGCTCCCCATGATGTATTCGATATGCCAAAAACAGTAACAACAAGTCTCACAATTTGTTGTGAGACACTACTGGTGCCCGCTCGATCGAATCAATGAACAATGGGAGGACAGAGCTACAGTGCAGTGCCCTGAATCTTCAGGGTTTTCCTTCCGTTAGCTTATTCCCAGCCATCTCCCCTGCAGCTCCAGCCCCAGGCATAGCTGGTCGCTGTTTCTCTCCTCTCACATTCCAAGACCAGAGACTATAGCTGAAGTCCACTTGTGTTGTCTAAGGTGACAAACATCAATCCTATTCTTGCTTCATCAACATCACCAGGGTTGAGTGGTCTAGAAAAGGTCTGGTGCCTGGAGAGAGGGAGTTTCCCAGGTCTCTCTGCAGCACCCTGAAAGTGAAGCTTCCCCAGCAACCTGTAGGAAGCCTCTCTGATCAGTTGGAAAGTCTGCGAGTGACTCCTCTGTCAGGTAGTGGGCTGAACATGGAGGATGAAAATCCAGTGAAATGCAGAACTGCTCTCCTGTGACTTGGGCTGGGCTGAGTCCACTTGCAGGGCTACAGGGGTGATTTTGCTTTGCAAAATCCTGGGGTGTATTATTAAGGGGACACTCACTGTTCTCACCCTTAGTTCTCGTGGAGGGGACCCTGGCTACAGGAACCTTATGAAAACGCCCAGCCAAATACCAAGACCCCCTCAGCTTCTGGACACTAGGTTTGCCTGCATTACCTCTATTCCCTCTCTGACCTCTGGTTCCCCACCAACCCAAGTCTCCTTCTGCTTCAGCCTCTGCTCCCATCAGAAATCCAGAACCAATGTTTGGGGGGTTTGCTTCCCACTCAGATTTCTCGTTCTAGGGGGAGACTACTTCTGCATGTGCAGTCGGTCACAGGGGACATCCATTAATCGGAAAAATTTCCCATACAGAATTCCTTGCCTAGTTTTATCTGACTCTGATCAGAAAAATAAAGTATGAATCTGAATGCCTTTTCCTGAAATTACACTAATCACTCCATTTTTAAGGTTGTGTGATAACATCACCAGTGTCCTAAGTGATGCCACTGATAACCCACCAGGTACACACAGCTTACTAAAAGGTACACAAGATTTGGTTGGATGGGGATCATCAAGTTAAAAATAAAACACTAAAAAGGGCATTGGGAGTGGTTTATTTGTGGTGCAGAAATATATTAAAATGACAGTGTCTTCACGAGTCTTCCAGACATCATTGTCCTGACACTAAGAGTCACAATAAACTTAACTCAGGCAGGTCATAAAATCTTTGCACCTGAGTGGAAGACATTTAGATTCTTCTTTTTGCTCTTGTGGTTGTTATTGTTTGTTTGTGAGTATTTGTAAGACCCTTGGGTTGAATTTCTTTAATGTGCAATTTACAGTCCCAGGGTTAGCCTTATTCACAAACTGCTTTTCTCTAAACCAATGATTCTTAGCTGAAAGTGAATGCACCCCCAGGGAACTCCAGGCGATGTCAGGAGTTTTCTTCACTACCTGGAGATTGGTGGGGATGGGGGAGGGCATGGAGGCGCTACAGGCAACTAGTGGGTATGGCCAGGAATGTACCTGAGCATCCTACAAGACTTAGAACAGCTCCCACAATAGAGAATTGCCCAGCCCCTAAAGTCAACACGCCAGGGTGGACATACCTGTTCGAAAGGAATTTATTCAATGTTACAGCGTTCCCATCGCTCTGGGTTTCCCTTTGCCTCTCCCACACCCCAAGTCACTCAAATGTGGCCACTGCACCCTCAGAAGTTTCCTGGGGGGGGGGGGCAGAACATTCGAGCATTCATGCTGAGAACTAGATGTTTTCAGTCGAGCATTCATGCTGAGAAATAGATGTTTTCAGTCTTCTCTGGGTCACCTAGAGCCAAACCCATGCAGATGTCAGAAGCGACCCCAGTAGAGTTAGACTATTATTTTATTTTTCTAATCTACCTGTGAGGTCTAGACAAATAAGCAGTGTAGTTACAGAGCCACACCTACGTGACCCCGGGCTGCCTGGATTGACCATGTGAATCACTGTGGACTAGCAGAAGACAATGTCAACAGGCCCTTTCTGAAGAGCCCCTGCCATGGACCCCACTCAGGCTTCCTAAGTCTCGGTGATTACATCTGGGCCACTGCTGACTGGACGACAGATGAATGTCTGGTCCAAAGATGATTCTGAAGGTACCCAAGGAAAATACCTTTGCTCTACATGACCTCTTAATCCAGAGGATGAGCTGGCAGGATCTGTCGCGTCATTTGTGTTGGAGATTTGATGTTATGCATACACAGGGATACCCAGCAAGCGAGAAGAACCAAGAAAGCAGTGTGGAGACCCCATGAATGGCAAGTTGAAGCAAGATGCTGAAATGTCTGTTGTATATGCTTGGGACCAGAGCAGCCCTGTTGGCAGGGATTCATTCAATCAGTATAGACTTAAAGATGTAACTTTTCCCACAATGATTCAATAAATAAATATAAGAAGAAAAAAATAAATAAATAAAATTATGAGAAAAAAAAACATAAAAAAGAAAGAAAAGAAAAGAAAGATGTAACCCAGTCACGGCTGCTACGTGTCAGCGTTAGCATCCCGATGCAGGAAATGGCAGATACTTGAGACAATGATCAGACACTACATCCACAGAGTTCTCAGATCCTCTACAGTGTGCTGAGATCCAGCCGAGCGTTTGTAGATGCCAGCTTCCCGTGCTTTTTTACCTCGACAGCTTCAAAAGACGATGACAGAAAATTGGATATTCTGTCTCTTCAAACCAGAGATATTATCACAGTGAGAGGAATAGAGTCCCAGGACCCTGGAGAAATTTCAAAATGAATTGGGGGTAGGGAGGCACTAAACTGGAGAGTTGAGGCATCCATCTGCCCTGCAGTTCATCTCGGGGACATCTTGACTTCTTTCTAGTTCACGACTTGGATTAATAGTAGAACAGAATCTCCTTCTGGAACTAGAATTAAGGGGAAGGAGTTTTGTTGTTGTTGTTTTTTTTTTCCAGAAAGCTTAGCCCTCCCTTGCTTCAGCTACGCTCTATATTGTGCCAGATTAAATTCAAGACCTTCTGTAGCGCTTCCAGGATGATGTAAAGTGGACTGAGGCTTTGATGAGCCCTATCTCAGCTGAGACTTGGGACAAACCACAGCACTGTGCCCAGCCCCATCCTGAGTGAGTCAGCACACCTCGAACCACCCTATAATCAAAGCCTGGTTTACCCCGGAGCCCTGCTGTGAACCCACAGCAAAACATTAGATAATAACTCGCCTATTAATAAGAGATGAAAGTGTTGTTTTTAGATTAGGTTTACCTAAAAAAAAAAGAAGAGTCGACTCAATTTTGGACTTACGAAGATAACCAAGATTGTCTACATTACCGGCGAGTCTATTGAAGTGCTTAACCGTGCTCCAATTAGCAGGCACCTCCTGCTCCCACACCCCCTTGGTGGCATCAAACATGAACACATGTGATTTAGGTAAGAGTCATCTCAGTGAACTGTGAACAAATGATTTTTTTCTGTCTTCTTAGAAAACATCTTGAAATCAGTTCCAAATGCTCTGTACACGAGGGCTGTAGAGAAATCCTAATTCAATACAGGTTGCCTTGCATCCAGAGCTGCGTATGAAGTTTATATCTGTTAGTTCTTTCTTTCAGTTTTCTTGAATGAGTGGAGAATTGTTCAACCAGCATTTCACAATGTTAGGAAGAAGGTTAGTCTATGTTGGTAAGGCAAGATTATACTTCAGAATTCATCTCTTGGGGCTGAAGAGATAGTACAGGGCTAAAGTGCTTTCTTGCGCACAACCAAGTATGTTGAGATGCCTGATATCACATATGGTTTCCTGAGCACCACCAGGAAAGATCCCTGAGCACAGAGCCAGGAGTAAGTTTTGAGCACTGCTGTGTATGCCCTCCCAAATAATAATTAGGTTCTCAGTTCCTACTGCAACATAAGAGAAGGAGGAAGAATATCAGAGGATTTGCTGGTTTTGCTTTTTCTTTTCCAGAAAGAAAACTCTTTCCTTTAAATATCTGAATAGGAATGCCAGTTAATTTATATATGTGTGTATGTATATATATATACATATATGTGTATACATGTATATATAGTTATGACCATTCCCAGATGGAGAAATTGGAACCAGAAGATCCAATATTGTAAAACACTCTTATTGATTTAGAGTGAAAACACCATTTTCTCATTTTCACTTCAGTGCTGTGATCTAGGGAGTATGTATTTTATTATCTGAGTAAGTAAAATGAAACTAGAGCAATTACATGGAACTTCCCCCTCAAAATGATTAATAGAGAACTTACATTTCTGCCTGTGTTGGAGTATATCGATCTGATCATCCTGCTGAAAACAACTATAAAATCTGAAAGAAATAGGAAACAAATTGTGGACAGACAGTTTAGAACAATCATCTCAGGCAAGATTTGAGGGATTGAGATTGCAGAGGACGAGAAGAACAGGTGATGTAGGCATTCTTACTTGCATTGCCTCTTAAAGCATTTGCTACATCCTCAGTAAGACAGCAGCTCAAGCAGAAAGCAGAGACTCCAAGCTTTCACCAGGAATTATATGACGGTGAATACAAAAAAAAAAAAGTTGGAGCCTAGGGCTCCCCAGGCCACAGTCCAAGGGAAACCAATAATTCCAATAAAAAGAAACCAGGGATTTGTGACACCAGGGATGTGTGACCCCAACATATCTGCATGTGTTTACCTTCCGGTACAACCCTCAAATCCTAACGCACATACAATAAAAGTTCAAGAGCCCAAAAGTAGAAAGACAGTTAAGACATCGGAAGACATACTTGAGGTCATTCAGAAAACTAAATGCACTAAATTAAAGAGAGACTCTTGGAGTTAGGGGGAACTAGGAAGAAACTCTCTCACCCACACATTTGTGTCCTCTCAGTCCCGGAAGGGGTCAAGCAATCTACCCATGTAATGGTCTACTAGAAACAATGTGAATCGATGGTGAGAGAGAACGTTCTCCAGAGAGTCTATAGTATTGATAGACTATATCAGCATCCAATCATGTACTGTCAAGTGGGATAATATATAGGATTGGGCAAATGAAAATGAGGATAAACGTGTCAATTAGAGAAACAGAGTCTCAGGAGATCAGGGTATTGTGGTTATCAGATAGACTTTGTAATAGCTATGATTACACAGTCAAGAGAAGAGATGACAAGATGGGGTGGGTTATATATATCAGGAGGCTCCCCTGCAGAGCTCAGGGGCCCCAGTGCCACTCCCAGTGGTACACAGTCCCGCGTTGGGCGTTGACAGTCCTGTGCTCAGGTCTTGTGGCACTGGAGGCTACCAGGACGACCTCCATCAGTTCTCAAAAGGTCATTCAGTGCCAGGGATCAAACTTCAAGTTTCAAGTATACAAGGTTTATGATCTATGATCTTTGATCTATTCCCCAGCCCTAAGAATGATCTTAATCCATATTTTAAATGGAAATGCCAAAAAGAAAAAAATGTTAATCAACAAAATGAAGAATTCAAAAATGAGTTCCACAATGAACTGAAGAGCAGAGAGACTTGATGAACTGGAAAATGGGTTAAGAAAAGAAGATGAAAAAGTGGAAGTTGGGGGGAATTTGTTTAAAATAAGTCTAAAACAAAAAATATGAAATAGAACAAAGGTATAAAATACTCTATAATGGAAGCCCAGTCATTGTCATTCGTTGTCCTCCCGTGGCTCATTGATTTGCTCGAGCAGGCCCAGTAACGTCTCCACTGTGACAATTGTTACTGTGTTTGGCATCTCGAATACAGGAAGCCCCAGTAGAAAGAGAGAAATAGGGGAGCAAAAGAATTATTTGGAAAAGAATGGAGCCAAGAGATTTCAAATATATATTTATTTATATATATATAACAAATATATATGAATATATATTTTTCAAATATGTATATATATGAAACATATATATATGAAGATATATACAAGATAAGTACAAATGGGGAAAAAATGTAAATACATTAGAAGTAACATCTGAAAGCATTTTAGACAAAATTCACCAAAAATCCAAAATCAAGGGAAATCCAGAAGAGAAGCATTCACACAGATATTCACTGGAGCAACTACTGTGCTTACAGCAAACTTTTAGAAGAAAATGCTGGGAATCAGAAGTTGAGGGAATGATATCTTTAACATGCGGAGTGAAGAGAGTTACCAGTTCAGGCCTTCAAAAAACTTTAAAAAAGAAAACGGTCAACTAAAGCATGTAGTCCAACAGATTGCTGTATCACACAAGAGACAAAGCAATAAATACACGTTAAAAATATAATTCATGGGGCGTATTTTTCTGCTAATAACTAATATGTCCAAGAATCCTGATCTTACCCCTGTGTCACCTTTATTTTCTAATGCTTCTGCAAAATTTGCGAAAGGGTGAGGTGTGGAACTAGTTGATGCATAAATTATTTTCTAGGCTTGCATTGCCTGAATAAAGATATATGAAGATGGCCTGTAGTTATTACCTTTTGTAATAAGGTCCGTAGAGTGTGAAAATAGATATGGGTTTGGCATTAAATAGATTTTCCCGGGAAATCTTTCATCCAGTTGGAAGACCTTGAGCCAGAAATTTAACCACTTTGAGCCTTAATGTCTTCATCTTTCAAGGGGAATACATACTAGCACCTGAGAGATTAAATTAGATCATGGAATAAAATTGGGCGGGAGTGATTGTACAGCAGGTAGGGTCTTTGGCTTGCACGCAGCAGACTTGGCATCCTATGTGGTCCCCAGAGCACTGCCAGTAGTAATTGCTGAGTGCAGAGCCAGAATAACCCCTGAGCATCACCAAGTGGGACCCAAAAAGCAAACTTTAAAAAAAAAGAATTAAAAGGTGAATATATATATATATATAAAATGTGTCTCATTCCCCAACCCTGAAAGAGCCTCCAATGTGGCACCGTTGGGAAGGATGAGTAAGGAGAGGCTGCTAAAATCTCAGGGCTCGGACGAATGCAGACATTACTGGTGCCCGCTCAAGCAAATTGATGAATAACGGGATGACAGTGATACAGTGATACAGTGATATATATATCACTGAGTTTCCCTCCCCGCCCCAAGCAGAGACCCGGCAGTCAAAGACCTCTGGAACCAGCCACAGCCATGCTGAGACCACTCTCCACACATTCGGACGAGCCTCACACATGAAGGAACCAGCAGAGGAACCGAGGTATGTGGGACCCGGGGCTGAGACCTCCATGCCTGCTCGGATCGGGACTGGGCCTCCTCCACCTGGATTCCCCATCTTCCAGTAGATAGGTGTAACATCCACCAACTGTCCCCCACGCCATGTAATCCCACCAACAGCCAAGACCCAGAGACTATAAAACTCTGCATTTGTGGCTGCACGACCTCTTATTATCTAGTTCTTACTCTGGAGAACCCAGCAGGCTACCGAGAGTATCCTGCGCTCATGGAAGAGTCTGGCAAACTCCCTGTGGCGTCTTCAATATGCCAAAAACCAGTAACAATGATGGGTCTCATTTCCCTGGCCCTGAAGGAGCCTTGAATGTGGCAGTGTTTAAAATCTCAGGGCTAGGATAAAGGAGACATTACTGGTGCCTGCTCGAGGAAATCGATGAACAGGATGACAGTGATACAGTGATAGATAGATGATAGATAGATAGATAGATAGATAGATAGATAGATAGATAGATATTATATAATGAAGTCCCTATGGCTCATAATTTTCACTTAAACAGTAGATTTTTAATACTGTATATTGATCTTTCAGATAGAAGCAAATGACTGAATGACAAATTCTCTTGTCGGGGGAAGGGAATGGCAGATCAATCCATTGTCAGGAGAAATGATGAAGAATGGAGCGAGGCCTAAGGAAAGCAATGTGTTATTTATACATGCTGATTTCCCTATTCTGCAAGCTGTGAAATTTGGTTGCCGTAGAGATAGGATAGTTATTAGCCACCAGTAAAAATAAGCACACTGCTGAGAATTTATAGGAAAATGCATTTAATTAAGTACCATCTGAGCCACCCACACTGTGAACAAGGATTCTGGCAACAAAGGGGTTATTGTCGCCAAGTTCCTGCCAAATGTTATTTTCCTAAGTTAGTGAGTTGGACTTTTTTTATTTTTTCTGACCAAGGCCTGAACAAAGAGTTCCAGATGGCAACACACGGTAAGAAAGCCCCAGCACCACCAACCAAAAGTCTCCCAAAGTCTCAAGAATATTGGAAATGTCTCTGAAAACATTTCCCTGGGATGGAAGAAAGGGGTGGGAACCCCGAACAAATGAGAAGCAGGAAATAATGGCGGTTAAACTTTAGAGTGAGGCTTGGGTGATAGCACAGCGGGTAGGGCATTTGTCTTGCACGCAGCCAACCTGGGTTTGATTCCCAGCATCCCATAAGTTCCCCTGAGCACTGCCAGGAGTAATTCCTGAGTGCATGAGTCAGAAGTAACCCCTGTGCATTGCCGGGTGTGACCCAAAAAGCAAAAAAAAAAAAAAAGTTAGAGTGAATCGTTCCATGGTTCCATTGGTAACTGTGTCCCCAGTGAGGGACTCAGGAAAAAGGTTCCTACTAATTACTGGAGGGACAGAAGTGGACAGATGGAGCAGAAAGCACACAAGGGCATAAACAGCCACAACCAACCGGCCAAACACCTGTTGGTTTCATCGTCGTGGTGAGCACATCACAGTATGTCTTCAAGTGCCACCTGACCCAAATGGATATTCCCTGGATCCTTCATCCCCAAAGGCTCACGCCTGGTCTCCAAGAGTGCAGACTTTGGCGCCAGTCTGTGCGACTTCAAAGTTCCTATTCTCCCTCCTCCCTGAGAAACAGGTCAAAGTTCTGAAAATTCTACCTGTACATGAATAGGTAACTAAAAAAATCAATATATAAGATTAAGATTGACCAATGGGGAGGACTGGTCAATGGGAAAATATACATCAGGAAACTCAGAAAGAGATCTATAGGAAAGTCACAGGACAGGCTGCGGGACGGAAAAGCTCGCTGTCATGGAGTTAAAAGGAACACCCCTCCCCACCTTCTGAATCAGTAAGGACTCAGTTCCCCCATTAATTCTACCCATGAACAGAGTTGACATGCGTTTGAAAGTTTCACACTGACTTAGGCAGGATCACAGCTTCACACCCTTCGTCCTCCGTGGATGGTAGGAAAATGTGGATTGCAAATTGGGAGTTTAAATGTGAAAAATAAATTAACGCAGCAGGCTTAGATTTTTCTCTTAAATGTTAGATGTCTGACAAAGAGCGATTCTCTTTGCATAACTCTCAAGTAAGGGGGAAACGAAATGTAGAAACTTCAGGAGGCGCTACATGAGCGATTTTGTTCCTCGAGGATGACCTGCCTGAACCCAGGGTCTCTCTCTTGTCACCCTGACATAGATCATCTGTCACTGGGCACCTATATCATTTCTAAACACATCAACTGCCAAAACTGCAAGTCCTACTAGCCTCCAGACAAGGACGCACAGTCCAATCCCAGCATACCCCAGTTGGACTCATCATCCTATACCCCAAGTATGTTCTCTCTCTGATTCTCCCTAGTTCGAAGAAGAGCCCAAATATTCCCCTGGTCTCTGGAGTCAGAGGATTAGGGTCTTCTGCCACCCCATGTCCCTTTTTTTCCTTAACCTCTGTCAGCCACCGCCTCTGTCCGTTCCACCTTTATTTCCTGATGTCATTTCTCTCCATGTCCTTTCCTCATTCCACTCTTCTTATTTATATATAATTTAATTATTATAGTGTTCAAATGCTTGATATTAATATCCTGGTATTACCTCCAGTCTACCTGACCATTTCCACTCTCAACACCCCCCCCCCATTTCTCGTCATTCTCAGCTCTGTAATCTGGGGTCAAGAGTTAGTCAACATTTGATACCTTCCATTCCTTTCCTCAGTTCATCCTTATCACTAATCTGAAATCGATCAGGTCTCCCTCTCATTCTTCCTATAGTCTTGCTCCATTCTATTCTGTCCTCCATTGTACATCCAAGGGCTGGAGTGATAGCACAGCTGTAGGGCATTTGCCTTACAAGCAGCCAACATGGCCGACCCGAGTTCGATTCCTCCGCCCCTCTCGGAGACCCCTGCAAGCTACCAAGAGTATCTCGCCCGCACGGCAGAGCCTGGCAAGCTCCCCGTGATGTATTCGATATGCCAAACACAGTAACAAAAAAAAAAAGTCTCCAATGGAGACGTTACTGGGCCCGCTCGAGCAAATCGATGAGCAACGGGAGGACCGTGACCGTGATTGTAAATCCAAAGTGTTGTGTCTGGAATTTCATTGGATCTTATCGTCTCATTGGCAACAAGCTTTGACTTTCCCTTCAGATACTTCCAAAAGTCCTTTCAGGTCACACAAGATCCTTCATACTCCTCTTCCTTACTTTATTCCTGGCCATTAACATCCTGCCTCAATCACAGCAGTCACCACACCTTCTTTAAAATCATCTCTGTGGTTTTTTAGAAAAAGATGTTCCTTGTAAACACAATGAAAAACTGTAGAAATTTCTTCTTGCCTTTCATGCTTATAGCCCTACTCTTTCTCTAGTAAATTCCATTCAGGACATTTGCATGCAGAATCCCTCTATTCTCTCCGGGACCCTGTGTTTAGACTTACCATGGTCCTCCTGCGGCTTCGTGACCACCTTCCCGATTCCTAAAGGGAAGGAACAGACTGTACTCATTTGGTTTCTCTAAATGAGGAGCTGGTCAATAAAAGTTTGTGGAACAAGTTAACTTAGAAGATGACAAGATGTTTCAAGTCTAAATAGTTTGTTTCCAGGCACGTTTCAGCAAGTGGTAGAAAAAGATACTGTATGGCATGTCAGGAGCTAAGGACTTCAACAGTGAAGAAGAATAGAAAGAACACCACTCTCAAAGATGAAGAGAAATGAAGGGTGCAGGAGAGCGCAGTGGTAGAGCACCCCACCTTACCAGTGTGAGGCCAGTGGGTTCATGATCCGGAGTTGGATCATGAGCACTGCCCCATATACTCTCTTGCTCTGGAATCTCAAACCATAACAAATGGCACACGCCCCACAACCCCTGGCTAGCATTGCTGCTAAGTGTGAAATCACCAGGATTGAGATGTGTGACCCCCACCACCTTCCCATCATCACAAAGCCACCACAGCAAAAGGGAAAGGAGGGAGCGTAAAAATAAATGAATGTGCAAATCAGGGATAAATTAAATTATAGTTTTAGCATATTTGTAAGTTAAAACCAAAAATAAAAATTAATATCATGATCACGACCATCCTGCTGTTCGTCGATTGCCTCGAACAGGCACCAGTAACGTCTCCTTCTCCCTAGCCCTGAGATTTTAAAAGAGCCATTTCAATGCTCTTTCAGGGTTAGGAGAATGAGACCCATCATTGCTACTGGTATTTGGCATATTGAGTAGGACACGGGAAGTTTGCCAGACTCTGCCGTGCGGGCAGGATACTTTTGGTAGCCTGCCAGGTTCTCCAAAGGGTGGGGGTGGGGGGAGATGTCGCACAGCCGCAAATGCACTTCCAGGAGCTGGGTTTTATAGTCTCTGCATCTTGGCCGTTGATGGGACCAACCTGGTGCTGGCTGCAGTTGGTGGGTGTGACGCCTACCTACTGGAAGATAGGGGGGGTCTGGGTGGAGAAGGCCCAAT
Source organism: Sorex fumeus (assembly GCF_029834395.1). NCBI lineage: Eukaryota > Metazoa > Chordata > Mammalia > Eulipotyphla > Soricidae > Sorex > Sorex fumeus. Next base: position 785,599 of record NW_026606232.1, read on the forward strand.
CCCAATCCGAGTAGGCTTGGAGACCTCAGCCCCAGGACCCGCAATGTAAAATTAATATAAATAAATAAATAGCACAGCGGTAGGGCATTTGCCTTGCACGCAGCCAACATGGCCGACCTGAGTTCGATTCCTCCGCCCCTCTCGGAGAGCCCGGCAAGGTACCGAGAGTATCTCGCCCGCACGGCAGAACCTGGCAAGCTCCCCGTGACGTATTCGATATGCCAGACACAGTAACAACAAAGTCTCCAATGGAGACGTTACTGGGCCCGCTTGAGCAAATCAATGATTAACGGGAGGGCCTTTACCTTAAATAAATAAATATAACATATTTAAATACAATAAAAATCAATTTTAGGTATTTAATTGCCTAAAGGAAAGAATGATCATGATAGATGGGAGATAATGCTTGGATTGTTTGACATAGTTTTTTTTTTCTGTTTTGGGGTCATACCTGGCAGCACTCAAGAATTACTCCTGGCTCACTAACCACACATGCTAGAGGAAAAGGGAGCTCAGATAGAGAAGGGAACACCAAATAAAGGGTGTTGGGAGGATCCTCCCAGGATGGGAGAAGCATGCTGAAAGTAGACTATAGACCAAACATGATTGCCACTCAATGCCTCTTTTGCAGACCACAACACCCAATAAGAGAGAGAGAACAAAAGCGAATGCCCTGCCCCAGAGGCAGGTTGGGATGGGGGGATGGGGGGTGGGAGGGATAGTGGGATCCATGGTGGTGGGAAATGGGCACTGGTGGAGGGATGGGTGCTCGATCATTGTATAATTGAAACCAAAGCACAAAAATTTGTAAGTCTACAACTATACCTCATGATGTCTCACTAATAAAAAAAACTATGAAAAATCAAAAAAAAAAAAATTACTCCTGACTCTGTGTTCAGGAATCACTCCTGGCAGTGCTCAGGAGACCATATGCAGGGCCAGAGATTGAACTGTAGCCAAGCATGGGCTAGGCAAGCACCTTATCCTTGGTACTACCTCTCCATCCCGAAAAGATAATACTTGAATATATATATATTCAAATATATATATATATATATATATATATATATATATATATATATACATCACAGGGAGCCTGCCAAGCTCCCCATGATGTATTCGATATGCCAAACACAGTAACAACAAAGTCTCCAATGGAGACGTTACTGGGCCCGCTCGAGCAAATTGATGATCAACGGGAGGGCCTTTACTTTACTTATATATTCACTGTCACTGCCCTCCTGTTCATCGATTTGCTCGAACAGGCCCAGTAACATTGTGAGACTTGTTACTGTGTTTGGCATATCGAATACGTCACAGGTAGCTTGCCAGGCTTTGCCGTGCGGGCAAATACTCTCAGTAGCTTGCCGGGCTCTCTGAGAGGGGTGGAGGAATCGAACTTGGGTCAGCTGTGTCGGCCGCTTGCAAGGCAAACGCCCTACCTGCTGTGCTATCGCTCCAGCCCATATACATACATCAAAAAGTAGAAATACAGATGCATATTGACAGAAAGACAGCTAGCTATAGATAACAAGGAGGAAGGGAGGAAGAGGAGATGAAGGGAAGGGAAGAAGAGAGACAGGAAGTGGGAAGGAGGGAAGTAGGAAGAAGGATAGAAAGGAGGGAGGGAGGGATATCTGATCACTGGATATCCTTAGAAAGAAAGAATCCTCCCCGGAACAAAGACTGTAGAGAAAAGTCTGTTAGGGAGCCAGCCCAGAGCAAGATCAGAAACTCAGCCCTAAGCTCTGGAGGCGCCTCCAAGTTCAAGCTGCCGTTGTCTGAGAAGGAAGCAGCCGTGTCCACTTGCCTGACCTTGAGTAATCCCAAACAAATACATTTCTGAGTGTCCCTCCCCGGGGATCCCAGACACACGGGCTCCCTGGGCCACGGCAATCTCTCCGGAACTTCAGCTCTGGCCGGAAACTGTGTGGCCCCTGGTGGCCCAGCACAGAGAGCCCTGGAACATTCCAGCACTTCCAGACATGGGAACAGGCAGCAGCACCCAGGGCTGCTGGCCACTGACGTGCCTGAGATTCCCTCATCCTCGGAGGCACCAGGACAAGCACTGGCTTCCCTCTCCTGGCCCGTGTCTGGCCCTCCCAGAACCCAGGCTCAGAGCCAACCACCCATCCCTCATCCAATCGTCTACCTGGGATCAAGGGAGTCAGGTGAGCGCACTCTCTGGTGGGACAAGTGCAGCTTTCGGGGGCAAGGCCTTATGTGGGGAGCTCTCAGTGCCAACCCCAGGGTCCCCTCTCTAAGCTCCCCCCCATAGACCCACCCAGGACAGGTGAATTCGGCCTTTCTGGAGACAACACCACCACCCTTTCAGCACCATCCCCCCCGGCCCCGTGGAGGCACAAGCCCTGGCAGATCAAATCCTCGAGCACCGAGAGTGATTTGCCCAAGTGGGTCACAATGCTCAGAGACTGGGGCCCCACCAGAGGCACGGATTGTGGAAACGCCCGAATTTCGATCCAGCGGTAAGGAACGTCAAGGACAGCGGGTGGAAAGACGCTGGTATGCGGCTGCTCCAAGTAACTCCCCATGTCTCCAGGAGCCCCCCGTGACTGTGAATAATGAGATTACGGCCCAGCCTGCCTTCATGTTATGACCTGATCGAAATCCGGACCCAAACTTGTCCAGGAGAGCCCGTGATAACCGAGAGGAGCCTGGAGCTCGCTTGTCACCACCTTTTCAAATGCAGGCATCTTAATTAAAAAATTATAAGCTAGAATTTTGCCAAGGATTCAGATAAAACATCAAAAGGACGAGGGTGGGGAGAGGTGTCTTCCTCGTCATTCAAGGGACGGGGGTAAAGTTTGGGGGTCAGGGGCTGCCTGCCAGTGCTCAGAGAAGCCTGCTGGAGCCTAGGGCACAATCCTGAGGCCAGTACCTGCCCCACCTCGGGGAGACAGAGCTGGTGTCCGAGTGTGAAAACAACCCCCTGCCTTCCCCCTCCCAGAGTGTGCCTCCGAAGGGCCTGTCCCGGCATGCGAGGGGAACACAACAGGCGTGTGAGGCTCAGATAGGAATCTGAATCCTCTGGCAGGGCGCCAGAGAAGTGGCATCTTGTCAGCCGTTGACAGGACTTTAGATTTCCCCTGTTCCTTCCAGGTAAATGAGAGCTCCAACACGGCCTGGGCCCACGGCAGAGAACGAACGCCCCTTCCCCCTCCCCGGCACTGGAGCGGGGCCTGGGAATGGGAATGAAGGCAGAAATTAGTTTGGTGGGTGTCAGACATCGTCTGGGAATGACAGGGCTGATAGACATCAACCTTGAAGCCAAGAGGAAAACCTTCTTCCCCGGGAATAGACTGGCAGAGATCAGATGGTCCTCAAACACCCGGACCCCTTCAATAAACAGAGTAGGGGGACATGTCTTATCAACCGCTAAAGGTTTCACTGTGGAGAAAGAGGCAAGTGCTTGGGTTTGATTTGTCTTCTATGCTCTCGTCTTTGGCTCCCTCCGATCTTGGCCTCTAGGACATTCTAAGGAACTTAAGTAAAAAAAGAAGGCAGACCAGGAACAACCAGTCATGAATGTTTTAATAGACTCACTCAAACTTCCCTTCCCTTTCTGCCCAGAATTGGGTCTCTGCAAAAATTCAGGAATTTGTGCTCCTCCAGCTTGGTATTCATCCCTGGAGAGAGCAGAGGTCCTCCAGGATACTAGCATCCATGCCATAAACTTCAAGCATCTTTCCTGGCTTTCAGCAGAAGGTAGGCAGGGAGAAGGATAACATTTCTTCTGATTAAAGAACAAATCCTAGATTTCTCCCATCCAAACCAGACTGACTTACCGAGCTGTGCAGAATTTGGAAGGAGTCTGAGTCTGTGACCTAAGACAAGATGGCCCCCAGGTGGGAAAGGGTGCTGTCCCTCCGCTTGCTCTCCTTTGGTGGTTCGGTGGCTGCTATCGGCCAGAGGCTATTGGACAGTCAGGTCTGGGCCCGCAGTGACAAGACACATGGGGCCTCATGGGATGGGGGTGGAGCCGACCCTTTCCTCCCCGTCCCAATGAGACCCCGAGTCGCCGCCCACAAACGGCCTCTCTGGCTCCTGATCAAGCTGCTTAACGGCCATGATCCCAGAGACTCAGAAACAAATCTTGGAACCCGGTGGCTTTTGTCCGAAAATCATCCGGACCCCGCAGTAGGTTACTGTCACCGGGCCACCCCAGGGGGGAAAGAGTGCTGTCCCTCCGCCTGCTCCCCCTTGGCGGTTCGGTGGCTGCCATCCTCCAGAGGCCACTGGACAGTCAGGTTTGGGCCTGCAGTGACGAGACACGCGGGGCCTCATGGGATGGGAGTGGAGCTGGCCCTTTCCTTCCCATCCCAACGAGACCCTGAGTCGCCGTCCACGAAAGGCCTTTCTGGCTCCTGATCAAGCTGCTTAACGGCCATGATCCAAGAGACTCAGGAACAAATCTTGGAACCCAGCAGGTTTTGGCAGAAATCCCTCCAGATTTAATTGTTAAAATTTCAGCATTTCAAAATCACGCAGCCACTACTGCAGCCACACAACACCATATATTATTCATAACCAGCAATAGAGAGCTGTTGCCTTTTCAGCAGATCTGAGTGTTGGGGTAAAATCTCAAATAATAGTGGTGGGTCTGGTGTCGAAATACTGAATGTGATCAAAGTAGAGAGAGAGTAATGTGGAAATCATCTGCCCCACAGGTAGGGGAAGGGTGTGGGATGGGGATATACGGGGGTTCCTGGGGGTGGAGAATGGGCACTGGTGAAGGTCCGGGTGTTTCATTGTATGACCGAGACTTAGACCCGAAAGCTTTGTAACTGCTCTCACGGTGATTCAATAAATAAAATTATAAAAAATGAAAAAAAAAGTAAGGTAGAGTTCATGCCCAACTCAATCAGCCTAATCAGTGGCTGAATAAATAGCAGTACTCCTACATAAATAAAGAAACAGGGTGGCCATCCCTTTAGAGCGGGTCTCTGTGGGGGCCCTTCTCTGATCTGCTTTTCCATTTCAGTTCAGAAGTGTGACCCACACATGCTACAGTGCTGGGTTCACCTCACACTCCAGCTTTGGGAACTTGGCTCTATTTTCCTCCTAAATCTAGAGAAATCCATAAAACGGGGGTTCTGGGATAGCACCAAATGGGGGAGAAGTGCCCACCTGTGCACGTGTGACCCTTTTTTTCCCCTCCCACCTGACTCCTCCATGCTGGGCTGGGAATGAAGAGATCTGGATGGCAATGCAAGAAGTGTTCCAGACCACATGACTCATGCCCTAGTGAACCGGGACCACTGGGGTACAGCAAGCCATCCAGGAACTTCCAAGCTGACTTTCTTCCCCAGGGTTACCCCAGAGTTAGCAGGTGCAAGAGGACAGCCACACCTGGAGTCTTTCTCTGTCCTAGACATACAGCAGGTGAGAGAGCCTCTGGGTCTTGGCTAAGTGCCAAGAAGGACCCAGCCCTGCCTCAGGTCCCCCAGAACTCCTCTAGAGTCACTTCCTCTCCAGGATTCCCGTAGCCCTGTCTACCTGGGAGCATGTTCCACATACAAAAGAACTAGGGGACCAGAGTAATTGTACTTGCCTTATATGTGGCTGACCTGGCTTCAATCCGTGGCAACCCAAATGGTTCCCTAGCACCACTGGGAATGATCCCTGAGCACAGAGTGAGGAGTAATCCCTGAGCCCTACCTGGTATGGCCTAAACTCCCCTCCCCCCGCCCCACAAGAAAACCAGATACCAGAGGACAAGATGCAGGGTCCCTCCCTACTACCTTAAGCCACCTCTTTGCTCTTCAATTCCTCCATCAACATGTGAATCCTCGATTCTCAAGGAAGAGGAGGCTGAGGTGAATGAATTTTCCATCTCCCACTGGAATGGACCCAAAGGAAGACCAGCACGCGATCCCCCTGCACTGCTATTGTAAGGATTGTGTTTCCATTTACGGCAAGTGGCCATCTCTGTTTGCTCTTCATTCTAATGACTTCTCGAGACAAGAAGGGCCATTAGCATGCACACACATGCTCGACACCTCCGAATGCAGGCAACTACTTTGTTAAGTACACGTGAAAGGTGCGTGTGTGTGTGTGAGTGTGTGTGTGAGTATGTGTGTGTCAGTGGGCACACATAGCATCCAGGTAATACCCTCCCTTAGTCTGGTACCCTTCCCTGCACAGCAAAGTCTTTACCCCTTCACATCTTGGCTCCAGTATCCATTCTTCCAATTCCATTCAACTTCCCCTTATTTCCATAACAACTACCTCCTAACATGCTATAGAAGACATTCATTTTTGTCAGGGCTGGAGCAATAGCACAGTGGTAGGGCGTTTGCCTTGCATGCAGCCAACATGGCCGACTTGAGTTCGATTCCTCCGCCCCTCTCGGAGAGCCCGGCAAGCTACCGAGAGTATCCCGCCCTCACGGCAGAGCCTGGCAAGCTACCCGTGATGTATTTGATATGCCAAACACAGTAACAACAAAGTCTCCAATGGAGACGTTACTGGGCCGGCTCGAGCAAATCGATGAACAACGGGAGGACAGTGACAGTGACAGTGACATTTTTGTCAGATCCCCCTCACTGGAATCTATGACCCGTGTCAGCAAGGATCTGTCTTCCGTTCACTAACTTTACCTACTAAGTCCCTCGCACGGGGTCCCACAAGAGATGATGCAGAAAAAGTTAACGAGGAAAAAGAAGTTGTACAGCTTCTGTTTCCAAAGTTTATTTCTTTCTCTTTATCATCTCTACCTGGGAAGGTAAATGAAACCCAAACTGTCTCTCCAACTATTGTATTTTGGGTGAAGTGGGAGGGGTGTTTGACCTCTACCTGACTGTGCTCGGGGACTGTGTTCCTGGCTTTCTGCTTAAGACTGACCCCTGGCAGCACTGGGGAACCCGTATATGATGCCAGGGATTAAACCAGGCTTGCCAACACTGAAGGCAACTCTTGAATGATGTCTCTGGCTTTTATACTTTTAGAAAAATGAAAGGGCAAACATTGAGGGTTGGGGAGGAGCCGCGAGATTGAAGGGAGACAATGAGCACAGTTTTGAGCTTTTATCCATGAACAGGCAGCATCCTGGACATCTTGGGCTTTCAGGACCTCAGTCATCTTTCGCAGAAGCCCAAAGTATTTTCTCTTTGTAGGAAACGTCGCCCTTTTTATGAACCGTGTACCAGCAGCAACAACACAATAGCCACACGCCTGCTTTCATCCAGCCCCAGTGAGGTAGTTTCCCATCCGTCTGAAGCAGGGGCTTAGTTGAAAGCAGGTTGGCCCGAATTCAATCTAGATAAGATTAAAGCGGGTGTTTGAGCACAGGGAAAGACCTGGGGAATCGGGGTGGAAATCTTTTCCACACACTGATGGGCTATATTGGACCCTGGACAGTGGCGGTCCAGCATCAGGAAGGCAGCAAGTCATGAGGGGAGGACCAGGGTCTCCAAATCAGGGCCCGGGTCCCTCCATGGGAGAGGGCGGGTGCTGCAGGAGACCTCACTTTCCTCATCTGTAAAATGACAGGGTTGGTGTTGATTATCTCCAAGGTCCTTTCAGCTCTAATTCAGTGTTGCTCCCGGCATCTCTTGGGGATTCCTGAGGTCACCTGGATACCACCTGTGCTGCTGTGGAGATTGCTAACTCCTCTAACGAGCATTTGTCTCAGGAAACTCTCAGTCGGATTAAACAAAGCCATTCTCGGTGAAGAAGTTGAGGGAAAGTGCTTCGAGCAGCTACCAAGAAAATAAGAGCCTGTCCATGAAAGTCTCCAGTCCTTGAAGTCTTCGGGGTAGCTCATAAGGAGTCCAGTGAACAGAGGGCACCGGGCTGCCAAGGAGAGGTCAAGTCAGAGTCCCCATAAGAGTGCTCCTCAACTCCATCTTCAGAGAGGGAAAAAGCAGACAGTGTTTCTCAAAAAAAAAAAAAGCAACAACAACAACAACACACCTCCAAGGACCCTGATTGGTCAGCAATCGTCAGATTATTGATGGGTAAGGAAAGACGTGAATAACCAGAGCCTCTGGGGAAACTCACTGAGTCCGACTAAAAACCACATCATGGAATAGCCAAGAACACATGAACAAAAAAGAAAGGGAAGTTTCTCCAGATTATTTATTGCATGATATAAAGGAGGAACAATTAATACTGAAGTGAGAATCAAAGACAAATCCTGTGAGCAAAAATGAGTCTCAGATCACACACACACACACACACACACACACACACACCTGCATGATTATTTCACATATGATTAAATCTGGATCTTGAAATCAGAAGGAAAAACGGATTAAGGACTCTGCTCCTATCTCACATACACAGAAAATAATTTCATATATTATATAATTACAGACTGAAAATTACCCCCCCAGAACACCCCCCAAGATACTAGCAATCACTAAAGTATATGGTTATATGATAATTACTTTTCATCAAGCATATGGACAAAAGAAAACAATAAATGGAAGATCACTGTTCAGGACTATAAACATTTTTTTAATTCTCTACCTTTGAAAAAAGCACTAATTAAAAGAGAAGTAATAAACCAGAGATGAGAATATAAAGCAACACAACTGGAAAGCACTTAAAATTCTTTTTTAAAAAGGGCTGAAGACATCTTTCAGGGGTTCAGGTGTTTGCTTTGTGCTTAGCTAACTCTGGTTTAATCCCTGGCACAACACTGGGTCCCTCTTCAATGCCGGGGGTGATCCCTGAGCACCACCCCAAAACAAAAACAGATCTAAATTAAATATGTACCTGCCTGTACTAATGCGTTTGAATGGATCATTGAACCTTCATAAACTCGCATCTTTGCAAAGGAAAAATCATCTAGTCTCTCTCAGAGGGTTGTAGGTATTAAAGGATCATGATGGTCTTAACTCAGTGAAAGATACACACTGAAGGCTTACTAATGTTTGATGTTATTAATACCAATTTTATCATTAAATTATTTATTATGAAAACATATTACCTTCACATAAATAATAAATCAGTCTTATTGAATACCGTAATAGAATCGAGAGTAAAGATTTGAAAAGGCTTAACTCAAAGCAGTAGAATACAAATGGGAAACAGATGAATTTAACCTGCTAATCTCTCAAAGCAGGCACGTGCCAGCAATAACATGTTTCAGTGATAAAACTTATAAAGTAGGGGGATGATGCTTATATCTTTGGGGTAAGAGAAAAAATTAGTGTAATAGTTCTGGTGGGTAGTAATCAAAATGTATCGAAATCATATGGAATTTTATTTAGTTGACTTGACCTAACAATTCTAATTCTAGAATTTTATCCAAGAAAACAACCACAGATGTGCAAAAGAAATAGATACATCAAGATTATTCATTCAGAGTAAATATCTGGAGATTCAGCAAAGCAATATTTGCTCCAACTATTGAAGGGACTCTATGTAGTCGTTGAAAATAAAATTGTATACAAATAGTTAGAAACATGGGAAAATGTTCACAATATTTATATAATGAAAAAAGAGCAAGTCACAACTTTGCTCTGTTTTATCTGGATTTTTGCTGAAAACTCTGCACTTTAAAATATATAGGCAAGCTTATATAAACATACATTGTCAATATATAAAGGTAAAGGTAAAGGCCCTCCCGTTGATCGTCGATTTGCTCGAGCGGGCCCAGTAACGTCTCCATTGGAGACTTTGTTGTTACTGTGTCTGGCATATGGAATACTCTCGGTAGCTTGCTGGGCTCATTGTCAATATATAGCAAACATAAATATATTGCTTTTATGTGGGTGGAAGAAATGCTAGAGATTTTTATATTTGTCCTTTATGCTACTTTCCTGCAATTTCTACTATCTATGTATACAAATTTCTGTTGTTGTTGTAAAGAAACATTTTTAGAGATTCAAAGATAGACTTCCTTCTTAATTCATATTGCTTTTCACTGAAATTTTTTTATCTCAAATTAGCAATTATGAAGGCCCATTAACAATTGAGTTTGGGTTCTATTCCCACCCAATGAATGGTATGAGTAACTCGCTAGTGAGTCTCTCTCTAGTTTATCAGTGCATCAAAGCTAACCACCTCTCTTCACTTCCCTTTCCTCTTTTGGAATACACAGAGCCCAGAGGTTCACAGTTCCAGGAGAGAACTCCCATTTCCTGACTTCTTGGACTCTGAGTCCAGTGTTGGGATGAACTTGGGAAGTTACATGTGCTTGGGAAGCACCCTGCACATATTCAGGCAAGACAGGCCCTAAAGTCAGTTTTGGAAACTTGACTTTCTTCTGCACTCTCTAGGAGATGAAAGAAGCCCTTAAATTGGGGGGTGCCATAAGACCATTTGTCACTGAGCAAAGTGCTATCGGCAATGATGTGAAATAATGACAAAAACAGAAAGAGGAAATGAATGATGGATGAAGAGCTTGGGAAAGACATTGAGAGCTGCGTCCAGAAAACCAACACCAAAAAGGGAGATTTGTGAGCGGAAGTAAGAAGAGAAGGGATACTGAGGATGAGCCTTAAATTTCTTGCTAATGGTTGGCAGGGGTGTCGATGCACTATCGTCTCTGCCTGTCTTCCTTAGACACAGGATTCTCATTTCATTCAGGGAAATAGTATGTAGGCTAAAAGACCACATTTTCCATTAAAGGGCACGTAACTTGCAAAGACTCTGTATAGTCCCAAGACAGGGTGGTGATCATTCATAATCTCTACAAACATTGATTTGTTGTTTTACACTCTCAGAACCACTATTATGTTCTGTCATGGCTAAAATGTATATAGAAAATGGTCCGCATCACTTATCATCATGGAAACAAAAATCAAAACAACAGTGAGCTATCATCTCACACCAGTGAGACTGGCAGACATCACAAAGAACAAAAACAACCATTGTTGACATGGATGAGGAGTAAAGGAGACTCGCGTTCACTGCTGGTGGGAATTTTGACTAGTCCAATCTTTTTTGGAAAATAATATGAACACCTTCTAAAAAAACTTAGAAATTGAGTTTTCATACTACCTGGCTACTCCACTTCTGGGCATCTACTCTGAGAGCATAAGAACTTTATTCAGACAAGATACTGGACCCCTGCTTATGACAGCATTATTTGCAATAGCAAATATCTGGAAATAACCCACATGTCCAAGAACAAATGACTGGATAAAGATCCTAGGGTCCATTTACACAATGGAGTACTTTTAGGTGACATTAAGGAAAAATGAAATCATGCAATATGCTGCCATGTGTATGGGTCTGAAGAGTATAATACTGAGTGAAATTAGTTAGGAAAAGGGCGACAGACACAGAATAATCTCTCTCCTACACAAGATATAAAGCATCATAGTAGGAGAAGAGCAAGATCCCCCAAGGCAACAGAAACAGAACTGGTCTTCAGTAATTTATCCCAGGGAACAGGGAAGGATGCTGGAATACTCCTGGAAGGAAGCAAACACTTCCGGTAGAAGAAAGGGTGCTGGAATATTTTGTTATGAAACCCTACTGATAATAGCCTGATATAAAATACTTTTCAAGCTATCTTGTTGTGTCTCAATTTTTATTGTTTTTTTCCTAAGTAAAATTCTATTTTAAAACTTTCACTTAAAATACTAACAAGTGCTGGATATCTCATTTTTTAAAATATATTTTTAAATGAATCACTATGAGACACAGTTACAGACTTACAAATTTTCTTGATTATGTTTCAGTCATACAATGATCGAGTACCCATCTCTCCACCAGTGCCCATTCTCCACCACCAAGGTTCCCAGTATCCCTCCCACCATCCCCTTTTACTCTCTCTCTCCTTTTGGGTGTTATGGTTTGCAATATAGATTTATTTATTTATTTATTTATTTTTATTAGTGAAACACCATGAGGTACAGTTATAGACTTTTAAATTTTTGTGCTTGGGTTTCAGTTATACAATGATCGAGTCCCCATCCCTCCACCAGCGACTAAAAGGCACATGAGAAAATGCTCTACATCACTAATCATCAGGAAGATGCAGATTAAAACAACAATGAGATATCCTTTCACACCACCAAGACTGGCCCACATCCACAAGAACAAAAGCAACCAGTGCTGGCGCGGATGTGGCGAGAAAGGGACCATCCTTTACTGCTGGTGGAAATGCCGACTGGTCCAACTCTTTTGGAAGACAGTGTGGATGATTCTCAAAAAATTAGAATTTGATCTCTCATTTGACCCAGCAATACAGATTTTTAAGAAGCAGCCTCTTGCAAGCAACCCCGCAGAGCCAGATCGTGTCAGCCCACTGAACGTAGTAGTCAGGTCTGAGTTCGTGAAAGTTCCTTGAAAGCAGAAGGACTGTGCACATTCTTCATTATTTTACTTTCTATTCATTTCTCCTGCATCCCACTTGGAAATAAGATGTGATGGTCAAAGGTCGAACAACCAGCATGGGTCATAAAAGTATTACAATGGAATCCACACTTTAAGGATACTGGAGCAGTATTAGATGCATGTTGGTCTCCTGAAAATCATTAAGCTTGTTTGCAAGCCCAGTGTGGCCTTTATTCAAAAGTTTTTGATAGTAAAAAAAAATCTATATCTTTTAAAGTCAATTTTACTTGGCATACAAACTACTGAGAGTATCTTGCTCGCACGGCAGAGCCTGGCAAGCTCCCCGTGACGTATTCGATATGCCAAACACAGTAACAACGAGTCTCATGATGGAGACGTTACTGGGCCCGCTCGAGAAAAATCAATGAACAATGGGAGGACCATGACCACATAAAGTGCTCATTTGTTCATCATTAATTAATATGTAGAAGGCAAGAAGTGGGCAAATTTAAAGTATTTAAAGATGACAAATTAAATTTGTGTACGTTGCCTTTGAATCTCCCACATCGTATCCAGTTTGTTTTCTCCAGAGAGCAGTTGGAAATATGAAGTATTATTGATTATAATGGAAGTCATTAAAGTGATCATATCAGTCAGAAGTGGTGCTCACAGCAGAAGAAAAGTTTAACACCTAGAGATCACCTGCATTGTATAAAGTAAAGTAAAAGAAAAGGCCCTCCCGTTGATCTTCGATTTGCTCGAGCTGGCCCAGTAACGTCTCCATTGGAGACTTTGCTGTTACTGTGTTTGGCATATCGAGTACGTCACGGGGAGCTTGCCAGGCTCTGCCCTGTGGGCGAGATCCTCTCGGTAGCTTGCCGGGCTCTCCGAGAGGGGCGGAGGAATCGAACTCAGGTCGGCCATGTTGGCTGCGTGCAAGGCAAACGCCCTACCGCTGTGCTATCGCTCCAGCCCCCTGCATTGTATAACAACTCAAAACATGTATGCCCCTGATAATAACTTCAACATGCATACAGTAAAGGCTGACAAAACTGCCATGCAAAACAAATGCATTCATGATTATTTGTTTAATCATGATTATTAAACAAATCATATATGTTTAATATTATTAAAAGGTTTCAGCTTGCTCTCAATAATGAAGCAAGCATTCAGAAGAAGTAGTAACGACATAGAAAACTTGAGTTTATAAAACGTGCCACTCAACTGCAGTAAAATACACCCTATTCAATTGGACACAGAACATTTACCATGATAGGCCGTATTTGGGGTCATAAGCTAATTTTCAAACAAAGTGTATGCTAAGATCACTATGGAATTAAAATTGGAAACAAATCATGGAAATACCTGGAAAATTACCACGATCTGGGAACAAGACAGACTTTCAAATATTGTTCTGGGATCAAAGAAAGAGAGCGAAATCAGAAAGGATTTTGAACCGAATAAAGTGAAACACGTTGGAGAAATTAAGGGATGCAGATGAAACCATTTTTAGAAAATATTTATAACACAAAAATGCTTGTATTAGAAAGAAAAAAGTTTTCAAATCAAAGATTTTAGTTTTCCACAGGATAAACTAGGGGAGGGGGAGAGAAATAAAAAAAAAATCAGAGAAAATAAATCAAATAGAAAATAGGAAGCAACAGGGGACATCAATAAAAGGAAAAGCTTACGTTTTGATTTTAAAAATGCTTCTCATAAACATGCTTTTCTTAACATTTAAAGTAGAATTTCTCCCATTATTATTTTCTCCCTCAAGTTCCGTATTCTTTTATTTTTACATCATACCCTTGAATATGTCAATGTACAGACACTGGTTTCATGATTTCTCCCAAACTCAGAAGGACAGAAACCACCACTAAGCTCCCAGTCCTTCCAACAGCTTTTGATATATAGGAGAGTCTCAACAAATGCTTGATGAAACAACAACCTCATGGTTCCCAGGCACTGCAGGGAGTAATCTCCAACCCAGAACATGGAGTAGCCTTCACTCCACCAGAGCGACAATTTTCAGAATAAAAACTTCTGATAATGAAGGAAATACATGCAAGGTTTCAGGACTGTCTGAGACATAGATCACTTCCGCTTCTGTCTCATGTCTAAAATCAAAGAACAGAAGCCTCGTACCCTAATAGGATTACAACTGAATTGCAGGATGTCTCCCTGTGCTCAAAATACACACAACATAGAATTATATCCCAACATCACCGTTTTCTAACTCCATGACCTTTGTCCCTCTGCATAAGCGTGCCTCAGTTTCCTCATCTGCACAACCATGACAATAATTTGTAGTTCTATGGCGTGATGGGGGAGATTAAATGAGACTCTATGCAAATCACCTGACAGGCAGAAAGGCTCAAGATGTTGGATAGCCTTCGTGTCAACAGTAAGATTCCCAGGGAGAATTTGCGCTCTTCCTGACTCACTGTTTCTACCGGGCTTGTTTCCTCCTGCGCTCACAGGCTGACATCTTCCCAGCTTCTTTGTCCATTCTTCAAAGAGTTGGAGAACTAAGCATTCCCTGCAGAGTAGGAAGGAAACAATGCAAACACAAGTCAGGTCAGACACCGTGTAAACAACAGCACAAAGCTCGCAGGTCTTTGGAGATCCTTGTAAAGACAACAGGAATGATGATGACAGTGAAGCAACAGGAGTGCAATTAAGTTTAATGGAGGTAATTACGCTAACTTAAATAAATGAGCATTCTTGAGATATCTTGCTTACTTCTTCCACCTAATGTCCTTGAGGATTCAGAAGTGCGAAGCAATCTACCACCTCCAAGGTCTTCCTCCAGAAGGTTTAGGAGAAAACAGTGGTGACGGTGTAGCTCCAGTGCTTAGACCCTTTCGAGTAGAGAATGGTGGAGACCTAAGCCCTCCTTGTTTACCTTGGGTCCCCAGGCAGAGACCAGATCTCTATGAATGGCTTCATTGTGTTGACATGCCCAGCCCAGTTATGAGCAGAACTGCAACTCTGGGTCTCTGACAATGGCCTTGGATCTAGACCTTGCTCTTGGGTCTCCTCTTCAGGAGTTATCTCTGTGGCATCTCTCTCTGCCTTAGGAGGGAGTACCTGGATGGGGCACAGAAAGAAGCTCTCGTGTTTACGCCCCGAAAGGAAGATATCTAAGACTAACCTATCTCAGATAACAAGCAAGCTTGGGTTGGGTGGGGATTGGGAGGAAATGTATGGAAATTAGTACATATAAAAGGAAGGAAAATGGTATCTGTAATCTCAAACACTTTCCTACTCTACCTCCAAGGAGTCCTGCAGGTGGGTGTCTGAAAGAGGCAAGGAGGATGTGTGGCCACACAAGAGAGCAGAGGACGGTGGCAGATCGGAGGCCTCGCTACCCTGGGTCCAAGTCACAGGCGTGCCAATCACCAGAGTGTTGGAACTTTGTCACATTACATAAGTTTTCTTTGCTTTAATTTTTAAAACCTTGATTAATTATAGTCTCGGCTTTACAAGGTCATCTAGGTTCGTCTTCTTCAACCTTCTTATACCTGCGGCCCAGCACCTGTCCTGCATACCAGTCCATGGGCCAACAATACCAATTGAGGTGGGTAGACCAGTGGCTTTCAACCTGTCTACACCTGTGGACAGGCACCAGTCCATAGATGAGTGACTGAACACCAAGGATCTAGATGATAAAATTGAGTGAATCAGTGAGAAGAGTTTAGAACAATCCCTGCTCTATGAAAAGCACTCACGAATGTCAAATGCGGTTATATGTATGTTCATTCTTAATTTGAGTCAGCTTTGAGTTTATTCCATCCTCTCTCTGTCAAACTGCAGCCTTCCTGAGAGATAGGCCAAGTTGCCATTTTTGTTATTGTTGCCCTGGGGACCCAGCGGTAGGTCTTTTAAACCTGACTCATCAAATAGATTAGACTTGATCTAGAAGCTTCTCTTAGATCTCAGAATCTGCTAGAGATTCCAACATGTTTGATTTTAATTACTTGAATATACTTTATCTCCTGCCTCACCCACACCTTCAGCTGGGTCCACCTTTTTCTTATCATGCCTTCTATTTTTCATCCTGAGCACATGAAGGTCTGACACCTAACTCTTGGAATAAATGCCCCACTTCCAAGAGACTATGTTCCACAAATATTTTCATGTTTCCATATGGTCAGAGTTGTCTAAACAAAAATTACTTGTTCAGACAACTCAACAAAGGGCTGAAGCGATAGCAGAGCAGGTGGGGCATTTGCCTTGCACGCAGCCAACCCAGGTTCAATTCCCAGCATCCCATATGGTCCCCTGAACACTGGCAGGAGTAATTCATGAATGCAGAGCCAGGAGTAACCCTTGTGTATTGCCAGTGTGACCCAAAACAACAACAAACAAACACTGTCCTCCCGTTGTTCATCAATTTGCTCAAGCGGGCCCAATAAGTCTCCATTTTGAGACTTGTTGTTACTGTGTTTGGCATATCGAATACATCATGGGTAGCTTTCCAGGTTTTTCTATGAGGGCGAGATACTCTCGGTAGCTTGCCCAAAACAACAACAACAAAAAAAATTACTTGGAAATATGGAACAAAAGATGGCTGGATAGCAAACAAATTTTATCATTAAACAATAAATTCTGAAAAAAAAAAAACACAGGGGCTGGAACAATAGCACAGCGGGTAGGGCGTTTGCCTTGCACGCGGCCAACCCAGGTTCAATTCCCAGCATCCCATATGGTCCCCTGAGCACTGCTATGAGTGATTCCTGAGTGCAGAGCCAGGAGTAACCCCTGTGCATCACCAGGTATGACCCAAAAAGCAAAAAGAAAATACAAAAAAAGAGCAATAATTTCTGGAAAGATAGACATATCTGTTTAAATTCCAAAAGTTATAAACCTAGAGACAGAGACCTTTTTGAGCAAAGGTCTGTCTCTTTGTCTATCTCTGACCCATCACCCTGACTTCGACCAGAGAAAAACAGAGGGAATTATATCTGAGGTTCCTATATATGCTTCCAAGATTCATAATCATGAAAACCTGGGGCATAGGCACATCTGGGAACTCCGTGCTCCATCGCATGGTAAACTGAGTCTGTGAATTCACAAGAGATTAAACCAAGAGTGCAGATTCTGATTCTTGATGCAGAGCTCCTGTATTTATATATCCTATTAAATCCTAAAGATCTGCTGCCCTGTTTGCCAGGTATGTCCGCCTATCTTTCCATCTATCCATCCCTTTACCTATCCATCTATCTCTGCACCTACCCATCTATTCATCCATCCATCTACCATCTATCCATCCACTCTTCATATAGTTATCTAGCATCTGTCATTCATTTGTCACGGGTAACTTGTTATCTTGCAATGACAACAGATCCTTTACAATTTCACCTCAACACTTTCTCTTCATCAATACCCAGACTCTTCTCCAGAATCCACCTTCTTCGTGAAGCCATCATTGAATAACAAAACTTATTAATTTACAGTACTGTTTGTTTATGGCTGAAGCGATAGCACAGTGGTAGGGCATTTGCCTTGCACGCCCAGCCGACCCGAGTTCGATTCCTCCACCCTTCTCGGAGAGCCCGGCAAGCTACCAAGAGTATCTTGCCCGCATGGCAAAGCCTGACAAGCTACCTGGGATGTATTCAATATGCCAAACACAGTAACAACGAAGTCTCACAATGGAGACATTACTAGGCCCGCTCGAGCAAATCAATGAACAACGGGAGGACAGTGCCACAGTTCATGCCAGGGTTTCATGCATACAACATTCCAATACCACACTCTCCACTAGAATGTCTACTTCCTGCCACTATTGTCTCAATGTCCCTCCACCAAATTACCATTGCACCCTTCTTTTTCAATAGAGCACAAATACAAAAAGGGTTTTTTAAAGCACTCAGAGAAACAAAAATGACAAATCCAAGTCCAGCTTGAGCTGAATATTACAAAATGCACCAAATCATGTAGGTGTTGCACTGGCTTTGACCCCCATTTGGGGATGGCGTCACTGACCTATGATTTGGAGGAGTCATTCTGGTCTCCAGGGTGTCTTCACAGCCTGCCCTTTTCCCCGCCCCTGCCCCTACAAGCTTACCTCCTTTTCAAGGTGAGAAGAGAGGGAAGCTCATATTCAGATCCCTTCTACATGGATCAAATTTTTAAATGGCTTTATAAGTAAGCATGGTGTGAATAGCTTGTATTAGCTAAACTAAAACTAAGCTTTAAAACAAGGCAGTGTTGGGATGACGGGAGGGGGGGATGTGGGAGGGATACTGGGAACATTGGTGATGAAGAATGGGCACTGGTGGAGGGATGGGTACTCGATCATTGTATGACTGAAACATAAGCACGGAAGTTTGTAAGTCTGTGACTGTGTGTCATGATGAATCATTAAAATTTTTTTTAATTTTAAAAATTAAAATATCATAGAAAGACAAAAATAAACAAACAAGCAAACAAAAAAATAAATTAAAAAATAAAGCAAGCAAGGCCATGGTGAGTAACATCCAGGTAACAGGCCCAGGTGGGATGCAAGATGGAAGGAGCAGATAGGAGAACAGAGACATCCTTCTCCCTGCTGTCCACACACAGAACCGATCATCTGCTGTTGGCCTCCCAGCTGCTGGCTGAAAGAAAAGATGGTGAAAGGTAATCCAGTGATGTCCTAAGGCCCTTCGCTCAACTGGACCTTGAGAGAGAGAGCCAGGGAAAGCCTAAAAGCAAGAGCAGAGAACTACTCGGGAAGAAGAAAGAAGGTTATGGAGAGGGCAGGGATGTCGAGTCCCATGAGGACTAGACAGTTGGCACAACTTCTCAGCAGAATCCCATGAGAGTGAGAAGAAGCTAGAGGGATGTGGGTGCGGGAACTACCCAGGATACTCTACCATAGGCATGGGTCTGCCAGTCCACACAATCGACATGAGTTTCTCCAGAAAGCTCCAGAACCATAGGTCTTCGGAGGACCACACAGATACCCACCAATGTATCTAAAAGATCAGGGACCCATTCTCACTCCTACCAGCAAGTGAGGTTGCCAGTTGCAAGCCCAGATTTGCATAATTTTGATGAGGTCCCCCAAGATCCATTCTGGGAACCTCCTGGCTTCCCAGACTCCAGACCCGGCTGGTAACCAGCCTTCAGAATGGATTTGGGGCCGTCCTGGTTTGCAGTTGACTATATTTCAGTTTAGAATAATATCATGATTTTTTATTGTGAGCAGTTGTTACCTAATGGGTTTTCCTGCCCACAAGAATATCGCCAAACCAGCAGCACCTGGGCTCGGGCAGCCTCTGTGCCCTCCCTGGGTCCAAGGCGGTTGCAAACCCCCCAGCATCCCCGAGAGGAGACACCCAGAGCCGACAACCTTGGGTGTCGGCAATCTTGCAGCCTGGCCTCTGCGGTAGAGCACCAAGAATAAATTCCGGAAGTTTCTTCATAGCCGTAACGACCCCCTTGCTTGCTCCCTCTGCTGCCTGTTTGCTAGTCCACGGAGGCAAATTCCCTGAGCACGTGCGTCGTTGTTGTGTGTCTGCATAAACTCTCTCACGTGACTCTGGGTCCTGAGGTCCCTGTGTGTGTGTGTGTGTGTGTGGGTTCGCCTCAGCTGTGCTGCAAGCACCACCTAGGAGCACTGCAGCCAGAGATGCTCTCACGTGCCCAGGGTTCGAGGAGCTGCTGGGTGAGGCAAGATGGTGCCCCAGGGTCTCCTGGAACCAGAAGCAGCACCACAGCCTCTGGGGAGAATCATGGAACTTGCACATACACACACACACACACACACGGACGCACAGACACACAAACACACAGACACACACAAAAACACACACATACAAACACAGTCACAGACTCAATCAGACGCAGACATACACACACAAACACACAGACACACACAGATACAAACACACATGCATAAACACACACAACACACACAAATACACACAAACACACACATACACAGACACACAAGCACACACAGACATAGACACACACAAACACACACCTACGAACACACACAGACACAATCTTTTTGTTGTTGTTGTTTTTCTTTTGGGTCACACCCAGTGATGCACAGGGCTTACTCCTGGCTCTGCACTCAGGAATTACTCCTGGTGATGCTCGGGGGACCCTATGGGATGCTGAGAATCGAACCCAGATCGGCTGTGTGCAAAGCAAACACCCTCCCCACTGTGCTATCGCTCCAGCCCGGGAATTACCTTTCTAGAAAGGCAGTCGCTTCCTCGACCATGATGGAGCCCGCACGCTCTGCCTTCATGGGCTGCTCTGTGATGTCGTGACCTCGCATGAGGAGGCAGTCCCAGTAGCGCGAGGATTGGTGGCTCTCAAACCAGAAGTAGCTCAGGAGGACGATCAGGAGCACTGAGATGGGCATGAGCAGGCAGCACACGCAGAACCAGCGCAGGGCTATCCCAAGGATGAAGGTGACCACGGCCAGGGCGATCAGGAGCTGGACCAGCCTCCCCATCCTCCCCGAGATGACCAGCTCCGTGTCTCGGGAGGGGTCGGGCCAGCAGGTGTCCATCAGCGAGTAGGGCATGCCGTAGAAGTCATCGAAGCCATGCTGAGACGGGTGGTGATGGTGATCGCCGCGAACGTGGCGGTTTAAGCCTTGGTGCCACTTGCCTGAAATGAAGCACACACACACACACACACACACACACACACACACACACACACACATGAAGTCAGATGCTGTGACCACACACTCGCTCTTCATTTGGGAACAAGAACTCAGGACCAAAAATTAGGGTGACTGATTTTCCTCTTGGTTGTTGTTATTTTGTTTTCTTCCTTAAAAAAATGAGCTAGCTTCTCGTTCTTTGCAGACGTTTTGGTTAAGATATGGTTGTCCACCCAAAAGGAGAGAGAGAACAAAAGGGAATGCCCTGCCACAGAGGCAGGGTGGGATGGGGGGATGGGGGGTGGGAGGGATACTGGGATCCGTGGTGGTGGGAAATGGGCACTGGTGGAGGGATGAGCACTCGATCATTGTATAATTGAAACCCAAGCACAAAAAGTTGTAAGTCTACAACTGTACCTCATGGTGTCTCACTAATAAAAATTTTTTAAAAATTAAAAAAAAAAAGAATATCGCCAAGACATCAGGAGTAATTTTATTTCATTCCAATCATTAATGGTGTTCAATCTCCTTTCTCCGTGTGTCTGTGCAAAGGGCCCTTCAGATTTCAGACTTCTTTCTTCTTTCTGCCCCCCCTTAAAAGCGCCTGCAAATTTAGGGGTGCAAACACAGTGGCAATCTCATACACAACAGGCAGTTAAGCACCCACATACTTCCATCGCTCAGGTAGGAGGAGGTAAGATATGCTCTGAGCACCTCCTGGTCGAGACAAACGCCAACGAGGCAAAGGGGGAGAAGTTTCCTCTCTCCGTGCCCCAAGACTCTCTGTTAAATCTGAGAACCTCCTTGGGCGGAGTCCAGGGGTTCCAGTCCCAAAGAATATCAGTATCTCCTCCAGTGTCATCTCTACCTAAAAGTCATGAAGTCGTTCCTCCCTCCGGTCCACCCCCCTGGCCAGTGTTGTCATTCATCTCTGCTTCCTACTCCAGAGCTCTGCTGCCCAGGGAGCCTTTGAAATTGCGCCCAGACAACAAGAAGCAGAGAAGTGCCAACCCGGAGATGCTAATCTTATTAATCTTTTATATATGTATATATGTACATATATGTATATATGTGTGCCTTGTTAAAGGCTCATTCTTTAACAACATGTTGTTAATCTCTTACAGAATGGCTTAATGGCTCCTGGGTGAAATACAACAATCTTTGCATACTTTCCTCTAAAGAAACCTTTTTTTTGTCTCATTTTTTAGCAGATTATTTATAACAAACGATACAAAGTTAATTATTTCAGTTCTGCTTGGGGGCAGGGTTTGGGGTTCGGGATGGAACCCCTGGACTCCACCCAAGGAGGTTCTCAGATCTAACAGAGAGTTTTCTGTCTCTGAGGCCCTAAAGGGGTCAACTGTCACACTCTGGTCAACAGACAGAGAAGTGGTGGTGTTTCATCCCTGTGGGACCTCCAGTGACAAATTGGACCCTGGACCTGGAAACGGGTCAGGGTTTGGGTGGAGGAACCAGGAGAGGCTGCCCACCCCCAAGCATTCAGCCTAACGCCTGCCCCATCTGTCTCAAATACGGACCTTCCAAGGACAGCCCCACCCCATCTGGTTAGGTCCCCGTCAGCTCTGCACTCAGGGCCGTTTTCCTAGAGGAGATCAGTTCACTTTGTCTGTGGAATGATTGCTCCCATCTGCAGAACTTAAGTCAGACGCCCTATTGGCTGGATCTCAGCCCTTGGCTTCATATCTCACCATCTCTAAATTCTGTCAGGGCCCAGGGACATGGGGAAGAGAGTCATACTCTGCATCTTTTGCTTTGGTTTTGGTTTGGGGGTCACACCTATTGGTGCTCAGGGCTTACTCCTGGCTATGTGCTCAGAGATCTCTCCTGGCAGTATATACAGTGAGTGCAGGGATCAAACTTGGGTTGGCCACATGCAAGGCAAATGCCCAAACCCCTGTGCTAACTCTCCAGCCTCCCAAGATCCCATGACTTTTAGCTGCTAAATCTTTTAGCCCTGTTTGCACCATCTTAACGGCCACCAAAGCACAAAGAGCTGGAAAGAGTGGAAGTCACATGCTTGGAACCATCATCCACCTACTGAACCATTCACTTGCCTATCAAACTGAATCTTCCTCCCAAACTGAATCTTCACCACCCACCCCCCACCCCATAGCTGACCAGTTGTAATACCGGGAGCAAATCAAATTGGAAGGGAGTTTGTTTCCTCTGGAAACTCAGACTATCCCTTCCCCCACACGGAACCGGAGCATCCAGGGTCATCTCCCCATGGTCTCTCCCTGAACTCTCACTGTCGCAACTGTCACCACTCTTAGCTCCCACCTGCCTCTTCCACCCCCTAGGAGCCACTCAGAAATACCCGGCAGCATCTCTAGAGGCAGTGGTACATGTCATAGGAGTTAGGCCCTTGTTCGTCCATGAGCTTGGTCCTTTCCACTTCTCATTTCAGTCCCCTTCTACATCACAGAGTCTTGCCCTGGCCCTGGAGAGACCCTGTAGGGTGCGGGAAGGAGGGGGTGGGTAATTGGTGTCTTCTGTTCTGCACATCTATGCTCTACATACTTCTCTCTTAGTAAAAGAAAGTTAAAATTCAAGCCCCCAACAAGCCCAAACAAGGGGCCGGAGAGACAGTACAGGGCATAAGGTTCTTGCTGTGCACATACCTGTCTGGGTTTGATACCAGCACCACTAATTCACCCCTGAGTGCAGAACCAGAAGTAAACCCTGAGCACTGACCCCTCAAAATAAATAAATGTTGATTACTGTTTTTTTTTTAGAATAATCTTATTCAATACCAGGCTGCCACAAGCAAAAGAATGAAATCATGAAGTTTGCTACAACACTGAAGAACGTCATGTTAAGTAAAGTAAGGCAGAGGGAGGGAGAAGGAGACAGACTGGGGGAGGTAAAGAAGCGAGATGAGGAAATGGAAGGGATCCGGTGGTTTCCTTAAAAGGAACAGAAGAGAATGGAAAAGAATCAAACCCTTCGCCCTGGATTACAGAACTGAGAAGGCGAAGGACGTGGGTGAGGAGGTGGGCTGGGGGTCACATATAGACGCTAGTCAGGAACCTCAGAAACATTGATGCCATAGAGGTGAAAGAAACTTGGGCACCAGAAACATCTAACAACACTATCGCCAACAGATGACCCAAAGCACGATCATTCCTTTGTTAATGATTTTTCTGAGGACACGTGGTAGAGGACGGGAGGTAGCCTTCGGTCACTGGTGGAGGAACAATGGTGCTGGTCGTGTGTGTGCAGTTACAGAACACACAAGGCCTGAAACTCCATAATCAACACCTTTGTAAATCACTCACTGTACCTAAATTTTTCGAAGATTTGTTTAAGGGAGGGAGAGAAGAGGAAGAATTACATTCAATCCATCCTGTTGACCACTCTATAACTCATCCCATGTAAAATATAATGTCAAGCCTGTATTTTCCTCTTTGAATGATGGTAAATTTTTGCCTCCAAATACAGAACAATACCTGTGTAGGCCCTGTAGCCCTAGAAAGTAAATCCAACTAAATTTGGTAAACAGCAAAAGAGAATCAAGTAGATTCAAAATACAGACGTGCTCTAGATTCCAAGTCTGGTGGTGACTGTCTGCCAGCCCCTAAGCAATTCTGTTGAAGTCGGTGAACCACATGGTCTAGGGAAGGGAAGTAATGTCACCCAATGCTTGCTCCTTCTAGCATTAAACGTCCATTCCCTGAAAAATCCAAATATACAGGCTTTAAGGACCCTAGTTTGTTAAGACTAAATCATTCAGGACTTGTACTTCAAGCCCGTTCTCCCTCACACATGTGTCTCACTTGCTTCTGTGTGTTTTTGCTTACTTATTTCCACTCTGGAGAAGCGTCTGCTCTCTCTTGAACACAAACTTCTCCTTTTCTCTCCCCTCATATCTTTCTAAATAAGTTTCAATAAAAAAAAAAAAACTAGCTTGCCTCAAAAAAAAAAAGAGAGAGAAGAAAAGAAAAGAAATTGTCAATAGCAGAAAGATCCACCCAAGAGATTATC
Source organism: Sorex fumeus (assembly GCF_029834395.1). Lineage (NCBI taxonomy): Eukaryota > Metazoa > Chordata > Mammalia > Eulipotyphla > Soricidae > Sorex > Sorex fumeus. The sequence goes on from NW_026606232.1 coordinate 810,479, forward strand.
TACATCAAGACCGCATTGTTTTTGAAAATAAAAACAAAATCCTGTAATTAGAAACTTCAAGTCATGGCTAAATTTCTAAAAACAACCAGAAAACCACAGGAATGTATCTGTGAAACTTGCCCGTCAAGTCCTTCATGTGATTTTTCATGGCCCACAACAGTAATGCCCGCTGGTCCAAGGAGGCTGGCCACGGGAATCCGGCTTCTTCCTGAAAGTTCTGAAGACCAGAGCATGGGAACTTATTCTCCCAGAAGCCCTGCATTCCCAGAGCCTCTGTCAGGATGGCGATTCCCGGGCTTTAGGTGGAGAAGAATTGACAACACAGAAATAGGCCGCAATGACGTAACCGCGTCTTTCGGTTCCACCCTGCACACACCCTGACAGGCTCCATGTGGTCCAACCAAGTCAAAACCCAAAAAAAACAGAAACTTGAATCTGCCCTGAGATGGTCAGAATCCTTTAGGGACCCGACATATGAATTTAAATTTCTGGAATATACATTTTACATATTTTATTTAATATGACAAATATATTATCATATATAATATATATAATATTATCTTGGGACAAGAGAGAACATTTGAATATTTCCCTTTTTACAGGTTTAGCCTATGGTCTGAAACCTAAAGGTCAAATTTTTCTTTGCTATTTACTTAATTAATTTGTGTTTCTCTCCCTTTCAAAGTCTTCTCTTATCTCTTCTCTATTTTTTTTTCTTTTTGGGTCATACCGGCGATGCACAGTGGTTACTCCTGGTTCATGTACTTAGGAATTACTCCTGGAAGTGCTCAGGGAACCATATGGGATGCTGGTAATCGAACCCGGGTCAACCACATGCAAGGCAAACACCCTATTCGCTGTGCTATCGCTCCAACCCTCCCCTCTAATTTTAATCCTACTGGATTGGGTGTATGTGAGTTGTTTACCTTAAAGTTCTTATGGAACATAAATAAGTAAAGGTGACAAAGAAAAGCTTTTTCCACAGAGGGAAGGTGACCTCGCCTTACCAGCTAAAGCAGACCATAAAATTACTGTAACGTGATCACAATTAAGGCAGAGACACGTGCCATAGAGATACACAAATAGGTCCCTGACATGAGATAGAGAATTCCAGAAAAGTCTTGATTTCTCTGACAACTTAACAGCACAGTGTTTCAGGATGTAGATATTGGTTTAGGAAGGGATGGAGAGTTAATTGATGGACCAGGGCACTGACTTTGCATGCAGCTGACCCAAGTTTGATCCTGGCACAGTATACAGTCCCCTGAGCACTGCCAGGAGTGACCCCTGAGCATAGAGCCTGGAGTAAGCTTCAAGCTGCCTGAATATGGCCAAAATTTCTTTCCTGTAGAGGAAAGAAATCCAATGATGCTAGCACAAATGCCTCTCCATTTGGAAGCTGGCTTACCACCGTGCCCCATGGGTGACAAAGATGGCAAAATGGAGTCGATTTAAATCATAATGATTTTTTAAAAGGAAAATTTAGGAGGAGACTGTGCAAATGACCTAGAGAACTAAATCTTTAAATGAACAAGGAAAAGAGGGGCCTCAGAATGCACACAACTCACTACATGTATGTGAGGATATGTGTATAGATGCATGTGCACACATATGTGGATGGATGGATTCTAATTTTTAAAGTGTGCCCCAAATCATCATAGCCTTGGACCCCAGGAACTTCTCCGGAGCATGAGATGTGTCTAATCTATTTGCCCAACCATGGAGATAGATGAGTCATCTCACACGTCCCCCTCAGGAAACCCAGATCCACCAAAGTTCTGCTCCCTGGTCTCTGATCTGCCATCACAGCCAGGACGATCCTGGAAAGCCTGGCCATGCCCAAGTCCCCATGGTATCTGAATGTTCAAGGGACCGTCAAATTTGCAGCTGCATTTGAGGGACTCTCCCTCTGCTTTGGCCTCTTAGGTATCCCAGGGCTCATCCGTCAGGCAGCTGGAATAGGGACTTAATGGAGGACCTGTCCTGTTTATCCCAATGTCATCTGTGTCTGTCTCCACTAAATCTCAGGGTCACCTGTCCTGGCCTCTGAATCCTGAGGGCCACCAGTGCCTGTCCCCATTATACTGAAGGTCCTCTCTCCTGTCCTCACTACCTCACCTGGGTCACCGAAGCCTGTCCCTGTCATCATTCAGTGAGAAGACCATCCACAAAACGGGGCACAGAGTGAACGGTGCCAAGTAAGGAAACTGCCCTCTTCAGTATGTGCATTTTCATTTTTTAGGGAGTCTTTGTGGGGCTGGAGCGATAGCACAGTGGATAAGGCGTTTGCCTTGCACACTGCCGACCAGGCCGACCCAATTTTGATTCTTCCACCCCTCTTGGAGAGCCCGGCAAGCTACCGAGAGTATCTCACCCACACGGCAAAGCCTGGCAAGCTATTAATGACGTATCTGATATGCCAAACACAGTAACAACAAGTCTCACAATGGAGACATTAGTGGGCCCGCTCGAGCAAATTGATGAACAATGGGAGGACAGTGACAGTGCTACGTGCAGGGAGTCTTTGAAGACTCCCAACTTGAAGTGAGACTGTGTCTTGGGATTGTTTTCTTCTCATCAGCACTGTGATGAAATGATGCGGATGGGAATGACTTACTGGAGGACCTAAAAAAGTCCATGACACCAGGAACACTGTTGTGACAGCCTAGAGAGCCGAACTGCTTGTGTTACCATGTCCTTGTCAAATCCAGGGCTGGCTGAGTGACCTCAGACAGGACATTAGTCTGAGCTCAGAGTGGGGACAGGAGCAAACTTGGCCGCTGGAGGTGACAGAGCCATTTAAACTAGATGACACGATGTCTGTTACCTGGTCACCTCATGGAACTCAACATGTTGCCATGTTCTCAGTTTCCACTTACATTTTTTATTTTGTAATTTTCCAAAAAATGCAAGCTGACTATTTAGATGTTAGGTGTTTGCCCTAATCCTGCCAGAAGAATAATCATATTGTTTAAAATAACTTTGGTCCCCCACCCCCCAGCGCCATCTTACAGCACACAGCAACAAAGAAGACCGGCCGGGGTGGGCCACAGCTCCCGGAGAATGCTCCAGGTCCCAAACAGAGCCGATATCACCAGGAGGTCCCAAATGGGGTAGGTGCTGCATCCCGCCTTCTCCAGATGGAACCCCGATGACCATGAGCCTGCAAGCGGGCACCAGGACATCTCCTTATGTACAAAGTGATCAATGGAAAGTAAATCATCCAACGTTTCTCCCTGAAAATTAGACTCAACTCTTGCCAACCACAACACCCAAAAGGAGAGAGAGAACAGAGGGGAATGACCTGCCACAGAGGCAGGGTGGGATGGGTGGGATGGGGGGTGGGAGGGATACTGGGATCCGTGGTAGTGGGAAATGGGCACTGGTGGAGGGATGGATGGGTATTCGAAATAAATAAATAAATTTTAAAAAAATAAAGTAACTTTGGCCCATTAAACAGGCTTTTTTCAGATTGTATGAAAAAACCAATACCTTGAATAAAATGAACAACACATCCATCCATGGATTTTCTCTAGAAAATGCAAATTTTAACAAGAAAATACTATTAATAACCACTCAGGCTTGTTTAAACTTTTACTTAATTAGTTTAAAGCAAAAACTTTTTTAAGGAAAATAATTGTTTTGGTCATGGAGCCACACCCCGCAGTGCTCAATGGCTCTATGCTCGGTAACAACTGCTTATTTATGGTGCTCAGGGAACCATATATAGTACCAGGAACTTGACCGTGGGTTGCTGTGTGCAAGACAAGTGTCTGAACCCCTGCACTGTCTCTCTGGCTCCAAGAATTAAAAACTTGAAGGTTTTCTAAGCATGAGTAGCATGTTAACTGTTAACTTGAAACTAGTTAACTGTTCTATGTATCGAAACATGAGTTTGCCTTTGAATTTGCCCGGAACTAGCCTCCTCCAGTCTCAGTCAGACCGTGTCTTGTCTTGCTTTGAAGATTCACTGCCAGAAGGACCCCTAAATGTTGACCCATTTTAATTAAGTCCCTTGTCGTTTCCTGATGATTCTCCCCGCCTCAGTCAGCTGAAACCCAATGCCCAGAGATGCCTTCTCCACGTACAAGACCTCTTGTCAGTGCCTCTCACTCAAGTGGTCAGATGAACCCACCCGAAAGATGAGAACTTCTCCCTTCTGGCCTTGCCAAGTAGCTTCACTGCTTGTTCTTCTTGGAGAACATCTGTCTTGATATCAAGGCTGAGGCCTGTAGAGCAAGGAGGGAAGCCTCACAGTAGGGAAGAATTCAAACAATCTGGTCACAAGCTGGTTGGGGACAGGTGGGCAGGAAGCCACACCCAATCTGTCCCACAGCTATGCCATGGGGATCATCCTTGGCATTCCAAATCTCAAGTCAGAATAGTGATGGGTGAGAGTCAAGTCCCAATTCTAAGTCTCTGAGGACTAGGAGGATGCTAAAGGTGGATTCCAACAAGGACCCCAAACCTAATGGTGTCAGAGACTGGGACAACATGGCAGCAAGACATCAGGGTGCCTGGGTGGACTGGCAGCAGAGGACCATCTGTCCTCTCCAGGGCAATGTGTCATCTCTTTTCTGACCTCCGAAACATTCCCTTTCTGTTTATTGAAATCTGCCCAGCCATTTGTATGCGATGTGGTAACAGAGGAAAATAATTACTTGCGTTGAAAAGACTTACGAAGTACATGGGTGCCTTGTGCTGGGCCATTATAAAATAGTTCTCCTTAATCTCCACAAACAATCAGTTTGACAAGCATCATTACCCCAGTGAAGAACCATACCATGGCAGAGTGGAAATTCAACCTCATCTCTTATTCAGCTCCAGTCTACAGTTTCTTTTTCTTATGTTGGCATGATGTAGGAAATATATGTAAGAATTCCTTACTCAAACATTTCTGTGCCTGACACATCACTCCTTCCATTTATCTTTTCATCTCTAAGAAGATAGAATTGGAGCTAAAATGCAAAAATATTCCTTGCAGTTTCCACTCCACTTGGATAAGAAGCTGGTTCAGTAAATATGGTTTAGTTGATCCATGAATCGCAGGCCACCACTCCAGTCTGCAAGAATGCAATTTCAATGGGAAAAAAATATGTGCCAGAATCTAAAGCACTCCCTAAAGTGTGAGTTCACACAAGGTGGTGGATTTCCTCTATCAAATCACACACTATGCATGAACCTGAAAACGGTCACCCAGAACTGCATGTATAATTTCATACTAAAGTAACAGTACGTTTACTGGGTGATGTCAGTCCGGGGAGTAGCCAATACTCAACACCCAGACAATGAACATGGGAGATGGTGGAGAATGGCATGCCCAGATACAGGGGGCGAGTGTCAGTGTGGGGAGAGGAACTTAGCAACCAGGTCCAGATTTCCCACACACTTCGGTGAGAGTTGTCCCCTGCTAAAGGTTGACATTGACCATGTAGGTGCAACAGGTCAGATACTATGTACCAGGCTTTAAAAATATTCATTTTTCACTTACAACAAAATTATGAGATATAATGACCATTCATCTTACTTTTAAAATGAGAAATCTCAAAATAGGAAGAATTTTTTATGTATTGAATATTACATTTATTGAATATTATGAATTGTCTAATCCACCAAAATGAGATTTATCAAACTATCTAACAAACTTTTTTTTTAATTTTTATTAGTGAGACATCATGAGGTACAGTTGTAGACTTACAAATTTTTGTGCTTGGGTTTCAATTATACAGTGATCAAATACCCATCCCTCCACCAGTGCCCATTTCCCACCACCACGGATCCCAGTATCCCTCCCACCCCCCATCCCCCCCCATCCCACCCTGCCTCTGTGGCAGGGCATTCCAAAATAGGGAGAATTTTTGAAATGCTCTTCATAGAACATATAAAGTAGCATACTTAGACTTTGAACCGAGGAGAGTGGCCTACTTGTTATATAGCATTATTGTCTTTCCACTGAGAAAAATTCTTTGGAGACAGTTTAATGCTTTATTATGCTAAATCATCATATCAAGGGCTGGAGTGATAGCACAGCTGTAGGGCATTTGCCTTGCACGCAGCCAGCCAGGCCGAGCAGGGTTCAATTCCTCCGCCCCTCTCGGAGAACCCAGCAAGCTACCGAAAGTATCTCGCCCGCACAGCAAAGCCTGGCAAGCTACCCGTGACGTATTCAATATACCAAACACAGTAACAACAAGTCTCACGATGGAGACATTACTGGGCTCACTCAAGCAAATTGATGAACAACGGGATAACAGTGCTACAGTGCGTCATATCAAAAGTCACCAATAAGAATTTCGATTTCAGGATTGGAGAGACAACACAGTGTCACTTGCCTTGAATGGGAGACCCCAGTTTGATCCCAGAACTGCCTATTGTTCCCTGAGCACTGCCAGGAATGTTGCCTAAGCACAGAACCAGAAGTATGCCCTCAGCACCACCAAGTATGGTCCAAAAAACAAAATAAAGAATTTCAACTTTTCCAACTGTATTTCTTTTAAATAAACAAATAAATATAGGTAGACAATGTATGCTTAATATTGTGATCTATAGGACATTTATGTAATTGGAAAGACATTAGTAACATGCTTAATATCATGTTATAAGTAGTGTAATTTTAAAGACTCCCATGGAACTTAAGATGTTTGTTGTCTTAAACATCCTTGGGCATTAGATGTTTTGATGTTAGAAATAGAATAGAACAGGGGCTGGAGCGATAGCACAGCGGGTAGGGCGTTTGCCTTGCATGCGGCCGACCTGGGTTCAATTCTCAGCATCCCATATGGTCCCCTGAGCACCACCAGGAGTAATTCCTGAGCACAGAGCCAGGAATAACCCCTGTGCATCACCAGATGTGACCCAAAAAGAAAAAAAAAGTAGAATAGAACAGTGATTCTCAATTGGGAAAAGAGGGAGACTTGGTCATCTAAAGACACTTGGCAATGACAGAAGATATTTTTGGTGGTCATGACTGAGAAGTTGGTTCTACTAGAATCTAGTGGGTAGTTACCAGTGATGTTGCTAAGCATCTTTCAAAGGATAGAACTCCCCTGACCCAATTCAAAATGTGACCAGTGCTAATAGAAGCCCTAATACTAAGAAATAAATCTAGATAGGTCAACCATAGGTATGGTGGTAGAAAGGTAGGTAGGTAGGTAGGAAGGAAAAGTGTCTGGATTTTATGCATGGGTGAAAAAATAAATTATGGATAGATTAATAGATGGGAAGATTGATGAATGAATCAGTGAGTGAGGTGTGAGTGGATAAATGTGTGAACAACAGATGGATGAACAGATAGATTGATAGGTAGTGAATGGTGGATGAATGGATGAGCAGACAGATGAATAGATGGGTATGTCAGTGAGCTATTGGTTAATGAATGGATGGATAATAGATCATGAAAGGATGGATGGATTAAAAGATAGGATAATGGATAGATAGAACTCTGTCCTAGACACTACTCTTGATTTAAAAAGTGATTCAAAGTATCATGATTATCCTTCTAGTCTGGATATAATCTTGTTCTGTGGCCACAGGCCAAATCATTCACATGTAATAGATCTTTCTAAATAGGCAACAATGTTATCTGTTCGATATATGAGCAATTTATCAGTCACACCAAGAATGTAAGTGAAAACTTAGAAAAATGGCAAGTACTTATCATCTAAGATAAAAGTCATGTGAGGAGAGAGAAGAAAATCTAAAGGATTAATTCAAGATAGCAAATCTTTTTAATTAGAAAAGTAATGACACCACTCCTGGTAATAAAGGAGCTGAGAAAGGAAACCAACTTTGCTCTTGTGATACATCCAAGCAAAGGGGCTTGGAAAGCTGTCAAAAGCAGAGGGCTGGAAACTGAAGAGATAGAAAGATGAGCGTCTCGGCTTTGAAGTAATGGATGAAGTCATGGCACACAGACCGGGGGCAAGCAAGAGAGCGAGTGATGGGAACACTGGCTTTGGAGAGCACCCCCAGGGAAGTTCCAGGAGGAAAAGCAGTCGTCAAAGAGATAGAGGACCAAGAAGCTTTGATGTTACAGAAGCTTATGGAGGAGAGTTGAAAGAACCGGGCGTGGTCATCAGTCCACCAGATCAAGAGAAAGAAGGTGGAGAAAAGATCGGATCTTCTGAAAAAAAATTGACTGGTGGCCTTCAGAAGTGTGATAGATACAAATAATTAAGGAATAGATAAATTTTTTTTAATGCAGACAATTGTTTGAAAGGGAGAATGGTAATGAGAAGACAGTGTTAGTGATACCTGGCCCTAGGGTGGTTGAGTCCAAACTGTTTTTCAAACTGAGGGCTACCTTTTTTTTTTTCAAAATTTACATCTTTTGAGGGGCTAGAGCAAAAGCACAACAGGTAAGGCATTTGCCTTGCACGCGGCCCATTCGAGTTCAATACCTCCGCCCCTCTTGGAGAGCCCAGCAAGCTACCAAGAGTACCTAGCCCGCACAGCAAAGCCTGGAAAGCTACCCATGACATATTCGATATGCCAAAAACAGTAACAGCAAGTGTCACAATTTGTTGTGAGATGTTACTGGTGGCCGCTCGAGCAAATCGATGAACAACGGGAGAGGACAGTGCTACAGTGCTACATCTTTTGAAACTGCAGGGCAATAGAGTAGATGAAATCATCTCAATGAATCAGTTATTCTTCTAAAGACAGAAGAAAATGGATTATTATAAACATTCAAAATGTTAAAATAACAAGGAAAAATCTCTTTGACCATGCATTAGTCAAAAGGATGAAACATTTCAAAGTATTTCCCCCTCAACAATCAGAATCGCTGGGACCTATTTTCATTTCTTAAAAATGACTATAAAGATAGCTCGATAGCCCCCTCGCCCCCCCCCCCAAGAATGACATCTCAGTGTTACATTCTATTAGCATCTGTAGAAGTTGTTCCTGCTTTCCTATTCAGATTAGAGTTTACGGCTTCCAGGAGAAACTTACGTAAGGCATTTGGCACAAATTGCCAATCAATGTTCATATTTTAAAAAGCAAAGGTAATGTATTAGCTTAGTAAATTTGCTTTTATGCCAGCGGGGAAAACGGGAAGGCTGACCTGAAATGTTTCCAATGACTGATAATCTGTATGAAAGAAAAAGTGATGCAATTGGAAGTTAGAATGCCTACTGGTGATAAGAATAGCAGAGAAAACTGTTGCCTTGGCAAGACTGAGCTCCTGGTATGAGTTCAATTACACAAACCTCTTTGTAAAACTTGTAACAATCAGAAAACCGAAATCCAGCCACTGTGATTGTGAAAGTCAGGTCCACAGTCTTAGCAAAATCCAAAGATCTGCATGAATGGCAATTATTCTCCAAATCTACTTTGTCAGCTAGAAATTAAAACATCATATCTATTCATTTGTCTATACCTAACTTATTCCAGAACAGTTTGAATGTAAGATTTGTTTATAAATATACAATCTGTCTGAAAAATGATATAGTAATATATGACTGAAATAGGAGTGCACACAGTGCCAGTAAAAAATATATGTAAATTTTAAAAAGAAGAAGACGAAAGAAAAAATGTGTAAATTGGGGGGAAGGGGGGGCATGGAGAAGCTCAAGAGGCTGAGTGCCCGCTCCCCACTCTGAAAGTCTGGGTTTAATCCCCAGAAGTCTGGGTTTGATCCCCAGAACCACATGGTCTCCTGAGCAACGCTATGAATAGCCCCCAAGCACCATCGAGGGTGTGTCCCCAAAACAAACTGATTTAAAAAAATATATGAGTGATTTGGAAGACACAGTTTCTTGGAAGAAGCTGAGCATGAGAGAACATGTATCAAAGAGAAAATGAGTGTTTGGGGAAAGGTGAGGTCTTGGAGACAACGAAGTTTGACTTCTCCAGTCCCTTTGATCAAGATTAGTAAAATAAGGGCGATATCAGTAAATGACTTAAAATTGTTGTTTAACACCAATCATTAAAAAAAAAAACTAGGACAAGAGTGGGAGTTATTTAATTTTCAACCTTATTTTATTTCTACTCCTTAGAGTTACCCCTATGGATAGCCTTACTCAAACAAAATAACAATGAGAATAATAATAACCAAAAGAAACAATTGATTAATAATGGAAATTCTAGGGAAGTTTTTTTTGGGGGGTGGGCAAGGAATTTGCAACCATGCCTAGTATTGGTGTTCATGGCTCAGTCCTAGTGCTCAGGAGTCACTCCTGATTCTGTGCTCATGAATCACTTCTGTAGGTGTTTGAGGGAACATATGCAGTGCCCGGGAATCAAACTGGGGCCAGCTCCACACAAGGAGTTGGGTTCGATCCCCAGCACCACATGGTCCTCCGAGCACCTCTCGTTAAAGTTAAAGCACTTTAACCCTTTACTATGTCTCCAGCGCCCTAACTCTTAGGTTTTGTGGTTATTTGCCACAAATAATTTTGGGGAGAAATAGCTATCATTTTCAAAATTCATGATATCACCTCTCAGCTCATAAACTTCTTTCCCTCATTCAGCCTCCCTCCATGGAGATGAAGAAAGGGCTTCTTGATGTCCAAGAGCTTAGGCAGTAGCTAGACTGGAGAAAGAATATACCAAGTTTCCTTCCCAATCTCCAATCTCCTAAGCATTGTCAGTGAGTTGGCAGGGACACAGGAAGGCAAGATTCAGTCTGGCTGAAATCCCAAGCGAGCTGATCATCACACACCACCTGAAGGAGGACTCAGTTTAGCCATGGATCATGCACAGTGTCAAGCATGAACACCAGCTCAGCTAGGAGATGTCTCAATTGATCTGGTCTCTTAATAGAACGAATCCATCAGGCAACTTGGGAAGGAAATGGCAGGAAATCGGAAGTAGCACCTCTCTGTCCACTTGGCCTTTACACAATTTGGTTGTTGAGTCATTTTTCAATGAAAGAGCCATCTGAAAGAATAGTTCATACCAAGCAAGCCTGCTTTATTATCTGTTACATAACCCATCTTAACCTAGTGCCAACAACACCCAGTGGTATCGACCTCCATCTCTGAAACTTATGACTTCACCATGGAGTAATCCCCTAAACCACAAGACATTTTCCATCCTTTCACCTAAGTTTCTCCTTTGGGGGGCTTGAATATCTAAAGACAATGACTTCCAATGTATAGACGCAAGATTTCCTTTGTTTTCCAGCCAAGGAACAAAAAGATAAATGATGTCCTCCACTGCCTTCCAATTGCCTTAATACTTTGGAAAATTATAAAGCAACTTCGTCAAAGAGATGAATGGTGATTAAGATTAAGATTGGCCTTTAGCCAGAGATTTTTACCATGCTGGGTGTTTGGTAGGATCTGCTGGGCAGAGAAAGATACTTAGAAAGAGAAATAAAATTTTTAAAAAAACATAAAACATGTAAATCATACTGAATTTAAACGTTTAGCTTGAAATTTATGAAGGTAGAAATAAGTCTGCCTTTCCACACCGACTCAACTCATCCATTTGGTCTGTAATCTTTGAATCATATTAATTATCAATAACAATAAGACCCTCCTAATAGGGGCAGGGAGAAGGGAAAGGATGGAATTTGAGTAGAATTCATTCTGCTCAAGAAAACATAATGGCTTGAACTTGGTCCATTCAATTCATGCTTTCCTGATAGTCTGATAGAAGGAAGAGATTTTTAAGAATGTGTAGGAGTTAGAATCACTTTCTAACTTACCAAAGCAAACGGTGAGTTCCAAGCAGTCTTTCTCAAACTGCATTCCCAGGAAACCTAGAGATGCAAGTAGGTGTCTGGGGGAAATCAGGCTTTCATAGTTTTCACATTTCATATCTCTCAGAAATTTCAGAGATACATTTTTACAGCAGGACTCTAAGATACATTCCTATAGTGAGTTTCTATTTAACCACAGAAGTGATTTTCCAGAAATTCCTCCCAACACACCCATGGACTCCGTGGTGAGCCATGATATTCATGTATCTGAAACGGACTCTTTCTCAAGTAGTTTTAAGGGTCCAGTTGGGTTTTGTTTTCACTAATCGTTTACTCGGTGAAGTCCTTCCTCATAGATAATCCCAAAGTAAACTTCTTTTCAGGGTTGCGTTCAACATCAAAAGGTCAGATTCTGCAAAGTTCTAACCAATGAGAGAAAGACACAAATACATCACTCCAGAAACGGTGAGAAAATCCCCACCAACACTTCATGGGCCATACTTCTTTCTGAGCACACCCCATACCCCTTCCCATCTATACCCTACACACTAAGTAGCAGAAAAATATCCAGTCCTGTCCACTGGCGTGGTTGTACGTTCCAGGAACCAAGGAAGAAAAATGGAGGAATCCAAGAAGTATTATCAGTCGATGTAGATTGGCAGACTCTGATTCCATCTGTGATTGGCCATTTGATTGGGCAATATAAAACTTACTGGGGGATGTGGTTGAATCAAAGGAAATGGAAATAATCGTAAATAATTCAGAGACCTATTTTCCAAGAGTTTTGCTCTAAAGGGGAAGAGTTAAACCAACAGTGATCATCATGGATGGTGGATTAAGAAAGGGAGTTTCTTTAAGTGAAAAAATAACTCTACAATGTTTGTATGCTGTTTAGCACAATCCAAATGAAGGAGGGAAATCACTGATTTCTTCTTCTGAAGAAAAAAGACCTGACTGCAGGTGTCATCTGTTTGTTTTGAGGGTTGTTTTTTTTTTAATGAGTATCAGATGTCAAATCCAGGGTCTCACACATGTAAGGCATGTACTGTTCCACGGAGCCATATCCCTAACTCCTGAAAAAATATTCTTAAGACGTATGCATGGGGAACAGAGAGCTAGTACAGGGGTTCAGGTACTTGTCTTGGGTGTGCAAGCCTGGTGCATCCTTGGCACCACATTTTAATCCAACCAAGAATTGTCCTGTGTGCCACCATCCCAAATTAGAGTTGGGTCCAGAGGGTACCCCTGCACCAGAGAAGGTGGCATCTTAAGAGAGGACCAGAAATGTTTGCCCATCATAACCAGAAGGAAGTACAGGGCCATCTCTATGGGAGGTCATAGGATTGCTTCATTTTAATCATTTCCATTTTCTCAAAGAAGAAACCGAGAGGGTAAGGACAATAGCTCAAGTGGTAGGGGATATATCTACTATGTGTGAGATACTGAATTTGATCCCCTGAACTGTACCCTAAGATCTGCTGACTGTCCTCCCAATTTAAAAAAATAAACAGAAGGACCAGAAAGATGGTACAGGAGTTAAGGTTCTTGCGATGCATGTGACTGGCCCTGACTCAATTCCCGGCGAGTGTTTCTCAATCCATGCTATATGCCGTGGAGCCCTGGGATATTCCAAGGGAGCCACAGGTGGGAATCACATAAACAACGGAGATGGCATGAAACCAGGGGGAAGGCTGGTAGGACCAGGGGACCACATTGAAAAAACAAGGCCAGAAGGGAGAAGGTTGAGAAATGTGGCTGTAAAGCACTTGAGCTGAGCCCTGCACGAGGATATAGCGGCCTCCTGAGAAGTACATGCATCCTCCAGGAAATGTGTGTCCACTGGTCCCCATGACCCGGAAGTACTCCTGCTTCAGAAACTGAAAAGGGGACCTAAAGAGACCACGATTTGTCGCACCTTTCCCAGTGGCACAGAACATGGGGAACGAGTACAGGTGGGTCCCAGACGCGTCTTCAGTCCTTCCAGCTTACCCAGCTTGCAAAGCGTAAATCCCAGAAATGGACAGACCCATCTATCTCCCTGAAAAGTCACATGCAAACCTGTGCCTGGGTGTCCTCAGAGGACCAGGACTTGTCTCGTGGGCTCCTAAAGTGTCACTGCAGGGAGTTGGATGCCCCTGAGCACAGTCAGAAGACAGGAGTGAGGTCAGAACAATTGGATCAGCACACACATGTCTATAGGCACACACTGAACCCTGGGCCAGCTGAGTGTCCAGTGGTGGCACCACTATAGAAGCATCCCTGCCACCGGGCCCTCCTTCTCCCTCTGTTAGCAACTGGCTCAGTCCAGAAATGCTGACCTCCAAACAGCAAGGTAATCACCCTGTCACCCAAGGGATTCAGAGGAGAGAAGCCACACACATACAAACGCAGTCCCGGCATTGCCCTCCAGTAACCCAAATGACAACATCTAAAACAAATAGTCTCCTTCCGGAAGCTCATTTCGCCCAAGGTTAACCATTAACGAGCTGGTGTGATCCCTTCAGAGACTAGTAACAGAAGAATAAATAAATGGAAGCTCCATTGAAAATGCACCTAAGAGATAGCACTCCTGTGGATTCAGACACACCCAGACACATCTGGGTGTCTATTCCACTCTATACCTGGGTTTCCTAGAGTGGAATAGACACTTTACAAGGGGGTGGGGGGCTGGTCTTCCTGCACAGACAGTCTCTTCTGTTCCCCTCAACTCCTCACATTAATTCCACTCTGCGGATTTCATCTGAACTCCCACCTCTGTCTACTATTGAGGATCAAAGCCCGCCAAGGCCATTATCAAGGGGACCAAGATCTGAGTGAAGGCCTCATTTCCCCGTCTCACACCTTTATCGGCTGGTTCCTTGGATGGTCATTGGAAGTCGACTGGTTCAAAGGTTGGGCAAGAGAAAATGAGATCTGGGAAACCAGCGAGGTCCCGCTCGCTGTTAATGAACCACTCTTCAAAGGGGCGCGTGGGAGGCAAGCTCAGACGCTGGAGCAAGATCTCGGCCAGCCCGTGCCCTGCCCAGCGCTGTGCTTTCCCCCCTGTGATCGCAGCTGCCTGATGGTTTTCTGAACATTTCCAGCCTGGAATCTCCCAACTTTCTCAAGGAGAAAGGAGGGCAGCGCCTTCTAGGCAACAGCTGCAGGCCCCTGAGCAGGACATTTTTTATGTTTGTTTGCATCAGATTCCGATATCCCAACTGGGGCCACTGGCTATGCTTGGCCAACCCTCTGCTTCATTACCGGAAACAGCAGGCAGGGGTGGGGGATCATGGAGGTGGGGGCCAGCCTCTGTTGCCTTTTTGACTTGTTTCCCTCAGTGAGAACCAGAATAGGAAGGACAAAAGTATTTTCTAGGCCAAAGAGCTCTGTATAAAATAAACTAGCCAGGGCCGGAGCAATCGCACAGCAAGGAGGGCATTGACCTTGCATGTGGCCGACCCAGGTTTGAGCCCCCACATCCCATATGGATCCCCTGAGCAACGCCAGGAGTTAATTCCTGAGTGCAGAGCCAGGAGTGACCCCTGAGCATTGCTGGGTGTGACCCCCAAACAAACAAACAGACCAATAAGAGAGTTACCCATCTGCAATTAGATTTGGCCTGAAAGCTCATTCCCAGCAGGATGCCCAAGAAGGGAAATTTCTCACCAAATCAGCTGCCAGAACCTGTCTTCCTTCCTCTCCTCTCTTCGCTTAAACTATGTCGCAACCACTGTGTATTGGCCCCTGCTAATCTCTGAAGGGATAGGAGGCAAAATAAATGGAAGACACTCATTCTTTGGACAGGACTCGCTCAACTCTTGAATAGATTGACTCAAATCTACAGTGCTCAGACCCTGTCCACACAAAGGTCCACAAGACTCAATCCCTGATAAGTGACAGTCTAATAAAGAGTCTGGTATGTAAAACAGTTTCTCAACCCCTGGATAGTTGTCTTTGGGATATATAGGGGCCACATCACAAGTTGTGGTGGGACTGACCTGGGTTTGGTAAAATGCCCCACAGTGCCTCTGATATCTGCCCTCTAGAGCTGCAGCACCTACCCCCAAGCTGTGGTCACCAAACGTGTGACAGATATTATTGGCTGTTTTCTGAGGAACAAAATCGCTGCCCCAGCCCACACTGGGGGGCAAATATTTGTAGTGATGAACCAATTAGGTCATCGAAGTGGGTACAAACAGTAGCTGTCTCATGGAAGAGTCTGGACAGCTTTGTCTAGGGAAAAATACAAAGCAACTGAGTCAAGAACGTCTTTTTCTTTAAAAATACAGTAGGAAGTTCAGGGGGTCTTCAAGAAAGACCTGAGTTGTCTTATGCATAAAAGCAAAAAGCAGACAATTCCAAGGAGTTGCAGGTATGCAAGTTTGGTCTTCTTTGTATGAAAAGGATACATACAGATGGAAGGTTTGAAGAAGGACAGGCTATGAATGATCTTCTTTCATGTTTTGTCCTGTAGAGATAAATACATTGCCATTGCTCTAAGGCAAAGTGAAATCTAGTGTGGACAAAAGATACCACGAAGATTTCTAATTTGTTAGAAAACCAACCAGATCTGACCCAACAAAGAGCAGATCAAGAAGCTTATGTTCTGTGGGGTGTCTGTGTTCTAAGCTGGCTGTGAAATAATTATAATACTCACTGAAAGATCACCGTAGGCTTTTATAACTTTTGACTCTCTCCCATCATGCCAAATAAAATTAATTCCTCCTTTTCCTTAGAGGAATCTGAACCAAATCATTTTCACAAAATACAATCTTCTAAGCATTCATCTACACACTTTACATTTATTTTATCATTTGGTCAGCTACGTCCAGACTTTAACCAAACTAAGCTGACTACTTACTTTGTCTGCATTGCCGATTTAACTCAAGCGAGTCCATGTGAAGTAGCAACGAAAATATATAAGTCAGGCAATAGAGCTACCAGGCTATATTTGAACAGGTAACAAATAAACATTTGCTGAATTGAGTGTTCTTTGGGAAACATGGAACTTAAATTTGACCGGAGCCTTGCAGGGTTAGCATTATCAAGCCCTTGCAGGTTGGGAAGACGGATGGTGGCAGGCAGGACAGATGTGCCCACATTGCAGAGGCGGGAATGGCACAGGATCCACCCTCTGGCGACTCTGGTTGTGATTTGTGGGTTTTGTACTGACTTCTAGTGGGTAAACTGAGGAAAACAACCAGACACTCCCACACCGACATCTCTCCCTGTGCTTCCAAGTGAGCACAGCTGGACTACATCTCCACACATTCACCAACAGCTCCACACAACAGCCCCAGACCAGACGGCAGGGACAAGAGGCTCACTGTGGCCTCTCCTGCTCCTGGACGGAAGAGATGGCACTAGTCACAGCTGGATGCCCCTGGGAATGGCTGGCTGCCCCACTGAGGGACAACCCAAATCCTGGTAGCATCCAGTCAGGACAAGGCTTAGTAAGATTCTCCTCCTCAACCTTCAAGGATTCTCCTGCAGAAACAAACTCGAGACTGTTTCTTGGGGCTTCTGGTCAACCTGTCTCTCTTCCCCTGTCACATGGCACATGTAGCATGCAAGCGACTAATAAATATACCAATGTGAACCATAATGTAAAGGTACAGTCCAGGAGGTTTACTCCATAACTTGGAAGCCAGCCGCACACACTAGGGGAAAAGGCAGCTCAGATAGAGAAGGGAGGACCAAATGGAGGGTGTTGGTCCTCCCAGGATGGGAGATGCATATTGAAAGTAGACTATAGACCGAACATGATTGCCACTCAATGCCTCTTTTGCAAACCACAACACCCAAAAGGAGAGAGAAAACAAAAGGGAATGCCCTGCCAGAGAGGAGGATGGGATGGGGGAAGATTGGGAGGTGGGAGGGATACTGGGATCAGTGTTGGTGAAGAATGGGCACTGGTGGAGAAATGGGTACTCGATCATTGTATAATTGAAACACAAACACAAAAATGTGTAGGTCTACAACTGTACCTCATGGTGTCTCACTAATAAAAATTAAAATAAAAAAAATAAAGGTACAGTAAAGGGCTAGAATGATAACACAGTATGTTGGGCACTTGCATTGCACACAGTCCACCCAGATTTGTATCCCAACGTCCCATATGGTCCCCCAAGTCCTGCCAGGAGTGATCTCTGAGCACAGAGACAGGAGTGAGCACTACCAGGAGTGGCCCAAAATTCAAACATTATAATAAATAAATGTGCAACGCCACAAATGACCAAATCTATTCTACACCATACCCCCCAACCCAGCACAGAGCACCTTCCCAACAGGAAGGGGGGCACACCCATCAGTCATAGTTCACAGCCCATATAACTATATCCCAAACACAAATAATTTCTGAAAGTTTGCAATTGCTTAAAATAAAATCCTTAGGGACATATTTTCATTGCAGACAGTCTCATATTTTCAAGGCAAACATTGCATAAAAAAGAAACAGCAGATGCTACATTTTAAGTTGGAGTCTTGAGAGAGAGAAAATCTGAATCCACACTTTAAAAAAAAAAGAAAAAAAGAAAGAAAAGCTATTACCCTAATGCGTGTGATTCACTAATGAAGAAGCAGGAAACTTGTTCTTAAAAGGATAACATCTATTCGTGGCTCACTGGCTTAATATTCACGCTATTACTCCTTACAGTTCTACAATTAACCTTTAGTCATAGCAGTTTTCTTACATAAGAATTACTTAGGTTGTATATAAAACTTGTGTATATACGCATGAGCTTTGATCTCGAGTGCCCATCCACGCAGGACTCGTAACATACGATTATGAAACTCGAAGGACGGCTGAGATTCTCTGTGATGTCGGAGACATAAAAACCATTAAGTTCTGCTCTTGGTCCTCGGAGCGGTCGTGCTTTCGGTTTATTGGTGGTAAATCTCTTAGCTGAGTGACTCTTCTAAGCATGACTGTTAGGTGAAGACAAATGGACGGAGTGGTGGGCCTGGTAAGTGCAGTGCGTAAAGAGTCTGAACACTGGATAAAATTGTAGAGCTAATCCTCTAATTGCCCATTGAGAAACTGTTCTAGGAATAATTACAGTACCTGGTCCTATTCATACGCATTGCTAATCCTTTTTAAGATGTTATGAAGCTATTTGGACCCGCAATATCCTGAGGCCCATGTTGCCATAGGTTTGAGTATATTCGCTTTAAAATACTGCCCTGGACACACACTCACAAATGCACACTTTTCTTTTTTTGCAAAGTGCCCATTGCATTTAATCTAGTGCTGGCCTGTGGGTGTTTGCCTCAGTTTCTCAGACACGTTCCCAAATCCTTTCCCCATCAGATAGGAGGGGCGAAGTGTGTGTTCTCCATCTGGTTGGCTTTGATTTACTAGAAAATGTGTCGCTAAGGGTCGACTCCTCTAAGACATCATTGCTGATGCTCTGACTCGATATCTGAGAGCTTCCTTTCTGTCCCTCGTAGGATAACATTGTTTCGTCCTTCCTGTATAGCCTCAGGTAGTTTAGGTTTATTGGGTTGCTCCCGTCACAGTGCTCCCATTCCTCTGTGTTTATTTGTAACTTCTTTCATTGTGCTCTGTTCACTTTTAAATATTGTTTTTCTCTTCTCCCAAGTCCTTTGCATGGTTTATTTAGAGGAATGTTCTTTTTGTATGGACACAAGAAGACAGTAAATGCTATGATTTTGTAATGGGAGTTCATTGACTCTCGGTGATGTTTTCCTCCTGGGCATCTGTTCTCTCAACCTAAGCCTCAGCTGCCCTTACTTCCTAGCGCCCCCAAAGGCAGGGTCCTGACGAGGGACTGGATGGACCCAGGGCAAGCGGTGAGCTATGTGCTACCCTGGGATCGAGATGGGCCTGGCCAAAGTGCCTAATGTTTAACAATAAGTTAAGAGCTTGGTCAGGGACAAATTCTGTCATTATCCAAAAAGTAATAACTAGATTTGGACCCTGCTAGTGTTAGGAAAGATTAATCTGTCCTGAGCACTGTAGTCTGACTGTGTGGCAAAATGTTCCCAAGAAAGCTCAATGTATCTCTTACTGTGTCCATACAAAAATAACTAGTGTTAAGATGTTGATAGAGTTATTGGACTGAGGAAAGGATAAAAACACCTTAGGAGGTATTTTGCCCTTGGACAGTCAGGAAGGGCTTTAGAATACCCCTAGGTGATGTTTCTATGAGATGTGCCCAGAGCCGGAGGTTCTTCGTCCTCTTAGCTATTTCTTCGACGCTCTTGAAGGCGGTCCAAGCCGCTCTCTTCCTCCTGCGCAACTCAGGTGCCAGGTCATTTGTCATGTTGACTTCTCGACCTAGGTACACATAACTGTTGCATTTGGAGATGGTCATTCCATTGAGAGCGAATGGAGCATCAGGAACGAGGCAGTTTCTCATAAACATTGTCTTTGTAAGATGTTTCTATGTCTCCCAAAGAGGAATTGAAAGAGCTATGCTTGGAGTATCACGTTTCACTCAAATGAGAGAAAGAATCCGGACCTCCGTCGATGATCAAGAATCAGGGACGCTGTCTCATTTGCCAAGGCGTCAAAAATCAGATGGGCTGGTCACGTAATGAGATTTAGAGATGACCGCTGGACTAGAGCCGTTACCGACTGGATTCCACGGGACGTCAAAAGACCACGTGGCCGCCCACCTACCAGATGGTCAGACTTCTTCACCAAGATCATGAATGATTGGTTTGAGGCTCTTCGTGTTCCTAGAACGAACAGACACCATTGGGCTACACTAGCACATGACAGGGACAAATGGAGATGTTACTGGTGCCCGCTCGAGCAAATCGACGATTAACGGGAAGTCGAGTGATTTCACGTGATTTCAAGTCAAGTGATTTCAAGTGACTTCAAGTGATATCCTTGAGCCTGGCAGTCAGGAAGGGCTTTCTTATGTTGATTTTGCTACCAGACTGGGTGCCCTGGCCCAGAGTGCTGGGGAGTTGGAGAGACAAGAGAGCTGGAGAGAGAGAGAGAGAGAGAGAGAGAGAGAGAGAGAGAGAGAGAGAGAGCAGGGCAGCAAGATGGAGTGTGGAGAGACTAGCAAGGGGAACAGAGGGAAGACAGATGTAGAAGAATACAGGAGCAGGCACGTGGAGAGAGCGAGCCCAGGCTGCAAGATGGAGCACGGAGAGATGAGCGGGAGAGACAGAAGGAGACGGGAATGAGAGGCAGCGTGAGACTAGAATGGGAGGCTCAGAGAGACTGCGGCAGGCATGTGGGGAGAATGGAATAAACGGTATCTGATCAATCAACCGGCTTGGCCCTCGTTTCGTCCACCATCTGCCCCATGGCCCGGGCCACCCTGGGAGGGCGAGCGCAGGTGGCGAGGGCCAGAGCCATCGGGCCTTCTCTCGCCGCCCAGAGATTTTATACAGTCCCCCTTGGATCTTGGGCAGCCATAAGTCCCAGCCACACTCCAGGCACCTGCAGGCAAATTGCTAAATACTCTGGCAGCTACACTAATGCCACTCATGGTACTGCAGAGAAAGGGCTGGACTCTACATCTGGGAAAGATTCCGGGAAAAGGAGAGCAGAAGCAGAAGCAGAAAAGACTTCAGACACTTTCCAAAGAAATTTTCATGAGCTGTTTACCAAAAGTGGTCAAAACGAGAATGGCTGACAGTCATCATCCTAAGAAATCAAGATCTATCTCAAGAAGGAAGGACGGAGGATAGAGCACCAGAATCTCATTCTCTCTCTATCTCTCCCTGTCTCCCTCTCCCTCTCCCTCTCTCTCTCTCTCTCTCTCACACACACACAGTAGACAACTCTAGTAAAACTAATGGCCCTTTCTTCAGCTCACCCCCATTTTCTCCTTTTTGGTTCTGATCACAAACATTCCCTCCTCCCAAACCTGTATAGTGTGTGTGTGTGTGTGTGTGTGTGTGTGTGTGTGTGTGTGTAGGGTTGGGAATTGAGGGAGTCCTTCTGGACAATCTCATTGGAAGGAGAAATGAGCGACAGTGGCCTCGAGAGGAGAGTCAGCATGGACTTCAGCTGCTTCCCATAAGGTGAGAGGCCCCAGTCTGTGCCCTAAGGAGCAGGGCCAGAGGGTGAGCACTGCTTGCAGAGTTCTGATGGACATTAGGAGTTCTCCTTCGATAGCCACCCACTGTCTCAGCTCCCAAGATTGCTCCTTCCGTGGAAAGTAGACTCCAGCCTCCAGCCTCCAGGGCAACTGAGGCACAGCCTTAGTGCCTTAGTGTCCTCTCTCCTCGGCCTCTGGGGAGCTGGCCATGGTGGGGCATCCCGGCAGGGGCCACCACCGCCAGTGGTCTGGCCTTGGGACTGTGCTCCCTGACTTCTAGGTGACAGTGGCAGTCCATAAGATGGCTTCTGCTGCCCGAGTGTCCCGCCCACTTTCTCTGAGTGGGCTCTACCTTCTGAAATGAGCCTGCCTTGCCTGCGGTTGCACTGGAGAAGGTGCGTGAAGTCTGGGATAGCTTCTCCCAGGGAAGACCCTTGTGGGAGAAGACGGGGCCTACCCCATCCCCAGCGGGACACCAGGAAATAGAAGAGAAAGCTCTTTGGTCGCACTCAAGAAGGACCAAAGAAGGGCTGGAGAGTAGGGTTTCCACAGGAAGAGATGCCGCCCCACTGGTTTTAACCTGGAGGACAGATAACACCTCCTCCCTCAGCCTGGGCGAATGTTCCTTCTCCCTCCCCAGGTTTTCCACCTGCCCCAGCACAAGAGGGTGTTTCTCCTCTCCCATATTACATTCCAGAGTCAGTTTGATGAGGGCCAATGGCCTGACCAGTTCTTCTTCTGTCCTCAAACCCTGCTCCATGCCCACTTTTTTTTTTTTAAATATTTTTTTATTTTTATTAGTGAGACACCATGAGGTACAGTTGTAGACATACAAATTTTGTGCTTGGGTTTCAATTATACCATGATCAAATACCCATCCCTCCACCAGTGCCCATTTCCCACCACCACGGATCCCAGTATCCCTCCCACCCCCCATTCCCCCCTCCTACTATGCCTCTGTGGCAGGGCATTCCCTTTTGTTCTCTCTCTCTCTCCTATTGGGTGCTGTGGTTTGCAAAAGAGGCAATGGGTGGCAATCATGTTCGGTCTAGAGTCTATTTTCAGCATGCTTCCCCCAACCTGGGAGGATCCTCCAAACACCTTTTATTTGGTGCTCCCTTCTCTATCTGAGCTCCCTTTTCCCCTAGCATGTGTGTCTGGCCTCCAAGCCATGTAGCAAAACTCCTGGTACTAATCCCTGCCACTCTTGGGTGTTAGTCTCCTATTTTGTTACTTTATGTTCCCCAGATGAATGCAATCTTTCTATGTCTATCCCTCTCTTTCTGACTCATTTCGCTTAGCATGATACTTTGCATGTAGTACCACTTGTATGTAAATTTCATGACTTTATCTTTTCTAACAGCTATATAGTACTCCATTGTGTAGATGTACCAAAGTTTCTTTAACCAGTCATCTGTTCTCGGGCACTCGGGCTTTATTTTTTTTTTTCAGATTCTGGCTATTGTAAAGAGTGCTGCAATGAACAAACAAGTGCAGATGTCACTTCGACTATACATTTTCTGGCCCACCCCAACCCAGACAATGAGGGTCCAGCAGGCTTGACACACTAAGGCTTGACACGCAAGGCACAGGAGGTTCTCCCCCCACCCCCACCACCCCGGGGATGAGGCGTTTGGAAGGGAACCAGGCCCTGAGCATGGCTCAGGTCAGAGTCGAGGCATGCCTGAGGAAGAAGCTGTGGTTATGTAAGACGGTGCGAGGGCATCGGGGAAGGAATCCTTTTCTTCCTGTTGACATAAGCCAGTCAAGAGCAGAGGGGGCTATGATTTAGTGCTCTCAGGGCTACTCTGCAAAGTGCCTATTAATTGCAGTCTCGTGGGAAAATTGATTGTCTCTGGCAGATAATTATCTGAAACACAATAGCTATTAGGGATGAGAGCGTGTGTGTCACACTAGATTTGTTGTAAGTTTGGTTGCAATATCCAGCCTTGTTTATGTTTTTTCAAACTTCTATTGTGCTTCTAACATGCTCAGAACACCAAAGAGTTAGAGGTAGATGTAGTGTTATTTTAGCACAACTGGATTGTTTCACCGCCTTTCAGGTACATATTCATCCTGTCTTTGTTTCCATCTGTGTCTCTCTTCCTTTCATCTCCTTTTCCCAGTCTCTCTCTCTCCCTGCTTCTGCATATGGAGCTGTTTGTGGGGAATAATAACATGTGTAACAAATAGGATATCAGGGTAAATTACAACAGAACTCAAAAAATTTTTTTAAAAAACCTATGTATAAATACTAAGGAATAAATATTACTATGCATAAATATGAAGTAAAATTGAATTAGAAATTATGCAACCAGAGAAGTCAAATCAGAATAAATCAGCCCTCTACCAGCTCGTGTGATATATTTCTTAAATTCCGTGAAATTATCAGTTCTTACTACACAGGCTACCTGAATAAATAATTCCAGGAGAAAGATAGAGGCAGTAGAAGGTCATGAACATTGACCCCAAGATGTGCGGACGCTGAACGCTAATCTAGTAAAAATTTCCCACTTCTTTCCTTCTTCCCGCTCAACTGAATTTGACTCTCATTATTTTTCCTTTTAATCCTGCATAGAACATTGGCTGGGGACTGAGGGGGGTAGTCAGGAGAAGGACGAGGGTCCTAAGATTTCAAGAGACACATGAAATAGGCAAATGGAAAAGCTACCAGCTTTGTAGAAATGCCACCATTCTCTAGCTGTCAACCCCAAAGTCACTTCTTATGTGACCAAAAAGACAAAATAGTACCCAAGGACTCAACTGCAAAAGGTAGAAGCACCAAAACTCAGGAAGACAGTGCCAGACTTGTATTTGGTGTCAAAGAAGAGGTATGAATTATGCTTCGAAATGTAGATTCCCCCACCCCCATCAGACTCAAAAGAACTCCTGAGTGATCTGAAAAATGGGGCTTTCTCCTAAGAGTTTCCCCTGGCTCCCATGTTTGGGGGATTGCAATGGCCATGGGAAGTTAATGGGTTTCAGAGCCTGCAGTCATGGGTGATGCTCAGGTCTGCCTACTCACTGACTTCATGGCCTTGAGCACATTGTTCAGCCTTCAGGGACTCATCCGTCCACCCTGACACAGTCATGGGCAGGGTCTCCACGTAAAGGTGCCCATGATTCCAAGGAGCTGCCCCCTGACTCAAAGCACAAGCAGCTGGTTCACACTCTTTGAAATTTTTTTATTATTATTAAAAAGTAACAGGAACCAGCTCTGTGCTGGTCTGCCCAGAGATGTTTACAAAGACTTGCTTCTGGATTCCACAAAGGGTTATCTTCCCACAATAAGAGGTTAGAGAGCAGCAGGTGATTTTTTTCTAAAAAATAATAAAGCCTTATTATTTCACCTATAATTATCCTATTGCAAGAATGTGAGATGATTAAGGATAGAGAATTGTTATTGAGGGCAACCGAAATGGGGAGCCTCTGTTTACGTTAGCTAACATGACTCAAGTTCCCAGTTCTGTTGGAAAAACTCATCTTTAAGTGGGTTCCCAAAGACTCTCGCCTTCTGGACGTGACCTTGTACAGCCCCCACCCACCCAACTCCATCTGTTAACTATCAGAATATGGTGCAAGTGATGGGGAAAGCCATTCATGTCTGCCTCAGAGCTTCTATATAAAGGCCTTTGGCTCTGAGGGAAGCAGATCCCATGCTGTGGAAACAATTCATCAGCCTCTGGAGATGAAAATAGGGCAAAGAACTGAGATCCCAGTCAACAACCACTGAGAACCCATCCCTACTAACGATGCCAGGAAGTGGACTCTCCTTTGATGGAGTCTGCCAGAAATCCCATCCCTGGCTGACAACTTGGCTGCAAGGAAAGAATCTGAGAGAGCTAGAACCATCTCTCTAAGATGCTGCACTCCTGAACCTGTACAAAAACTGTGATGTAAGAAATATGTATAGGGCCAAAGAAATAGTACAGGCATTAAGGCACTTTCCTTGCATGCAGTCCATCAGGGTTTGATCCCCAGCACTGCATAAGGTCCCCCAAGCACTGCCAGGAGTGATCCCTGAGTATTGAGTCAGAAGGAGTTTCTGAGCACCGCAGGGAGTGGCCCCAAAACAAAAAAAGAGAAGTGTTTGTTGACTAAAAATGCTATGTGTATTACTCAGAGGTAACTAATACATTACCTAATCAATGCTTACACTTGAACACACACACACACACACACACACACACACTTGTTAAGAAATCCTTAGCATGCAAATTCAACCTGACAATCATCCTGTATTCTTCCCTAAAACTGTCCACAAAGAGATGCCATCCAATCATAACATTTGCTCATTCTTAGTGCCCTGGCTGTACTGATCTCACGTCAAATCCCATCCTATATCAAAAAAACATCTGAGTAGAACAAGAGACGCCATCTTGGTTTTCATGGCTTTATCAAGGAAGCACAAATATCAGTTGAAGTACTTACCTTCAAGAGAGAAAAGATTCCTGAGGTTCTTCCTAGATGATAAAAAGAGAATCCAAATTTCATGGCCTGTGGAATATCTGCTAAGCAAGGGTAAGGCCTGAGTGAACACACTTGCTGCCTTCTCCGTTGGTTAAGACTCTCCTGAAGCATGAATCATATTGGCTATTCTCAAAAATAAATCCCAGAGCCAAATGAGTGGATATTTAATGGATATACTGATTCTTATACTTTGAAGTATATGAGAGACATTATCAAAGTCCTAAGATGTTAACGACTCACTCTGTATGTAAAACAGTATCTAAATACATTCATAAAAGATTTAAAGATTATGCTCAGGTCCGTCAGGACCTATTAAATTCAACATCCATCACTTAGTTAATCCCCAAATTCTTTGGTGTCATTGTGAGATGAAACACCCTTGATAACAAAATGATTTGTTTATTTACATAAGATGAATCATGAAATAAAGCTTAATTTCTGGTTTAGATGACGGAGTCCAGTAACTGAGTAATGTTGCAATGAAATGCAGAGCTCTAAGGAATAAAGAGAATATTAACTAAAAATACTGGAGTAAAGATAAATTAGCCAACAAAAACTAGATTGTGTAGGTGTGCCATAACTGACTGCATCTTAGAGAAGTGGACTGCCTTTGGGTTATAAAACCAGTTTCAGAGAAGTTTAGGGTTCTTCATTCTGTTCTTTAGTGTACATAATGGAATTCTCCATCACAATGTGATTCGGAAAGTAGGGAGGGGACCAGGACCATTGCAGGACAGGTAGACACATAAAAATGGTGCATGATGGTTGACACTCTAAAACAAAACGAAATGAAACACCATCAAATCAACCAAGAATGAGATAAAAGCTACTTGAAGACTTTTCCACAATCTGTCTTTATTCATTCAAATGTGATTTGTAAAATTCTTGAAAGTTCAGGTCTTTTTCCATTCAAATGTGAATTCAAAGATAAGACATTGAGAAATACCTAAAAGACTAGAATTCAAACACAGGAAAGCATAGAACACACGGAGGCCAGCGAGTTATTACAGGGGGTAAGATGCTTATCTTGAATCCAGTTGACCCAGGCCCCAATCCTTGGGTTGATGTGCCCCCATATGGTTCCCTGAACCACACCAGGAGTGAGTCCTGAACACCACTGGGTGTGGCTTAAACCCAAAATAAAAATCCTAAGACCACAAAAAGCATATAATCATACAGGCTGAAAGATGTTCGCCAAGATTTAACATACATTGCTGTCCAAGTTAAAACAAACATTAGCCTCAGAGAACTAACACTCGGCACAGAAAGGAACTTCGCAAATGAATAAAGGGAATATAAAAGTAAACCTAAATAAAATATTAAATGCTTTGTTTCACTCTAAATAAATAATAAAAAATGTCTTTTCCCACCATTTTATTCAAGGTTAAAGTGGAAATAAATGAAAAGAGAAACACAGGAAGAATAAAAACATAAAAATTACAAAGAAATAAGTAAAACATCTTTTTTTGCAGATCTTTTATTTAGAAAGTTCTATGAAATGTATAAAACCCATGACTAAAATTTATATAAATATTCAAGTTACAAGATTAATATATACAAGTCAATTACATGTTTATCACTAACAAACTATTTTTCTAAACATTTTAAATTTTATGTGGAGCACCAAAAGACATAGATAACACATAGTCATCAACTTAACAAATAAAAAATATTAAATATTGCTGAAAAATTAAAAGAAAGCATAAACAAACACAGACCTGTTGGTGAATTATTTGTGAACATTATCAATATTGTTAAGAAACCAATTCCCCCTAAAATTGGGCTACAGAGTCAAGACAATTGCCTCATGACAGTTTTTATAAAAATTAGTTTATTCTAAAATGTCTATAGAAATTCAAAGCACCTAGACAAACCAACACAGTACTAGAAAAAAATCAAGTTGAAGGTTTGATATTATCTGACTTCAAGAAAGTCACAGTAATTGTAAGTGAACAGCAGAGCAACAGAAATATGGGCCAGGGAAGAAGAGAGTCAGACTCAAAGACCCATCCTCTATTCCAAAAGGACCAAAGTCAGCCAGCATAGGGGTGGGGGGGGGCGGAGGGGTTGGGGAACGGCATCTTAAAAATGAAGTGAGTGTGTGTGTTGTGGAAGGAGGCGCACCAACACTTAGTTTAAGGAAAGGCAGCTAAGAAGTAGAGAGAGGAGGATTTGGTGTGGTGGCTTGTGGGAACACTGACCTCTGACCTAGTGTTCCTTTAAGGGGTCACACAGCTATAGCCCCCACCCGAAACATGACCCCCTTTTCTCAGCATGGGAACCTCACCGACCTTTCCAATGGGCAGCTCACCACATTGACTGAGCTCTGGGCCTTGGGATCCAGCCTCATCCTGGGCACTCCCCACTCCAAGCTGTTCCGATTCTAGAACACACGGTGCCTACCACTAAAGTTCAGGTCTAGTCCCTGTGGACAGCATGGTGGGATGGTTCCCAGTTCCCCCCACCCCAAATATCCAGGCTCCGTTGCCTTTCCAAATCCCTCAGCGTAGCAGGTAATGGCTGAGATCTCCAAGCCTGCTTGGATCGGGGCGGATCATCCTCCACCCAGATCCTCCATCTTCCAGTAGGCAGGGGTCACACCCACCAACTGCACCGCCGCCCCCCCCCCCCCCCCCCCCCCCCCCCCCCGGCGCCGTGTAATCCCATTAACAGCCAAGACCCAGAGACTATAAAACCCAGCTCCCGGAAGCGCGGCCACATTTGCGGCCATGTGACACCTTATTATCTCATTCTTACTTTGGACAACGTGGCAGGCTACTGAATGTAATCTGCCCACACGGCAGAGTCTGGCAAACTCCCCATGGCGTGCCCAATATACCAAATACCAGTAACAATGATGGGTCTCATTCTCCTAACCCTGAAAGAGCCTTGAATATGGCACTTTTTAAAAATCTCAGGGCTAGGGCAAAGGAGACGTTGCTGGTGCCTGCTTGAGGCAATTGACGAACAGACTGATTGGGACACTCACCCAAATTTTGAGGAATTCAGAAGTTGAATGACCAGATGCTCTTCATGGCAGAGCAAATGCTGAAACTCTCAGGGCCAAGTGTTGCCTCTTGGCCACTGTGGCTGCCCTCACAGACCCGTGGCCTCCTTCTATGAGGCCATAGCCAGGACACCCTCTTCCAAATGAGCCTGGTGACTCCACTTGTCAGGAGAGCCACCAGGCTCCGAGGAGAGGCCTGTTGTTCAGGATGTGCTAGGATAGAGCCCTACTCACAGCCATGGGGACTGTTCCCAGTCATCGAGCCTCCCCGAAACTCCACCTTCAACGCCTTACACATCTCTGCAGCAGGGCTTCAAGCTAGCAACTCCATTTTGCAGACCAGGAAGTTAGAGTCCAGAGAAGTGAAGAACTTTGAACAAGTCACACAGCACCCAAAGGGCAGAGGTGGCCCAGGAGGCCAGTCGTTCTTGAAGCAGACTGTAGTCTGTGCTCCCACTGCCCACGTGGTCCAAGTGAGATGGACAAGTAGACACTAGGAGCCTAGGGGGACTGCAAGCACACACGTTCCCAGGCCGCCACTAAAATGGCAGAGGTGGCAGAGTTAAAGAGAGCAAGAACAAAGGGTCTTTGGGATTATCCCACCCTCTCTGTTCCCGGAGCCTCAAAAGGAACAGCGGGACTGGCCCCCACTCAGAAGGTCATTGGGCAAACCAATGCTTTCCCATCTCAAGGTCCCAACTGGCCAAGAGACCCCCAACTTCTGTTGGGGGAAAGGTGAACCGAGGGTACGACGGTTGTTTATGTAGATTTCAGCGTTAGAATCACTGCAGCCAGGCTAGCCCTCAGCACAGGTAAGCAAGGTCAAAACAATAACAAAACACCCTTCATTTGAGATCATAGCAATTGCTTAATTACATAGTGCATTATGTTATTACATTGCTGGGGTTTCCAGCCTCCTGTAACACTGTTGAACCTTCAGCTCGGTTCCTCAGGGCGTGGCCGGCAGAATTTGGCCACGGGTTGAACCATCCTCCCCCCACTCACCCCAGACTCCAGTTCCCCAATCTCGACAGTGGCATGGTCTGCAGGGGTGAGGAGTGACCCACACTAGAACTCAGGGCCCAATCCAGAGATGATACTGCTTGGGTGCTCACGTCTCTCCCTGCCTGTAAAAACGTCGCTCCCTTTTATTTTCTTTCTAAACACAAAATGCTTTCTTCTGTGTTGCTTAGTGGCTCTACAAGGAAAAAGGAACTCTTTCAGTTCTTCATTGTGTGCTGTTTATTTAGTGTACAGAGGTAGATGGGGCTTGTGGAAAGTTCTCTGCATGAACTGGAAAGTCTGGCTTCCGAGCAAATCTACTGCTGTCATTTCAGGCAGGGATGTGTAGATTTTCTTTTCACAAATTGTCAGGAGAATGTTTCATGTCATTAAGGGTTTGCCGTTTGTTTTTTAAGAGAATTGCAAAGCTGTGCGAGAGTATTAAGATGAAGGGTTTGTTTAATTTCATTTTTTATTTTATTTCCTACCTTACTATTTTAGAGAAGAATCTATGCTAAGAGAAAACTTAAAGTTCTTATTTTTTTATTTAAAAAATATGAGTAGGGCCAGAGAGATAGTAAAGGAGGTAAGATACTTGCTTTGCATGCAGTCAACCGTATGTAGTTCCCTGGCATCCTGCGTAGTCCCCTGAGCACCACCAGAAGTAATCCCTGAGCACAGAACTAAGAATAAGCCCTGAGCACCATCGGATGTGACCCAAATACCCCCTAAAAATCTGAGTAGTTTTAGTTGGTTTTGGAAACAGTTATAAGGGACGGTAGTGAGAAAAATGAAAAAAGAGAAGAAAACATTGCTTCCATTTTTTTATTATAAACTTGCACCTATGTTTCTTGTCCTAGAATGTTTTCATCTAGAATGTCTGCCAAAAGTGCTGAGTAAAATTCTCCTGCATTTGTTTTATGGATGAAGACTAGAAGAAAGATATAAAGAAAACAATATAAGAATGGAAACATCTTCAAATTAGCATACTTGGAAGAGATTAAAGCATTCTTTCACTAAGAACTAACCTTAGTGGCTGAATGAGTAATTGAGATTTCTGAGATGGCCTGATTTTAAAGTGAGAAGCTTGAACTGAAGGAGAACTGGAAAAGCTCATTCCCTAGGTCCAACGTGCTTTGAAGAACACAATCCCCCAGTGACAAAAGTACAACTAATGCAGTTTCCATTCCTACAGTTGGACTGGGGGCGAAAAGTCTCTGGTTTCATTCCCATTTAACCCAAACTCAAGGCTCAGCTTTAGCAGTGGATGGTCTGAACTTGACTTTTCTCATAGATAAAGGAAGCAGTTCAACTAGATCGTGTCTAAGCCCCCATATAAAAATGCAAATCTATCGCCAGTGACTTTTTAAAAAATCAATCAGTTTACCATTTGCCTATCTATCATTTAAACCTTTCGTCTTGGGGAGTACGTCTTACTGAGGTACAGAAATGTTCATCATTCCCTTGCCCCTTAGTCTACATTTTAAACATTCTTTTTTTAAAAAAAATTGAGGCATTGTGATTTGCAATGCAGTTAATCGTGGCATTTCAGGCATGTGATGTTCAAACATCACAGCCGCCACCAGTGTCCCATCCTTTCACCATGGCTCCCAATGCCCCCCCGCCCCAGTCCTCACTCACTCACCCACCTTAGCAAACTTGGTTCTGTAGACTGACTCTCGGGTCTGTTACCACTGGCCATTTTAAGTCCCTGACACCTCATCTTCATACCCCACATAGGAGAGGTCGTTCTGGATCTGTTGTCTCCTCTCCCTGACTTCACTCAGCGTGATGCCCTGCAGTTCCATCTGCATAGCGGTGAACATTTGGACACTTGGGTTGTTTCCAGAGCTTCCCTCTAGTGAAAACTGGTGCAGTGAACCTAAGTATGTAAATATCTTCTCTCAAGAGTCTTTTTTGGACTTCTCAGGCCTCTTTGGGGGGTCATCTTCACCCCTCTTGTGACACAGTCCCATTGATTGCATTCTAAAGGGCACTGTCGTCCTGGCAGAATGCAGCCTTCCAGGTTCCACAGACATGATCTTTCTCAGGACTGGAGAGACAGGATGAGGGTAAGGATCATGCATGCATGTGAGTAGCATCCTACTGCCACGTGACCCCCTAGACACTGCCAAGTGCATCTCTGGAAGTCTCCAACACTCTTCAGCCTAGCCCTGGAAGCCCCCAGGATGACCTGGGTACACCCTGGCACTGAAAGCTCCAAGCATCCTTGGACCACCAAGAATCACTAGGTTTGGCCCTTGGGACCCTGAGTACTGCTGGGGTAGACCAGATGACTGCAATGCCCTTGCACTGACCCATTAGCTTAATTGAGAGTATCACCAGGCGGGTCCCCAGGCCTTCTGAGCACTCCTTCAGTACCCTGTCCCGACCCCTCAAAAAAGTGACCTTGAGGGGCTCCAGCTCACCGTGTCACCAAGGTCACTTTCCCACTCCAATATGGACCAATGTTGGCTCCACACTTTACAGTTTACAAGGCATATCCTTGTGCCTTTGTTCATTTCATCGTCACAGCAACCCAGGAAGGTGGATTTTGTTACCTTGGGAGGGTAATGGGCTCCAAGGCTGAAGACACAGAATCTACACAGCCTGTCCACTGGCCTGCAGGACACATGTATCCCACCACTTACTTGTGAGTTGCAAAAAAACTACAAGCATTTTGAGAGGCTCATGGAGCCTGCAAGGAAACTTGACTGTCGTATCATCTGGGGAACTTGACTTATCGTCTGGGATGGGAATGGGGGGTGGGTGGCCTGAATCCTCCCCACCCCCCAACCCTGGAAAGACTTAGCTGACCACGACCAGTACCCGTGGGCGGGCTGCTGCCTCTCCCCAGGGATCTGCCGTGTCTTCTGCTGTTTTAACATAAGCAAACGTTCGTGCGAGCGTCTGACAGGCTCTGATCACCTGCCAAGATATTTATTTGTACTTTTTGATGCCCCAGATAATCTGATGGCTAAGTTTCAAGTGTGTTCAAGGAAAGCCCTTTCTGGTATGTTGCATTGTGTTTTCTTAATCTATCTGGGGAGTCAGCCGACGGGCAGCATTCTCGTCCGTAGTGTCCAAAAGAATCCAGACCCTGCCAGACGTGAGCCAGCAGCAAAGGAAGAAGAGAAACACCCCCAACATACACACACACACACACACACACACACACACACACACACACACACACACCTGCGCCTCACAGTATAGCATTCTCACGAGCTGCAGGCAGCATGAAAGATCTCAGTTGAGCCTTGCCTTGTCAAATGCTTTCATTTCATCTTCCCAGAAATCCCACTCGTTCAGGTCCTGCCGAGAACGCCAATCACGGATATCTTGGGGAAATGCTTCTCGCTTTCCTCTTGTGAACACAAATCCCAGAATGCGGAAAGCTCCAACAGCTGCGACGCCATATGGGAAGCCCTTGGCGGCAGAGCCCCTGGCTGAGCCGAAGCCTCCCTGCTGCTCTCATCCAGGGAAGGTGCTGGTGGAAGGGGCAGCGTCTATGGAATGCTGGTCTCCAGAGATGGAAGATGATTCACACGGCCTCCAGGAGCAGGAGAATGGGGGGAGGGGGTCACTGGCAGAATGTGGAAATGGCTAAGGCTGAACACTCACTGTCCTTGCTTACTGCAAAGATTCTTTCATTTTTTTTTTCTGGAGGTGTTCCCCCCAAGTATGTTCAGGAGGTTTGGGGGTTTTGGCTAATGAGGCCATCATGCAGCATGGAAGTCTGGGTGCTTGCTATGTGGTACCAGTGCTGGGGACCCCCAGGGCTGCACCCAGTGACACTCAGAGGACCATGGGGTGGCAAGAATAAAACCCCGAAGACAGGCATGGGCCTCTCTGCTGTGCCTTCTCCTGGCTCCCAGCAGCTCTCTTTAGAAGCATTCTTCACTCAGAGCCTGGAGGAGAGCAGGGTGCTTGGGATGTACCTGACTGGGCTCGATTCTGACACCACCTGATCGCCCAGGCTTTCTGGGTGCAGCCTAGAGACACCCCCCAATGCCACCGGCTGTGACCCTGGAGGCCTCCGGGGGCCCCATGTACCCTCCCCAGCACAGCAGGGCCCAAGCAGCACCACACTCACGAGCCTTCTACTGAGTCACCAGCCCTAGGCTGAGAATCGCCAGCAGGGCCCCTGCTAAGACTGAAATACAACAACGGTAAAGTGAAAATAAAACGTTGTTGAAGATATACGGGGTCTGAGGTCAGCGTCTCTCCTAAATAGAAGGCGAACTCCTTTTCAAGGAAACTCTGCGTCATTACCCATTTTCTTCCAGTTGTTTTGTTGTTTTTGTTGTTGTTGCTGTTGTTGTTGTTGTTGTTTTGGTGAGGGGGTGAGACTTTGTTTTTCCTTTGACCAATTTGGCAGCCAAAGGAAGAGTGATGTTCAATTCATGCCTTTCAAATGGAAACCATCAGGTTTCTACAACATGGGTGGAACGGGAGGACACTATGTGAAATAAAATAAGTCCGAGCAAGAAGGACAGATCCTGAGTGATCTCACTCATCTGTCTGTGCACTAGAAAGAGTCAAAACAAGGGAACAGACAGTATCGGACACTGGGAAACCCTTGGCCGTGGATCAAAAATGGAATTCCAAGCAGCAGGCAACAGCAAGGAAGTACTGGCCTTGAAGAAGGGGAAGAGAGAGGGCTAATAGATGTATACAGGGCTATTCATCCCCCAAAAACCAAATACACATTCTTTTCCAGTGCACATGGAACATTTTCCAAGATCAACCATGTGCTGGGCCACAAAACATACCTCAATAGAATCAGAAAGATAGAAATTGTATCAGCTCTCTTTTCAGACCACGATGCACTGAAGATAGAAGTTAATCACACACAGACGCAGAGAATCAAATCAAACACCTGGAAACTAAACAACTCCATGTTGAACAACGAGTGGGTTAGGAAGGAAATCAAGAAAGAAATCGAAAGATACGTGGAAACAAATGAGAATGAAGACATGAGCTACCAGAACTTGTGGGACGCAGCTAAAGCAGTGTTGAGGGGAAAAAATATAGCTCTGAAAGCATTTCTCAGGAAGGAAGAAAAGGCCCACATAAATAACCTGACTATACAGCTCAAGATCTTAGAAAAGGACCAACAAAAGGAGCCCAAACTAGGCAGGAGGAAGGAAATAATAAAATTTAGAATAGAAATTAACGACATGGAAACCCAAAAAATAATCCAAAAGATCAATGAAACCAAGAGCTGGTTCTTTGAGAAAATAAACAAGATTGATAAACCACTAACAAGACTCACAAGGAAAGAGAGAGAGAGAGAGAGAAAAAAAACCCTAATAAACTGAATCAGAAATGAAAAAGGGAACATGACAACAGAAACCAAAGAAATTCAAAAGATCATCAGAGACTACGTTGAAAGTCTGTATGCCACAAAACAAGAGAACCTAGAAGAAATGGGTAAATTTCTAGATTCTTATAACCTCCCAAGGCTGAGGCAAGAAGATTTGGAATACCTGAATAGACCTATCACTATCAAGGAAATTGAAACAGTAATCAAAAGTCTTCCCAAAAACCAAGCAGCGAGGGAGAGAAGAGAGGGATGAAGGTGGGACCACAGGTGACAGCCGGATGGTGGTGGAGGATGACGTCAGTGGTGCAGGTGTACAATAACTTTGTGCCATAAAATGTAAATACTATTGTAACCATATTATCTAAGCTATAATTTTAAATTTTATTTAAATTAAAATATAATTGCAGGGTAGAGAGAGAAGACTCGAGAATTTGGCACATCCTTAAGAACGTCTATTTAGAATTAGAGTTTTCTGCCAAAGCAGATGATCGGGGCCAGGAGACAGTCTGAGACAGTTGGTAGAGCACATGCCTAGCTACACCTGACCCTGGTTTACAGTCCCCCAGGCACCACCAGCTGTGGCCCTAGTGACCCCCAGCACTGCATGGGGGTTCAGTGTCCTTAGAACCCCAGGCCCTGGGCACAACATCCTCAGTCTCTTGCAGTAAACCCCAGACCCAGCTAACTTAGAATCACCAACCGGGGACCCCAGTCCTACTGAGCACTGCTTGGGAGACCCATCCTCCCAATTAATAATCAGATTATCATCAAATAGTCTATCTTGGCAACATCCATACTGTGAAGCCAGCGTGCAGACTACTCAGTCAAGAGAGAAAACCAACTGAACCCTGCAGCAGAGAAAATAAAATCTGAGGCAGTAAAGGTAAATAATTGCCCTGAATAGTTTGAGATTCTGATCTACACTGTGAATAGAAATAATTTACTAGAACAACAAAAAAATGTATTTTACCCTATGTAATTCTTATTTAAAAAGAAAATTAGGGAGCTGACATGGTAGTGCAGTGGGTAGGCCGCTTGCCTGGAGCACAGTTGACCCATAGTTGATCCCCGGAACCCCATATGGTCCCCCAAACACTGCCAGAAGTAAGCCCTAGCATGGTCAGGCGTGACCCCATCCCAAAAAATTAAGTGTTGCTCATTTACAAAGAAAGAAAAAGCAGGGGAGGAAGGAAGGAAGGAAGGAAGGAAGGAAGGGAGGGAGGGAGGGAGGGAGGGAGGGAGGGAGGGAGGGAAGGGAGGGAGGGAGGAAAGGAGGGAGGGAGGGAGGGAGAGAAGGGAGGGAGGGAGGAAGGAAGGAAGGGAAGGAAAGGAGGGAGGGAGGGAGGGAGGGAGGAAAGGAGGGAGGGAGGGAAAGAAGGGAGGGAGGGAGGGAGGGAGGGAGAGAAGGGAGGGAAGGGAGGGAGGGAGGGAGGGAGGGAGGGAGGGAGGAAAGGAGGGAGGGAGGGAGGGAGGGAGGAAAGAAGGGAGGGAGGGAGGAAAGAAGGGAGGGAGGGAGGGAGGGAGGGAGGAAAGGAGGGAGGGAGGGAAGGGAGGGAGGGAGGGAGGGAGGGAGGAAGGAAGGAAGGAAGGAAGGAAGGAAGGAAGGAAAGGGAAGGAGGGAGGGAGGGAGGAAAGGAGGGAGGAAGGAAGGAAGGAAGGAAGGAAGGAAGGAAGGAAGGAAGGAAGGAAGGGAAGGAAGGAAAGGAAGGAGGGAGGGAGGAAAGGAGGGAGGAAGGGAGGGAGGAAGGAAGGAAGGAAGGAAGGAAGGAAGGAAGGAAGGAAGGAAAGGAGGGAGGAAGGGAGGGAGGGAGGAAGGAAGGAAGGAAGGAAGGAAGGAAGGAAGGAAGGAAGGAAGGAAGGGAAGGAGGGAAGGGAAGGAGGGAGGGAGGGAGGGTGGGAGGAAGGAAAGAAGGAAGGAAGGAAGGAAGGAAGGGAAGGAAGGAAAGGAAGGAGGGAGGGAGGAAAGGAGGGAGGAAGGGAGGGAGGAAGGAAGGAAGGAAGGAAGGAAGGAAGGAAGGAAGGAAGGAAGGAAGGAAGGAAAGGAGGGAGGAAGGGAGGGAGGGAGGAAGGAAGGAAGGAAGGAAGGAAGGAAGGAAGGAAGGAAGGGAAGGAGGGAAGGGAAGGAGGGAGGGAGGGAGGGTGGGAGGAAGGAAAGAAGGAAGGAAGGAAGGAAGGAAGGAAGGAGGAAGGAGGGAGGGAGGGGAAGGGAGAGAGGGAAGGGGCGGGGAGAAAAGGGAAGGGGAAGGGAAGGGGAAGGAGGGAGCAAGGGAAGGGAGGAAGGGAGGGGGGAAGGAAAGAAGGGAGGGAGGAAGGGAGGGAGGGAGGGGCGATCAGACACTCTAGGCTGCTGTGGATCCCTCAGTCCCTCTGTTCTGCACTCAGCCCTAGGATATGTCTGGGTAAGGCCATCCCTGACCTCTGCCCAGTCTCCACTCCAGGAGAGCATCAGGAGTGACTGGCCGGGGCCTTGCCAGAAACCCCACAGTCTCAACATGTCCTCAGCCCTAAGTCCAGTTACTCTGATCAGTGGACCTACAAGGTGGCCTTCACGTAGCTCGGCCTGGGGAATCCAGACCTGAACCTCGCCCCACGTCACCAGCAAGTAGGGACAAGTCATCCTCTGAAGGTCATGAGAGCTGGGACACCACGAGGTCCCCATGCTCCCCTTGCAGGCCCAGTGCTCCCTGCCAGGGCCGGTGGGGGGGGGGGGGCGTGACTATTGCTGCCCATGCATGGTCTGGAAAGAGACTGGACCACGGGAGCTGACTCGCATCCCTCCTCACGGGGAGCCCCTCAGACACCCCCCACCTCTGGAATGCCTCACGCTTCCCTCCAACAAGTCCAGGCCACTGAGAGGCCTCGGGTTTGGCTCCGGGCTCCCCGCAGGTGGCCTCATTCGGTCCCCACCAAAGCTGTGGGGCACTGAGCCTGTCCCCTTAGGTTTGATGAGTTTGTGCTAAAAGGAACCCCCCCCCCCCCCGCCGTACCCCATCCCAGCAGCAAGATGAAGCTTCCCAATCAGCGAGATCAGAATGCTTGGGGCCCATCATCCTTCCCCCAGTGACTGGACCACTGGTCGGTTCAGATTCCAGAGAAACATACTCTGCCCCTATCCTTGTGCTGTAAGAGCCCTCTGTTTGCAAAGCCACAAATCGCCCGGGTCAGAATGCCACTTAAAATCATTACAAATAGGTCCCTCGTCTCTGCCTGCACCATCAGAGACGCTCCCAGCCCGTCTCCCCTCGCAGCAGGGTATTGCGTAAATATTATTTCTGCCATCATTCTTCAGGCTGGAGGTGGGACAGCCAGGGGACAGAGACAGTGATAAATGAGCCGCCAGGTGTTGCCGCTCTTAAAACAAATTCCTTGAACAAGTTTTTATGGGGACTGAAGTCCTTTTTCAGAGCTCCTGGGGGAGGCCCCTCAGGAGAGCACCTTGGAAGGAGTGTTGACCCGTTAGAGATGGCCCCGTTGGGTCCACTCTAGGCAATTCTCTGCTCTGTTATGGCAAAGAGCCTCGGATGCCTGCAGCCGAGAGGTCATGTCAGTCACGCTCTGCATTCTGCAACGGGGAGAGTAGATCTAACCTGATCCCCACAGCCTGGGGGATAAGCATGGAAACCCCTGCACTTGTCACTCTGTCTACTTGTCTAAAGACTCAAGATCAGGACTAGAAGTCAGAGCCCTTCAACCCAACATGCAACGAGAAAGACAGAAGAGGCAGATGAAATAGCAAGGGAGCCAGACCTCGATGGGTTGATTCTAACCTTCACTCTCCCTCTGACCAAACACTTGACTGTAGGCTAATCACTGCCACAGTCCTCTGAGTTTTACCCAGTCTTCTTTGGAAAAAATGAAATAAAATGTTATTAAAACATGAAAGTCAAAGGGATCTTCCTGAGAAGACTCTTTCTCATGGGGGCTTTCAGGCCTTCTCTCTCTCTCTCTCTCTCTCTCTCTCTCTCTCTCTCTCTCTCTCTCTCTCTCCACTGTGAGATACAGTTATGAAACTTTCATGTTTGAGTTTCAGGCATACAATGATTGAACACCTATCCCTCCACCAGTGCACATTCTCCACCACCAATGTCCCCAGTATTACACACACACACACACACACACACACTTTTTAACTCTCCCCCTGCCTCTATGGCAGACAATTTCCCCCATACTCTCTCTCTCTCTACTTTTGGGCATTATGGTTTGCAATACAGATACTGAGAGGCCATCACTTTTGGTCCTTTATCTATTTTCAGCACACATCTCCCATCCCGGGTGATCCCTCCAACCATCATTGACTTAGTGATCCCATCTCTATTCCAGCTGCTCCCCTCCTCTCGATTCTCTAAAATAAACTGTCTTGCTAAATGTGGTCATTTTATGATTTCTCCTACTTCAATCCTGGCTGCTTAAAAATGAATATATAATTTAAAAGAGAAAAGACAAGGTAAGGTGACAAGGGCGAGAGCGATAGCACAGCGGTAGGGCGTTTGCCTTGCACACAGCCAACATGGCCAACCCGAGTTCTATTCCTCCGCCCCTCTCGGAGAGCCCGGCAAGCTACCGAGAGTATCTCGCCCGCACAGCAGAGCCTGGCAAGCTCCCCGTGACGTATTCGATATGCCAAACACAGTAACAACAAAGTCTCCAATGGAAACGTTACTGGGCCCGCTCGAGCAAATCGACGAACAACGGGAGGGCCTTTACCTTTACCTTTACCTTTACCTAAGGTGACAAGAGAAATAGGAGAAATGAACAAAATATGTACATGATCAAATTTGATAGGAGTGACATTTCAGTTGAGTGGAAAAACATTGATTCAAGGAATGTGGTTGGCTTACTTGATTTTCCACAGTTCGGGGTTGGGGGTAGACAGTGGGAAGGGGAGTCACTGTCACTGTCCTCCCGTTGTTCATCGATTTTCTCAAGCGGGCCCAGTAATGTCTCCATCGTGAGACTTTGTTGTTACTGTGTTTGGCATATCGAATACGTCACGAGTAGCTTGCCAGGCTCTGCTGTGCGGGCAAGATACTCTCGGTAGCTTGCTGGGCTCTCCGAGAGGGGCGGAGGAATCGAACTCGGGTCAGCCATGTTGGCTGCGTGCAAGGCAAACGCCCTACCCGCTGTGCTATCACTCCAACCCAGAGGGAGGGGAGTAGACTGGCAAAAAACAAGGCAGACATCAATTCAGACCACAGAGAGCAATTAAGTCCAGGAGAGTCTGGGTTAAGGATCTCATTATAAATAAACAAATAAACACAAGGGCAAGATTTGCCCATTCAGTCTTCTTGCATGTAAACTAAAAACTTTTCTGACTCAGGACTGTGCTAAGCACTGGAAGGGGTGACCTATGCATGCACCTAGAGGAACTGAAACCAGAACACCACTGGGCGGCTCCTTTCCGGGGCTGTTCTCCAGTGTCTTCCTAAATGCAGCTCACTAAAGCTCTCCCAAGGCGGGTCTTGGCTGTAGAGACCTAGACCAGTGTATGTTGAGCTCTGCAATGGGTGTTCTCAGAACTCTGCCTGACTTGACTCTCCAGGAGGGCCAGGAGCTCATCTGGACACCCGGCGACCTCCTTCCACACACTCACACTCAGCCCAGCACCCGACAAGAGCCCCATGACAGCAGTCAATGAGAGAGTAGGGAGAGAGTGGGTGGGTGAGTGGGAGAATGTCAAGTCCTGCTCTGGGACAGAAACCTGTTCTTCTCGGTGAAACCCAGCATTCCCAAAATCCACACCAGAGTATACTTTCCTTCGGATTGCCATCCCAAGAAATGACCTGGGGGTGTTTCTAGTGCCTTACTGGGCAGGGGAGTCGGCTATTAACAAAGATAAAGTCAAGAAGTAGAACCCCATGGATTCTACTTTCCATGGATTCTACTTTCTCCATTTCCCATTTATAGCCATTTTGGGGTGGGGTGATGCGATTTTGGACCACACTTCATGATGCTCAGAGGTTCCTCATAGTTTCGTGCTCAGGAATGACCTCTGGCAGTCCGTTGGAGTTATATGCAATTCCGCGGATCAAACTTGGGTCAGCCATATGCAAGAGAAGTACCTTTCCTCCTGTACTATCTCCGCATCCCTGCCATCCCCAATTTTATAAAAACCAATGTTTCCTGTGCTCAATAACATAGCTGACAATTACCCTCTCTCCACCAATTTACTTAGAAGTTTGCGAATCAAATTTCATTACTAATCTGGAAAAACAAAAACAATGAAGGCAATCGGGTTGACGCAAATCTCCAACAGCACTCCAGGAGGAGAAAGAATCACCTCCGAGGCACTCATGAGTGACCCACACCCCAAATATCTCCCCTTAGCTTGATGTCAAGTGAATTCAGACTTCAAAAAATACAGTGACTTCACACTACATTTAAAATTCTCTAAGGAAAGAAAAGAGTAGGTCACTTCTGTGTAACAAAGACATTCCAAAGGAAGTGAATTCATTTGCACCCAAGTCCTCATAACGTGACCTTGACAGAGGAACAGCCTCGGCAGTAGTGAAAAGAAAGCAAAGGGTCAGGGGGACTGGGAGCCACAAGTCACAACACTGAATCTTTCTGATGATGCCCCAAAGCCCAGCCGAAAATGTCCAGCGCGCCCCCTGTAGTAAAACAGTGACCATCATGGTTTGCTCCCTCTCCAGAAACAGAAGCCCACAGACAGGAGCATCTTTCCCAGCTCTGGAGGCTGGAGGTCCTAGATGAAGGTTCCAGGCAATGGCATTAAAGCTATGGGCTCCCTCCCGGGCTCACAGGCAGTCGCCTCCTTGCTGTGTGAAGAGAGAACTCTGTCCTCTTCTGCAAAGGGCGCTAACCCCATCTGATTAGTGCCCTCCCTCGGGTCCTCATTTTCTCTTCCTTGTCACCTCATCTCTAGCACCCGCATTTGAGAGGAGAGAGAAGCACTCAGTCCACAACACTAGCCCACTCAAACAAGCACCCCCGGTAAAGATGCTCGCAATGCCAGTTGCCTGTGGTTCATGAGAGGGTCCTGGGTTGAATGCACTTGACACTGACAATGAGCGAGGGACATTCCTAAGATAGATCAACAGCAACTGAAGATCACATCATGGACACTGCATCCCCAGAGAAGCAGCAAGCCATTGTCGCTGTTGTTGTTTTAATCCAAGAGCTATCCACAGGGAGATAAAGGGATCAGCAAAACATGCTCATGGTCAATCCAGCGGAATCTTCTTCACCCTTTCCAAGGAAGAAAATTGAACATCAGAGGTCTTGAGGGTACCACAGTCAATGGCAGCATTCGGACACGAGGGACTTGCACTTTCCAATATGACTTCTTTGAGGTTCCCTGAAGCAATCCAGTTCCTAAAGATACAGACAAGCGTTACTGCCAGGACGTAGAGGGAAAAGGGAGGCACAGTTATCACAAAGGAACAGTTTCTGTTTCATAAAGATCAAAGGGTCCTGGAGATGGATGGTGTTGATGGTAAAACACCCTTGTGAACGTAAGACCACCAAGGCGTGCACTGAAAAATGATTAACTTGACTGGTTTTCTGTTCTGCACATTTGTCATGACCTTTTAAATATAATGCACTGGGATCAATATTGTAAACCACAATGCCCAAAAGAAGAGAGAGGAGAGAGAGAAAGAGAGAGGAAGACAGAGACAGAGAGAAGATCACCCACCAGAAAGGCAGGATGAGGGTATGGGGGGTGATGGGAGGGACACTGGGGACACTGGTGCTGGGAAATACACTGGTGGAGGGATCGGTGTTGGACTGAAACCTAACCATAAACAGCTTTGTAAGGGTCTATCAAATTTAATAAATAACTAAATAAATAATTAGCACAGGAGGTAGGGCATTTGCCTTGCACGTGGCCAACCCAGGTTCGGTTCCTCCGTCCCTCTCAGAGAGCCTGGCAAGCTACAGAGAGTATCCCGCCCACATGGCAAAGCCTGGCAAGCTCCCCGTGGCGTATTCGATATGCCAAAAAACAGTAACAACAAGTCTCACAATGGAGACATTACTGGTGCCCACTCGAGCAAATCGATGAACAACAGGACAGTGCTGCAGGACAGTGCTATTTTATTTTATTTTATTTTATTTGCTTTCACACCCAGCAATGCACAGGAGTTGTTCCTGGCTCTGCACTCAGGAATTACTCCTGGCGGCGCTCAGGGGACCATATGGGGTGCTGGGAATCGAACTCAGGTTGGCCGCGTGCAAGGCAAACGCCCTACCCGCTGTGCTATTGCTCCAGCCCCAGGACAGTGCTATTTTAAATGCACTAGGTCTTCTCTTTTAAAGACCCTCCAAAGAAGGCACAGAAACCTGGCAGTGCTGGTCCTGCCTGAGTCTGGGATGAACTCTGGAATTAGAAGTCCTGCATTCCCACACCCCTGCCTGCCTCACTGGTACCCCCCTTCCCCCCACCCTCCTCTCTCTGCGAAAGCATCCCCATTGGCAGGGGTGTCTGATGACGGGCCCTCTTTCCCAAGTCTTGCTCGACAAAATGTTTTCTTAAGACATCTCTGCCCATAAGCCCAACACAAACAAGGTGCCTGGTGAGTCAGAGGGTCAGAACACACACTAAGTCCATGGAATAATCTGTATGTAATTTGCTTCTTAGTCATTGTCTGGCGCATTAGGTAAACATGTAGCGTGAATTTCTTTGAAAATAAGGCCCCTATAAAAACTACCGTTGAAAGTACACCGAACAATCTGGAGAACGCGGAGCTGCGCCAGCAGGAATTTTCACAAGATGAAAGCGGATTTGTTTTGAAGTCATTTCAGGTGAAATGGCCAATAGGATTTCCCCAAGTCTACCCAGGCCCTTGACTGTTTTGAAAATTACCTAGGAAGGAACTGTGATGGCTTATCTGGGCACTCGGGACCAACTCTGGGAACCTGCACTGCAGAAAGCAGCGCTGAGACCAGGATGGCGAACGGAAGCCAACTGTCCGCTTCCCTCGCAACGCTGGGCTTCGAGCACCCACACCCTGTGCAGGCACCCCAAAAGGGGAGACTCGCAGTATTTCCTCGTGGACAGAGGCTCTGCAGAAATGCTGGTGTTTTCAGCACACACCCTGGGGAACAGGGGGCTGCGTCTTCTCTTGCAAAGAGTAGAGCAGAAGTCACCGCGACCTCCAAGCCCGACACACCTTCAAACTTATTTCCCTTAAGAGTGAAAGGGAAGTCACTGAACCGCACAGAGCAAAGAAAGATCCTTTCACAGACGTACCAGAGGAAGTCAGGGACAGGCCTTATCTCCCCCAGAGTACACGCATGGGCATATATGTACGCATGCATGTGCGCGCGCACACACGCACACACACACACACTCACATTCATTCTCCCTTAGGTACCCTATTCACATCCACTCAGGTATGTGTTCACATTTGCACATTCACACTGATACATACATTTACACGTACACACACACTAACATTCATGCACACTTTACCTATGCACTGTAGCACTGTCCTCCCGTTG
Source organism: Sorex fumeus (assembly GCF_029834395.1). NCBI lineage: Eukaryota > Metazoa > Chordata > Mammalia > Eulipotyphla > Soricidae > Sorex > Sorex fumeus. The sequence continues at coordinate 855,406 of NW_026606232.1, forward strand.
TTTATCGATTTGCTCGAGTGGGCCCAGTAATGTCTCCATTGTGAGACTTGTTATTACTGTTTTTGGCATATTGAATATGTCACAGGGAGCTTGCCAGGCTCTGCCATGTGGGCGGGATACTCATGGTAGCTTACCAAGCTCTCCGAGAGGGACAAAGGTATCAAACCCGACTTGGCCTTGTGCAAGGCAAATGCCCTACCCGCTGTGGTCTCACTTCTGTCAATCATATACACCATACATATACTCAAGTATAAGCTCACACATCCATATCACATGTATACACACATATACTCACACCCATGCTCAGGTATAAGCTCACACAACCATATATCACCTACATAAAAACTCTCATGCACTGGAAGACATAAACTCACACATGGGCTCATACACTTATATATACACTTAGAACACACATGCAGACATAAGCTCACACAATCATCCACACACCCACATACAAAGTCATGCTTTGCTACACATAAAACTCACACACACATGCTCACATACACTCACACATCTATTCACATGCATCTACACATGTACACACTCTTATAAGTCATATGAACACCCACATATAAAATCACACACTGCTATCCTTAAACTCCCACACATACTCACATACACTCAAACATGTATTCATAAGTATTTACTCACATGCAGACACTCATATGCACACTTACCTAAAATGTATATATACATTCACGTGTATACACTCACACACATATTCACACATGCTCATACACAGCCCCTCACATTCCAGTGTTCTGCCCAGGATTGAAAAGCACCAGGTACAGCCCGACCACTCCCAGCCCCGGGCAGACATAACTGGCCACCTCCGGCCCTGTCCTTCACGCTCACCTCGGGCTCTGTGGCCCTCACTGCCCTCCACCATGAGCAGGCCACACCCACTTGGCACGTGAACCGGAGAACGTCTGCTCTCACTTATTGAAATCGGTTCATTCCTGAATCCAGAAATCTTAAAGCAGAAATGGAATTGTATTTCTGCATACTTGTCTGATGGGGAAAGGAAGGATTCACTGCTGGAAAGAGAGGTTTCGAAATGTCTTAAACGTCAAACTGATTTTCCCAAAGGTTTATTACTTGTTGTCATCACTCTGAAGCGTGTTCCAGAGTGAACGTGAGACGGGCCTTCTAGGAAGGTTCCGGCTGGAGGGTGGGCCTGAATGGCATCAATTCAAACTTTGCTTTCTGAGGTCGGTTTTTGTTTTCGGTTTTTCAGGGGAGTGGTGATTGTTTGGTTGTTTTGTTTTGTTTTGTTTTTTGCTTTTTCAGCCATACCCGGCATTGCTCAGGGTTCACTTCTGGCTCTGGGTTAAGGAGTCGTTCCTGGTGGTGCTCAGAGGCCCATGTATGGTGCCAGGAATGAAACCCGAGCCAGCCACTCACAAGGCAAGTGCCCTATCTGCTGAACTATCGCTCTGGCCCCTGTCCTTCTTGGGCTTGGAATTTTCCTGTGCGTGGAGCTGTGTGGTGCCCGGTATGAATCCAGAACTCAGAAGTGAAATGAGATGCCTTTGACATTCAAGACATCTCCACAGCCTACAAAACCTCTTTCCTCCAAGGCCAAAGTCGTGTTGCTTCTATTCACTCTGGCTAGTGAATAGAATTAACTTCACTGTGTTAAACTCAGAAGTTTGAGAGACTTGTCCGTACTCGTGTGTGTGTGTGTGTGTGTGTGTGTGTGTGTGTGTGTGTGTGTAGCGGGGGGGTGGTGTCTGGACTAGATATATATAGATACAGATATGTGTGTGTAAGAAACATGAAGAGAGATCAGAAATTTTCTATTTTCTTGAACACATAGTCATTGTCACATGGGGTCACTGAGTCAAGCGTGGGACTCTAAGTGACATGGGGCTGGCACAGGCCTGGCACGGGACCAACACGGGCACCTGAGCTGCCTCTCAGAAATGCAAAGGGAAGGGGTTGGGGACCCTCCTTGTCTCCTGTGCTCACACAGGTTTGCCTGTCCCTGGGTCACCTCCCCATGCAGATGTGCGGGCATTCAGTGTTCCCTGCCCACACCTGGTGCTCCCTGCTTCCTTCCATTCCTGAAGACTTAGCAGGACGGTGCAGTGACTCGGACCAGGCTCCCTGGGCATGGGCCCTGGGTCTGGGATTGCAAGTGATGCTCCTTTGGTGCAGTATCCGTGTGGATTCATTGTTTAAAGCCACCATTCATGGGGGCGGGGAAGGACCCGGAAGCCTGAAAGAGCTGTGGTGGGAGTTAGATGCGCTAGAGAAATAGTCTCAGCAATTTCTACTTAAAGCAATATAATGCGGAATGAAAACAGGTCCTCAGAGTAGTTAAGAATCCACTGGGATCTTCTCCTCCTCCGCATGATAACATAATGACGCTGAATAAAAAGAATCTGTTCTGCATAGCTTTAGTTCTATAAAACTGATCAAGCAGGAAATTTCTGCCTTCTTTTCATTGGGGTGCGGGCGCAGAGGAACAGGGTGATGGGGAAAGGAGGAGGAAGGAGAAGAGGAGTAAAAGGGGGAAGGAGGGTGAGAAGGAAGGGGAGGTGGGGGGAGGGGAGGGGGAGGAGTGGGGAAGGAGGAGGAGGAGGTTGGAAGGACTGGTGGAGAAGGAAGCGGAGGAGAGAAAGGGAGGAGGAGGAGGAGGAGGAGGAGGAGGAGGAGGAGGAGGAGGGGGAGGAGGAGGAGGAGGAGGAGGGGGAAGTGTAACATCATTCATTTGGGGTCCACCAGGCAGTGCCGGCCACTTCCCCCTGGATGCCTCACTCTGGGTGCAGGTTGAGCTGAGTGTCCCTGAACCCCACACTGTGGACACCCAAGCTGAAGGGCAGTAGGAGGCTGCCCGGCTCCCCCCAAAGGACTCAGACTCTGCTCAGAAGTGGTGTGCCTGGATGACAAAGAGAGCCCTCGAGATCAGCTTCTGAAGCTGCCCTGTGTGCGAGGTTGGGTGTAGGAGGATCACGATGAGAACTGGTAGAAAAGAGAGAGAGAGAGAGAGAGAGAGAGAGAGAGAGAGAGAGAGAGAGAGAGAGATGCCCAAGGAAAAGGAAAGCCACTAGCAGAGCCCGGGGCAGCCCTGCCTGAAACTGCTCCCGTCACTGCTTCCCTGTGAGATCTAGGGCCAGCCACTCAGTGCTCCCTCTTAACTGCCTCTGTGAAGGGGGGAGGGTAATAATCCCAATTTGTCGTTGGGAGAAGGCAGCTGGGATAGAGAAGGGACCATTATGACATTGAGAGTCGGGAGGAATCACTCTAGATGGGAGATGTGTGCTAAAAGTGGGCAACGGACCAAACATGATGGCCTCTCAGAATCTGTATTGCAATCCATAATGCCCCAAAGTAAGGAGATGATTGGGAGGATCCTCCCAGGATGGGAGAAGCATGCGGAAAGTAGACTAGAGACCAAACATGATTGCCACCCATTGCCTCTTTTGCAAACCACTACACACAATAGGAGAGAGAGAACAAAAGGGAATGCCCTGCCACAGAGGCAGGGTTGGATGGGGGGGATGGGGGATGGGAGGGATACTGGGATCCATCCGTGGTGGTGGGAAATGGGCACCAGTGGAGGGATGGGTATTTGATCATTGTATAATTGAAACCCAAGCACAAAAATGTGCAAGTCTGCAACTGTACCTCATGATGTCTCACTATTAAAAATTAAAAAATTAAAAATTTTTTTAAAAATTTACAAAACGCAAAAAAAAAAACCCAAAATAAGGAGATGATAAGAAGAAAATTTCCCACCATAGAGGCAGGCAGGGGAGGGGAGATGGGAGAAGGGGGGGAGTCGCAGAAGGGAACCTGGGGACACTGGTGCTGGGAAATGTGCACTGGTAGAGGGACGGGTGTTGGAACGTTGTATGACTGAAACCCAATCATGAACAGCTTTGAAAGGGTCTACGTCATGGTCATCCGATTTAAAAAATTATTTTTCATTAATAACCCCAATTTGTCTGCATGCAGGCTAAATGCCACCCTGCATGGGAGGACCTTCTCGCGGCCAGCGCGACATCTTAACAGAACTTTTTTTTATGACATCTTATTGTCTTATTTCTACTTTGGACAAACTTGCAGGCTATCGAATGTAGCCTGCCCACAGGGCAGAGTCTGGCAAACTCCCCGTGGAGTACCAAATATGCCAAATACCAGTAACAGTGATGGGTCTCACTCTCCTAAATAGCCTTGAATATAATCTCAGGGCTAGGATGAAAGAGACGTTACTGGGGCCTGCTCGAGGCAATCGACGAATAACAGGATGATGAAATGAAATGAAATGAAATGGGAGGACCTTCTCAAGGCTGCATGGCACCAGAGTTCTTTATGGGGAGGCTATGGGTTTTGAGTGTTGGTCTCCACCTCTTGCCAGCCTTTGCTCAGGCAAGTATAGGGACCCTGGGTGTATGAGCCCGGGAGACAGATGGATGGGTTGGAACTGTTATTCAACCACACACACACACACACACACACACACACACACACACACACACACACCGTCCTGCTGTTTGTCTCCTCACCTCCCTCCTAGAGGTGAGCAAGAGCCCTCCCCCCACACACACCTGCTCTCTAGGGGCTTCTAGAACATTCATCCTGCTGGGGTGTTGGTTCTGCCTGGTTTTAGGTTTTTCCCATTAGCCAGAAGTGCCTAAGATAGGGCACTGTTCTGCCACCTCTCTAACTTAAACATCACCACCTCAGCTTCAGGGACGTGACCCCATGCGCTTCAGTTTCCAGATACACAGAACCCAGCTCCTCCCTCCCCTGGGAGAAGATAACTATCTGTGTGGTGGGCTGGAAACGTTATCAGCAATGAGGGAGAAAAAAATCTCTCTCTCTCTCTCTCTCTCTCTCTCTCTCTCTCTCTCTCTCTCTCTCTCTCTCTCTCTCTCTCTCTCTTCTTCGCCCCCCCCCCCCCGCCTCTGGCCACAACTGGCTATTGCATCTTGCATCTTCCATTCCCGTCTTCTTGTCTGATCACCTGACTATTCTTCTCCCTCCAGAACCATCACACATGGAGCTGTTGAATCCCTCTTTCCTCCTCGGCACAGTTCTCATTTGAACCGACTCTCCTTGTGGCTTTCAGCCTTTGAAAACGAAGGTGATGTCTGTCACTAGCTACTGTAAGATTTGCAGCTTTGAGATGCCGGGCCGGTCTCAGGCCAGCCCCTCGAGCCACTTGTTGCATTTTCTGTGAAGAAGCAGGAAGGATCTGGCAAATCAGCACGCTCTTAATACTAAAGACACATCGCATCCGTCTGATTGATTGGCTTGTGTCTCTGTTCGTACCTTCTAACAGCATTTCTCTACTTTGCCCAATTTTTTTTTATTTTGCTTTGTTCTGTTTTACTTTGCTCTGGTTTTTTGTTTTGTTTTGCTTTGTTTTTATTTGGGGGTTTGTTTGTTTTTTTTTTTTATTTTGCATAGAAGTGTGATGATACAGTTTTTCTGTCATTCTCTGACTTCCTTTGCTTAGCATAATGTCCTCAATGTTCATCCATATTGCAAAATGGAAAATTTCCCTTTTCATGGTTGAACAATAGTCTCTAGTCTGTGTAGATGTGTATGTTTTTGTGTGTATATACACAGAGTCATGAGTCACTTAATGACAGGGATACACTAAGAAACTATTCATTTGGCGATTGCATTATTGCACGAATGTCACAGAGTATAATTACATAAGTCTACTACACACCTAAGGCTATACGGCAGATCCCATTGGGACTTCTTGTATATGCGGTCCATCATTAGCCAAAGCATATTAAGTGAAGCATGATTATACATACCACACTTTATTTATCCGTTCATCTGTTGATGGCATTTAAGTTGCTCCCATGCTTTGGCTCTTGTAAATCATTTACAATGAACACGGAGGTGCCTATGCCTTCTCGAGTTAGTGTTTTGGCTTCCTTTGAATGAATACCTTCAAGTGGAATCCTAAATCTATGGCATTTGTGACTTTAACTTAAAAAAAAAAACTTCACTGTGTTTTATAGGATGGCTGCAGAAACTTCATTCCCACAGACATCCTCTCCTGTTGCTTCTTTCTTTTTGATAAATTCCAACATGAAGAATCTTTTCTTTGTTTAATTTTTATTAGTGAAACACCATGAGGTACAGTTGTAGACTTACAAATTTTTGTGCTTGGGTTTCGATTATACCATGATCAAACACCCATCCCTCCACCAGTGCCTATTTTCTACCACCACGGGTCCCAGTATCCCTCCCACCCCCCATTCTCCCATCCCACCCTGCCTCTGTGGCAGGGCATTCCCTTTTGTTCTCTCTCTCTTATTGGGTGTTGTGATTTGCAAAAGAGGCAATGAGTGGCAATCATGTTTGGTCTATATTCTACTTTCAGCATGCTTCTCCCACCCTGGGAGGATCCTCCCAATACCCTTTATTTGGTGCTCCCTTCTCTATCTGAGCTGCCTTTTCCCCCAGCATGTGTGGCTGGCCCCCAAGCCACCAACATGAAGAATCTTGACTGTAGATCTTCTGTCAGGGACCACATAGAGTAATGGGTGAAATGTTGCCCTGTGTTTGAAAGAGACTTGTGGATCCCGCAAAGAAGCTGCTCTTCACCAGTGCACATTTCCCAGCACCAATTCCCCAGTTTCCCCCCTACCCCCCACTCCCTGCCTCTATAGCAAACACCCTCTCTCTGTCTCTGTCTCTGTGTCTCTCTGTCTCTCTCTCTCTCTCTCTCTCTCTCTCTCTCTCTCTCTCTCTCTCTCTGTTCCTGGGCATTATGGTTTGTAATACAGATCACACCCTCTCTCTGTCTCTGTCTCTGTGTCTCTGTGTGTGTCTCTCTCTCCCTCTCCCTCTCCCTCTCTTTCTCACCCTCTCCTTCTCTTTCTGTTTCTGGGCATTATGGTCTGTAATACAGATCCTGGAAGGTTATCCTGCATATCCCTTCATCTACTTTCAACACTCAGTTCTTGTTTACAGTGATGACTTCCAATGACTATTGTCATACTGGTCCCTTCTCTAGCCTTACTGCCCTTTGCCCCACACACACTCATGGCAAGCTGGCCACATTCTGAGAGTTTAGTTGTGATCAGTTCCCAGCCCTGTGCACCTCCACCATTAGCCATGATACAGAGCTCTTTGGACAGGAATGACATTAGGTCATTTCATGCCCACCAATCTGACACACCTTCCCCAGTCCGCTTACTGAGGTAGTTGGGCCTGCCCTAACTACAAGCTGTCCTTACTCAGAGCATCAGATCTCAAACTCAGTCCTCACAAAGCAGAGGTCACAAACTAGAGCTCCTTGTTCACAGCCTCTGGAGTGTGAGAGTTTCCCAACAGTGCGCTTCTCCGGAGACAGCGACACAGATGGGAGTGTCACCAGCAAGGCCATCTAAAAGAAGGCACACAAGCCCCTGTGCCCTCCAGCCGGGCCATCTCCAACGTTTAGCACAAGCTCCGAGGGAACTCAACTTGGCCCCATTGTTTTTTCCACACATTCTGTTTTGCACTTCTGGGAAATTTGCACCTGGGCACAAAATTGTTCTTGCAAACTAATTGCACCAACTGTCAGCTAATTGGAGGGGCAAGAATCCAGTCATGTTCGCAATTAGGTAATTGCTGTTGTAATTCCCTTACTGAGAACAATGATCATTTTTAGATAGCACTTAACAGTTCCTCGGGTAGTTGGGAGGCATCGTGTAGTTATTCTCCCCAAAAGCCTCCCACACCACCCCTGTTATGTGATGGTGAGTTTAGTAGGGAGGTGGTGGGTGTTGGAGAGAAGAGGAAAACTGGGTATCTGGGAACAGTCAGAGAAGACACAGCCTTAAGCATACAAATGGCCTCTCCCATACCTGGGTTTAAAGCCAATATTAACTCACAGGACCCACGAGATAAAATCTAAGTTCTTTACAAAAAATGCAGACTTTTCCTCATCAGCTCCAATATCTTCACCTCCTCGATTTTTGACCATCCTAAAGTGCCCTGGACTCCCAACACCCAAATCTGGGCTATTCCCTTCCCTGTACATGGGGTGCACAGGGATTTTGCAAATGACCTGCCATGGGCTCTTGTCCTTTCTCACTTGAACTGGACCATGTCCACTTTGCTGAATCCAGCTCTCTCCACGGAGCTGCCAACTTCTTGCCCCAGACTGATGGGTCACCACCACCTTCATTTCTGGGCAACTCTGTCTTACACGTGACATTGTGACTGTGTTACCCGTCCCCCATGCACCCATCTACGCTTGTCCACAGAACGTATAGTTACCCTTTATTATGGCTTCTTGCCCTGCTGCCGGGAGCCAGGTAACTGCTGAGCAATACCCCTGCACTGGAAAGAAAATGGAGTCATCTTTGTCCAGGGAAAGCTGGAAGCATTTGGTTGTGGTGTCTTGGGAAATGTCCTCAGAGTAGCTCCCGCTGTGGTCACTTGCTTCCTGGTAGAGTGACTTGAGGGCGAAGTTGCAGAGGGGAATCATTGATTGAGCCCAACAAACACCTGTTTGGGTCTTTATAATCCCCATTTAATTAATCTGTTCAAAGTAAAATCAGTAGAAAACTCCAAATTCTTGGTTAGGTAGATCGATAGAACATGAGTGCTGTTGCTAGCAATTAAATTTCTCTTGTTAGCATCTTTCTGATGCCATTTTTTTCACTTTGTTTACTGTCTTTCCTTTTTTTATTGAATCACCATGAGATACAGTTACAAAGCTTTCATGTTTGAGTTTCAGTCACACAGTGATCAAACACCCATCCCTCCACCAGTGCACATTCTCCACCACCAATGTCCCCAGTATACCCCCCCTTTCCAATTCTTCCCCTGCATCCATGGCAGACAATTTCCCCCATACTCTCTCTCTACTTTTGGGCATCATGGTTTGCAATACAGATACTGAGGGGTTATCACGTTTGATCCTTTATCTTTCAGCACACTTCTTCCATCCATCCCGACTGATTCCTCCAGTCATCATTGTCTTAGTGATCCCTTCTTTATTCCAGCTGCCTTCTCCCCCAGCTCATGAGATGAGCTTCCAACTATGAGGCGATATTCCTGGCCCTTGTGTCTACTGTCCTTGGGTGTTCATTTCATATTATGTTATTTTATATTCCACAAACGAGTGCAGTCATTCTATGTTCGTCCCTCTCTTTCTGACTCATTTCACTTAGCATGATGCTCTCCATGGCCATCCACTTATAATCTGCTGCAATTTTCATCGGAGCTCCAGGCAAAGAGAGTCCAGCACCGACCAATTCCTCCCTATCCCAGCCCCTCACTCTGCCCTAGATTTGTTCTACTTTCAAAGGCTGCACCGTTGTCTCATTTGTAATCGACTTGGTGTCTCTGATGAGCAATTTTCACCCAAGATTGATTCTAATCCTCAAACTTCCCTGTGAATTTTTGTCAGCATTCACTCACACCTCAGCAAAAAAAAAAAAAAAAAGAGCAGTTGTCTTAAGCCACAACATAGTGCTGAGCAGCAGGACGTTAAAAATTCACAGAATTTTGGACTTGGAAAGGGCCTTGGGAATCATAAGTCAAGGGCCTTACACTGAGGGCCGGCCCAAGGCCACTTGCTGGGTGCTGGCTGGACAAGATCCTGGTTTCCTGCCTCCCAGCCCAGGGATGCTGCAGTGTGGGAGAGTTTGTTTGCTCTGAATCACTGCAGCACACATAGACTTGCACTGTTCTTTGCACAGTTTTTTAAATTAAAATACATTCTCTCCGTTTCCGGCAGGGAACCGATGTGACCATCTTATGCACGACTCAAAATGAGCTCGGCCACCAGCCGATTTCTCAACTACCCCAGCAATGTTTCAGACCTGTAAGACCGTCTGATTGTCTCTGGACCCTCACATTGCACGCCTTGCCGGATTGCGTTCCCTCAACCATTTTTTGCCCCTCCCTCCGCACCCCTCTCCGACAATTAAATTTCAAAATCGAAATTAGGAAGCTCTGCCCTCACCTCCCAAATGCCTTCTTGTCCAAGTCTTTTAAGTGCACCTGGAAATGATCAGAGATTTTCCTGCAGGCGTGCATATATGCAGCTTTGCGAGCATTGCGTGCCTGTGTTAGTGCGTGTGTGTGTGTGTGTGTCTGTGTGTCTGTGTGTCTGTGTCTGCGTGCCTGGGTGTGTGCCGCAAGTTCGTTTGCCTTTCCAACTTAGTCTCTGACCCCGGGTCTCAGCGGCTCACATAGCTCAGCTGAGCACAGTCTGCTGCCGGGTGACCCCAAGCACGTGTCAGGCCCTCCATGAGCAGATCCCTATACTACACAGGAGCATTAATCCTCACCCTGTCCCTCCAGGTTCCCAACTTTTATCACTTCCGTTTTGCAGGTTAGAAAACTGGGCATGGCAACGGGCCAGCACCATGCCTAAGGTCTGTCTGCGACACAGTTGCTATCTGAGCCTGGTCACCCCAACAGGAGTCTGTGGTTTGGAGCCCAACTGTCAAGCGCAGAACATCTACCTCAGTCCTCCCGCTCAGAAGATGAAGCAGAACCTGGTCCAGCCAACATCCTCAACACACTCCGGCATGCAGTTCATCTGCCCCCTTTGCCCACACTCGGGGTCCTGGAGTCCTGCCAGAGCTAGACAGAGCTCCTATCTACCCACCTGTCTACTCTGTCCTTTGTCGTATGAAACTGTTCATTGATCTATGCAGACCATCACCCAGAGGAGCCTTATTGGAATATGCCTCTATGATTAGAAAGTCAACTGCATCGTGCAGTCAAATGTCATCTACCTACAAGAATGTTTTCTGGCTGAGGCTACTTGAACCTCACAATGACTGGGCACTTTGGAGAAAGAGCCCTTGTTAGCGTTATCTTTTTGTTTGTCTATTTTGGGACCACACCCAGTGGTGCTCTGGGGACCTTCCAGTGCCAGAGGTCAAGCCTGGGGCTCCAGCACACACAGCATGCACTCCAGCCCTCTGAGCCATCCTCAGGGCTCCCTTGTTAGCTTGAAATGTGATGCCCACAGGTGATCTCACTCATCTGTGGTCTGCAGAGAAGCAAAACAAGGGGATGGACAGCAAGTATGGAATGATGACAAATGCTTGGCCCTGGGTAACAAAACCGAGGTTACCAAGCAAGAGTGAGTGGGAGGGACAAGTGAAGAGGTGGACCAGGAGGAACGTAAGGGCATTGCCGGGCACTGGGGTGAGGTGTGGTTACTGGACATCAGAACCATAAATGATGATACTATTGTAAACACATTACCCAAACTACAATAATAACAATAATAAGTAAATAAATCTGGTGCCCACTAAGCAAAACAAGCCTCCAGTTTCTGCCCTCCAGGAGCTGACCTCAACAATTTATTTGGAGTTCCCGCCCCACCCCCCCCCCCCCCCCCCCCCGCCTTCCTCAGCTCTAAATATAATCACCAGCACTAGTTGTATTTTGACAGAACTGGTTTAGCGCATTCTCCAGAAGCATGAAGGTTATTCTTTTTAATCATTACATGGTTGTTCTTAACATAATACAGATATTTCTCCGAATACTTTCATTACCACAAAGAAACAAGATCCTTCAACAACAGATCAACAGGCGTGCTAAATATAGCTCCTTTATAAGCTGTAGGAATCTGTGGCAATCAAATAACAGGTTGCACCTTTTAAAAATGTTCCCAAATGACTTTATATTCAGATCACAAACTTGCAAAGTGAAGGGCTCTTTGAGAACTTGTGAGGTTATTTTGAGATCAGTTCCCACAACACCTTTCATTCATTCCTTCATTCAAGACCTTCTGTTCTCAGCCCCTATGCTACGTGGTGAGGGCACACACAAACTCAGACACACATAGATGCACAAACACGTGTATAGATATACATGCATTTAATAACACATACATGAATGCATTCATATATATATATACATGTTCTCACACAAAGTGCTCCAATTTTTTCTTGAGGAGCTTCCAGTTCTAGGCTGAAATGATAATGCAGCAGGTATGGCACTTGCCTTGCATGTAGCCCAACCTGGGTAGGATCCCTAGCACCCCTTAGGGTCCCAGTGCCCTGGCAATGAGTGATCTCAGAGTCTGAAGCCAGGAGTAATCCTTGAGCAGTGACACAAGTGTTGCTCCAAAGTAAAACAAACAAAAATCTACTATCCTGTTAGGAAAACAGACAAGTGGCCGAGAGTGCAATAGAAGAAGCGTATCAGCAAATGGAGCCCCTACAGGACCACAGAGGAAACACGATGAATCCAAATTGGGAGGAAATATGTAAAACATCTGAGTTGAACACAAATAAGAAAATGCATCCAAAATCAGATGGAGCTGGAGGTAGCAAATGGTGAACGACTTAAAAATGGATGGGTCATGGGTGGAATAAACTGGTAAAGCAAATAAATGGATGACTAGGCAGATGAGTGAATGAATAAATCCATAGAGGGGAGGTGATAGACCTTGCAAGTAACAGTATGATATAGTTTTCCTTAGTCATGCTGGAGGAGCTTCCTCTGCTCAACTAAGAGCAAGTGTTGGAACAACAACCAGAATTTGCCAAGCAGAGGGATGGCTTCTCAGATTCCAGGAAGCACCAGCTCTAAGGCATCAAGAAAAATACCTTGTGTGTTCAGAACGTTCTTTGTCCAAAGCACAGGGTGTTGGGTTGGAAAGAGGAGCCAATGGGGATGGCTGTACCCAAGGACCCAGTGAGACCCAGCAGAAGCTGGGATTTTGTTCTGGAGATTATGGGGAGTCATGGAAAGGTGACCAAGTAGTTGACCTCTGACTCAGAAGGGTGGTGATGGTGATGATTGGCAAGTGCCCCAGAGAACCAGTCAGTATTCAGCAATCATTCCCGGAGAATTTACAAGGATCTGAATGGACTGTTGCAACACACAAGGGGAGACAGGGTTGACCAGTGGAGAGGGGCCATGAAGAAGAACAGCGACACAATAACTGTCTCATCTCAAACACAGCACGAACAGGTGACAGATCACACCCAACTAGGACCAGAAGGGCCGCCCAAAGGTCAGCGACCAGGTGTAAAGCTCCCGCCTTCGTTCCCAGGTCACCAAATGTGAAAATGGACATCCTCACTCCTTGACCACATCCATCTCGCTCTCTGCTAGACCAAACACTTGATAAGGATCACCCCACCCCCTGCCGCATAAAAGCCAGAGGTGGAGAGTAATCTCCAAATTGGGATTATGAGGACATAGAGCTTCCTAGAGCTCAAGTAATGTGCCAGAGAAGACACAGCAGACCTAGGCCTTAAATGCAAGTTTACAGTGAGCACTAAAGCCACTGTTGGACCTTCACCTTCTTATGTCCAAATGCCTCCTCCAGAAAGGCCTTTATGAACAGTTTGGATTGTCCCTGGGTAAAGAAACAGATTAAAGTCTTGTGTTTCCGGGGTAGATGCCTAGAAGTTGGACAGCTGGGTCAACCAGAGGTAACAGTGCAGCAGTGAAAGCATAATTGTCAATCAACAAATAATCAGAGGATGGTGAGGGAGAAATAAAGGTTGGACCAGCAGTGACATGTGGACAGGGGTAGAGGGTCATGGTCACTTCAACGATGGTGGGGTACAGTGACATTGCAGTCCATATGACAAACTTAAACACCACTGCGACCTGATTACCCAAACTATAAGAAGGAAGTAAGGGAGGGAGGGAGGGAGGGAGGGAGGGAGGGAGGGAGGGAGGGAGGGAGGGAGAAAGGAGATGAAGGAGAGGAAGGAAGGAAGAAAGGAAGGGAGGGAGGGAGGGAGGGAGGGAGGGATGAGAAAGGCAGGGGCAGAGGACTCAAACCCCAGTCCTGACTGTGCTGAGTGTCCTGGTGACATCCCAGAATCCCTAGGAGTCCTTTCCAGATCTGTCCAGTGAATTTTAGACTCTGTTCTGCCTTCCTCAAGGGACCGTTGTGTGGTTCTCATGGGGTAACCCTGGCTGAACCTTATTCATCTCAAAGGACAAGGTGGACCCACTGCATTCTGAAATTCTATTTCAGGGAGGGCCTGCAGCAGAGGCAGGCTGGAGTTTGCCAGGTCAGGTGTCCCTGGCGCTGGGGTTAGCAGCCAGAACTCTGAGTCTCTAGCGCTGGCGGGTTCTTTCTGGTTTGTGCTGCCTCGGCAGAGGAGGGGGGATGCGAGCCACCTCATCTTTTACGGTGGAGCCAGGCCAAGTGAGGAGCAGGCCTTGGGCTGGAGCGAGCACCGGAGCGCTCTCCATTTCACGGAAAGGTCTTGCAAAACATAGGCTCTCGTGTCTGCATGCGTGAGTCATAGCCTCAGGAATGAAGAAATGCTTCTGCATGACAAACAAGGAAAAAAGGAAAGGAAGAAGGCGCCCATGGTGTATTCTTGGAACAGGGCGCCAGGTGAGTTTACAGGAGTTAAATCAACATGTCGATCTCTGTTTAAGGTATTGTCCTAGAGAACCAAAAGAAAAAAAGTTCTTTTCTTGTTTTGCTAGTTGAAAAGATCATAGACATTGAGAGAGAGGGGAAAAAAAAAAAACAGACAATAAAATGAGTTTGCTATGAGGATGAGTTTTCTTCTACCCTACCCAACCAAATGGGAACATCTAGACCCACATTGTTCTATCTCCTCAATGAAATATTTTCTACACAAATCAAAAATGTTACTTACAAATTCCTCTTGGAGAGAGAAGGAAGTGTGCCTTATAGTCTAAACAAAACTGATATAAATTCAGCAGAAATTAAAGTGTCATCGATTGTGTTTTGAAAAATAGACAATAGGGGCCAGAGCGGGTAGGGCATTTGCCTTGCGTGTGGCCAACACAGGTTCGATCCTTGGCATCCCATATGGTCCCCCAAGCACTGCTAGGAGTGATTCCTGAGTGCAGAGCCAGGAGGAACCCCAGAGCATCTCCGGGTATGACCCAAAAAAGAAAAAAAAAAGTATGTGTTTTGGTGGTGAGATTGGCATTCGAATATTAAATGTAATCAAATATTGTGAACTACTTTATAAAAATAAATTTTTTTAAAAAGAAATACACAATAAATAAATGTTTCCCCAGCAAAAGAGAATGTCAACATTTTAATTTTTTAAAAAAAACTTCTTACACTCAGCCAAGCCAGGTTCGATTCCTCCACCCCTCTTGAAGAACCCGGTAAGCTACTAAGAGTATCTCACCCGCACGGCAAAGCCTGGCAAGCTCCCCGTGACGTATTCAATATGCCAAACGCAGTAACAACAAGTCTCACAATGGAGACGTTACTGGGCCCGCTCGAGCAAATTGATGAACAACGGGAGGACAGTGCTACAGTGCTACAGTGCTTATACTTGATACTTTTGACTATCATGAACTCACTTTTTGATAAATCAAACTTACCTTTCCTGTTGTTTTGGGGCTCTGGGACTGCTCCTGGCTCTGTGCTCAAGGGTGAGCCCTAGCAGTGCTTGGGAAACCATGTGTAATGAAGAGGATTAGAACCAGGTTCCACAGGGAAGCAAGCTCAGGTCTCACCACCAAAACACATCCTTTGACGTCTAGATGGCTTAAACATGCAGGTTTCTCCTCGATTCTGAACCAGTTTCCACAGGGAAGCAAGCCAGTGACCATAACGCCCCTACCATCTCTGCAGCCCCAAAACTCACTCTTGCATTTGTACTAATATGGGTTACCAGGATTGTCTATGTTTTCAGGGAGCAATTTCATGCCTCTCTAAAGTACACGTCACCTCTCCTCCACCACGGAAGTCCCACTCTCCCTCCCCCACCTCCCACTGGGATGTGTCCCCGCCATCGGCCCCCTCTCCTCTCCCACTTTGCTGGCCAAACCAAACCAGCTCTTGGTTCAGAATCGAGGAGAAACCAGCATATTTAAGCCATCTAGACGCCAAAGGATGTGTTTTGGTGGTGAGAGTAAGAACAACGGAAGGGCGAGATGCTATTTTTAGCCCTCATCTAGTCTCCAGATGACACACCCGAGTCAGCAGTGTCACCTTTCCAAAGGCTTCCGCGGTGCTCACTGACAACCGATGGGCATATTTGATTGTGGTAGACTTAAGGCAGGCAAAATGTTTATTGTATGCATTTACCGTTGCTTGCAGAGACAACGCCAGGGTAAACCATTCATCACTGTGTCCAGTTCCGTTCCTAGGAAAGCTGTCTGAAATGTATGAGCCCGGACTGGCTGGTGTGTAAGGTGAGTACAGGCGGCCAGATTGTCCTGCAGAAACGGAGGGCTGGCTCCAGGGAAGGGAGAACTGGTCGCCTCATTAAGTGGTTCGCATCTTTCCCTAATCTGATAGATGCAGTTTAATAATGGCTCGCTGTTGCTTTGTTGCATTTATTATTTTCTTGAGATAGTGAGTCACACATGATACTTGGGCCCAGGGACATGGCTCAGTAGTGGAAGAGCCATCACGTGGAAGAGACCTGAACTGGAGCTCACAGGAGACACTAATGATGCTTTTAGAAAGAAAACATTACTTGGACTGGAAAGTAGTTCAAGGGGTAAAGGCCCTCGCCTTGCACGTGGTCATCCCTGGGTCAACGGCAACAGAGAAGTGACCCTGAGCATACCCGGGGCATGGCCCAAAAGCAAAAGAAGCAGATAAACAAAATCCCTGTTGTCGGGGGATGGAGCGATAGCACAGTGGGTAGGGCGTTTGCCTTGCACACGGCCGACCCAGGTTTGATTCCCAGCATCCCATAGGGTCTCCGAAGCACCACCAGGGATAATTCCTGAGTGAAGAGCCAGGAGTAACCTCTGAGCATTGCTGGTGTGTCCCAAAAAGAAAAAAATATCCCTGTTGTCAGCGCATAAATACCACTAATAGTGACAATAACAATGGGTACCCAAAATGTGCCTTGCATCAGTCATTTGGTTGGACTATCTCCAGCTTACAAATTCCTTCCCTTGTTTTGAGGTGCTGTGTGTGTGTCTCTGAAGCAGTTCCCTGAGGGCATGGAGCCCGCTAGATCTGCAGTTCCATGAAAGGTCGGAGGATGCAGTGCATTGACCCTGTGGCATCACGGGATAATATGACTCATCCTGGCATTTGGGGGGCCCCAGGACACTACCCAATGGTGCTCAGAGCCCCCAGGGCTAGACTGGGAAGTGCCTGGGTTGCCATGTTATGCCAAGAATCAAACCCAGGTCAACAACCTGCAAGGCAAGTGTCTTGCCTCTGTAGTATCTCCATACCATGAGAATTATTCCCTTCCTTCTCTTGTAAGCCCTCCAGGGAGGGTACTACCAATATCCCGATTTCAGAGAGAGAGATCAAGCTTCGGTGAACTTCCTGAAACCACCACGGTAGGAAACAAGAACTCAGGATGAAGCACCAGTAAATCTTGACACCATGTGGCCTGGCGTTGTCTTGTGTTTCTTCTGCGGATATTTTCATCCAGAATTTAGTGTTCGTGTCCTTTGTCCACTTTTCCATTAGAGGGCACTTCTTTTTATTAATTAGCAATAGTTCTTGGCCTTTGAAGAACACTGACTTTTCTTCTTTTGCTGGCAATATATTTTCCCTCCCGGACGTGTTTACACCCAATTCGGCAACTCTCACTTCTGTTTATAATTAGTGTCAGGACTTAAGTAGGGACCTCAGTGAGCTTGACATAACAGTGTGTGTGTCCAGAGCCTGTGATGCTGAGGAGTGTGGACTGCAGAGAACAGGACGATGGGCAAAGGAGGAGCGGTCAGAGAGAGAGGAGGGGCTGTGCGTTGTCCTTGAAGGGTGTCTCCCCCTCCCTCTTCCCATCTTCGCAGAACTTTTCCTGCTACCCCCAGAAGTGAAATTTTTATCATTTTTGGTTTTGTTTTTGGAGAACTTAAATCTCACCCTTGCATTCCCAAACTTAAATTACCCTTTTTCAAAAAAAAAATACTATCTAAACTTTGCCCTTTTCTGGAAAGCAGTACTTGTCCAAGGAGAGGAAGACATGGGGTCAGGGGTCCAGCTCAGAGCCCCCTCAGCTGGGGGCTAGACGCAGCCTGTCCTGCTCTCTTGGCAAAACGAGGGTGATGACAGTCATGCCACAGAGAAGCTTGGAAATGACATAACACAGTCATCACAAAGGCGCTGTGGTCTGTAAGCACAATGGAATACGACTCAGCTCTAAGAAAAAGATGAATTCTCGCCTCTTGCTGCAACATGAATGGAATTAGAATAAGCCAGAGGGAAGACAAATACCAGATGATCTCACTTGTCTGTGGTATATAAGAAACAAAGCACGCGAATGAACAGCATCCAATGATAGCAAACCCTTGGATTCTGATTACAGAACTGATGTGGCCAGCAGTTGGGCCAGGGAAGGACAGAGGTTGGACTGGAAGTGGTGTAAGGACAGTGGGAAGTGGCCCCTCGGTACTATGGAGGTGGTAGAGGTGCAGTAACTTTATACACCAAAAACATACATATCAATACTGTTGTAACCCTGGGGGGGGGGAGGGAGGGAGGGAGGGAGGGAGGGAGGGAGGGAGGGGAGGGAGGAAGGAGGGAGGGAGGGAGGAAGGAAGGAGGGAGGGAGGGAGAGAGAAAGAAGGAAGGAAGGAAGGAAGGAGGGAGGGAGGGAGGGGAGGGAGGGAGGGAGGGAGGGAAGGAAGGAAGGAAGGAAGGAAGGAAGGAAGGAAGGAAGGAAGGAAGGAAGGAGGAAGGAATGAAGGAAAGAAGGAAGGAATGGAGGGAGGGAGGAAGGAAGGAAGGAAGGAAGGAAGGAAGGAAGGAAGGAAGGAAGGAAGGAAGGAGAAAAAAGAAGGAGGAAGGAATGAAGGAAAGAAGGAAGGAATGGAGGGAGGGAGGGAGGAAGGAAGGAAGGAAGGAAGGAAGGAAGGAAGGAAGGAAGGAAGAGGGGAGGAGAGAAAAGGGGAAAGGAGGGTAGGGCAAAGGAAGGGGAGGAGAAAGAAGAGGAAGGGACAGGAGGGGAGGAGAGGGGAGGGGAATGGGGAGAAGAGCTTATTCAGAGTCTGGCAAGCTGAGAAGATGGCAGATGGTAGACTCCAATGGTCCCCAAATAGCCATCATGTTCTCAGGCTGGAGCTTGGAGGTTGTACAGGGCTGACTGGGGAAGCAAGTTCTAAGTTGATGGCATTGACCAAGCAGGGCGATCTGACCAGAGGCTGCATGGCTGGCATCCCAGCTGCCGGGCCCGTGGAGGAGAGCGATCTGTTCTCAGTGACACTGGCAGGCCGTCACCTCCCCCAGGGTCCCCCAAGAACCCAGACCTCTTCACATGTCCCATGGTTGCCAATTCCATGGGGTACATCTTAATCTAGCCCTGCCAGAGGGGCAAGAGGGAAGGTAAACACAGGTAGCACACTGTGTTACCAGGAGGCTGACCCAGGAACCAGGCTGTCCCGGGAAAGCAACTTTCTTCCTTTTCTTTTTCTCTTTTCTATTGAGGGCTGGAGTGACAGCACAGCGGTAGGGCATTTGCCTTGCACGCGGCCATCCCGGCCGACCCAGGCTCCATTCCTCTGCCCCTCTCAGAGAGCCCGGCAAGCCACGGAGAGTATCTCACCCGCACGGCAAAGCCTGGCAAGATACCCGTGACACATTCGATATGCCAAACACAGTAAGTGTCACAATGGAGACGTTACTGGGCCCCCCTCGAGCAAATCGGTGAACAACGGGAGGACAATGACAGTGATTTTCTACTGAAGCAAGATAGGTTGCTGTTGTTGTTGTTGTTGGTTTGGGTTTTATTTTGTTTTTTATTGAACCATTATGCGATACACAGTCACAAAGCTGTTCAAGATTGGGTTTCAGCCATACAGTGTTCCAATCGCCATCCCTCCACTGGTGTATATTTCCCACCACCAGTGTCCTCAGTTTCCCTCCCACCACCCTCCCCGTAGCTGTCTCTATGGCAGTCACTTTCTTTCTCTGTGTCTCTGTGTCTCTCTCTCTATCTCTATCTCTCTCTGCACCTCTTTGTCTCTTTCTCTCTCTGTCTCTCTCTCCCCCCCCCCCCGCCTCGCCTTTTGGGCACTATGGTTTGCAATACAGATAACTAAGAGGTTATCCAGTTTGTTCCTTTACCTATTTTCAGCACGCTGTTCTTATCCAAAGTGATCATTTCCAACTCTCTTTGTCATGGTGGTGCCTTCTCTATCCCAGTTGCCTCCACCCTCAGCACTTGAGGCAGGCTTCCAACCATGGACCAATCCTCCAGGCCTTGAAGCAGGGTAGATTTTGCTTTGTTTTGCTTTTTTACCAAAGCAAAATCATTTTTACTGAAACTTATGTAGAAAGATGAGAAGGGAGAGAAAAATAAGGAAAGATGTATTCAAGGGAGAACACGGGCTTGAAGGAAACCTTCTGTTTCTGAGTCTGGTCTACCACCACGTAGAGCTGGACTGCCCCTATGTGCGAAGAGTCTACAGAAACCGCCCTGTCCACTCCAGACTTCGGGGAACTTGTGTCCTTCACACAAAAGTGCTTGCGAGAAGCCAAGGAGAGGCCTCATGCTGGCAGCGTGCCCCTGTGCCCACCAACTACACATACAGAAAGACACCCAGGCTGCAGATGTGCATGTGAAAAAGAAACACACTGGCCTGCCCCTTCCTCTCCCCAAACCCAGGCCTGCGGCTTCCTGCCTGGCGTCAGCCTGGTAATCCCAGGGCAGGGCATCCAAATCTTGACATGCCCAGCCCACTTCTGGAAGAGGGAATTTTCCCCAAACCCTTTCACAACTCCTCGTTGGAATCTTTCCTCCCGGTGGGGTAGGGTAGGAGGTAGCTTTGGGTTCAAAGCTGGAAATGGTCTGGAGGTGAACAAAGTCAGGATTCAACTGGGGTCAGCCACATGCAAGAAAAGTCCCTTGCCTCTGTGCTAGCTCTCAGCCCCCACCCGGAAAGCTGTGCTGGTGACGCTGTGCTGAGTTGAATGGGTCCTTCCTGGCAGTTGCTCTCCCGCTCTCTCTGCAACACGGGCGTCCAGCCTGTGTCCAGCACTGCTGAGCCTCCTTCTCTAAGTCTTGGGGGGGGACCAATGACTCTGTCATCAATCCACAAGGAATGATGCTTGAAGACTTGGAGGGGAGGCCCAGCAGCTAATAAGAGATTCTGTGACAGATACTGGTTCCCAGAGATTCAGCTCTGTGCATGGAGAAAGGAGCGGAGAAAGCCTCCTAGAACACTGCCCTCTCCCATAGTAAGTGCTCAGTTAAAGGGAAAAGTCTTTGACTGCAGCTTTTGCTTTCTGGCCTCAGATGATCCCATTTACCGCAGGAGGGACCCTTCTCCCTATTCAGGTAACGCACAGGGTGTCCACCAAAATCTTCCTGTGAGAAACTTCCTGTAAGGAACTTTCTGTGAGGAACCCTTCATGTTGTCGTTGATCTTTCACTTTGCCTCAAGCCCTCTTGTCTCTTCTGCCCGTCAACCACCAACTGTACATTCTCATTGGTTCAATCCATACAATTTTAGCAACTTTTTTTTTGGCTTTTTGGGTCACACCCGGCCATGCACAGGGGTTACTCCTGGCTTTGCACTCAGGAATTATCTCTGGCGGTGCTCAGCGGACCATATGGGATGCTGGGAATTCAACCCGGGTCGGCCGCATGCAAGGCAAATGCCCTACCAGCTGTGCTATTGCTCCAGCCCCCATTTCTAGCAACTTTTAAGTGACCTTTTGAAGCAGTAAAAGATGCAAGGAGATTGTTGAAAAGGAACCAGGATGGACTGGAATGGACCCACAAAGCACAGCAAAGCATTAGGGATTGCTTCTTGGAAGCGAGCCATAAAACACAAAAACATTGACACAAAATGCACACCTATGCTCATTTCATTTTTGTTTTCTTTTCTTTTTGGGTCACACCCAGCAATTCACAGGGGTTACTCCTGGCTCATACACTCAGGAATTATTCCTGGCGGTGCTCGAGGAACCCTATAGGATGCTGGGAATCGAACCCAGGATCGACTGCATGTAAGGCAAACGCCCTCCCCGCTGTGCTGCCACTCCAGCCTCTCCTATGTTCATTTTAATGCTCAGGAAAACAGCCAGGACCTGGAGAAAACTCAAACATCCAAAGAGAAACGGGCAGAGAACAAAACAAAAGTATTTCACCTATAGGACGATGAAATACTATGCAACTGTAAGGTAAGATGAAATCATTTTTGCTTTCAGTTTGCTGAAATGTGGATGGAATGAGAGGGAATCATGTTCAGGCAAGTTATCCGTGATGTATTCGATATGCCAAACACAGTAACAACAAAGTCTCCAATGGAGACGTTACTGGGCCCGCTCGAGCAAATCGATGAACAACGGGAGGACAGTGACAGTGACAGTGACATGTTCAGGAAGATACGTCAAGAGAGAGAAGGGCAAATACCAGGTGATCTCAACTATCTACAGAATAGAGACTCAAAATCAGAGAAGAGATCAACTGAATAAGGACAAGTCCATGGCAGTGGAATACAAAACCAATAATAACTTAAAAAATAATATTAAGTGGTTAAATGTTGCTCTCATGGGAGCCCCTGAGTTTCTTTCCAGGCTGAGAAGGGAGAGCACAATTCAAGTACAAGCCGAGTGCAATGCTGAAAAGAACTTGTCAACAGCTCTAGCCTCTCATGCTCAGTGCTTGCTTCCTGCTTAATTTCACTGAATTCCCCAGCATGAGAGCAAGTAAAACGTCATGCAGTTCCTTTCATTCCCCCCAACAAGCAGCAAACCCACTGAAACTCAGCTGGAGTTAGAACTTGACCTTGAAAGAAATGTAGATGGATTGACAGGATTCTGGCGGGTTTCCTCCCTGTTTGCAAAATGAGGGGTCCACTTTCCGTGGGGGCAAGTCTGAAAACATACAGCCTTTCATGGGACTTCTAATTTGTCAATGCCATTCATATTGTGAAAACAAGTATGGGGTAGAAATAACAGTTCCACTTGTTCTAGAAAGCCAACCGAGGAAAGAAGTTCAGTCTTCATGGCAAATTAAGGGGCAGGCTTTTATCTAATTACGTTTTCTATGATTTTAAAATTCTATTTCCTCGCTGGGGCCCCTTGGAGGGGAGCGGGTTGAACTTTCCTCCCCGCCCCGACCAGGGCTTCGGCAGCTGAAGACCTCCAGGACCAGCCACCACCAAGCTGAGACCACTCTCCGCACACCTGAAGGTACTGGCAGAGGAACAAAGGCAAGCGGGACCCGGGTCCGAGATCTCCAAGTCTACTCGGATCGGAGCTGAGCATCCTCCACCCAGATCCTCCGAATTCCAGTAGACGGGGGTCACACCCACCAACTGGCCCCCTGGCGCCGTGTAATCCCATCAACGGCCAAGACTCAGAGACTATAAAACCCAGCTCCCGGAAGTGCACGGCCGCAATATCTTATTATGACATCTTATTATCTCATTCCTACTTTGGACAAACTGGCAGGCTACCGAATGTAGCCTGCCCACACGGAAGAGTCTGGCAAACTCCCCGTGGCGTACCCAATATGCCAAATACCAATGATGGGTCTCATTCTCCTAAAGAGCCTTAAATATAATCTCAGGGCTAGGATGAAGGAGACGTTACTGGGGCCTGCTCGAGGCAATCGACGAATAACAGGATGGTCGTGATTCATGATTCGTGATTCTATTTCCTTTAAACTCTTCTTCACTGCTAACTGGAATTCTTTCTGAAACATGAAAGAAATTTCTTTTATTTTTTGTTTTTGTTGTTATTTATTATTTTGTTATTATTATTATTATTATTATAAAGTAACAATAAAAATTTTGAGCCACACCTGGCTGTGCTCTGGGCTTAGTCCTGACTCTGTATTCAGAGGTCACTCCTGGCAGGGGCTCAAGGTGCCAGGGATCAAACCCGGTTAGATGCGTACAAGAGAAATGCCTTGACCTACCTCTAACCCTCAGATCTTGTCCAGCGTGATCATTCCCAGCTATTATTGTCATACTGGTCCCTTCACTATCTTTCCTACCCTCAGCCCCACACACACTTGTGGTTGATTTCCAATCGCTGGCATAGGTCTTTTCTGAAGAGTGTGTTGGGCTCTTGGGGTAGACACCAAGAAGTGAAGTCACTGAGTCATACAAAAGCTCACTTCTTAGTTTTATGAGAAGTGTCCATATTGTTTTCCAAAGGGTTTTTTTTTTAAACTAGGATGACTAGGGTTAGTAAATGCTTAACGGTCCTTGCTGGGAGTGACCAACTTTTGGTTGCACACACCTGGCTTTGTGCTGCAGTTCACACATTCTGCTACGGCACCATGGGAGATGGCACCGACCAACGCCCAGGCTCCTGCTTTCAAAGCAGATGCTTTCAGTCACCAACGCCTCCTCCGGGACTCTTGATCATTTTCTAATTTACAGATGTAATGCTTAATAAAGAATAAAAGAGAAGGAAATAATTCAAACTCCCAGAGAAGGAAATCAAAGTAGAAAAATTCTGGGGCCAGAGAGACAGCACAGCAGGTAGGGCATTTGCCTCGCTCATGGCCCACCTGAGTTCGATCCCCGGAACCCCATGTGATGCCCAAGCCCGCCAAGAATGATCTCTGATTGCAGAGCCAGAATAGCCCTGAGCACCACCAGCGTAGCCCTCTCTCCGCAAATAAAAAAATTCTGTATTGATAACAATTGTTCCTCTTAGAGAAATGCTCTCGGCCACGGGAACTGGGACCACTGCTGACCCACAGGTGTAGAAAGGTTAGGGGCTTAGTGAATGGGGAACGTGAGACGCAAAGATGCACTTTAGAAGTTCAGAAGATGAACTTGAGGTACCAATTCTAACCACATATGAAAATAGACACAGCATAGAGGTCTCCTTCAGATGACTTGGGCCGGACTTTGCAAAGATGAAAGGATTTCACTGAGTTCAGAAGGGAGAAGACAAGGTTGCCATCAGCGGGAGCAAGTTGAGTTCATTTTATTTTCACACGCAAATATGGTGATTAATTCAGTTTGCTCCGTCAGCATGGCTTCTGAATAGGATCTCCAGGGGTGTCCACTGTGGAACATTGAATGAGGAAGCCTTGCAGAATTCTGCCCGCCCCTCCCAGGTGCTGAAAGGGTGTTCAATCCTCTCCTCCAGAGAACAGCCCATTGTTCCTCTGGGGAGACCAAGTTCATGGGGGTATAAACTGAAAAATTCTCAACTGTCCTAGTCCAGGTCCAAGAAATCACACCTGTAGTCTCTTATTTCAAAAAAAATTTTAATTACATTTTGGGTGACAGATTATAATTGAGTCCACATTTCTGATATTGACACAGTTACTGCACACCAGGCCACTGAAACGCTCATGACCCGCCTGCTCCATCCCTATATCCACAGTGGTCCAACATGCGTCCCTACCCCCCACTATTTGTTAAATGACAGTCAAAATTTGGATGCATATTGTTACTTGCCACTTGCCCCTCTCTTACCGAACCCTGTGACCTGGAAAGTGTGCACAGCAGGGCTATGCAGGGTATGTTATCTTCCCTAGCCATCCCATGACCAGTAACGGAGGGTGACAAGCTTAGCGTTAAGCAGAGAAGCCTGGATAATTCACTGCAAAGGCAAGTTCAGTTGCTCTTGCCTCTCAAAATTCAAAGAACCTTGGATAAATCTGGAGTAAGACAAGACAACAAGAGTTTCTCAGACTCGGGCAGTTGAGAAGGGTTGGACTCGGTGACACCATGATAAAAACTGTCATCTCACTGCAAGAAATCATGCCTGGGGCCTCCTTTCATTCTTCTTGAACACTGCATGAACCTCGTAGGAGCTCGTTCTGGATTACAGAAGCAGGCAGCTCCCTCAGCGATCCCCATTCTTAGTCAGGCTGTGAATGGTCTCGCTCACATTCACATGTCCTCACTCCTCCCCAACACTCTTCTCCAACTTGTCCTCAGTTACTTTCTGTCTTCTCTTCTCCGCCATGGCAGATTCCTGACATTCTTCAATTCTCAAGGTAGAAAAACAGATAATTATCCCACTGGAAGTCAAGGGGTAGATGGGTGGGTGAATGGAAGGATAGGTGGTTGAGTGGATGGTAAAATGAATGGATTCATGGATGGTTGGGTGGGTGGCTGACAGACGGACAAATAGCTGGATGGGTGGGTGGATGGATGGATGGATGGATGGATGGATGGATGGATGATGGATGATGGATGGATGGATGGATGGATGGATGGATGGATGGATGGGAGCGTGGGTGGGTGGATGGATGGATGGATGGATGCGTGGATGGATGGATGGATGGATGGATGGATGGATACGTGGATGGATGGATACGTGGATGGATGGATGGATGGATGGATGGATGGATGGATGGATGGATGCGTGGATGGGTGGCTGGATGGATGGATGGGTCAATGGATGAAGAGATGGGTGGCTGGATGGATGGATGGGCCAATGGATGAATAGATGGGTGGATGGGTGCTGGATAACATTTGGTTTGTCCTTGCTCCTCCCGCAGGGAGCTTAGGTTTATTGAGTTGCACCCATCACAGTGCTCCTGAGGCACACCCAATTCCATAAGGCACTCCTAAACCCTAGATTGCTTTTCTCTTTCCTTTATGTCCTTTGCATAGTTTGCTTTAGAGCAATATCCTTTTTGTATAGACACAGGAAGACAGTTGGTGCTGTGCTTTTGTAACATGAGAGTTAACTGACTATGAATAATATTTTCTCCTGGGAATCCATGGGCTGGAGCGATAGCACAGTGGGTAGGGCGTTCGCCTTACAAGCGGCCAACATGGCCGACCCGAGTTCGATTCCTCCACCCCTCTCAGAGAGCCCGGCAAGCTACCGAGAGTATTGGATATGCCAGACACAGTAACAACAAAGTCTCCAATGGAGACGTTACTGGGCCCGCTCGAGCAAATCGACGATCAACGGGAGGGCCGTTACCTTTACCTTACACCTTACCTTACCTGGGAATCCATCATATTTACTTGACTTAAGCCTCTGTTGCCCTTACTTCCTAACACCCCCAAAAGGAGGGTCAAGGCGAGGGATGGGATGGACCCAGGGCAAGCCATAAGCTACCCTGGCATGGAAAAGGGACAGATTAAGAAGCATAAGATGTATACTTTAAGAGCATGGTCATGGAACAAACTCTGTCCTGATCCAAAAAGAAATAGCTGAATAAAGACCCTGCTGGGGTGGGGGGGGGAGTGGTAGGAAAGACTAACTTGGCCTGAGAACTGTAGTCTGGGATACACATAGATGTCCCCAGGAAGTGCCACCCTTTAAGCTTAATATATCTCTGTATTCATACAAAATGACTAGAAATAAATGGATACTAGCCAAGGAAAGGAGAAAGCAATACATGGAATCTTATATGGAATCCCGCCCTTGAGCAGATCTCCTAATAATCAAGGGTGCTGAATCCCCACATGAATTTTTGTCCTTGAGTTAATCTCCTAGAACTTCCCCTGAAGGAAGGGTTGTACATCTGTTTTATTGTTATGATAATGTTCAACCACATCTATGTGTACTGCCACCCTTCACGATTTCTACATAACTAACAACTAACACTGTGAGAAGGGAGAATAAACCGTCATCGATTCCCAACCAGCCTGTGGCTCCATTCCTTCGTTCCTCATTCCTTCATTTGTCTGTCTCCTCAGCCAGCCTGGGGAGGCAGTTCTTGGCCACTGAACGCACCCATGCTTGAACCCACAGATGGGTGTATGGATAAAGGATGGATGGAGAGATAATAGGCCAGCAGATGGACAAACATTATCGACACAGCTTGATCCCAATATTTCTCGTGTGATTTGCTAACAAGAGTTTTACTCGCCATGAGTTTACTCTAGGTCCAACTACTCTGGATTCTTAAAAGAAACGTCAGTTCCAGCCTTCAGGGGTGCCCTATCAAACCCCAAATCCTGGGGCTCCAGGATCAAGCCATTTCCATGGGTCAGCACCCCAAAAGGAGACTTCTGGAACAAAAGGAGCAATTGTGCTACCCAAAAGGCCTTTATCTGACAATGCAGGTCTGTTAAAAAAAAAAATCCCAGGTGCCACCCATTTCTCCCATACCACCTGCAGACTCTGCCAGCCTCTGTCCATACACTCAACATCCACGGAAGACGAGGAAGATGAGGATGACGTGGCCTGGAAAAACATACAAAGCACTAATTGCTCCACACTTGTTTTCAGTATTTTCTTCAGTACTTGTTTTCAGGGACACCGGTGGAATTTTCACTGCCAGCTGCTTTCCAGTCCCAAACGGCAGGGGCCCCTCTGTTCCCCAAGAGGAACTTAGCAAAGATCCCAGCCCTCTATCTCTCTGTGAGGGCTCACCCTCAGTACAGTCTCTATTCCTGGAGCTCCGCCATTTACTTTTGTTTGATTTGGGGGCCACACCAGATGATGATCAGTGCTGAACACTATAAACTCTGCTCTTCAGAGATTGCTCCTGGCAGTGCTTGGGGGACCATATGAAGTTCCAGCGATGCATGCAAGTACCCTACCTACTGTGTTATCTCTCCTGTCACTGTCCTCCCGTTGTTCATCGATTTGCTCGAGTGGGCCCAGTAACGTCTCCATTGGAGACTCCATTGGAGACTTTGTTGTTACTGTGTTTGGCATATCGAATACATCACGGGTAGCTTGCCAGACTCTGCCGTTCGGGCGAGATGCTCTCGGTAGCTTGCCGGGCTCTCCGAGAGGGGCGGAGGAATCGAACTCGGGTCGGCCATGTTGGCTGCGTGCAAGGCAAACGCCCTACCGCTGTGCTATCGCTCCAGCCCAGTCCCTAAAATTCTTGTCTTCTTGTTGTTGTTGAGCCAAATATTTTATTTTTAAATTGCCATCCACATAGGTAGACTTTTTAATTTTTTCACAATAGTACAATACTATCTCATTCTTATTTTGGACAACCTGGCAGGCTACTGAATGTAACCTGCCCACACGGCAGAGTCTGGCAAACCCCCCGTTGTGTACCCAATATGCCAAATACCAGTAACAATGATGGGTCTCGTTCTCCTAATCCTGAAAGAGCCTTGAATATGGCACCTTTGAAAATGTCAGGGTTAGAGCGAAGAAGACGTCACTGGTGCCTGCTCGAGGCAATCAACGAACAACAGGATGATCGTGATCATGATCATGAGTACAACACTACTGTGTTATATTTACAGTGCTGCTCCCTCATTCCACCCTCAGGGCACCAGGATGCCACCCCCATTAGCCCCTGGTCCCTCCCCAGTCCCCTCCACTATAGTCCTGCTGACTGTCTCCATTGGGGACTGAATTTTTGTTTTATTTCTTTGCAGGGCACCACTCAGTTCTGAGAAGAGATGAAATCGTGGCTGCACCCTAGATGAAACTAGAAGAGGTTTCATCCTCACTTGAAAGAAACAGAAGGACAAAGACAAACACCAGCCATTCTTTGGTTCTTAATGGAGGTGTTAAGTAGATTTCCCAGGTCCCCAGGGGCAGGCAGTGTGGTGCTCACCTTCTCTTCAGGTGTGGAGGCTGCCTCTGTGGTTTCCAGGTAGAGGGGAAATGAGGCTTATACCCGAAACCCAACCATGAGTTGCTTTGTCATTTCACAGTGATTCAATTTTTAAAAAATTAAAAAGATGGGGCTGGAGCAATAGCACAGCCGGTAGGGCATTTGCCTTGCACATGGCCGACACGGGTTCTATTCTCAGTATCCCATACTGTCCCCCGAGCACCGTCAGGAGAAATTCCTGAGTGCAGAGCCAGGAGAAAGGCCTGAGCATCGCTGGATGTGACCCCAAAAAGCAAAAATAAATAAATAAATAAAAAGGAATTGTGAAACGCAGCCCTGTTTGGGGGGCTATGACATGGCAGTGCCGGGCTTCCCTAGGTGAGAGGGGGCCCGGGTACCCTGGCAAGCCCTGGGCATATGCCCTAACGGTTCCACCAAGAGCCTCCAGCCTCCCTTCAAACCCATGTCTTCCCTTCCCACATCTGAGGGTTCCAACTGCAACCCTCTAAGGAAGCTTGAACCAATAACTCATTCAGGGGCTCCCGAGACGACGCTTCCGATCTGGGTCACACACATTATCAACACCTCCGTTAGCCAGAAAGCCAGCTCGAGGAGGAGGGTGGGGGTCTGGAAAGGCAAAGACCTCCTTCGCCACGGAGAATTTTTTTTCTTTGACTATTTATTTTTATTTTTATTAGTGAAACACCATGAGGTATAGTTGTAGACTTAAAAATTTTTGTGCTTGGGTTTCAATTATACAGTGATCAAATACCCATTCCTCCAGCAGTGCCCATTTTCCACCACCACGGATCCCAGTATCCCTCTCACCCCCATCCCACCCTGCCTCTGCTCGCCACGGAGAATTTACGTAAGTGAAAAAGAGCTGGGGACGTGGGAGAAGCCAACGGGCCTTTCCGACCCTGGGCAGGCCAGGTGGCACTCACCTGTGGTGTCTGGAGAAGGAACGCCGTGTGGGCAGAAGACCTGCCCCTCGCAACCTCACTTAGACTCTGCGGCCACCCTGCGCCCTCACCCCGGCCCTCCCCGGGCTGGGTCTCCTGCACAGAAGAGGCCTTTGCTGGCTCCTGTCCTGTCCAGCTCCAGCGCTTCTGGGCCCAGTCATCAGGAAGGCCCCAGGGAAACAGGCCTTCAGGCTGCGTTCTCACCAGCTGCCTTCTGGAGGGCAGTGAACGCCCAAGAAGGGTACGTCCTCCACCCCCCAAAGGGCCCCATTACCCCAGCTCGCTCCCAAGCCCCACAGGCAATCTCCAAACGCGGTCATTTTCCACCCAAGAGAAAAATAAATCATGGAGCTGGGGGAGGGGGCCGGGTGGGGTCCTCATTCCGCTGGGAGTTCGTCGAATGCCTCCTGCACCGCCCGGGCACAGATAAGAGAGGAGTGTGTACGTTCCCGACACAAATGGTGGAAAGTAGTAAAATAAACATCAGAGGTGAGCTCCCAGTGCTCGGGGCTGCGGGGACTGAGCGCAACAAAGGCAGGAAAAGCAGCCTGGAAGGGCACCGGGTTGGAAGCACACCCTTCCCGGAGGACGAGGTGGCCCCTCTCTGGACGCGGGACGCCAGCGAGGCGTCAGACCCAACCAACGGACCCGGGTGGAGAAAGATGCCCCCGCGCCCGGGCCGCGTCTACGACACCGGTACCATCAAATCCATGAAAGCGCAAGGCAGGGCTGGACCCGGCCCGCCCCCGGGGACACGCCCTCCCCGTCGCAAGCAGCCACCGCTGGATGCGGCCCCGCCTGCGTCTGGAGGCCCCGGGTACGCCGCGGTCACCGCCACCCCCACCCCCACCCCAAGCAACCAGCCAGGTAAAGGAAAACAGCCAGACGGGCCAAAGAAACGGGGAACTCAAACTCCCTGGGTGATGCAGAATCGGGGTGATCGGGAAAGGGGTGCACCGACAACCTTGAATCCAGGGCTTTGCTTATGTATTTACTTATTTTTTTAAGGGGGACTGAGGGGCGACGACAAAGCTCTCCAGGGAGCTGAGGTCCCGGGGAGCGAGACGCGACGCGCGGTCGGCGGCTGCCGCGCGGAGCGCACCTTGTTGGCAGCCGCGCCAGGCTCTGCCTGCCCGGCCCAGGGAGCCAACGCCCGGCGGGGATCGCCGTGGCAGGCCGCGGACCGGTGCCAACTCCCGACTGCCGCGGGCACGGCCCGTCCAGGTGTCCCCTAGAGGGGTCCCACTCTCGCCACGCCCGCCCGCCGCCCGCCCCCGGCCGGCCGGGGCGCGTCCCGGGCCGCGGCGGGCCCGCGGGGCGCTCGCACCTGAGCCCGGGAGCGGGCGGGCCCCCCGCGCTCCCGCACCCCCAAACCCCGCACACACCCCCGGCCGCTCGCGCGCGCGCTCCCCATTGGCCGACGGGGCGGGGCGGGGCCGGGCCGGGCCCAAACAAACAACCTGCGCCCGGCGCCCGGCCCGTCGCGCCGCCGCCGCTGCGTGGCCTGGGTCGGGTGCGCGCGGGCCGGGGCGCCGCGGGCACCTGGCCACCTCATCTCCCCCACCCCCACCCCACCCCACCCACCACCGCGCCCACCCCCACCCGTCGAGCGGCCGGGCCCAGGCTCCGCCCCCGCCGAGCCGCCGCGGGGTTATATTGGGCCGGGTCGAAGTGGAGGCGAGACTGCGCCGCGGCGGGCAGCGCGGAGATGCTGCTGGCCCGCTGGCCGGCGGCGGGGAGGCAGCTGCTGGCGCCACGGCCTCGGGGACTCGGCTGCGCGGGCGCTCGCGGCTGAAGCGTCGGACCCCTCCCCCGCCAGGGGACACCGCGCACCCCCAGGACGCCTGCCAGGCGGGACGGGGGACCCCCTCCCGTCCTCCTCCTCCTCCTCCTCCTCCTGCTGCTGCTCCTCCTGCTTGCTCCTCCTCGCCGGCACGGAGAGCAGATGCGCGCGCTCCTTCCCGCCGCCGGGACAGCGCAGGGCAGCCGAGGGGGGACCGTCGCGCCTCCGCCGCGCGCCTTCGCCCCGGAGCCTCTGAGCCTCGAACCCCGGCCGGCGCCCCGCCCGCGCCTCCCGCTGCGGCGGCGCGCGCAGTTCCCCCACTAAGCACGACCCCTCCGAGGAACCGCCGCGGCGCCGGAGCAGGACCCCGCCGCGGCCCACGGACCGTCTCCCGCCAGAGGACCCCGAGCCGAGCCGGGCCCCGGGGGCGCCCGGCCAGGACCCCGGCGCGGGGAGCGCCCCCCGCCGGCCCGCGCGCCAGACGTCGGTGCGGCGCCCGCCCGGGACGGGCATGAAGCTGGAGGTGTTCGCGCCGCGCGCGGCCGCGCCGCCCGGGGACCAGCCGGGGGCCGGGCCGGAGGGGGTCCCCGGCGGCGGCGCGGGGGACGCGTCCTCGCCGCTGTCGGCCGCCGGCGACGACTCGCTGGGCTCGGACGGCGACTGCGCCGCCAACAGCCCCGCGCCGGGCGCCGGGGAGCCGGCGGGAGGCGGCGATCGGGACGCGGGCGGCGAGCCGGACGACGACGAGGAGGTGGAGGAAGAGGAGGAGGAGGAGGAGGAGGAAGAGGAGGAGGAGGAGGAGAGCGCGGCGGGCTCGGCGTTGGCGTTGGCGGCGGCCGGGCCGGGCGCGGCGGCGGGCACCGCGGGCAGCGGGGGCGCGGCGGGGCCCGGCGCGGCGGGGGGCGCGGGGCCCGGCGAGGGGGGCGCGCGCGGCAAGCCGTACACGCGGCGGCCCAAGCCCCCCTACTCGTACATCGCGCTCATCGCCATGGCCATCCGCGACTCGGCCGGCGGCCGCCTGACGCTGGCCGAGATCAACGAGTACCTCATGGGCAAGTTCCCCTTCTTCCGCGGCAGCTACACGGGCTGGCGCAACTCGGTGCGCCACAACCTCTCGCTCAACGACTGCTTCGTCAAGGTGCTGCGCGACCCGTCGCGGCCCTGGGGCAAGGACAACTACTGGATGCTCAACCCCAACAGCGAGTACACCTTCGCCGACGGCGTGTTCCGGCGCCGCCGCAAGCGGCTGAGCCAGCGCGCGCCCCCCGCGCCGGGTCCCGCGCCGGGCCCCGACGACGCGCCGGGCCCCGCGCCCTCCGGTGCCGGTGCCGGTGCCGGTGCCGGTGCCGCCGCCCCGGCCTCGCCCCGCGCGCGCTCGCCCGGCCGCCCCGAGGGTCGCGGCAGCCCGGCGGGCAAGTTCTCCAGCTCCTTTGCCATCGACAGCATCCTCAGCAAGCCGTTCCGCAGCCGCCGCGCGCCCGCCTGGACCGCGCCCCCGCTGCCCGCCTACCCCGCGCTGCTGCCCGGCGCGCCCCCCGGCGCGCCCCTGCTGCCGCTGTGCGCCTACGGCGCGGCCGAGCCGGCGCTGCTGGGGAGCGCGCGGGGCCCCGACGCGCCCCCGCCGCCGCCGCCGCCGCCGCTGCTCTTCTCGCCCGTCGTCGCGGCCGCCGGCCCGGCCAAGCCTTTCCGCGGCCCGGCGGGCGGCGGCGCCGCGCCCCTGTACTGCCCCCTCCGGCTGCCCGCGGCCCTGCAGGCGGCGGTGACCGGTGGCCCCGGCCCGCACCTGTCCTACCCCGTGGAGACGCTCCTGGCCTGAGCGCGCCCCGCGCCGCCGCCGCCGTCGGGGAAGCGGCCGGGCCGCGGGTGGGGCTTTGCACTTTGTCCCCAGTTCAAGAGACTTGAAGCTCGCGCGGGGAAAACCGCCACTCAACGTGCCTTTCGGTGAAAACGTGTTTTGTTCTGTTTTTTGCTCTCGCTCTCTCTTTCGGAAACTCTGTCCCGGATTTCCTCCTTGGTCTTGGACGACCTGACAGGGCACCAAAGCGATGCTCTTCCCCGCTCCTTCCCGGCCCACTGGGCCTCTCTCCTCCTGTTCAGGCCCCTCCGATTCTCATGCCGTTTTGTGGTTTTTTGTTTTTTTTTAATTGGACCGTCCATAAATGCCATTTACACCCCCCCCAACCCGAAAAATCAGGGAACCGTTCCAGATGATAAGTGATATGACTACTGTTTGGGCCTCACCGCCCCCCACCCCCGACGTGTACGTATGTGGCATTCACCGGTATGACTGCGTGTGAGAGAGGGGTCAGGAGAAGTCCTCGCCCTTTCTCTGCTATTGACCAATGCTTCACTGTGCCAAAAATATAAAATAGATGATATATATATGCAGTTGGGTTTTGTAATTAAATTATTTATATATTTTTGGAACCTGGATTGGAAATGTTGCGGGCAACGGGAGACAGCTTTATATTCGTGGTTCGTGGATCGCTCCTCTGCGGTCTCTGAACGAGTTCTTTAAAGTTCACATGACTCTGTGTGTGTGTGTGTGTGTGTGTGTGTGTGTGTGTATGTGGGGTGCCGGGACCGTCGCCACGGGAAAGCGAGTGTGATTTTTTTTATTTTTTAATATTATTTTATTTGTGTCTGTGTACATATTCCTGTATAAATTTTATGAACCCCAGGCATAGTGCTTATTTTTTAATAAAACTTATCATTGACTTTAGCCCTTGGTGGTGATGGTGATGGGCTGGAGATAGAGAGGTGGGGGGTGTGGGGGGATCCGGTTCCATGTTGAAGTTATGATTTTCGAGAAACTTCTTTGGGAGGTCAAAATAGCTTCCTGAATATTCCATCTTTCTATCGGTTTCCTCCCCTGGCTAACTGCCGTTCAAGGCACTTGATTAAGTTTCAGATATCTGTCAGAGCACACTCACTTAAGAGATAACAGAATAAGTAACAGTGAGGGCCTTCTGGGACCCCAAATCCGAGACGGCATAAATCAGGTTACTCACCAGCCTACCGGTGATACGGACTTGATTCTGATTGGTGGCTCCCAAAAGCTGGTCCTTTTGAACATCACAACATGGGAACACAGCTAGGACTCCTCTGGG
Organism: Sorex fumeus; assembly: GCF_029834395.1. Taxonomy (NCBI): domain Eukaryota; kingdom Metazoa; phylum Chordata; class Mammalia; order Eulipotyphla; family Soricidae; genus Sorex; species Sorex fumeus. The sequence continues at coordinate 890,558 of NW_026606232.1, forward strand.
CTGATTTAAGAACTATGGGAGGACCCCAAGAGATAGTACAGGGGTTAAGGCACTGACCTTGCACGAGGCCCACCCTGGCTGGAATATGGTTCCCTGGGCACCACTTGGAGAGACCCCTGAGCACAGAGCAAGGAGTAAGCCCTGAGCCGGTGTGTCTTCAAAACAAACCAACAACAACACAACACAACAAAACAAAAAGCTTGAAAGTTGGGAGTTTGGGTCAAACACCAAACTTTTAAAGATTAGAGAAAACTCCTTTGGGAGTCAAGCAATCCCTCCTTAGTGGTTCTCAACCCATCCCTTTGCAGGAGAATGTTATCTGCAGAGCTGGGGCTCCCGGGTTGTTCCTGGGCTGAGGCCATCACCTCCCACGGGTGGGGAACAATGTTCCCTGTGGGGAATGGAAGGCTTTGATGGGAGGAAGCTGCACCTGCCTCTGCAAAGCTGGAGACCTGGGGGTGCTTCAACAATTCACGGCCTGCGCGCAGAAAACATCAAACGGGCAGGAACCGTGGGCGGTGTCCGGCGGCTTGTTCCCGCACTTCCTGGGTACGTGGTACCTCGTCTGTCCGAGAGGAGGTGGTTCAGGTTCTGGAAGTTGAAGGTAGGGGGTGGGGGTGGAGGCGGAATTGGGACCCGCAGCCCCTGGGGGCAGGCAGGAGGGGGAAGTCACTGGCCCGGCCTGGCTAGCAGGTGATAGGGCTCCGCGGGAGATGAGTGCTACCTGCTGACGTCCACCGTGGAGGTGCAAAGGTTGAATTTGGACAAAAGCTAGACATGGAAAGGGGTCTTGGCAGCTTCCTGGCCGATAATCAGACCGAGATAAAACTGGAGCAATTCGGGGAGGGAGCCGGTCCCAAGCCGAGGCGGTCTCGCTTTTTTCTAGAAAACTCCCGCAGAGGTGAAGGAAGTTTGGGCTCCCCCCCAACAAGGCCCGTGCGACCTGAGCTTCGTCTCCACCACGAAGTATCCCCGTGGAAGGACCCAGAAACCGCTTTGTAAAATTCGTTTCCGTGTTTTCAAAGCTCAGCTCTTCTCCCCAGTCCCCCAAATCCCTTCTAAAGAGCCACGGATGACGCTTGTCTGGGACCAACACCCCGCCCACCCCACCCCCCAACCTGGCTGCTGGCACCTCCCCGCTGCACTGGAATTTGCGAGACTTTGCTGCGGGAGACTCGGTCACACCACCCCTGTGGTCCTAGACAGCGCCCCAAAGCACCCACCCCCATTTCCCACTCTGCCCCCCCACAATCCCTTAGCCCCTGCAAGACCCAGGGCGGCTGGGGGCGGGGGGAAGCTGGGGTTAAAAGAACTCGGGGCTCCAGTCCTGAGACTGCCCACAAGAACCTGGGGACGAACCTGGGGACGCTGGCTCTCCCCTGGGCCTCCACGCACCCCTTCGGAACCTGCAGGACTGTGCGGGCCTGAGCCCCCCACCGCCAGACCTCAGCACCGCCCCTAACTCCCACCCCTACCCTCGGGCCACAGCCCCAGGCCCACCTGCGCAAACACCAAACACCCCCTCCCCCCCACTCCCCAGAGGGAGCGCAGGCCTGGGCGAGGGGCCGTGTTTGGGTAGGGAGACGCCCTTGATACCTGCTAGGTGGGCTCCAGGAGGGGGTTTTAGAAACCCACCCTTTGCCCCTCTGCCCGCCACCCCGCCCTTTGAGTGCCTGACCCACAAACCCCCCAAAAGAGAATCCGCCAGAAGGAGGTGAAAGGGCACAGGGCACCTACCAGCACCAGCCTGAGTTTTTCTTACATGGGTCCTCCACCCCTACACACCAACCCCCTGAAAGCTCCCCGCCTCCATGTCTGCCCTCAGCTGAGGGGCCAGGCCGCTCTCTGGAACTCATATTTCTCTGCAAAGAATCTGGGGCTTCCCCGAAGCTGGTGAAACTCATAGATGAGGGGGCTAGAAGACCCTGCCCAGCCTCCAGCAGGCAGCCAGGGCAGGGACTAACTCAGGAGGGCCCAGGTAAGGTTTAGCCAAGTCCCTGAGCTTAGGGGTACACAACCTTACCAAGGCTCTTTCTAGAGTGGGGAGATAGGCTGTGGTTGCCGCGGGGAGGGAAGAGAGAAAGGGAAGGAGGGAGGGAGAGAGGGAGGGCTGGAAGGGGGAGAGGGGAGAAAGACTTATCTCCAGCAAATAAAATTGAGTCCCTCCGAGGGGTGTAGAGGGGTGCATTCCCCTCCCAGTGCCCCTGTAGAGCTGGAATCACAGTGGGCTTCCCTGAGCCCACTCTTGCACATTTCCGGAGCTTGACCTTTTCTTGCAAAAACAAAAAAAAAAAAAAAAACTAACACCCCAGAGGAGTTTCCCTACATAGACCCTAGTGCCAGACCAGGTGGAAAGTCACTCCAGCTCCACTTTCCTGGTCACAAAAAGGACAAGGTTGCTCACACCAGAACCCACTTCAGCTTTGCCGAGTTGCACGCTCAGGTCCTTGTCTGGAGTGGATTGGTTCCATGGTCAGCACAGTAGAAATGACACCTGCACCTGTGTGTTCATTGCAGCACTGTTCACAATAGCCAGAATCTGGAAACAACCCGAGTGCCCGAGAACAGACGACTGCTTAAAGAAACTTGGGTATATCTACACAGTGGAATACTCTGCAGCTATTAGGAAAGATGAAGTCATGAAATTTGCTTATTAGTGGATGGACATGGCGAGTATCATGCTAAGTGAAATGAGTCAGAAAGAGAGGGGCAGACATAGGATGACTGCACTCATTTGTGGAATATAAAATATCACAGGGCTGGAGCGATAGCACAGCGGGTAGGGCGTTTGCCTTACAAGCAGCCAACATGGCTGACCCAAGTTCGATTCCTCCACCCCTCCCCGAGAGCCCGGCAAGCTACCGAGAGTATCTCGCCTGGCAAGCTCCCCGTGGTTTATTCGATATGCCAAACACAGTAACAACTGTCACGATGGAGACATCACTGAGCCCACTCGAGCAAATCGATGAACAACAGGAGAACAGTGACAGTATGAAAGTAACACCCAAGGACAGTAGAGTCTAGGGCCAGGAAGATTGTACCACGGTTGGCAGCCTGCCTCACAAACTGGGGGAGAAGACAACTGGGATAGAGAAGGGATCACTAAGTCAACGATGGTTGGAGGGATCACTCGGGATGGGAGATGTGTGCTGAAAGCAGATAAAGGACCAAAAGTGATGGCCTCCTAGTATCTGTATTGCAAACCATAATGCCCAAAAGTAGAGAGAGAGTAAGAGGGAAATTATCTGCCATAGGGGCAGGGGGAGGGGTGGGAAGAGGCGGATACTGGGGACATTGGTGGTGGAGAATGTACACTGGTGGGGGTATGTGTGTTCAATCATAGTATGACTGAAACTAAAACATGAAAGTTTTGTAACTGTAGCTCACTGTGATTCAATAAAAGAAATAAAACAAATAAATAATGTTAAAATGGACCTTGCATGTTTCTCAGTGTGGAAAAAGTCATTTCCTCTTGACTGAGTTGAAATTTACTTTTTATTTTTTTTGCACACTCAGTGATTCTCAAGGGTTACTCCTGGCTCTGCACTCAGGAATTACTCCTGTTGGTGCTCAGGGGACCATATGGGATGCCAGGGATCAAATTTGGGTAAGCCATATGCAAGGCAAACACCCTCCCCACTATACTATCGCTCTGGCATCTGGAATTTTCTTTTTCCTTATAATTCAAGAGGCAAGATCGGCAAAAGTTCATGTTTTTGTTTTGTTCATGTTCAAATGTTGCTCCTGACACTTGCCCTCTGATGCAGACGAGACAAGGGACGTGTCTAAACCTTCGTTTTTAGTGACTGACGGTCAAAATGACAACACAGAAAAACTTTTTTGAAGAAGAGTGTGACTTTCAAAAGATCCACTGGCTGGAAGTTCAGTCACCCCGCCAAGGTCCTTTCGCTGACCCGCTGGCATCCACCTTACAATCTCGGTGCTCCTCCCCGTCTTTGTCTAATTCCTCAGGCTCACACTCGCTGTGTGTTGCTTCATTCACGTCTACAGATCAGACCCCGCGAAAACCTTCGGGAAATATTTCATCCTTTCAAAGACCACAATGCTTGTCTCTTCAGGAACCAGCTTTCTAGTTCTCCAGTGAAACTAGGAAACTTGGCTGAGGCCAGAATATGATACTGTCCTCCTTTTTCATGCCACCGAATGGCCCTAATAAGTCAGTGCCTTCTAAGAAGCTCAGGGTGCTTCCAGATACTTCGTGTTCTGTCTGTGGCCAGTGGGCCAAGAAGAACAAGGGGCTCAGTCAACCCCCCACATGGAAGAGAATCACGATGACTTCCCATGCTCCTTTGTGTGTCCCACAAGCAACTCCTGGGTGGGACGTGTTCCACAATGCACGATGCCCCAAAGAGACCCCGAAGGGAGGTCCCAAGACGAAGTGATAACCAGCCACATCACTCCAGCACACCCCTCAACAACAAGTTACAGGAAGCCCCCTTCCTTTGGGAGAGATCACACAAGCACACCTGACCCCTCCCTGCATCCCGCTTCCGTAACCACAACGCGTCAGAGGGGCAGGGGAAGGTTGAGCAAACCGGACACTTTGGACCCCTCAGCAATCTGGAGCGAGATAATTATGACTTCTCGCATTTATTAGCCGAACCCTTTTGAGTAACAGCCTCAGGGAACCTTTACAAAGGCAATAAAAGCCCTCGTGGGTGAAGAGCCCAGAGCTGCCACTGGATGGGAATGACCATGAGTGGGGCGTGGGCCCTGCCTGGGCTGGCGGTGGCAGGGATGGAGGGAGGGCCCTAGCGCTTGCTTCCTCTGCAGAAACGCATCTCCATCTTCTCTGGGGTTCCAAGTAAGGTTCCACTTGGACGGAGCAAAGAAAAAGGCTGCACTCCCATGTTCTGACACAACCACAATGACTGTGTCTGAGGACTTAGTAGCCATGGCCCACTTCGGGGTCACCGCGGGGGTAAGAATGCTTCCGAAGAAAGACTCTTCCCCAAAACTCATCCACCAGCACCCCACCCACTCTGTTGCCTGACAGGGCACGTCTGAGTCATTCTGTGGAATTCTATCATAAAACTCGGTGGAGGGTTATGGAAGGGAAAGATGGAGGTGAAGGGGGGGACCAGACGGAGTGAGCACGGCTCTATTGCAAACACAGTCCCTGCCCCCTCCTAGGCTCTGTACAAGACATCTGCCGGGGGACAAAAGCAAACTAAGAGTGTCCTCAATAACAAGTCATCCTGGTACCCATCTTCCACTTCTTCGAGCTCCCTGAGCAAAGAGGTGGGGTATGGATGATGCCTTGCAGCTCAGGTCCCACACCTGAGTTCAGTTGGTGTCACAGGACCTCCTGCCACAGCAATGGCCATGCTATATTCTCGCATAAACTGGCCTTGGTTGGTTTTCCAAATCGATTGATTATAATTTTGGGAGCTGGAAAGAGTAATGGGCTGGAGCGATAGCACAGCGGTAGGGCATTTGCCTTGCGCGCAGCCAGCCCGGCCAAGCCGGGTTTGATTCCTCCGCCCCTCTCGGAGAGCCCAGCAAGCGACCGAGAGTATCTCGCCCGCACAGCAAAGCCTGGCAAGCTCCCCATGACATATCCAATATGCCAAACACAGTAACAACAAGTCTCATGATGGAGATGTTACTGGGCCCGCTCGAGCAAATTGGTGAATAACGGGAAGACCGTGGAGAGAGTAATGGCACTTGCTCCACCCACGGCTGACCCCAGTTCTATCACTGGCTCTGCAAAGCGTTCCCAAGACCCACTGGAAGTGATCCCTGAACACACAATCAGGAGTAATTCCTGGGAGTTATGGTCCCCCAATAAATTAATGTGATTTTTACAATAGCACCCATATCATTGGAGGAGGGAGGGGGGTCACCCAGCTGTCCTCAGGGCTTACCCTGACTCTGAGGACTCCTAGTAGGACCATATGGGGTGCTGGGGATTGAACCTGAGCCAGCAGCATGCAAGGCAAACCCCTTCCCTGCCACATTATATCTCCGGCCCTCCATATTTGTATTTCGTACATGCAGTGCTGGGACTCCACACCCACCACCGGAGAACCCAGAACCCTCTACCTTCATCCCGTGGTTCATGATCCCCCAACCCCTGCCCCTGGTCTCCTCAGATCACAGTTGTATTGGTCATATCTGAGACAAACTGAATTTTGGGGGGAGGGGGTTGGATTTAGGGACTCACCTGGTGGTGCTCCGGGGCTTATTCCTCATTCTGTGCTCAGGGGTCACTCCCAGAGGTGATGCAGAGACCCTATGTAGTACGAGGCACCGAGCAGGGGTCTACCTCTCAAAAGGCCTTAACCCCTGCCCTGTCTCTCCAGCCCCTAAACTGACTTACGAATGCCATGGATCACTTTCCCCTGGGCTATGGCTTCGTGCCCAAGCCACAAAGCAAATGTAGATTTCACAAAAGACGCCATCTATGGGGAGAAGTCGGGCTCCGGGACAATGGGAGCAGGCAACGAGAGACAGACGGACAGCATGACAGTGGCTTAGGAGAAGCCCTTGCCACTGGGGGTCCCTCCAGTCTGGTTTTGGGTCCCCTCTGCGCTAAAGCCAAGCTTCTTCTCTCCCTCCCCTCACTTCCTCTCTGGGCTCTTCCTGAGAATGAAAAGTGTGGTTCCCGCCAAGCACACCCAGTAGCCCAAGGCAACCTCAAGTTCAAGTCAGCAACAATGCCAGGGAGATGAGCAAGGTCCCATCAACAAACCTATGGGCACAACATCTCCTCCCTGCCAGGCTGGAGGGACCAGCCAGGTGCAAACTGGCCACTTCTGGGAAGCGTCCGTTACTCATGCGAGCAGGAGGAGGAAATCCCAGGTCCTAGCACTGTGGGTTTGGAGGTGCAAAGTAGGGGTCCCCCTCTCAGCTCAGGTCAGAAGATGCTTATTGGGGAACACAGCCACTAGACTGTCCACACTCGCTCCCGTGGACTTGGATACTGGCCTGGGCAGTTAGATGGATGGCCAGAAATAACTCAGACTCCTTCAAAATTGTGGAGGTCTCTCAGGGTTGTGTGCAGGAAAGCGGATCAGCAGACCCCCACTCAATGGTGTCCCCAAAATAGACAGCAGAGGCCAGAGCGCCCCCTCTGGTGTGTAAACAAGCCTGCCATCACCCACTCAGTCATGAACTCTAACCTGAAGGCCATGTCCATGGGCCATTAGCCAAAAGTCTACTCAGGGACGCCACTGACCCCTGGGTGAGTGTCCCCAGGATTTTGCGGTCCAGATAGTGAGGGAACCATTGGCTCTGGGTCACAGAGATTCTCCCAAGGGATCCCCATCCCAGCAGCCAATTCCATGTCGAGCACTGATTTTCAGAATTCAAGGATTGACTTCAGGATAATGAGGTCATCCTGCCAGTTAGGACAGCCATGAACCACAATGCCCAACCACTCAGGTATGACTCCCAGCTTGACTTGGCAATCGCCTGTTGTAACCGCGCCTGAGTAACATGGCTGCCCTGTGCCTTTGTTTCCCCCGCTAACAAGCTGGAAGTGGTAAGAAGAGTTAAGGGCCTTTCACTAAGTCAATGATGGTTGGAGGAATCGCTCGGGATGGGAGAGGTGTGCTGAAAATAGATAAAGAACCAAACGTCATAACCTCTCAGTATCTGTATTGCAAACCATGATGCCCAAAAGTAGAGAGGGAGTATGGAGGAAATTGTCTGCCATGGAGGCAGGGGGAGGGTTGGAAAAGGGTGTGTGTGTGGGGCGGGGGGTCATCACTTGATCACTTGATCACTTAACTTCCCGTTAACCGTCGATTTGCTCAAGTGGGCGCCAGTAACATCCCCATTTGTCCCTGTTGCGTGCTAGTGTAGCCCAATGGTGTCTGTTCGTTCTAGGAACACGAAGAGCCTCAAACCGATCGTTAAAGATCTTGATGAAGAAGTCTGACCATCTGGTAGATGGGCGGCCACGTGGTCTTTTGACATCCTGTGGAATCCAGTTGGTAACGGTCTAGTCCAGCGGTCGTCTCCAAATCTCATTACGTGTCCAGCCCATCTGATTTTTGACGCCTTGGCTAACGAGACAGTGTCCCTGATTCTTGATCATCAACGGAGGTTGGAACTCCGAATTTTTTCTCTCATTTGAGTGAAACGTGATACTCCAAGCATAGCTCTTGTGTGTGGGGGGAGGTCACATTGGGGACATTGGTGGTGAAAAATGGGTGGAGGGATGGGTGTTCAATCATTGTATCCCTGAAACTCAAACATGAAAGTTTTGTAACTGCAGCTCACTATGATTTAAAAAAAAAAAAAACATGAGTAATGGCCTTGCAAGACTCCAGTAAAAGAGAATAGAGTTGAGTTGGGGCTGAAGCGATAGCACAGCGGGTAGGGTGTTTGCCCTGAGCATTGCCAGATGTTATCCAAAAAGAAAAAAAAAGAGAGAGGGACCGGAGTGATAGTACAGCAGGTAGGGCGTTTGTCTTGCACGCGGCCAACCCAGGTTCAATCCCCAGCATCCCATATGGTCCCCCAAGCACTGCCAGGAGTAATTCCTGATGCATGAGCCAGGAGTAACTCCTGAGCATTGCTGGGTGTGACCCAAAAAAAGGGAAAAAAAGAAGAAAAAAGAGAGAGAGAGAATAGAGTTCCTGGAAGCGTCTGATACACAGAACAGCACCTGAGTCTGCACGACTTCGAGGCTGTGGTTGTTGGTTTAGGGGTGGCAGTGAGCCAGGCCCCTGAAGTGTTCATGGAGCAGCCTTTGAAGATGCTGCCTGTCCATCAGCTGGAGAGGGGCATAGGGAGAGACCCCAGACTTTGAAAGCAGTCAGTCACATTCCTGGCAGGGGTGGAGGTCCCAAGCCCCTGCCTAACTGTGACCACCGCAGCCCTGCACAGGCACCATCTTAACCCTCCAGGCATAAATGGAATATTAGATGGGGGGGAGGCGTCTTGAGACCTTTAGGATGCTGGTTCCCATAGCAACAATCCAGGAAGGGTCTCTGGGAGTAGGTGCGTTGGGTTTTGATTGCTTGTGTGCTGTGGATTGAAACCTAACCGCATACCCTCCTCCTCCCCCACGCGTCTGCAGCCTCTTGGCGAGAAGGGGTGGCCCGAAGTCACGGAGGAGCAGGGGACTTATGTGTGGGTGGTGGGCTCAGGGGGACATATCGGTCTGCCTCGGGCTCCTCCACATTCACTGGCTATGTGAGATCCCCACGCAGGGGTCTGGCCAAGCACCGTTCCACGTGTGCTTCTGTAGAACCCTCCCGTGGAACTGGCCTGGAAGACCCCGTGGGGGGCTTCCGCACTGGAACACACAAGGCTAGTTGCCTGTGGCGCATGCTCCGTAGAGCCGTCCAGGGTAAGGTAAGCAGTGTTGTGTTAATAAGAGTAATAGTAGACCTTCGCCTGTAATGATGAAATCAAATCCTCATCAATCAACTTATAATTACGATACAAATTACACAATTTCCCGAGAGGGAGACACTCCACGGGGAGGGGCGGGCACTTCAGTTCCTTTCAACTAAATTACCTGCAGTCTGATCTACAGGATTATATGATTTATGTTGCAAATCAGAGTCAGGTGGGTTTTTGCCAGCTCGCTGATCGTATCTCTCATGCCAAGAAATAGAAACCTCTAATGTTACTGATTGTGCAATTAACTTATTTGGCCTCTAAAGGAAAAATACCCAGCACACTTGGGGACGGTGGGGAGGGGGGATGAAGACACAGTAAATGGGGTGGGTGGAAGAATCTCGGGACCTTCCGTGAAGACTGGAGTCTGTTAAACCAAGAAAGAGCACGGCAGACATCTTGTGTTAAAAGAACTCATGAGGAAAGTTGCAGTTCCCTCTGGAGCAGAGAAGGTGAGCGAAAGAAACACAGAGTCCACCTGCTCAATGATTTTTGCCAGCCCAGTCGTCCGATGCGCGTTGCCGTTGGCTCTGCTGGCATGCAAGGAAGCCCTGTGTGCTTGGGGCTTGGGCACAGAGCAATTAACTGCTGGTGTGTTTGTGTTTCTCTCTTTCCACCCCCAAAGCCCTCCATTTTCCCACTTGTCCCTCCAATTTTGTCTCGTATTTTCTTTTTCCTTTCGACTCTGAGGCTTCCTTCAAAATGCAGCCTGGTTCTCCTGCTTAGAAAAGGGCCAAATCTTTGATCCAAGAGGAAAAGAGAAGAAGGTAGGTTTGTGTCTGGAAACCGTCACCCAAAGCTACAAGTCTCTATCGTCAGTGGGTCTGTTTGTCGAACTTCCTACAACCCAGAGCATCTCTTCCCCTGACTCAGTACCCTGCCCCTTCGGTAGCAAGGAGGCACGGGGGTGAAGCAAGCCTGCGAGAGCACGGCAGGACAGCAGAGTGTTAGAAACCGTCATGGTTCAAAAACTCGACAAACAGTGCTTGCTTCGGCAGCACATATACTAATATCGGAACGATACAGAGAAGATTAGCATGGAAGGGTATGCCCTGCCACAGAGGCAGGGTGGGATGGGGAGACGGGGGGTGGGAGGGATACTGGGATCCGTCGTGGTGGAAAATGAGCACTGGTGGAGGGATGGGTGTTTGATCATTGTATAACTGAAACCCAAGCACAAAAATTTGTAAGTCTACAACTGTACCTCATGGTGTCTCACTAATAAAAATTTTTAAAAAAACTCAACAATCAGGGGGGATACGGAGGCCATTCTGCCAAATCCAAGCTGATGAGAAAGAAAAGCTTCTCTTAATCTATCTTAAATACCACTAAAAAACATAGAAGAGAGGCTAGAGCCATAGCACAGCGGGTAGGACGTTGGCCTTGCACACGGCCAACCCGGGTTCGATTCCTAGCATCCCATGGGTTCCCCAAGCACCACCAGGAGTGATTCCTGAGTACAGAACTAAGAGGAACCTCTGAGCATCACCCAGTGTGACCAAAAAAAAAATAAAGAGGAAGTAGACAGTGGTCAAAACCAGAGAATTCTCACAGAGAGGGAGTCACTTAATCACTTAATCACTACCTCCACTACCCAGCCGCCGCCACACTCCAGGATGCTTTCCGGACCCGCGTGGCCGTTTCAAAGCCGCGCCACACATCACAAGACACTAAATACCCATATTTCGGAATTGTCGTACCATATTTGATAGGGTTCAAATATGGTAACACCTACAAGGGTGATTAGAGGTCGCCCCAAAAGCCTCTATCCCTCTCGGAAAGACTGGCAAGCTACCGAGAGTATTCCGCCCGCACGGAAGAGCCTGGCAAGCTATCCGTTGTGTATTCCATATGCCAAAACCAGTAACTACAACTGGTCTCATTCACCAGAGAGGGAGAGGCAGAGAAAAAGAGAGAAAGAGAGAGAGGAAATGCAAAAACTCCACAAAAAAGGGTTGTTTAAGAGGCTCATCTTTTATAAGCAAAAACAGCAGATCATAAACAATGCTGAGGTGCTACTCGTGGCCTCTGGGCTCAGATGGAAAAGCCGGATAGAATATGGAATTGATGAGGTTTTGAGGAAACAGGATGTTACGGCAATGTAAATACGGCTGTTAATCGGTGCAAGCCTCCTGCAGGGTGATTTGGCAATATCTGATAAAATAAATAAAAATGCTCAGACCCTTTGACCTGTCACTCCCAATGCTAGAAGTTTATGCTGAGGGAGTGCTTGCTTAACCATGCCAAAAGACTGTGTATACTGGGATGTAGGTTCTAACAAAACAAAGGACAGGGTGGCGGGGGTGGAGTGGGGGGGTAGCACGGCCACTCTAAGGAACTGATTAAAATGATTAGGACTGGGCTGGAGCGATAGCACAGCAGGTAGGGTGTTTGCCTTGCATGTGGCTGACCCGGGTTCAATTCCCAGCATCCCATAGGGTCCCCCGAGCACCGCCAGGAGTCATTCCTGAGTGCAGAGCCAGGAGGAACCCTTCTGCATCACCGGGTGTGACCCAAAAAGCATAAATAAATAAATAAATCAAATGATTAGGGCAGAGCTGGAGACATCACACCGTGGTTAAGGCACTTTTCTTACATGCCGCAGACCCCAGTTTTGTTCCCAGCACCAAAATTGCTCCCTGAGCACCGCCACGAGTCATTCCTGAGTAGAGAACCAGGACTTGCTCTCGAACAACACTGAGGCCCATCTCAGATCCACCCACACGCAAAAGGAATTGATGAGGGTTTAGTCGGCACGGCCAGCAGACGCTTCAGGCTACTGCTGCACAGTGAGGAAGGGAGTGGAGGTGGCCAGCAGTGAGTGCTCCTAGGGAAGACGGAGACCATGTACTGCAAAGGTTTGGGACAGGGGAGGAAAGGGCAGACACTGCATAGGTCTGGCTCAGAAACTGCGTAAGAGATGCTTGGATCGAAAAAGCCTCTGAGTATCCTTCATCTGCTCCATCTTCATTCTGGTTGGAAGAAAAAAAAGTATTTTAGCACAAATGTGTCTTAGTTTGTAGTTTAAACAGTCAACTAAAAAGGAAGGGAGAGGGTTGGGATGAAAGAACAGTGGGTAAGGGCCTTTGCCTTGCACACATTCGACCCGGGTTCGATCCCTGGCATCCCATCTGGTCCCCCAAGCACCGCCAGGAGTGATTTCTGAGTGCAGAGCCCCTTAGGATCTGATTCCTGAGCGTTGCCGGGCATGACCCAAGAAGACCAAAATGAGTAAATAAATAGATGAAATAAAATAGGAAGAAAGAAAGGAGAGAAGGGAAGAAGGAAAGGAGGAAGAAGGGAGAGAGAAAGGGAAGGAAGAGAGAGGGAGGAAGAAGGGAAGGAAGAGAGGGAGGGAGGGAGGGAGGGAGGGAGGGAGGAAGGAAGGAAGGAAGGAAGGAAGGAAGGAAGGAAGGAAGAGGGAGGGAGGCAGGAAGGGAAGAAGGAAGGAAGGAGGGAAGGAAGGGAGGGAGGGGGGAGGGAGGAAGGAAGGAAGGAAGGAGGGAGGGAGGGGGGAGGGAAGGAGGGAGGGAGGGAGGGAGGGAGGGAGGGAGGGAGGGAGGGAAGGAAGGAAGGAAGGAAGGAAGGAAGGAAGAGGGAGGGAGGCAGGAAGGGAAGAAGGAAGGAAGGAGGGAAGGAAGGGAGGGAGGGGAGGGAGGGAGGGAGGGAGGAGGGAGAGAGGAAGGGAGGAAGGAAGGAAGGAAGGAAGGAAGGGAGTAACGGATGGGGAAAGGAAGGGAGGGAGGAAGAAAGGAAGGAAGGAAGGAAGGAGACAAGAAAAAGAGAAATTCCTTTTCACTCATTTGGATTGGTGAACCCTTGACCTGTTTCCATGGAGACTGCCATTAGCACATTTCTGAAAACCGTAGCCTTTTCTACCAAACTTAGCAGACACGAGCTTGTTGCTTCTCTCAGGAATGAAAACAAGCCAGTCCCTGAGGGCCAGCTCTGGGCCGCCTCTCCCTCGACCCTCTCGCTCAGCCGGGCCTCAGCCCAGTGTGTCTCCAGGAAGCAGACAGTGTTTCCTCCCAAAATACACACGTTTGTGTTTCGCCTGGCGGGTCTGTCGCTGTGCCCGGCTCCCACGGTGACAGGCGCCACGGGAGCGCCCACCCGACGGCCCGCGACTCGCCCCAGCTGTGCAGGAGAATAAAGAGGTCACCGAGCCTGCCCTCGGGACCGGCCGGCCGCGCCCACCCTGATCCAGATCCAGGGACGGGTAGTAGGGACAGACCCCAGGAGCTCGAGCGAGCAAGATTGCACCATCTCAAACCCCTGCCCTCCTTCCCTGGAACCTTCTGGGAGTTAACCACGAATTCCCTTGAACTTTGTTTCATTTCCTTCTCAAAGTCCAAACCTCTTGGAGGGCTTTATCATTTTTTTTTCCATTTTATCTATTTGTGTGTTTGTTTGGGGTTACACCGGGCAGTGCTCAGGGCTTCCTCCTGGCTCTGGGCTCAGAGATCGCTCCTGGCGTCCTGGGTAGGGGGGCAGGTATACAGAGTGTTGAGAGGTCTGAACCCAAGTCAGCTGCATACAAGGCAAGCACCTTAGCCCCTGGACTATCTCTCTGGGCCCTAATGATCTCTGGTCTCTTGCAGAGGCTTTTTTTTTTTTAGTCACACCCGGCGATGCACAGGAGTTACTCCTGGCTCTACACTCAGGAGTTACCCCTGGCGGTGCTCAGGGGACCATATGGGATGCTGGGTACCGAACCTGGGTCGGCCGCGTGCAAGGTCAGACGCCCTACCCGCTGTGCTATTGCTCCAGCCCCATCAGAGGCTTTCTTTTAAAAGAAAGGTTGGTGTTGCTTTTTTCAAGTTGAAAGAAGAGGAAGGATGAAAACCAGCAAGCACGCAGCTTCCTATGCCTTAGAAGATAAGGAGAGTTCCGGACTCGGCTTCTATCTGCTGAAGGACCACGAGAAAGTCCTCTGGGACAAACAGGACCTTCAACCTAGCCCCACACTGAACCCACAGCCTCAAGTTCCCCAGAGTTGACTGCCGGGCAGTTTAAATATTAACGAGGCTGCTCAGCTACCTAGGGGAAAAGCCTGCAGCCTGTAACAAGAAGCAAGCCCTGGCTGGATTCGGTAATTATTTCTTACGCAACCCGGGCCCTAGTCAGAGCTTTCTGAAGATTCCGTCCTCGCGGTGGCTCTGGCAGGAGTGCCCCGCTCGGCCCCATTGCATAAACCTCTCATAGCACCGCCATTAGTCACTAGAGCAGAACAAAGCATCCTTCTGGCCACAGAGGCCTGCGAGTGCTGGATTTATGAGCTTTCAGGGGGGAAAAAAGGAACTTTCTGGCACCTTGTCCCTGGGAAGAGTGAAAAACGGGGTTAGAAAGAAAGGTTGGGAGTCTGTAGTCAAAGAAGAGGGCCAGGGCAATGGCCAGAGCCAGGCTTGGGAGCGAGAGGTGACATAAGTTTCTGCTGGACGCTGCCCATCTTAATCTCCCACCAAATCAGGACATTCCATCCTGCTGGCCTGGCCCGATCTCCTCACTGGCGTCCCTGCTGTCCTCCCCCTGGTCTCCTGAACTTCCTCAGGTGCCAGCCCCCAACCCAGATTTCTCCTTTCAGCCAAACCCTACGTCTGTGTGCGACTCTAGACTAGAACTTTGGGCAATCAGGCTTGTGCAGTATGGCTTCCCCTATAGACGTCTCTTCCCTGGGATGTGGGACCAGAGAACTTGGCAAACGCCTAGGGCCAGCCCACAGATTCTGCTGGGGAACGTGCAAGGCCGAGGGCCCTTCTGCCAGGTGTGCCTGGCCTGCACGCGGGCACTGGGTTTGCCCTCTGTTCTTGGAGTACACAGGCATTCACGTGCTTTCTTTGGCTCTGCTGTGACTTCAGCGTCAACCTGAAAGCTCCGTCCAACCTGTCGGTACACTCAGCAGGGCACCGGCCCACAGATCCCCAGGGCAATACTGCAGCCTGCAGGTAAGTGGGAAGATAACACCTGGAGACAGTTACCTGGTCTCCGGAAAAGGGAACTGAGTCCTCTACTTCCTGGAGAGAGGGCACCGAAGAGGGTCCCCAGAGGTTTGGCAGGAGTAATCATTTTTTAGAAGAACATGTTCCCATGGCAGCCCATTTTTCACAGAAGGGCCCAGAGCATTGGTTCTTTACAGATGAAGTCTAGAAAATAACCACCCCCCACCCCCAGCCCCCAACTCAGCCTGGTCTCCTTCCTCTGTGCCAAGTGGCTGTTGCTGCCCAATTCTGATCCTTGGGAACCACAACGAATAATTCCAAGTTGCCAAGATAAAGATCTTCTTTGCATGAAGCTCATTTCCCTTTCCTAAGACTTTGCCTGGACTTCACCAGAGAAATACCATGGAACAGAATAGTGGCCTGTGTCTCGGACTGTCTTTAAGAACAACATAGAGGGGGGGTTGGAAAAATAGCACAGCGGGGAGGGCATTGGTCTTGCACGTGGCCGACCCGGATTCAATTCCCAGAATCCCATATGGTCCCCTGAGCACCACCAGGAGTAATTCCTGAATGTAGAGCCAGGAGTAACACCTGAGCATCGCTGGGTGTGACCCAAAAAGCAAACACACACACACACACACACACACACACACACATATATATATATATATATAGGGAGAGAGAGAGAGAGAGAGAGAGAGAGAGAGGGCTGGATACAGTAGGAGAGGGAGCAGCAAGGTTCTGGCCTTGCACACGGCCAACACCAGTTTGATACTTGTCTCTGAATATGGCATTCCAGAGCACTGCCAGGAGCGATCCCTGAGCACTCAGCCAGGAGTAAGTCCTGAGTGCAACCAGGTATGCCCCAAATTCCTAACCCAATTCCCAAAGAAGATAAGAAAAGCGGGCTAAATACTTAAGTTACAAGCAGTTTCAATGGATTAATCCATATGCCCCAAAGACGCAGTTCCTGGCTCACTGTCCACCTATAGGGAAGTCTGCTGTAACAGATCAGGCAGTTATTTTTCTCTGTACTTTCCAGTGAATTGGATAGAGACGTCTTCAGATCTCTGCTCAGACGTCACCTTTTCCAGCCAGGACACCTATAATGGTCAAACAGTTCCCCGTCCCTTCCTATTTCTCTGCCCCTGCTTTCTTTTTCTCCTCGTTTTGGCCACCCTGCACACACGCTATTGATCAGTGCCAAGCATCTGTCTTCCCTTAGAAGGAAAGTTCCAGAATTGCAAAAGCTTCTCTCTGTTTAATATCCCCAGAGCTTCGCAAAGTGCCTGATACACATCGGCTGCTCAATAGACAGCCCGTGGGAGAAGGAAAAGCTGAATGGAAATTAAGAATATTCTTATTCTTAAAAAATGTGATGATCACATAAGCGCAAGAAAGTGGGGCAGAGGCAGGTCAAGTCTCTTGACTAGGGGGTCAAGTCAACAAGCACAAATATTTTGGCAGGTGCAAACAACAGTCTGAATACAGCGTGATGGGATTTAGCAGGCTATGTCTATCCATCCCACTCTTAGATTTCAGGAAACAGTCGTACTAGCACAAACGGGGGGGGGGGGGGGGGGAATGATGCAGCAAAATAACAGCACGAGAAACGGCAGGTTTCCCAGGGCTCCAGCTGAGTCCAAAGGAAAGCCAGCTCATCACTGAGGACTGATGTCGGTGCCTTCACTCAGCAGAAGATTCGACAAGTATGCCGGCCATCTTCCTTCATGTGACTCCCACACAGAAGGACAATAGTCCACGGGGGGACAAAAGGGCACACTTGTCTAGTGAAATTGCAGCTTGTCTCAGAAAGAAAGGGACAGACAAAGAAGGACTGCACTCATTTGTGGAATATAAAATAACATAATAGGAGACTGACACCCGAGGACAGTAGAGGCAAGGGCCAGGGAGATTGCCCCATAGTTGGAAGCCTGCCTCATGAGCTAGGGGAGAAGGCAGCTGGGATCGAGAAGGGATCACTAAGTCAGTGATGGTTGGAGGAATCGCTCGGGATGGGAGATGTGTGCTGAAAGTAGATAAAGGACCAAACGTGATGGCCTCCTAGTATCTGTATTGCAAACCATAATGCCCAAAAGTAGAGAGAGAGTAAGAGGGAAATTATCCGCCAAAGGGGCAGGGGGAGGGGTGGGAAGAGGGGGACACTGGGGACATTGGTGGTAGAGAATGTACACTGGTGGAGGGATGGGTGTTCCATCATTGTATGACTGAAACTCAAACACGAAAGTTTTGTAACTGTAAAAGAACAAAAAAAGAAACTGTAGTTTGTCTAGTGAAAACAGATGTGATGCCACATTTTTTAACAAGAAAAAAGGAGAGTTTTAATAGCGATTGTTCCTGAAGATTGCTTAATTTTGTGTAAGTTATAAGATTTATATTTCTAATCGAATTTTTATTATTATTTTACTTATAATCAAATTACTTTTATTATTCTTTTACTATCAATAATCTCTATAGTGAAATCTTTTTATCCTTCGCATTGAATTATTCCATTCTTATTCTTCCTTTGTCTTGGTAAAGATTTGAAACTACCCACAAGTGTGTATGAGGCTGAGGGTAGGTAAGATAGAGAAGAGACCAGTATGGCAATAATAGCTGGGAATGATCATTCTGGACAAAATTGGAGCGTTAAAAGTAGGTAAGGGAGGGACTGGAGCGATAGCACAGCAGGTAGGGTGTTTGCCTTGCATGCAGCCGACCCGGGTTCTATTCCCAGCATCCCATATGGCTCCCTGAGCACCCCCAGGGATAATTTCTGAGTGCAGAGCCAGGAGGAACCCCTGTGCATCGCCAGGTGTGACCCAAAAAAGCAAAAAAAAAAAAAGAAGCAGGTAAGGGATATTCTTGATAACACTTCAGTATCAATATTGAAAGCCATAATGCCAAAAAAGAAAAGAGAGAGAGAGAGAGAGAGAGAGAGAGAGAGAGAAGAAAAGCCCCTGCCATAGAGGCAGGCAGGGGGTAGGGAGTGATGGGAGAAAAACTGAGGACACTGATGCTGGGAAGTGGACACTGGTGGAGGAATGGGTGCTGAAATACTTTATGACAGAAATCCAATCATAAACATCTTTGTAAGGGTCTATCTCACCGTGACTCAAAAGAGGCTGGAGCAATAGCACAGCAGGTAGGACATTTGCCTTGCACGCGGCCACCCGGGTTCAATTCCCAGCATCCCATATGGTCCCCCGAGCACGGCCAGGAGTAATTCCTGAATGCATGAGCCAGGAGTAACCCCTGTGCATCTCCAGGCGTGACCCCCACAAAAAAAGCAAAAAAAAAGGTGAGAGAGAGAGAGAGAGAGAGAGAGAGAGAGAGATGCCACATTTAGATTCCTCTTGAAAGGAACTGGTGAAATATGCCCTGCAATCCAAAACAGCCTTTAGGTACAAACAGTCAAAAGCACTGGGTGGGAGCAATCTCTAAGGCTCAAAAGGAGAGGGAGAGAGATTTAAGGGGTGGGGGAAGCAAGTGCCCATTTTTTGTTTCAATTTCATTTCAAACTTCGCTATTCAGAGGAGCTTTTGATCATAGACTTGGTGTCTTATGGACACTAGCCACAAAGGCAGAGTGGCAGCCCCCCCCCCACCTTCACTTCCGGCACAAAATCTGCATTTTATATTCCCAAATGAACCCTACGCAAACAAGCTTGCCTAAAGAGTGTGTCTATTACTGTCTGTGACTTGCAGCTGAGATTGCCAAGTCAGAGGGGGTCCGGGTCTGCCGTGTCACCCAAGACAGAAGTCCACCTTAGTCTGGTTCAGTGTTTATATTTGTTAAGAAATATTAATATAACACCCAGCCCTCCTCATCCCCATTCTTCCACTACCCTCACCCTCCTTCCCTCCAGTATCTCCGTTTTTCTCCTACCACTTGTTTATTAACTTGAATTTTTATTAAATGACACAACACAGAGAGGTGATAATAACCAGTATCAAACAAAAACACAAACACTGTCCTCCCGTTGTTCATCGATTTGCTTGAGCGGGCCCAGTAACGTCTCCATTTTGAGACTTCTTGTTACTGTGTTTGGCATATTGAACACATCACGGGGAGCTTGCCAGGCTTTGGCGTGAGGGCGAGATACTCTCAATAACTTGCCGGGCTCTCCTAGAAGGGCAGAGGAATCGAACCCAGCTCGACCAGGCTGGCTGTGCAAGGCAAACACCCTACCGCTGTGCTATCGCCCCAGCCCAACCAGTATCATTCTTTCTTCCTTGACTTAATTCATTTCACAAAATCCCTTTGAGTTTCTTCCATTTTAATGCAAACATGCATCCTGCCGAGTCACATTCCACTGTGCACAATATCCCATCATTTGGGAGAGCAATGCTGAGAGGCTAGTCCTCGCTCTGTGCTCAGGGTTATTCCGGGAGGCACTCAGAGGACCACTGTTGATGCTGAGTATTGATCCAGGGTTCAATACTACATGCCCGGTTAAGAGCCGAAACCACCAGAACCTTCTGTTCTGCCTCTATAAGAAATGCTGCTTGGCAACCGGTGTTGGCATGGATGTGGCGAGAAAGGGACCCTCCTTCATTGCCTGTGGGAATGCCGACTGGTTCAGCCCTTCTGGAAAACAGTATGGACAATTCTCAAAAAATTAGAAATTGAGCTCCCATTTGACCCAGCGATACCACTCCTGGGAATATATCCCGGAGAGGCAAAAAAGTACAGTCGAAGTAACATCTGCACTTGTTTGTTCATTGCAGCACTGTTTACAATAGCTAGAATTTGGAAAAAAAAAACCTGAGTGCCCAAGAACAGATGACTGGTTAAAGAAACTTTGGTACATCTACACAATGGAGTACTATGTAGCTCTTAGAAAAGATGAAGTCATGAAATTTACATACAAGTGGTACAATATGGAAAGTATCATGCTAAGCGAAATGAGTCAGAAAGAGAGGGACAGACATAGAAAGATTGCATTCATCTGGGGAACATAAAGTAACAAAATAGGAGACTAACACCCAATAATTGCCAAGATAAATACCAGGAGGTTTACTCCATGGCTTGGAGGCCAGGCACACACTCTAGGGGTAAAGGCAGCTCAGATAGAGAAGGGAGCACCAAATAAAGGGTGTTGGGAAGATCTGCCCAGGATGGGAGATGCATGCTGAAAGTAGACTAGAGACCGAACATGACTGCTATGCAATGCCTCTTTTGCAAACCACAGCACCCAAAAGGAGAGAGAGAACAAAAGGGAATCCCACCACAAAGGCAGGGTGGGATGGGGGGATGGGGGGTGGGAGGGATACTGGGATTAGTGGTGGTGGAGAATGGGTACTGGTGGAGGGATGGATGGGTACTCAATCATTGTATAACTGAAACCCAAGCACAAAAATTTCTAAGTCTACAACTGTACCTCATGGTGTTTCACTAATAAAAAAAATTTTTAAATGCTGCTTGGGACCAAAGAGATAATGCAGGAGGTTAGGCCTTGCTTTGTCTTGATGCCCCTTCAGCAGACCCTGAGCACAGAGCTAAGAAAAGATCCTGAGCACCTCCAGGTACTGGTCATGTGTGCGAGTGTGTGTGTGACCACCACCATCACCACCACCACCAAATGCCATTAGAATCTTGATAGGGACTAAACTGAGTGACCACGTGGCTTTGGGGCATATACACGTTTTAATAATACTAATTCTTCCCATCCATGAACATGGAATGCCTTTTCCTTTGTTCTTCTATTCCTTCATTGATTATTTGAATTTCTTTCATCCAGGTCTTAGTATTTTCAGTACAGAGAATTTTCACCTACTTGGTCAAGCTTATTCTTAAGTGTAATATTTAGTTATTTTTGGGTTTTAGGGCTTCCCCCAGATGTGCTTAGGGCTTACTCCTGGCTCTGTTCTCAAGCATAACTCCTTGGGGACCAGGAGCCAAGAAGGAATCAAACCAGTCACGTCCAAGGCAAGCGTCTTACTCCCATATTATCTCAGCAGCCCAGTATTTTTTGGGTTTTTTTTTCTTTTGGGATCACACCCGGCAATGCACAGGGGTTACTCCTGGCTCTGCACTCAGGAATTACTCCTGGCGGTGCTCAGGGGACCATATGGGATGCTGGGAATTGAACTCAGGTTGGCCGCGTGCAAGGCAAACAGCTTACCCGCTGTGCTATCACTCCAGCCCCTGTTTTTTTTATGCTATAATAAATGGTATTGATTTCCATTTTCATGCCAGCATTGATATTCTATAGAAAGCTGTTAATTTGACTGTGTTCTCTCCCTTTTCTTCTCTGTTGTTGTTGACATGTAACTGGGGCCGCAGTGCTTCTGCACAAACCACTCATCCATGGCCCAGGGCACTACAAAAGCAGTGCCCTTGGGTATCCGACTCAGAGCTGCGGTACCACAAAGCTCAGAGCAGGTGCTCAGGCACCAAGTTACCTCCAGTATATCCGATAACTTTGCTGAAATGTTTAGCTCTAACAAGTTTTTAGTGGAAATGTTTAGAGCTTACTAAAGAAAATCATGATCCTCTTCTAAGGAAGATCACTTTACTCCTTTTTCATTTCTGGTGCCTTTTATGCTTTTTTTCTTGCATGGTTGCCCTCAAATTTACACAGTAAGTGGAAAAAGCCCCATGGAAAACTGTGTGTCAATAACCTACCATTCACATGGAGAAGAATGGTGAGTTGTTCTTTATAGAGACTGTCCCTGGAAAGAACACCCAAAGGTGTCCCGGCTAATTTCAGGAACACAGTGAGGGGGCAGAGTGACAGAGAGTGTCCAGGGAGAGCAGAGGAAACGCAGCATGTCCTTGCATGCACCCAACTCCAGTCTGATCCCCAGAACCACTGGGCCCCTCAAAAATGGGTACAGCCTCCAAGACTCCAAGACCTCAAGCACCACGGGGGCGGCCCAGATAACTCCCAGCACTACATGGCTGGAGCAGTACCATGTCCCCAGAGCCTAGCATTGACACACAAGCCAACTCAGCCAAGACTCACTGGAAGGGGCTCCCCACATCCCCAGAACACCACTTAGAACTCTCCCCTCGACATAAAGTAACAAAATAGGAGATTAATACCCAAGAATAGCCGAGATCAGTACCAGGAGGATTACTCCATGGCTTAGAGGCCAGCCGGGCATTCTAGGGGAAAGGGCAGCTCAGATAGAGAAGGGAGCACCAAATAAAGGGTGTTTGGAGGATCCTCCCAGGATGGGAGATGCATGTTGAAAGTAGACTATGGACCGAACATGATTGCCACTCAATGCCTCTTTTGCAGACCACAACACCCAAAAGCAGAGAGAGAACACAAAGGGAATGCCCTGCCACAGAGGCAGGGTGGGATGGGGGGATGGGGGTGGGAGGGATACTGGGATCCATGGTGGTGGAAAATGGGCACCGGTGGAGGGATGGGTATTTGATCATTGTATAATCGAAACCCAAGCACAAAAATTTGTAAGTCTACAGCTGTACCTCATGGTGTTTCACTAATAAAAATTAATTAAAGAAAAAAGAAATCTCCCCTCAACAAGAGTGGCAAAGAGAATTTTCATCATATCTTTTATCTTACTTGAATTTGGCATCATGTATAAGCATTACTTAGGCCAGAGCGAAAACTGAAATCATGAATTGAAACCTTCTTATCTTATTTGACACCTATAATTTTTTAATATTTTTTTTATTTTTTAATGAATTACCATGATGTGCAGATACAGACTTACAAACTTTCATGATCACATTTCAGTCATAAAATGATTGAGTACCCATCCCTCCACCAGTGCCCATTCTCCACCACCAATGTTCCCTGTATCCCTCCCACCATCCCCACCCCTTCCCACCCCCGGCTTCTGTGGCAGGCACATTCCCTCTTTCTCTCTCTCCTTTTGTGTGTTATGGTTTGCCATGCGGGTAGTAAGCGGCCAACATGTTTGGTCTATACTGACACTTACAATTTAATACTCTACAAAATCAACACATGGAGATAGTGGTAAAGAGGCAATTGTCCTTTTCTTTTGCTCTGGAAGAGCCAAATCTTTATTACCTATGGTCCACTAAATCGGCATTTATACGTAAGATACCAAATCTTGATGCCAAAGGTAGGAGAGGTTATATTCGAAGTTTGCATACTCTGCTTGCTGGTTTTCTCATCTTTCTCAAAACCCAAGGATGAGCCAAGGATGTTCTCATCCCCAGGATCCACTCTGTAGAGATTGATGGTTTCTTTGCAGTCTGGAAGCATGCCTTTAAGTCGTTCCTGTGTGCAAACCATGCACGTCCACGTATTTCTTCCTCGGGCCACTGCGTTCCTTTCCCAGAAGGAGACCCTGCACCTGAAGTAACAGATAAATTCAACAGAAATTTCTAAGTACCAACCTGCACAATAAAAAGACCTGTCAGGAGGAAATTTTGTTGCTCCCCCCAAAACTGCAGCAACAGTGAACTTCCAGTGTCCTGTCTGGTATAGACACTAGGACTTTCGGCATCTTGTCTGGCATAGAAGGTACTTGGAAGTTATCGCATCATCTTCACAGCAAGAAAAGCAGAACAAGAATAGACTGAAAACCCGTTACTCTCCTTAGATCCACCAGACAACTACAGGAGCAGGAGACCACTCCCCCAATCTGTCTGCATTACAGATACAGCTTGACAGAGCAGCCCCATGAACTGAAACATCAAGGCTAGTGCCAGTTCCTTTCTCCAAGTAGGTTATGAACCATTAAAAAAAATTACAAGACAAATGAAAAGCCAAAATAAAAACTAAAACAGAGACAGATTGAAGAGATAGGGTAAGAATCAGACCCAACTGTGTTGGAAATAATGAAATCACCAGAACAGGAATGTAAAACCAACTGTGATGAGTATGATAAAAGATTTATTCACATGGTACAATATTATGGGAAAAGTGGACAGCATTCAAGGAAAGATGAATAATGCAATCAACAAAGATGGAAATGCTAAGACTCAGAAGGATATGCTAGAAATCCAATGTACTAACACTGAAATGAAGAATGCCTTTGACAAACTCATTATTGACCAGATACAGCTAAGGAATATTTAGGAACAAAAGGTTAAAGACATGTGCATAGAAATTTTCAGAATTAAGATGCAATGCTTCACTACCAGGATCTCACCATTCTACAAAGAAGTAATCATTGATGTCAAGAGAGGGGTGCGGCAGGGTGATACCACTTCACCGAAACTCTTCAGTGCCACCCTCGAGAACATCATGCGACAACTGGAATGGGAAGGAATGGGAGTGAAGATAGATGGTCGGCAATTACACCACCTCCACTTTGCTGATGACATTGTTTTAATAACACCAAACATCAGCCAAGCGGCACAAATGCTGGCTGACTTTGACCGTGAGTGTGGAAAGGTAGGACTACAGCTGAATCTTACGAAGACAATGTTTATGAGAAACAGCCTCGTTCCTGACGCCCCATTCGCTCTCAATGGAACGACCATCTCCGAATGCAACAGCTATGTGTACCTAGGTCGAGAGGTCAACATGACAAATGACCTGGCACCCGAGCTGCGCAGGAGGAAGAGAGTGGCTTGGAACACCTTCAAGAACGTCGAAGAAATAGCTAAGAGGACGAAGAACCTCCGGCTCCGGGCACATCTCTTTGATTCCACTGTTCTTCCTGCATTAACATATGCCTCAGAGACCTGGGCCCTACGCAAACAGGATGAGAACGCTATTCAGGTCTCCCAAAGAAGAATAGAAAGAGCTATGCTTGGAATATCACGTTTCACTCAAATGAGAGAAAGAATCCGGAGTTCTGACATCCGTCGACGATCAAGAATCAGGGACGCTGTCTCATTTGCCAAGGTGTCGAAAATCAGATGGGCTGGTCACGTAATGAGATTTAAAGACGACCGCTGGACTAGAGCTGTTACGGACTGGATTCCACGGGATGTCAAAAGACCACGTGGCCGCCCACCTACCAGATGGTCAAACTTCTTTGTCAAGATCATGAACGATCGGTTTGAGGCTCTTCATGATCCCAGAGCGAACAGATGCCATTGGGCTACACTAGCACGCGACAGGGACAAATGGAGACGTTACTGGCGCCCGCTCGAGCAAATCGACGACTAACGGGAAGTTAAGTGATTAAGATGCAATGCCAAAATTAAAAAGAAATGAATAAAAAAAGAAATTAAAATACAAAAGAATGTCTCTTAATTATGATACAATTATAAAGGATGTAGTATGCATATCACAAAAATATCCAAAAGAAAAGAAGGGAGAAAGGGAGGGAAGGAGGGAGGGAGGAAAGGAGGGAGGAAGGGAGGACTAGAGAAATAAAGAAATAAATCAGCCCAGCCTTATAGACTCATAATTAAAACTCAAAAGAGATCAACTAGCTGCATGGCTACACCAGTCTCCAGGCTGAAAACTCTGGGGCGGCCTCAGGAGGGGTGCAGGTCAAGTCTCTCTCCCGCCAAAAGCCCCTGTAGCCAAACTTGCCCCCCCCACAGCTACCGCCATGCCGACACCTGACTCCACGGCCTTATGGCTGAGCTCTGCAGAGATGCCAATATGCAGACATGTTCAGGTACACAAATGTTTTGGCTGAGAACTCTGGGGTCTGCTCAGAGAGGAACTGGCAACCTCCCTTGACACAGTACTTTCCTAAGCCGGCAGCCACACCCACATCCCACAACTGAACCATGTACACTCAAGGCCCGGTTAAATACTCTGGAGTTTCTGAAAGCAATGATAGCATTTGCGGCCACGGGACACCTCCCAACTCTACAAAACTGACGTGCCAAAAGGAGCACACCAAATTAGCTGGGAAATTCACAGAGAAGCCCACTAAGCTCAATAAACAAAAACGTCAACACAGAAGGCTCAACTAGCAACACCAACTTCATAAACCTTCAGACAAGGAATTTATGTTCCCACGGTGAGGTAGAACGATTTTCATAAAATAACTTGATCACTTGATCACTTGATATGCCATTACTCATCAATTTGCTCGTGCGGGCGCCAGTAATGTCTCCATTTGCCCTGTCGCATGCTAGTGTAGTTCAATGGCCTCTGCTTGTTCTAGGAACATGAACAGCCTCAAGCAGATCGTTCAGGGTCTTGACAAAGAAGTCTGACCATCTCATAGGTGGGCAGCCACGCAGTCTTTTTTTTTTTTTAACTTGTTGGGTCACACCCAGTGACGCACATGGGGTTACTCCTGGTTCTGCACTCAAGAAATACTCCTGGCGGGGCCGGAGTGATAGCACAGTGGGTAGGTCATTTGTCTTGCACGCGGCCGACCCAGGTTCCATCCCCGGCATCCCATATGGTCCCCCCCAAGCACCGCCAGGGGTGAGTGCAGAGCCAGGAGTGACCCCTGAGCATCGCTCGGTATGACCCAAAAGGCAAAAAAAAAAAAAAAAAGAATTGCTCCTGGCGCCGCTCTGGGGACCATATGGGATGCTGGGAATCGAACCCGAGTCAGCCACGTGCAAGGCAAACGCCCTACCCGCTGTGCTATCACCCCAGCCCCAACACACAGTATTTTGACGTCCCATGGAATCCAGTCGGTAACGGCTCTAGTCCAGTGGTCATCTCCAAATCTCATTACGTGTCCAGCCCATATGATTTTCGATGACTTGGCAAAAGAGACAGCATCCCTGATTCTTGACCATCGACAGAGGTCAGAACTCCGGATTCTTTCTCTCATTTGAGTGAAGTGTGATACTCCAAGCATAGCTCTTTTGATTCCTCTTTGGGAGACCCGAATAGCATTCTCGTCCTGTTTTCGTGTGACCCAGGTCTCTGAGGCGTATGTTAATGCAGGAAGAACAATGGAATTGATGAGATGTGCCCAGAGCCAGAGGTTCTTCATCCTCTTAACTATTTCTTTGACGCGCTTGAAGGCGTTTCAAGACACTCTCTTCCTCCTGCGCAACTCAGGTGCCAGGTCATTCGTCATGTTGACCTCTCGACCTAGGTACACCTAACTTGCATTCAGAGATGTTCGTTCCGTTGAGAGTGAATGGAACATCAGGAACTAGACTGTTTCTCATAAACATTGTCTTTGTGAGATTCAGCTGTAGTCTGACCTTTCCACACTCACGGTCGAAGTCGGCCAGCATTTGTGCCGCTTGGCTAATATTTGGTGTTATTAGAACAATGTCATCAGCAAAGTGGAGGTGGTGTGGTTGCGGACTGTCTATCTTCACTCCCATTCCTTCCCATTCCAGTCATAGCATGATGTTCTCGAGGTTGGCACTGATGAGTTTGGTGAAATGGTATCACCCTGCCAAACACGAATTGACACCTCACCTCTTGACACGAATGATCAGTTCTTTGTAGAATGGTGAGATCTTGGTAGTGAATCCATAATACAGCTCCCAGAAGATCCTGATGTATTTAGTTTGAATACTCTGATTGGCTAGGGCTTCGATGACTGCTTCATCTCAACAGAATCAACGGCCTTCTTTAAATCAATGAACATTAAACAGAGGTCATCTTGAACTCCCGAGAAACCTCAAGGAGCTTGGTTATCATGTGGATATGGTCGATCCTGCTGAATCCTTTGCAGAACCCAGCTTGCTCGCATGGTTGTCCTTCATCTAGTGTTCTGCCAATCCTATTCAGGATGACTGGAGTAAAGAGCTTGTAGATGACAGACAATAGGCAGATCGGGCGATAGTTGCCAATGTCATGGATGACTCCCTTCTTGTACAGTAGTACAGTCCTGCTGGTTTTCCACTGGGAAAGAACCTTGCATTCAGACAGGTAGTGTGTGAAGAGCCGAGCCAGTGTATTGATGAGTACTGATGGCAGATTCTTCAAGTCTGACCTTGTCTGGGCCAGTTGCTGTTCATTTCTTTACTGACAAAATGGAGTGTTGGATTTCAGAAGGGAGAACTTTGCGAACAACATATCCATCCTGTGAAATTTGGTATGTGGGCAAGTGGACGTGGCTATCGAAGAGATCCGAGTAGAAGTCATGAATAATCTTCTCCATTGCCCTTCTGGAAGATGTGATAGATCCATCAGGACATCGGAGGGCAGTCGTCTTGGTCTTGTAATTGGTGAAGGACAGGCGGGCCTTGCGAATGCTTTTCCTGGCTTCTGCCGCATCTACCAGCACTGCTGCTCTTCTCTCTTTGAGGTCTTCCTTGACTGCTTCTCTGCACTGCTTTGCAAACTCAGACATTCGCGTGTGGTAGCCTGAGGCTTGCGCCAAGCCACATTGGCGAATAAGCTCAAGAGTTTTCGAAGACAGGCTTTTTTTTGTGGCTATCTCTCTCTTGGCATTCCTCGCACATTCATGGAGGTGCTGAACCAGTCGATCGTATTCCTCATCAATGTTGTCAACGGCATCTTCCCATGTTGCAGCAATGGTGCCAAAGAGCTCCCAGTTGGTGGTTGTTCTAGGAGTTCTCTTCTTAAACTTTGCAGCCCTTTCTCCCCACTCTGTGAAGTAGAATTTTGCACAAAGGAGACGGTGGTCTGATCCCATTTGGAATTTTGTGCCAACAAAATAATATAACAATTTTCACAAATTTTCCCTTGCTGGAGTACTTCTTGATAATCCCACTAGCCATTTAGTTGTGACAAGCAAAATAAATTATTTTGTGCCTCTTAAAGGAGCAGACTCAGTGCATGGGGGGTGGGGGGATTCGTTAGGAATCTGGGGACAATAGTGGAGGAAAGGTCACACTGGCAGTGGGGTTGGGGTTGGAATATTGAATGCCTAGAACAAGTGGATAGTGAACAATTTTTTAAACCACAGTGTTTAAGTAAAGGGGAGAATTGTTTAAATAAATTTTAAAAAGAGGAGAAGTCAAAGCAATACAATTAAGAGCATCTCAAAAATAATGCTAGACCTGAAACCAGAGTCAGGAATTCCCAAGCTCCAAAGAGGATAAATGCCTCCAAACTCTTCTGTTGGGTGTTTCATATTAAAATGGAAGAATACTGAAACAAAGGGAAAACGTGGAAAGAATCCAGAGAGGAGAAACGAGCCCTTTCCTCCAAAGAATGAGGACAGGAATGATGACATGAGACCCCTTCAAAAATCACACAGAGCTGGTGGTGTAGCTCAGTGAGAGAGAGTACTTGCCTTGCATGCGTGAGGCTCTGAGTTCGATCCTCAGTACCACATTTAGCCCCCATGCACCATAGGGAGTGATGTCTGAGAACAGAGAGAGGACTCAGCCAGGTGTGGCCCACAAACCAAAAATGAAAAATAAATCATCAAATAAATTAAGACCGGGGCAGGAGCAATAGTACAGCGGGGAATGCATTTGCCTTGCACGCAGCTGACACGGGTTCAATCCTCAGCATCCCATATGGTCCCCCAGCACTGCCAAGAGTAATTCCTGAGTGCAGAGCCAGGCATCACCCCTGAACATCACCGGGTATGACCCAAAAAGCAAAATGAAAAAGAAAATAAATAAGACCAGATGGGTGCAAGCAAAGAATACGTCACCTTTTCGGCTCACAGTCTTGTTTGCAGACAAGATAGCAAGTCTGGTCTCCGCAGGGGGAGAGATAATCCCGCCAGCGCCAGCCCTGTTTGCCCGGGAAACGCTGCGGCCACCGTGTGACATTTCAGCCTACGTCAACGGTGTCCAGCTGTTCCCTTCTCTCTGCTGGACTTCCGACAGCCTTTCCAACTTCGCCCTGGGTTTCAGAGGCTCGCTCCCTGCCCCCCGGAACTCACACACTGGGACCTGCTCTGAGAGAGACTCCGCTGGGGCTTGGGGAGGGGACAGGCCTCCCAGGGTCTGTGCCGCGGTTCCGGGGGGCGCTGTCCACCTCTCCCCAATGCACGCCATGGCAGAGCTGGGTCATGAACATTTGAACTGGACTGACTCAATCACGGGACGTCTTGGCTCCAGACTGCTGAACTCTGCCCATTCCAGAAATATCCTGGAGGACTTTCCCAAGGCCCCACATGATGCAAACCACATTGATTCACTTACCAGAGATGAAAATGGGAGGGAAAGGCAAAACCTCTGGTTCTTCTTCCTAAGACACGGCAGGAAAGCCCCAGACTGCTCAGAAACAACCATCCCTGGCTCCTAAGGGGTTCTTTCTTCATTGGGTCTCCGTCCTTTAGAATTGAGGTCGTGTCCTTGAATGTGGCACCGGGAGTGAGGTCCAGCGAAGGACATCATTCACAGGCCTCTGGACTTGCGAACAATATTAATAAAAGGGGCGGGGGGTGCTGGAGCGATAGCATAGTGGGTAGGGTGTTTGCCTTGCATGCGGCCAACCCAGGTTTGATTCCCAGCATCCCACAGGGTCCCCTGAACACCGCCAGGAGTGATTCAGTGAGTGCAGAGTTGTTCAGTGAGTGCAGAGTCAGGAGTAACCCCTGAGCATCGCCGGGTGTGACCCAAAAAGCAAACAAATAAATAAATAAGGCAGAGAAGGTAGCAGGGAGGCACCCCCTGAATCACTGCAGGCTAAAAAGCAGTAAAACCTATGGGTCCTATTTTATACTGACTCAACTGTGGAACCCAATATGTAGTACTGTAGCACTGTCCTCCCGTTGTTCATCGATTTGCTCGAGCGGGCCCAGTAACATCTCCATCGTGAGACTTTTTGTTACTGTGTTTGGCATATTGAATACGTCACAGGTAGCTTGACAGGCTTTGCCGTGGAGGCGAGATACTCTCGGTAGCTTGCCGGGCTCTCCGAAAGGGGCGGAGGAATTGAACTCGGGTCGGCCGGGCTGGCCGTATGCAAGGCAAATGCCCTACTGCTGTGCTATCACTAATAATCATTTATTCTCAGAGTGTTCAGAGTGTTAGGCCCCTAAGATTATTACATGATAGACTTTAGAAGCCTTAAATTCTTTTTTATTTTGGTGTTGGTAGTAAAAGCATTGCACGCGGGGGCTGGAGAGATAGCACAGCAGTTAGGGCGTTTGCCTTGCACGCAGCCGACCCAGGTTCGATTCCCAGCATCCCATATGGTCCCCTGAGCACCGCAAGGAGTAACTCCTGAATGCAGAGCCAATGCACTCCTGTGCATTGCCAGGTGTGACCCAAAAAGAAAAAAAAAAGAGTATTGCACGCGGCCAGCCCAGCCAATCCAGGTTTGATTCCTCCGCCCCTCCTGGCAAGCTATTCGTGACGTATTTGATCTGCCAAACACAGTAACAACAAGTCTCACAATGGAGACGTTCCTGGGCCCGCTCGAGCAAATTGATGAACAACGGGAGGACAGTGCTACAGTAAAAAACATTCTATTAGCTTACTTTAGCATCTCTGCCCTGATTTTAAAGATCAGAAAATTAAACCAACCCCTGAGCACCAGCCATATGTGGCCCCAAAGCATAGTGAATAGCATTTAAAGTGGGGAAGGGACGGTTAAACGTTGACTGATAGGTTGAGACCTAGACTAGGGTCATGGCTGGCAAAGGTAAGGGGTGGCATAAGAACACGGGTAACGGCTAGGGTTAGGGTTAGGTTTGTGTAAGCGTTAAGTGTTGGGTTATTCTGTGTGGGTAGTTTAAAATGCAAGTTTAGGAAGGCTGGAGCCAGAGAGATAGTACAATGGGTAGGGCATTTGCCTTGCATGCATCCAAACTAGGTTTGATCCCCAGCATTCCCTACAGCACCTGAGCACTGCAAGGAGTAATTTCTGAGTGCAGGGCCAAGAGTTAGCCCTGAGCATTCTGGGTGTGGCCCAAAAGTAAAAAAAGAAGTATAGGAATACTGTTAAATTTATGCTAATTGGTAGGTTTTTTTATGTAGGAGTACTGCTATTTATTTAGCCACTGATTAGCTGATTGAATTGGGCATGAACTCCACTAATTGGTAATTTTTAACATTGACTAAAGTAAGATTTATTAACGACTAGGGTTAGGATTAGGACTAGGACTAGGGTTACTGTTAGGGCTTGGGTGTTAGTTTGGCTGTGTTCAAAGTTAAAATTGCAAGGAAAATATTGAGCGATTGCTAAATTTTACCTAACTGGTGGCTTCTGGCCTAGTCTTGGGGTATGGTTAGCATAAGATTAGGGTTAGCATTAGATTAGAGTCAGGGTTAGGTGTGTGGAAGGATTGAATGTTGGGTTTTTCTGTGTTCATAGCTTGAAAAACCAGTGAAGAGTAGGGCAACTGTTACATTTAGGATAAGGTAAGGTAAAGGTAAAGGTAAAGGCCCTCCCGTTGATCGTCGATTTGCTCGAGCGGGCCCAGTAACGTCTCCATTGGAGACTTTGTTGTTACTGTGTCTGGCATATCGAATACTCTCGGTAGCTTGCCGGGCTCTCCGAGAGGGGCGGAGGAATCGAACTCGGGTCGGCCATGTTGGGATAATGGGTAATTTATGACATCAGCGCAGTCAGGTTTAGTACAGATTAGGGTTGAGATTAGGAATAGGGCTAGGGTTAGGGTTAGGCATTTTGTAGAATTTAGGTTTTAGGATTTACTGTATCCAAAGTTAAAAATGTAAGTTAAGTATTGGGAGATTGTTAAATAAGGACTAATTATTAAATTTAGGGCTGGAGTGATAACACAGCGGTAGGGCGTTTGCCTTACAAGCTACGAACATGGCCAACCCGAGTTCGATTCCTCCGCCCCTCTCGGAGAGCCCGACAAGCTACCGAGAGTATCTCGCCCCCACGGCAGAGCCTGGCAAGCTCCCTGTGACGTATTCGATCTGCCAAACACAGTAACAACAAAGTCTCCAATGGAGACGTTACTGGGCCCGCTCGAGCAAATCGATGAACAACGGGACGACTGTGACCTCTGATTAAATTTAGGCCTTTGATTGGCATAAGATGAGGGTTAGCATTAGATTAGAGTCTAACTTTAGCATGAGGTTAAGGTTAGCAACAGGATCAGGGTTTGGGAGTAAGGTTAAGTTTGTGTAGGGTTTGGCTATGTTCCAAGTTAAAAATGCAATTTAAGTATTGGGTGATTGTTGAAGGTAGGCTAACTGGTAGGTTTAGGCCAAACTCCTCAGAGTTAGCATAGGATCATGGTTGGCTTTAGTATAGAGTTAGGATGGGGTCAGGGCTAGGGTTTTGAAGGGGTTGGGTTTTTCTGTGTTCATAGTCTAAAATGAGAGTTGGAGATAGCATAGTGGTAGGGTGTTTGCCTTGAACGTAGCAGACCTAGATTTGATTCCTGACACCCCAAGCCTGCCAAGAGTAGTCCCTGAGAGCAGAGCTAGGACTCAGCCCTGAGCACTATTGGGTGTAGCCCAAAAAACAAAATAAAACAAAAAGACAAAAATGAAAGTTAAATATAGGGCAATTGTTACATTTAGGCTAATTGGCTAAAATCAGGTTTACTAAAATTTAGAATTTGGATTGGGGAAAGGCTTAGGGACTTTATAGGCATTAGGGTTTCAAGATTTGTTGTTTTCAAAATTCAAATGCAGTTTAAGTATTGGGCAATTGTTAAATTTTGACTACTCTGCTTAGGCCTAATTTGGGTCATGGTTTGTGAGCAGAAAAAAATTAGGGTTAGCGTTAGGATTAGAGTTAGGGCTAGGGATAGTGAGAGCTTGTGGAGAGCTTAGGTGTTAGGTTTTTCTGTGTTCAAGTTAAAACTGAAAATTAAGTATCGGGCAATTTAGGCTAATTTTAGGCTAATTGGTAGCTTTTCTAAAAATAAAATAACATGGGGTCAGGAAGATAATGCTATGGTCTGGACATAGGGACCTGAGTTTCAGCCTGACAGAACCTGGACACATATTACCCCTCCCTACACAACCTCCTCAATACCATCTGAGATATTGCTGGCAGTCTCTGGCACCACTGGGCCCAAGGGGCTCATCCTGGGACCCCCAACACTGAATTGGAACCCAGTTGGTCAAGCATTGCTGGTAGTTGTCCCTAAACCCACTGAAAACTGGTGGAAGCCTCTTCCCCCAACCCCCCTACCCCCCACCCCCCAAAAACCAAGTGTTCGAAGCTGGAAGTTAAGCATATGTGGTGAGGAGTTTTTATTTCTCTGTGTCTCTCATTAAAAAAAAAAAAACAGCGCTTCCTTAGGCATATAGCAAATTCAGAACATTTATATCATCTGTTCCCTGAACTCATAAACATCTGTATCTGGAATTAAATGGCCTGCGTCCCTACACTGAAAGTTATCCGCATACCGAATCTGGAAAATGATTCATCAAAAGGAAAAGTACTGCAAAATGTAGCCGCTTTCTTGAAGGTCATGGAAAAAAAAAATTTTTTTTCAAAAAAAAAAAGTTCTGAAATCCACAGAATTGGCCGGAAGCCTAAATTCTGCCTCCCCCCACCCCACCCCCCACCCCTCTCTTTCTCCACTGCTGCTTTTAGCCTTCTGAAGCTCCACGGGAGCTCGGAACTACCTCCACTGGGAGCAGGCAGAGGCACAGAAATAGCAGCATTGTGCCGACCTCCGTGCTAAGTGCAATCTCGTGCCACAGTCACAGCCCTGCACAATTTTAGGAAACACAAACAACCTGGCAACCAACTGACCTACAGATAACCTACCCAGCAACAATGACACTTGGGGAAAAAAATTTTCACTTGAAAAAAAATAAAAAAGGAAAAGGGTAGAGAAACTTGTAAAATAAATAAATAAACTAAATAAGCATGCATCCCTCATTCTGCAATGCAGTCGATGAAACTCAGAGCTTGGATCCATCCCTGCCTTGCGCAGCGGGTCAGCTCTGGTTTTATTATTATTATTATTATTATTATTATTATTATTTTGCTTTTTGGGTCACACCCGGCAATGCACAGGGGTTACTGCTGGCTCTGCACTCAGGAGTTACTCCTGGCGGTGCTCAGGGGACCATGTGGGATGCTGGGAATCGAACCCAGGTCGGTTGGCCATGTGCAAGGCAAACGCCCTACTGCTGTGCTATCCCTCTAGCCCCCAGCTCTGGTTTTCAACCCCTAATTTGGGGTTGATTTCACTGCAATCAATGAAGAACTATGAAGCCAGAGCTGGCAAATGCATCCGGAACTGCGGCGGGGAAAGCACCTTGGCCAAGCAAGGCAAACAGGCTCCAGGGCTGAACCTGCACAGAAGAACAAGCAAGTCGATTTCACCTCAATCGCGCCTGCGCAGATGAATGAGCAAGTCAATTTCACCTCAATCGCGCCTGAGCAGATGAGCTGCCGGGTCAGTTTCACCAACACCCACTGACCGTCGAGGCACTTCATCCCGTCATTTTCCAAGTGGTTTGTGGCAATAGAGAATGAACCGTCACCCAAGCTAGTTCCACCCAAGTGGAACCCCTGTGCCTTTCCAAGCTAGGAGGCCAGATTAGAGGGGAAAGGACTCCGATTGCGTCCAACTCA
This sequence comes from Sorex fumeus, assembly GCF_029834395.1. Classification (NCBI taxonomy): domain Eukaryota; kingdom Metazoa; phylum Chordata; class Mammalia; order Eulipotyphla; family Soricidae; genus Sorex; species Sorex fumeus. Next base: position 926,111 of record NW_026606232.1, read on the forward strand.
GAGGCAGAGAGCCAGACAAAGGTGAGGACACACAATCAAATAGAAACTAGAACCTTCCCGTTGCTGGGGATAGACCGATCTGAATTCCATTCAGAAGAAAAGATCATTTGAAAGATCATTTGACATTCAAATTATGATAACTTTAAAAAAGCAGGAAACCTGTCAGTTTTGAGGGGATTTTTTTTTTTGGCTTGGTTGATTCTTTTTGTTGTTATTGTTTTTCCTCACTGCCCCTGAGTCAGAGGAAATTCCTTTGAAACTAAGGAACTTCACAAACCTCCAAGAACCAGTGTTGTTCTCTGACTCAAAGGGGAAAATGTAAGAATTCTGCTTAATTCTTACATGAGAGGGATTTGAGGTAAAATGAGACACTTATAGACCAGGAGACACTGGAGGGGCAATCCTAGGGTGACAGAACCCTCTCCCCCAGTGGGGACCCCTCTCTCACTAGTTGTTCATCTCTGCAGGTATGGAAACCACCTTCACGTCTGGGCAAGAAGTTTAACATCCATTCCCCACCCACCAGAAACCGACCAGCAGTCTTGAAAGGGTGAATTCTAGAATCTACCTTTTCTATGGAAAAATCATGGGCAGAGAAAGAGCTTAAGGGACTGAGCACACACACTGCATGCAGGAGGTGGGGCTTTCATCCCTGGCACTGCGTGGTCCCCTGAACCTCACTGGGAGAGACACTCCCCACATCCCCAAGCCCCCCAGAAACACAGAGCCAGGAGTAGTCCTGAACACTGCCAAGCATGGCCCCCCAAAAGAAACTCGCTTTCTTAGTATTTCATTCACCACTAATTTCAAGAAGGTCATCCCCATTTCAGTTTAAATAGTCTTCACTCGTTCAAATACATTTTCCAAAATCTTATCATTTGGGAGTCAAGTGTCAATGAGGAAGCTGGAGATTCTCCTTGTCAGAGACCAGCGCCAGAAGTCCTACTGAGTGCCACTTAGATGATGAGAATCTCCACAGCTTCTTCCCCACCTCACTCTGCACCCAGAACAAACCTGAAGACACGTGTCCAGCCCAGAGTGACTGCATCTCCTTCTTACAGCCCTGCAGAGGGAGGGAGAAGGGGCAGGAAATCACTTGGACCCTGGAAAAAAAAAGTGACCTCACTGAGTACAAAGAAAAGGCCAGGGAACGTTTTATAGAGAGGTTTATAACAGAACATGCAGGCGGGGAAAGCTGGTGGCTCCATCCCAGGGTTGCAGTTCTGAACAGAGTTGGCCAGACCGCTGTCCGTGCACCTATGATGTCAGATTGCATTGTGTACCCAGGGGCTAGTAACTGCCCTATAAACTTGTGCACAAGGAATTGTTGTTGAACAGGGTTTTTCCAGGCCTAAGATGCCATCAGTCACTCATCAGATCCCGGAGCCCATCTCTAAAGACTTCTCAGGCTAGAAGCCAAGGCTAATCTCCTGAGCAGTGAAATCCACCCTGACTCCATTTTGACTAGTTACACCGCATCCAAATCGCAGTGGAGTCTGCATCTCTCTCTCCAGGAGGAGGACTTGTGTCTGCAGCCAGGAGATACCAAAAATGGCTAAACTGGAAATGGGGGCCCAGTGGGGAAAAGAGAGAAAGAGATGAGAAAAGGAATAGACACAGAAAATACCGACATCCTTGACATGGGGATGGGGGGACGGTAACATTCAGATGATTCTACAATAAAATCAACCCTAAAATTTGACTTGGGCTAGATCCCCTACCCTCTCTTTGGCTCAGATCCTGCAGCCTCCCCCCACCTCTGCCATGTCAGCGGACCCCCATCACAGCTCCTGGAGTGCAACAGCCGCGTGGACACTCATGAAATGTCATGCCATTGGCAGTTACACTTCCTGTCACTGGGAGGACAGGGAGAGAAGGAAAAAAAGCAAATCTCAGCCTAATCCTTCAGAGTCTTCCAGGGGATCTAACTACAGACTCACCCTCAGCAGAGCAAAAATGCCAGAAACTCAATGGGAAGACTCTTGGAAACCCCAAGTTCAGTGAGCAAAAGCAGTAGCATTGGAATGCACAGGCAACACCAGCCAGATCTGTAAAGACTTTAGTGACCCCATGGTGAGGGAGTTTAATGAACTTAAAGAAACAATGGTATAGGTAGTAAGCAAAAAAAAAAGCAAGAAAGTATGAGAGCCAAAATAAGAAAGCTAACATATAAATGGCAGAAATGAAAACCATAGTAGGTGATACTACGATTTAAAACTCACTTGAATCTCTGAAAAGAAGAATTAGGCAGAAATGAAGAGTATGGTAGGCAATATTAGAAACTCATTAGACTCTCTGAGCAGAAGAGTTACAGTAGTTGAAGAAAAGATCCAGGAGCTGCAAGATAAGATCGAGGAAACCTCTGGAAAATAGCAGAATAGGGGGGAAGTCTGAAAATAAATGAATAATCCCAGAGAACTATGGGATCGAGCTCAAGAAGAGTAACATAATAATCACTGACTCCATGAGGATCAGAAAGGCAAATATGATAAAGAACTAATAGCTAAAGAATCGTTGTTAAGAATTTTCCAGAGTGGGCAGAGGCTATAATACAGTGGTTAAGGTGCTTGCCTTGCTCTTGGCTGACCAGGTTTCCAGCCCTGGCATTCCATATGGTCTCCTGAGCCTGCCAGGAGTGATTTCTGAACACAGAACCAGGATTAACCCGAGGACCACGACTGTGCCTCTCTCCCCCCTGTGAATAAAACCACAATAAAATAAATTTCTAGAGTTGAGGAATACAAGCAACCACATATAAGAGGTCCAAATGATGGCAAAGAAAATAGACTAAATTAAGAAAACTCCAATTCACATATGCTCAAAATGACAGAAACCAAACACTAAGGCAGAATATTGAATGCAGCAAGATAGAACATGGAGCTTCCATACGAAAGCCCTTAAGAGTCACAGCAGACATGTACTGCAAACCATAATGTACAAAGGGAAAAGGAGAGAGAGAGCAAGAAGGAAAGTGGGAGGCTCCCATGAACCATAGTGGGAGGCTGGGGGTGGGTGGGGTATTGGGGGATGGTGGAAGGGAAACAAGGGACTTTGGTGGTGAGAAATGTACACTGGTGGAGGGGTGGGTGCTGAATCATTGTACGACTGAAACCCAATTATGAACAGTTTTGTAATAATCTGTCTCACGAATATTCAATTAAAAAAATTTTGAAAAAGTAATGTGGAGTTCATGCCCAATTCAATCAGATTAATCAAGTACTGCTGGCTGAATGTACAGCAGTACTCCTACATTAAAAAAAAAATAGAGTAACAGCAGATCTGTCCAATGAGACTCTCCAAGCCAAAAGAGAATAAAGGGATATTGTATGAACACTCAATGAGATGAACAATTCACCAATACTCTATTCAGCTACGTTACCATTCAGATCTGAAGGAACGCACAGAGCTTCAAAGACAAGCAACTGAAGGAATCCAAAGCCTTGTAACCAGTTTTGCAAGAAACATTATAGGAGCTTCTTTGAGGGACAGGAGAAACTTCTAGTATGTGGCACTGAATGTGGCTCTCACTGATGGTCCCTCCACTAGGCTAAGAAAGATATGTTTACTCCTGGGTACTAGGGAATTTTATACATTTTCAGTAACTAATTAACATCTCATTGTATTGGATGTTCTATGTGTGATTAGGGTATTTTTAACATCCATAGAGATTTTTATTACAATCTTTTAGTTTTAACACAGATACTTAATATTTATAATATTTTCAGTACAAAGCTAATATTCCCTTTCTTCAGATAAAACACAGTACTTTTATATGCCTATTTAGATTTTCCCTTTTAAGTTTTCTTAACTCGTAGTAAATTCTACATTTGTAATACCTATTTCAAAAATTTTTATTATAGCAACACGACTTTAAAAATTGTTTATAATACAATTGTTTCAGGTATCCAATATCCCAACACCAACCCCACCACCAGGATGAACTTCCCTCCACCAATGTCCCGTTCCCCACCCACCCCCAAACCCACCCACCCCCAAACCGGCCCCTTTAGCAGACACAAACAAATTTACTTCACATTGCCTATTACAACAAAATGGCAAATGAATTATCAGAAAATAGTTCAATGAGAGCCAATTTGTGATAATTGTTACATCTCACAAAGCATGGTAGCACTGCACTGTCCTCCTGTTGTTCATCGAGTTGCTCGAGCGGGCCCAGTAACGTCTCCATTGTGAGACTTGTTGTTATGGTGTTTGGCATATCGAATACGTCACAGGGAGCTTGCCAGGCTTTGCTGTGCAGGTGAGATACTCTCGTTAGCTTGCTGGGCTTTCTAAGAGGGGTGGAGGAATCGAACCCGGCTCTGCCGGGCCAGCTGCACGCAAGGCAAACGCCCTACCCCTGTGCTATCGCTCCTTTAAAATCATTGTCTGAAGATTCACTGAGGCAGTTAGTGATTTCTGAGCCTTCTGTGCTGTTTTCACTCCTTGAGCTTGGCGGTCTTCTACACAATATTCCCCTCAATCTGCTGGGCTCTTTCTGCTGTCAGTACTATGAAATCTGGAGGTGCCATGTGGCCGCCTATGCAGCTGTCCGCTCCAGGAGATGTGGCCCTGGGACACTTTGGTGGCTTGCAGGTTTAATGAGGATCGACTGTGGAATTGGGCCACGTATATGCCAAAGGATGTCAGGTGTACGTGGGGGCTGTTGGGTCTTCTGGGTGGGGGCAGAATTTTCCACCATTCTGAGAATGCCCCAGAGTTCTCAGCCCGGACACCAGTCTGAATCTGGGGTGATTCAGCAGCATGGTGTTATTTTCTAGATTAGTTCAGGATTTAACTATTTCATGTAAACTCTCAATGTATAAATGTAAAGACCATTTGTTCAGAATAATCCTTGAATTTATGTAACTAAAAATTTTGTTTTTTTAAAAAAAAGTATTTACAGTGTTATGTAAATAAAATAATAATTCATAAGTAATTTTATGAAATTTCAGAACATTAACTCTATTCATCTATATGTATGTAGGTGTCATCACCTGTAGAAGATTACGAGCTCTATGGTGATGAGTCTGGGGTTGGATTGATGTATTCATGAAAAGAGTGATTAACAATATTATAAACCCTGGTACCCCAGTAAAAATGATTTAAAAAAAAAGAAAAGAAAAACCTGGGGCTGGAATGATAGCACAGTGGGTAGGGCATTTGCCTTGCACACAGCCAACCCAGGTTCGATTCCCAGTATCCCATATGGTCCCCTGAGCACCGCCAGGAGTAATGCCTGAGTGCAGAGCCAGGAGTAACCCCTGTGCATCGCTGGATGTGACCCAAAAAACAAAAAAAAAAAAAACCTGTCTTAGTGGTGGGGGAGATTACTCAACAGTTACCTGCTAGCACACAAGCCTGGATCCTATCCGTGGCACCCAGAGCAGGAATAGTCCTGAACATGGGTGGGTGTGGCTCCCAAAACATAACAATAATAAGTAATACTTGGTTTAGGGAGTCCAAGACGTGGCTTAGGGGTAAAGCACACGATTCACATGTGTGAGGTCCTGAGTTGATCTCCAGGACCACAAAGTAATGATCATAGCAATAATTATATCACAAATAATAACTTAGATTGATTATATTCATCTGACCCTGCCCTATGCTAAATTTTACCCTACTTCTGGCAACACAGCATCCCAAATTATGTCTAGTGCAAAATAAACACTCGAAAATCATTTGCTAAATAAATGGGAAGCGAGGTCGATACCTTTCTTATTCTTCGACCTAAGACAAAGGTAATAAATCCTTTCTTCCTTTCTGGGTAAAAATGGATGTGCCTGAAATGAGACTCGTATTAGTCACAAGAACAGTATCAACAAGGGCCAGGATGACTGGTCCATGGTTGGAAGCCTGCCTCAAGTGCTGGGGGTGAAGGCAGTTGAGATAGACAAAGGACCACTATGACAAAGGTAGTTGAGAATGATCGCTCCGGATAAGAACTGCATCCTGAAAGTCGGTAACGGGACAAACATGATAACCTCTCAGTATTTGTATTGCAAACCACCCAAAAGGAGGGAGGGGGAATGTGAGAGAGAGAGAGAGAGAGAGAGAGAGAGAGAGAGAGAGAAGTATCTGCCTTAGAGACAGGCTGTGGTAGGGTAGGGGGTGGTAGCGGGAGTGATACTGGGGACATCTGTGGTGGGAAATGGACTCTGGTGGAGAGGAACAGGTGTTGGAACATCGCATGACTGAAACCCAATCATGGAAAGATTGTAACGATGTATCTCATGGTGATTCCATTAAAAAGGAAAATGTATGTGCCATCTCCAAATCCCGATATGACCTGTGTTGTTGCGGAAGATGAGGACTGTGTCCTCTAATTATATTGTCTATTTGTTGAACTGAAAACCCACCACTGAATTTTTTTTTCTGCATCACACACAAAACTGCCTTCAGAGACAAAGACCATTTGTGGTTCTTTCATTACAACAAATGAAGGAAAAGATTCTTCATTAAGATAAGAAAGACTTTGCCATAAACTCGTGGCCAACATAGTGCTTGGTGATTAAGCTCTAGAAACATTCTCAAGAAATCAGGGGGGAAATAAAACACCCTCTACCACTAATATCATTTAATATTGTCTAGCTGTTCCAGCCAATGCAATAAAACATGACAGAAATAAGAGGGACAATGTTGGCAGCATTTTCCCAAAAACATGATCCTTGGAACACTGTTTTTTAGAACGTTTAACAGTTTCTCTGCTGGAAGACTTTTCAAAGACTTGGCCATGAGAAGTCAAGATGGTCCCATCATCCTGTACTTTTGTGCTATGTTTTAAGTACTGAATTGTTCTCCCCTCAGAGAATTTGAAAAGTCTATATTCCTTGGAGTGAAACGTGATATCACGTTTCACTCAAATGAGAGAACGAATCCGGAGTTCTGACATCCGTCGACGATCAAGGATCAGGGACGCTATCTCATTTGCCAAGGTGTCGAAAATCAGATGGGCTGGTCACGTAATGAGATTTAGAGACAACCGCTGGACTAGAGCTGTTACTGATTGGATTCCACGGGATGTCAAGAGACCGCGTGGCCGCCCACCTACCAGATGGTCAGACTTCTTCGTCAAGATCATGAACGATCGGTTTGAGGCTCTTCATGTTCCCGGAGCGAACAGATGCCATTGGGCTACACTAGCACGCGACAGGGACAAATGGAGACATTACTGGCGCCCGCTCGAGCAAATCGACGACTAACGGGAAGTTAAGTGATTAAGTGATTAAGTGATATTCCTTGGAAAGAGAATTTCCTTTGAGAAATTTTGGTGCCACTTGTTTCTCATCCTCGAATATTTTAGCTGATTCATTCATTCAAATATATATCTTTGAATAAATGAATAAACTAAAACATAAGCTTAAATCTTACATCTTCTTTCTCTTTGAGGGTCTGAGGAAAAGAGCCACCTTTCATCTTCCTTGACCTGTAGAGTAGAAACTATAATGTCTAACTTACAATGGAAGTCACATAGTATATGTAAAACTGCAGTCATATGTGAACATTTTGGGGTTTTGTTGTTTGGGGTCACACTCAGTGGTGCTCGGGGCTTACTTCTGACTTTGTGTTCAGGGACACTCCCAACAGTGTTTGGGGAACCATATGGAGTGCCAGGTATCAAAACGGTCCTTGGCTGCAAGGAAAAGGCTTTAACCCCTGTACTATCTCTTCTGCTCCTGTAGACAATATTAATGAAACAACTGTAAAACATCACCTTCCTGTGAAATGACCATCAGAAAGGGCAACTTCAAGGGAACCAAAGTTGCAAATTGTTTCAACTGTTCAAGAATGTAACTTGGACTTTAATCAAAAGCCTCAGAACAACTCATGTCTTTTGACCCAGAAGGGGAAAATAAGTGATGAGAAGGTGTTTATTGATGTCCTTTGTGGTAATGGGATTTTGGAAAGAACGTAAATGTCTGCCAATAGGAAACCAATAAGATATCTCATATAATAGGCACTGAATGTTTGACGTTTGTTGGCAGTCTCTGGGATCTAATCTACTGTTGGAAAGAAGAGTTCTGACAAGCTTGGACTTGAGGGGAAAGGAGAGAGCTCTCTCCCTCTCTGTGCTGTTGTTGTTTCTCTTTCTTCTCCTTCTCCTTCTCCTTCCTCTTCCTCCTCTTCTTCCTCTTCTTCTTCCTCCTCCTCCTTCTTCCTTCTTCTTCTTCTTCTTCTTCTTCTTCTTCTTCTTCTTCTTCTTCTTCTTCTTCTTCTTCTTCTTCTTCTTCTTCTTCTTCTCCTTCTCCTTCTCCTTCTTCTTCTTCCTCTTCTTCTTCTTCTTCTTCTTCTTCTTCTTCTTCTTCTTCTTCTTCCTCCTCTTCCTCCTCTTCCTCCTCCTCCTCCTCCTCCTTCTTCTTCTCCTTCTCCTTCTACTCCTCCTCCTCCTCTCCAGTTCTAGTCCACACCCACCAGTGCTCAAGGCTGACTCCTGGCTCTGTGCTTGGGGATCACTTCTACTGCGGTTCAGGGAACCATATGTGGTTCTGGGGATTAAACTATGATAAACCTAGGCAAAGCAAGCACCCCTATTCATTCTCTCTTCTCTTCTCTTCTCTTCTCTTCTCTTCTCTTCTCTTCTCTCCTCCTTCTTCTTCTCTCTCTCTCTCTCTCTCTCTCTCTCTCTCTCTCTCTCTCTCTCGCCCCACGGTCAATTCTTGTGAATGTCTTTCATGGGCTGAAATTAGGTACATTCAACATTCATTACCAATTATTTCCAAACCAAATTCAGCTGATAGGCCACATCAAACGCATATTAGTCATTATTCCTAAATAGAGTATTGAGCTGCCTTGCAAATATCGCTCCTGGGAACCACAGTTCAAGCCCCAGCAAGGCATATGGTTCCCTGAGAACCACCAGAGGTCACTCGTGAGCACAGAGCCCCTTAGCACTGCTGGACGTGGCCCAACCTTACCCCCCTTGCTTTGTCCTCAGCACCCCAAAATGGACCCCCACACTCTATCAGGAGTGATCCCTGAGCAGAGTCAGGAGCAGCCCCTAAGCACCTAAGCCATCCCCCACAAAACAGAGTTCCCAGCACAAGTCTGCCTAACTGACATAGCTCGAGAATCTGTGGGTAAACCAGCACCTAAAATATCTCTCATGGCAATGTTAGGAAACGCTTTCTTTTATTCTATTCCACCACACCCCCAATTCAAACAGGATCCAAGGTATCATCTCATAATCTCACACACTGAGAATTCTATGGATTGGAAGAGAAAGATTCCATGTCCTTCCATGCAACATTTTTCCAGTGTTCAGAACCGTTCATACTAGAGTCTTCTTCCGTTGGAGGCCGGACCCTCCCCACCACTGCCCACAGTTTGTTAAGAGCTGACCTTCCCAAGGCTGGTGGCTTTGGAATGTGGCCTTTTCTGCCAGAGCCAATGGAGGCCCAGAAAGCTTATGATAAACTTCCATCATGTCCTTAACTACTCAAAAGAATGAAAATCGACATACCACTCAGAATTATAGGTTTTTACCAGAAATAACTTTTCTATCAGAGAAATCTCCATGTCAGGACAAATGTGCAATAATAGAGCCTCTGTTCTTCATTGGGTTTCTAAATAGCAGGCCCTGCTCCTATTCCTTGAATATATATATATATATATATATATATATATATATATATATACATATATATGGGCTGGAGCGATAGCACAGCAGTAGGGCGTTTGCCTTGCACACAGCCAACATAGCCGACCCGAGTTCGATTCCTCCGCCCCTCTCGGAGAGCCCGGCAAGCTACCGAGAGTATCTCGCCCGCATGGCAGAGCCTGACAAGCTACCCGTGATGTATTCGCTATGCCAAACACAGTAAAAACAAAGTCTCCAATGGAGACGTTACTGGGCCCGCTCGAGCAAATCAATGAACAATGGGAGGACAGTGACAGATACATATATATACATATATATATTAGTCTTTCATCATTGACCTTCTAATCTGCATTGCTCTGTAGATTCCCTAGACATGAGCAATTCAATTTGTTCTTTCTCCCACCAATCTGTCTCCTGTTGGTTTGATTATTTCACCAGTCCAAGAAGAAATCAGAGAGGAAGAGAGAAATTTCCTCCCCTCCCTGACAATGCCTACCCTAAATATCTCAGGCAAGCTTTCAGCTCTGCAGGAATTACTCCTCCTCTTCCTCAAGAACCCAGTGTAGCAGAGGAGAGAGAGGACAAGATGCAAGGTGCTCATTTTGCAATGCCGTGACCCTTGCTCAGATCCCTGGCACCACATCTAATCTCCTGAGCACTGGCCAGGGTCGTTCCTGAGCACAGAGCCAAGACCATCCTCTGAGATCTTCCTGGTATGGCCCAACCCCCTATCCCTCAAAATATAATCCAGTGTCACCAAATCAAAGCCTGGCAAGATCCCCGTGATGTATTCAATATGCCAAACACAGTAACAACAAGTCTCACGATGGAGACGTTACTGGGCCGGCTCAAGCAAATTGATGAACAACGGGAGGACCGTGACCGTGACCGTCACCAAATACCACCATTTCTTAATTCTGTAACATCAAGTGATTTAAGGGACATCAATCTCATTCCCAGAAACACCAGTACATTCGCCAATGAGTGGTTCAGATCAAATGGTTTCCAGCTAGAGAATGTCCTTACATTGAGAAAGATCTAAGCTAGCTCTAAAGAGAAAATATTTTCACACCACACCTCTGTCAAACCAAACCCAACAAGAGAACAAATCCCATCTAAAATGGGAAGAAAACTCAACAGACATTTCCCGGAAGAGAACATTCAGAGGTCCAAGAGGCATCTGGAAATTTAAAAGGCCCATAATCCATTATTTTCAGGAAAACGCAAATCAGAACAACAATGAGAAAGCAGATCTGTGTGAAGGCCTAGAGCAAAAAGACTAGAAATAGCAGGTGCTGGCAGGAATGTGGAGGAAAGGAACCTCAGAACCCTGTCGGCAGGAATTGAAATTGGGTTGGCCTCTGTAAAATTCTATGAAGAAAATAGAACTTCAATAGCACCCAGCAATCCATTCCCAGGGATCTAGACTAAGAACAAAAAGGCATTAATTTAAAAGACAGATGCAGGGACTGGAGTGACAGTACAGTGGGTAGGGCGTTTGCCCTGCATGCAGCCGACCGGGGTTCAATTCATAGCATCCCATAGGGTCCCCCGAGCACTGCCAGTAGTAATTCCTGAGTGCAAAGCCAGGAGTAACCCCCGTGCATCACCTGGTAGGACCCAAAAAGCAAGAAACAAATTAAAAAATAAATAAATAAAAGATAGATGCAATCCCGGGCTTACTGCAATGCTAGTCGCAAGTGGCAAAATCCAGAAACCAGTCCAGGATCCCAGAATAGAGGAGCGGACGGAGGAAACACAGGTTGTGTCCACAATGGAAGACCCCTAACCATTGGAAAGATGAGTTCTTGTCTTCAGCCAGAACAAGGATGGACCTGGAGGGGATCACGCCCGGTGAAATAAGCCAGATGGAGAGGAATCAGTACTGGATAACTTGACTCATGGACGGCACAGAAAAAGAAACAAAGCAAGGGAATCAGCAATGCCCAGTGAAAATAGCCCCCTGAGTCTGACTGTGGGTCTGAGGGTGCCCAAAAGGCTGAGGAGAGCGGGCTTAGAGCTTTCTATGGATGGCAGCTGTAATGGGCTTGTAGTTGCACTGTACCTCTCAAAACATACAACATTTGCGCTCTTATAAGTCAATCATACCTACCTCAAAAATGAATCAGCTGATCCCAACACTGAACAGAAGCAAGGATGTGTTCCACTGAGGGAGAGTTTGTCCCATACACAGTAGGGAGCCACACTACCGCATACTCCTTAGAACTGGTTTCCAAGGCATCCTTTCTTGTGCATGCTGCTATGCAGATTATTTTGGGTTTTTTGTTTTTGTTTTTTGTTTTTTTGCTTTTTGGGTCACACCCTGCACAGAGGTTACTCCTGACTCTGCATTCAGGAATTACTCCTGGTGGTGCTCAGGGGACCATACGGGATGCTGGGGATCGAACCCCGGGTTGGCCGTGTGCAAGGCAAACGCCCTACCCGCTGTGCTATCGCTCCAGCCCCTGCTATACAGATTATTTTTGAGCAGAGAGAAATGAAAAGTCTGGCCAAGCCTCTCACCTTTCACATGCCCCTTGTCGCTCCCTAACCCCCCCCCTTTCCTTATGGAAGAAACCACCATTGCTCTTCTAATGTGGGATGTCGTTTGGGGTGCCCAGATGCAGGGCTGTCTGTTGTATGTCCTCTTGGAGAAGCTCGTCTTTTTCTCTTTGCTCTTGGATGGGGTTGTCCCCTTCTTTGGGGGAGAGCCTGAATTTGGGGCCACACCTGCAGGTGCTCGGGAGTTATTCCTGGCTCTATGCTCAAGAACAGCCCTGGCAGTTCTCAGGGGGGCAGATGGCGAGTAAATTTGGGTCAACTGCATGCGAGGCAAGATCTCTGAGCCCTGAACCTCCTTTCCAGCCCTGAGGTCACCCCATCCCTGCTCCATTTCTTGGTACCTCAGGTCCCTCCCTCCACCAAATGGAGGTTCCACTTGCTCCCACAGTGCCTAGTATCGCTGTTGAAGGATTTGTCTCTGCTAATCCATCTGATGCTGTTCATATCACTCAGCCAGAGAAGAGCCCAGGGTGCATGTGGCCTTGTCCTCACCTTCATCCTATCCCGAATGCAAACCACAAACAAAGGGCATCCAGGGCTCTGATGTCACAGCCAAAACATGCAGATGTACCTGCACCAGACGGATTCTGCACTCAACCACGCAGAGGAAAATGATGACGAATTTCAAGTATTGCGACTATCGCCTATCGCCGGACTGTTATTGCTAAAACCTGCCCAACACCAAGATTTCCAGTTACGCGGCATAATCCATTTGGCTTTTGTCGGGCTTTCTGTTGCTTTCAACCAGAATCATTCTAATAGACACTCTTAGGGTCCTTTTCATTATAGAATCTCAACAAGCCACTTCAGGGCCAGAAGAATATAGTCCAGCGGTTTGGGTGTTGGTTTTACACGCGGCTGGTCCAGTTGAGTCCCCCCCCCCCCCACCCCATTCCATCCTATATGGTTCCCTGAGCACAGAGCCAGGAATAAGCCCGGAGCACCCCTGGGTGTGGCCCCAAATCAAACAAACAAACAAAAAGTCTCCTGGATGGGGCTTTGGGCAAAGCAACACATCAAAGCGCCGGTGGCCACCAGCGTGGCGATGAAACTTTAGCTGCAAAGTCAGTAACACAAAGAAGAAGAAAAAGACCCAAGATCAAGACAAGCGATTCTAAGCCAGATCACTGTAAGCGTAAGCACTTATAGGAATGATTTATTTAAACGGCCATTACCCAGCGGAGGTGTTTATATATGTAAAATATGCCCATCTGAAGAATCAGCTGGCCTCCTCACCCGCCAGAAGGAAACAACCAAAGTTCATTTCCAATCCTCGGTCTACCACGGAGAAGTTTGCAAACCTCGCGGGCCGGAATTCTACAAAGGCCATTCACGCCTCCAGTGCACTCCCCGTTTCTCCATTCCCCCCACCCGTCCCGTCCTTCCGCCCGTCTTTCCTTAAAACACATCTTTGGGGATTTGTTTCAGGCTGAGGGTCCAGAGGTCACTTCGCCTCTGCGGCTTCTGGACCCTCGCAACAGCGGGGTCTGCCCGCGCACTCGGGGACCCCGTGCCGTCTAGGCCGCTGCACCCGGGAGCAACCTCCCGGCCCAGGCTCCGCGCCCCGGTGCGCTCGCGTCGGGGGACGGGGAGCACCTGGGAGGACAGGGAGGGAGCCCGTCTGCGCCCCTGCCCCGGCCAGAGCCAGAGAGGCAAGTCCGCCCCTCTCTCCCGCCAAGGCCAATCCCAGCGCCGACGAATGTGCACCGCGGGGCCGATGCGTTTAAACGAAGACAAGTTTCCTCTTGCCACCCCAGGCGCGGGCGTCGGCTCCCCGCGCGCGCTGCGTTTCTGGGGACGCCCCGTTCCAGGAGCGCGCGCCGTCCAACGCCAACCAAGCGCGCTGCCGAGGACGCGCCGCGCCGCGCCGCGTGGAGACGTGGAGTCCAGCGCTAACCCTAGTGCGACTCGGGCCACAGTCCACCAGCTCGGAGAGTTGAATCTCCCCGCTGCCCAGGCCACGCCGTGGCCCGGCACACCACAAGCGTTCGTCGGACCCGGCGCTCGCCCCCGACGCACCTGCTCGGGGGGCCCTCCGCAGCCTTTCTTTCCGTCCCTCCTCCCCATCCGTCCCTAACTCCAAATTCTTAACCGGGATCCCGATGCTAAAGCCAGGTGGGGAGGCCGGGAGCGGGGAACGGGGTCCGGCGCGGGTGCCCACGGTTCTCTGGGCCTCAAGGGGCGCGCCCAGGTGCCAGGGGAGCGGTGCCCGCCGCCTCGGTGCCAAGACGCACGTTCGCCCTGCGCTCTCCACGCGCCGCGCGCTGCTTTTCGCGCTCGGCTCGGATGAATTCGTTTGAATTCTCCCAGCCCCTTTTAAACGTTCGCTAGTAACTTGCTCAGGGCCACGAAAACTAAGAGCTGGAAGGCGCACGGGAGCGCGAAGCGGGATGCAGAGAGGTCTGCGGCGGGGAAGGGGGAGGGACAGCATTAATACGGATCTGGGTCTTAACAAGGGCAGGTCGCATTGCCAGGCTCGGAGCCCCTGGATCTAGCAAGCAGATGGGGGCGAGGGGGGACACAACCTTGCGACCCGACGGCGTGTCCCTGGCCACTGTTTGGAGCCACTCCTGCCGCCCAGGGCTGCCGGAGCGCTGTAGTTAGGGGTGGCCGGCTTTCGAGCCCCAGGTCGGCGCCTGCCACAAGGCGATCCAGACACAGCCCGCCTGGACTTTGATGGAGAGGAGAGGCGGAAATTTCCGCTGAAAATAAACCCCGCGCGGCTTTGCTGGCGGCCGGAGTCCCCACCGGGAACCGGGCGGAGAGACCTCCCCAACAGCGCGGCCGCGCGCGGGCTTATTTTAACCCTCTCGCTTTATCGAGGGGCTCCCGAAGGAGAGTGACCCCCCACCACCACCAAGAGTCTATAAAGAGCCTATGGCTCGGCCTGGCTGAGGGAACCCGGGTCCCACAAACCCGGATCCCCCGAGCGCGCCTGGCATTATTTTCTCCTGCTTTGGAGTGGGGGTGCCGGGGAGTCCCGCGCTGCCCTAGAGGCTCGGACTCATTTACACGCTTAGACACGCACGCACGCGCCCACCGCCTCCGCGGCCCGGGCACCCCCAACCCCACACCGCCGCGGGGTTCAGCGGGAGAGCCTGACGCCCCCAGAGGCCACCGATCTGTAACGACCGAGCGAGCGCGCAGTTATCTTCCCGCTTGGGGAGAATTCACCCTCGGTGGTGCAGCCCCAGAACCCGCCCCTCCTCCCCGCCCGCCCGCCCGCCCGCCCTGGGGAGGGTGGGGGACGGAGATCCGACCCCCAGAAGCCGGCTTGAACCTAGACCACCGACCTCTCTCCGCCTTGGAGCACGAACGCTCAGCGCGTCCGCGGCAAGCGCGTTTTGGAAAGGAGCGACCTCGCTGGCAGGATCAGTTCCCGGACGACCTTGGTTTTAACGGCGCCTGTGTTGCATTTAGACGTAAACTAAGGAGTACTAAAATCGAAATGTGATTTTTTTTAAGTGAAAGTCATTTTTAATGTCGTCTTTAGTCGGCGGAGGAAGAGCATGACAATAATATATATATATATATATATATATATATATCTTCCGTGATTATTTCACACAGAAGTAGATAAACGGGAAGCTCAGCGCGAGGGAGCCCGCCCGCAGGTTTAACAGAAGCAGGTGCAATTAAATGCTACATCTCCAGCTCTCTGCAGAGAACGACAGCGCGGGTCCTCTGTGAAAGGCAGCGTTCGGGGTTACAGAAATGCCAAAACATCGGGTAGAATGTACGGTTTGGGGGAAGCAGAAAAAAATGTCAGACAATGCAAAGAACCAATCTGTGAAATGTTTGTATTGCTGGCTGGGAGATTAAGGGGTGGCAGGTTTGGGCATCGTGGCCCACCGCTCCCGCTCTGACCCTTCACAGACACATTGAAACGTTGAGAAACCAGCTAGTCATGGTCCAGTAAATGACCTGGAAACTACGATAAGGTCCACGCTGCAAGACATACACATACACACCTTTTTTTTTTTTTGCAAAGGACAAATGCCCTCCAGCTAGAGAAGATCTGGATGTGTGATCTGCTCCCGTGTGTGCGAAGACAGTGGAGGTGACCCGAGGGCTGACCAGAGGAAGAACCCCTTTTCACAGTTTACTGCTAAAGCACTAAGACAGGCCCCCGATTGGCGATAAGAGGGTCATTAACCTCCAGGACAAAACCCAGAAACTCTGAGGTGACAGTGGTCTGGCCTCAGGAGCTTCTGGCCATAAAACACACCCTATGCTGGCCCAGCCCTGTCCCCTCCGAACCGGCTCATCTGGCCCCAAATATAATCTTGGGTGAGAGAGGGTGAACACAGAGTTCAGAGATTTAAAACGAGGTGCCCCGGGCTGGGGAGACAGGACTGAGTTAAGGTGCTTGTCTTGAACACAATCAAACCCAGCTCAGCACCCAGCAGTGCACGGGGGCCCCAGAGAACCTCCAGAAATGATCCCTGAGCACAGAGCCAGGAGTCAACCCCAAAGAAGCAAACAAAAATAATAGTATGTTGAGACTGGAGTGATGATACAGCAGGAAAGGCATTTTGCCTTGCACGTGGTCGACCTGGGTTCAATCCCCAGCATCCCTTATGGTCCCCTGAGCACCACCAGGCTTAATTCCTGAGTGCAGAGCCAGGAGTAAGCCCTGAGCATCGCCGGGTGTGACCCAAAAAGCAATCATAATGATACATAATAATATGCAAGGGGAAAAATGCTCCACTTCCCCCTTTCAAACCTGTGTGTTTGGTTGGATGGAAATGAACATCCATAAAATCCCAGTTCCTTTCCTTCTGTGCCCTGTGACGGAGAAAGAGGAGTCTCACCCCAAACCCAGGTTCCACCTCCCCCCCTACTCCACCTACCCCCCCCCAACCAGCCTGCCCTTAGAGTCCCCTTTTATCTTGCAGACTTTCAGCCCAATTTAGGCAGTCTACGCCCTCTTCAAAGGACGCGCTTCTGCTGAGCGTTTGTTGTTTGTATCAGAGCTGGGAGTGGGAGCCCGCCTTTACGAGGAAAGACCCCCCCCCTCCCTGCGAGAGTGTGGGATGCCGAGATAACGGAATCCTGACTTTCTTCAGCAGAGTCCTGGCAATTGGAGGGGGGAGGGCGCGTGTGCACGGGGAGGGGAGAGGGGGCGGGAAAGGTGGGACTCATACTCTTCCTTCTAGAACACAGGGGCTTTTCTATCGCAGAGAGTGCCCAAAGGTTCCCACCGACGCAGTGCCAGGCCGGGTCAGCGCTGGGAGGAATCCGCCCAGCTGGGCGCGCAACACCGACTTGAGGACCCACCGCGGGCCCCGGGCAGGTGAAGGCGAGGTGCCAGGGAGATGCGCACCCGCGCGCGCGCCGCGGACCCTGATTCTCGAGAGCCTGGCGCCACCCAGCGGGAGCGAGGGGGAACTGCGTGGTGCGCGCCCTCGGGTGTGGGGAAACGCGGGAGGCGGCGTGGCCGGACCCAGCGAGGGAAGGCGGCTTCCTCCGACGGGTCCAAACCCGCGCCCGGGTCTCCCCTCTGCGCCGCGCGCGCGCCCCAAGACCAGGCTCCTAAAACAGGTAGGCAGGGCCGAGCGCTCCTTCCCCCTCCACCCCCACCCCGTAACCCCTAGGTGCAAAAAAAAAAAAATCGCTTTCTCCGGAAAATGCAGAGTGCGCCCCGCGCCCCTGCCTGCAGCGTTGGGGGCGCCCGGAGGTGAGGGGTGCGCTGGCATCGCTGCCACCGCGGGCACCCGGGAGCGCCCGAGCGGAGACTGGGGGTGGGGAGGGCGAGGCGGGCCGGCGGCGTAAATCACTGAAAGGGCTTTTTTGGCCCGCGTCCCTGTTTCCGAAAGGTTGCGGGACGCCTTTGACGTTGATTATAGAAGCTGCGCTTTTCCAGGGCGCGCCGCCGCGGCCTGGTGTGCGCGGATTGTGTTTGAAAGGGCGGAAGCATCCTTGAAGTGGTGGGTGATGGATTGTCTAAACTCTTCGGGGACGTTTTGGGCGGAGGGTTTTCCAGGCAGCTCATCAATAAAGACCCCCCTGGGGGTGGGGGAGGGGGAGACTCCGCAGACCCTCATCCACTCACCCCCGCCCCCGCGCGCGCGCGCGCGCGCGCGCGCAACCTGGAGGTCTGGCCTGGAAAAGAAGCTTCCAGACCAACGCGGGGGCCTGGAAGGCAGGAGGAAAGTGGGTGGGCACCCCACCCTCAGACAGGTGGAGAATCCTGGTCTGCACCCTGTGTGTGTGGGGGGGGGGGTGGTGTCAGCTCAGCGGGAGGTTCTTGGGGATGATGGAAGCCAAGAGAAGCCCCGTGGGTTCCCAGCACTGGATTCCCCGGGAGCAGGAAGTGGAGCTGCCGGTGGCCACTTCATCTGGCTCCACTCTTGGGCTGTTGGTGTCCACAAGACATTCTAGAATCTTCTCCAGCACCACTGTCTACTTAGACAACTTGGGGCGCTTCCTACCGCGCCCCCCTTCCGTTGCCCTTGCCAGAAGACGTTTCCTTGGCGATGGATTTCTTTTCCAAACCAGAACCTAAAATCTGTCGTCTCCCAAAGGGCAGGAGCCCCCCTACACACAGGCGGTGGGGGCTGGGGCCAGTCAGCCTCGCTCACCCCAGGCCTGGGTGACGCCCCTCTCGCTGACCAAGACTCCAGGTGGAGGAGAGAAAGGGCAGAATTGGGGGTCCAGGTGAGGGCAGAGGGCCCCTTCCCCCAAGGCAGCTGGGCCTGGCAGGCATCTCTAACGGGGACCCTCTGTTCCTATACCCCAGATTCCAGTAGAGTCTGGTTCCTGGGTGGTCTCCTCGCCTCCTCTTTCCCAACCCCCTGCCCAAGACCTCTCAAGGCCTGATTGCGCTGTTGAGGCCCTGGGACCCCCGTCAACCCTCCACCTCCCATGCAGCTGTCTTCCTCTGGGTGATCACCGAGGATGCAACCACACCCCAGACCAGAGACAGACGGCCAAAGGGGTCCCTGGCGGGAGGGGTTCTCCATCATCAGCTCTCCTAAGAGGGTCTGGGTACCCCTAGGTCCGGAGTCTACAGCGGCCCCACTTCTGGGCACGTTTTATTTACCCCCACAGAGGATGCGGGAGGACAAAAGAAATATTTGGACGTCAGAGCTGATTTGTATTTTTGAAAGAGCTGCGTTTCCTTTCCTGAAGAGAAGCGAGTGAGCCCCATATCCTGAGCCCAGCGGGGAGGCCCCGGAGGCACGTCCAGATAGTCCAGGAAGTTCATCGAACTGGGGTTCCCGCGCACACAGCCCGGCGCCCCGCGGGAGAGAGACAGGAGCCCAGCCAGACACCGGGAGAAAACCTGTCCGGTCTGGGGTGGGATTCTCAGCCTCGGGCCTGCCTGGGCCTGTCTGGGGCACTTTTTTTGGAGCATCCTGCACAGAGTGGGGCACTTTGGGGGTCCAGCTCACTCCCCCCCCTTCCGTGCTCCGTGTCCAGTGCCCAACTCACCCTCCTAGCTGACACTGCCTGGAGGCGGCATGACTGGGCCACCCCTTACCCCTTAGGAGGTCACTTCATCTACCTGCTGATACTGGGGGGTCCGCAAGAAGAGCGGGTGCCAAAGTCCCCCCACCCAAGTGCCCAAGCAAAGGGAAGTGGAACCCCTGAAGGCCAGCGGGCTGGGCGCAAGCTCTAGGAACCAGCTCACCAGGACCCCCGGAACATTGGGGGGTCCCTGGGGGATCTCACCCTACAGCACATAAAGCCCAAGGGAGATGCATCCTACACCCCAACTTCTGCCCCTTCCCCCCTGAGACTGGAAGCCTGAAGGAAACATTCAACATCTGTGCCCCGGAAGGGTGCCCCACATTTTTTCCTGCCTGTTGGCTTCAGAACAGCTACTTAGAGGGCGGCCAGCGGCCTCTCTCTGCACCCACAAGTGCAGCTGACTGTGGGCAGTGCCTGAGACCTGTCTGCCAGCACCCCACCATGGTGGGCAGCCAGGAAGACGCCCCAAATGCACACCACTGATGCCCCACCACTGACCAGGATGTGCTTCCCACTGATGCGAGATCCGGGAAGAGCAGATAAAGAGGTTTGAGACAGAAGACAGGGGGGTTAGGGCATTTGTCTTGCATGAGGCAGACCCTGGTTGGACCCCTAAGCACCCCCATTTGGTCCCCCAGCCCTGCCAGGAGTGATTCCTGAGCGCAGAGTTGGGAGTAAGCCCTGAGCACAACCGGGTGTGACCCAGAACACCCCTATCCAAAAGAGGCATCCGCTCAGGTCTGTTTAACCTTTGCTCCCTCTCCGCCCACCCACTCCCCACCCCCCACCCCCGACCCCATGTCAGATCTGGCCAAGGGAGTGATTAGGTCCCGGGGGCCGCCCAGACCCAGGACCTCTGGGGTCCAGCAGCGGAAGGCGGCTCTGAAGGGTCCTGGCCAGCGCAGCCAGCCGGCATTTGGAGAGCGGATGGATCTCTCCAAATAAACACTGGGAGGAGGTGGCTGGTGTTCAAACCCGGAGGTCTGGGACGCCCCGGGGCACCCTCTCCTGCGGGCTGCCCCACCCCAACACACCACACCGCCTGGCCTTCTAGCCTCATCTGCACTGCACGTCCATGCACTGACATCCAGGGGCTTCTGCAGTGTGCAGTCTTGGGGGGCCCCCAGAGCACCCACCAAATACACAAGACACTCTCCCTGCCCCAGACCTCAGCACTCAGCTCTGATCGTCCCTAAGTAGACAGCTTGTTGGGAGCTGGGGTCGCCGTTGCCTGCTTTAACCCTGACCCCCAGCTCTGGACCTTCCTGGCGACAGGAAGGGGGGACCCAGCGCCCCAAGCACAGTGGGGTGCAGCCGGCTCTTCCCCGCGGGTGACTGGTTTAGTCTAAGCTTGTTCATGGAAAACCCACCGGGCAGAGGAAGCCTGCTGCGAACATCAAATTTTAAACCGCAATAATGAAGAGATTTCCTAGAATAAAACGCCGATTACGGAACAAAATCTCAGAGAAACTGAAGCTTGCCGAAGTTTACATTCGCCTGCTGGGGGAAGGGGGGAGGGCATGGTGGGGGGAGTCTGGGGTTTGGAGCCGGAAAGCCACCCGCAGCCCAGACAGACAGCGGCCAAGGAGGAGAGGAGGGAGCCCCCCTGCGACGGGGCTGGGAGCACTCCAGCGGTTGCCCTTTTGGTTAATGGGGGAGCCTGGGTTGACATGTTCTCCCTTTCCCGAACACACGGCTCCTGACCGTGAGAAAAGCAAAATCCTGAGACCAGAGCGATAGTACAGGAGATAGGATGCGTGCTTGGCACCCCAGATAGGTCCCCCAAGCTCTGGTAGGAGTTATCTGTGGGCAGAGAGCTAGGAGTAAGCCCTGAGCACCACCAGGTGTGTGTGGGGGGGGGGGGGGGAGAGAGAGAAAGCGAGTGAGAGAGAGAGAGAGAGGAAAGGCAGACAGAAAGAGAAAGAAAGAAAGAAAGAAAGAAAGAAAGAAAGAGAGAAAGGGAAGGAAGGACGGAAGGAAGGAAGGAAGGAAGGAAGGAAGGAAGGAAGGAAGGAAGGAAGGGAAAGAAAAAGGAAGGAAGGAAGGAAGGAAGGAAGGAAGGAAGGAAGAGAAAGAAAAAGGAAGGAAGGAAGGAAGGAAGGAAGGAAGGAAGGAAGGAAAAGAAAAAGGAAGGAAGGAAGGAAGGAAAAGAAAGAGGAAGGAAGGAAGGAAGGAAGGAAGGAAGGAAGGAAGGAAGGACAAACTTCTAAGGCAGAGACACTCCCCCTCACCCAGGCTCCATGGAACTCACACAGCTTTCCCTCTGCAAACCTGATGCTCAGGGTGCAATTCTGAGGACACATTCTTGGCACAGAGAAGGAACAAATGGACAGGACTGGTTCTCCCGACCCAGGAGGTTTCTGGAACTCTGTATTAAATCAATATTCAGGGAGGTGTGGCAGCCACAGCCCACCCCGAACTAGAGGTGTGACTTCCTCCAGTGCAACCGTCCTTTACCTCGGCAGGGGACAAACAGAGGCCACCTGGGGCCAGCTGTGAGTGGACAAGCTCAGGATGAACAAAAGCAGGAAGGCAGTTTCCAGACTTGTGGTGGGGGGTCCACCCCAGAGGGGTCCCATAGGTAGAAGCGAGGTGTCCCAGAAAGGGTTCTGTGACCCCCTGCCTAACCCCGCTAGCTCAGAAGGCACCAACCTCGTGTCTTTCTGGGGGACACGGCCGGATTAAGACTTGGAGGGAGAAAGGACCCCTAAGGCACCCCTAGTCCTGGCAGCGGCCCGGCCTCCCTCCCTTCTCCTTTCAGGACCCTCCGCGTTCTGGGCGACAGTCACTAAAATCCCAAGTGGCATTTCCTGCAAGTTTCAGGAGTTGAGACTCGCCTCTCCTGATTTCTCTCCTCTCCCATTTTCCCTTGAGTGTGAGGGGGCATCTAAACATTTCTGGTAAGAATCAACAGGAGAGACCCAACACGGGTAGGATTCGAGAAGAACAGGCATCTGTGGACCCCCTGAAGTCCCCCAAAAAGGGCTTCTTTTTCTCAGTCTCCCTGCAACTAGAGCCCACGGCGTCCACCATCCCTGGTACTCTTTATATCCTCAGAAAGACCCCGGGACCCCAAGACGTGACCCCATGGTCTAAGGCCCGGAGCCCTGCCTGCGTTTAGGATTGAGTGCCCATCTACGTGCCAGTCTCTGCTCCTGAAACCTGTGAGGGCCTGTGCCTGCCCCCCAGAGGCCCCCGTCTGGGCCTAAAGCAACGAAGATCCTGAAGGGCCCAGTCGGTCCCCCCAGATCCCACCATCCACCCACCCCCCACCACTGAGGTGGATCCTCCTGCTCAACCAGGCCAGGCCACTCCACGGCATGTGTGTGTATAGGCAGAAACACACACACACAGACACACACACACACACACACACACACATTCTCAGGGCCTTGCCAACAGGGCACCTTATCCATCTTCTCCCCGGCTCCATCCTATTCTATCAGCCGCCATCGTGGATTGAGCAATTTGCTGTCTTGACGGATTTGCTGTCATTTTTATTTTAAATTACCCCAGAGACCAGAGAGGCTGTGCTGTGACATAAAAGTGGGGGGGGGGGCGCATCTCCAGGAAGACCCTTCTCCCGGGATGGAGAGGGGCTGCCGGGCCCTGCCCGAAGCCCTGGAAGCACCCGCAAGCACCCAAGGACGGGCGGGCAGGCGGGTGGCCGTCGGCGGGGCACGCTCCCTTTTCCTCCTGGAGGGGAACACAGTGAGCCAGGCTCGGTCACTGCTGACTCGCTCGGGGGCCGCCGTGTTTTCTTAGCTGACTAGAAGCTACAATCGAGCCATTTTGGGACGCATTCCCGTGTAGGTACCAGGGGTGCTCTGGAGGAAGCTGTCGACGCCTGTTCAGCTAATTTGGGTTTTCTTTGTCTAATTACTGGAGAGCTCAGGGAAAAGGAGCCGGCGCGGGGCAGTAAGCTGACACGGGTCTCCGTGTGTGGTATCGAGCCGGGTCTGATGGAAAAAGCCTGCATGCACTCAGCGGCAGGTCACTGTCTGGGGCCAGCCCGCCCCCTCCCCTGCAGCGCCCGGGGAGCCTGCCCCCAGGCCGCGTCCCCTCCCGCGGGGCCTTTGGGGGCTGCCCTTTGGGGGCTCCCGGCTCCACCTCACCTCTGTGCCCCCTACCCCCCACCCCCAGCCTTGCAGAGGCCTCTCATCCTTTCCCGGAGGCGACGCTTACACCCCGCGGGCGCACAGGGACGCACCCTCGGTCCCGGTCCGTGGGCGCCACCCCTCTGCGCCCCCCACCCCCATCAGCCCTGTGTGGCCCGGGTTCCCAGGCCTCCTGCCGCCGCCCTCCTCCCCGGCCTGTCCCCCGCTCAGACTACATTTCCTTGCACGTGTAATCCAATAACTAACTGTCGCCTCTCATTGGAAGTGATTCCTCCCTGCACATCCTCCCCCTCCCGCCCGCCGCCAGCCTCGCTCGGGTCGGGGCGGAATTAGCAGCGGCAGCAACGGCCGCCGCGGGGGCTTCTCCCAGGAGCTGGGTGGGCCCCGCGGGAGCCGAGGACGTGGGTGTCAGGCCCAAGCCCAGGCCCTGCGGGGCTGAAGGCAGAAGGGGGACCCCGCCCGCGCCCCCAACACACACACACACACACACACACAACCCCTCAAGCCGGCCTTTTTGGCCTGTTGGGAAACAAAACTGCCCACGTCTCCGCGTGGAAATAGACGCGGACACGAGTCCGACCAGCTTGCCAGGGTCTCCAGAACTCTCTCCCCGCGGAGCTGCGCGCACGGGGGGTGGCTGAGCTGAGGGCCGCGACGCGGGCTGGGGAGGCCCGTCCCGAAGGGAGAGGCCCGGCACGTTACCTTGGGGCGTCTGGCACCCTGGCGTGTGGCTGCAAACGTCTAAACGAAGCTGACAGATGGTGTCAGTGCGGCCTGGGGGGTGGGGGGAGTGGACCGAGCGGCTCCGGGCAGCGGCGGCGGCGGCGGCATCGCTCCGGCCGGGATGGGCCCGGGAAGGGGGGGAGGAGGAGGGGAGGGAGGAGGGGGAAAGGGGCGGAGGAGCAGGAGGAGGAGGAGGAGGAGGAGGCGGAGAAGGGCCGGTCCACGCCGCGGGGGGCGGGGGGTGTTGTCTCCGGAATGGAAGGCCGGGGAGCGGCGGGGGCGCGCAGAGAGAGCGGGTTCCCCGAGGTCCGGGCCGCGCGGGACGGGAGCGAGGGGCCGGCGGCGGGAGGGGGGCCCGCGCCCGCCGCGGTGAGCGCGTCCGGGGCCAGGCCCCGAGGAGGCGTCCGGAGGGCGCGCGCAGGGAGCGGCGGGCGGCCGGGCCGGGCCGGGCCGGGCCGGGCCGGGCCGGGAGGGGCGGGGCGGGGCGGGCGCGGGCAGGGCCGGGGCGCGCGGGGGGCGGGGGGCGCGGGGGGCGGCGGGCCGGGGCGCGGGCGGGAGGAAGTGGGAGAGACAGAGCGCGCGGCGCGCGGCGGGGAGACGTCGGGCTGCTCGCCGGGGTCCCGGGGCGGGCCGGGCGGCGGTTGCGCAAGGCGCGGGCGGGCGGCGAGGGCCGGGCCGGGCCGGGGCCGGGGAGGGATGCGCCGGGCGGTGCCCGCGGGCCGCCGCCGCCGCCGCCGCGCGCTGCAGCCGGCCCGGGCGCGGAGCTGAGCATCGGCCGCGCTGGCTCGGAGCGGGCCCGGCTGCAGCGGCGCGGCCGGCGGGCTTGGGCGCTCCCCGGGCTTCTGGGCCGACCCCGCCGCGCCCCCGGCCGCCGCCGGCCCCGCGCGCCGCTCCCCGATGAGCAGCGAGGCCGGCCCCCCGCCGCCGCCGCCGCCGCCGCGCCCCCCGCCGGCCCCGCCGGCCCCGCCGGCCCCCGGCGCGCTGCAGGCCGCGCTCATGAGCCCGCCGCCCCCGCCGCCGCCGCCGCCGGGCGCCGCGCTGGACCCCGCGTCGAGCGCCGCGTCCGCCCCGTCCGCGCCGGGCGCGCCGTCGGCCGGCGCCAAGGGCGCGGGCGCCAAGAAGGCGAGCTCGGGGCTGCGGCGGCCCGAGAAGCCCCCCTACTCGTACATCGCGCTGATCGTGATGGCCATCCAGAGCTCGCCCAGCAAGCGCCTGACCCTCAGCGAGATCTACCAGTTCCTGCAGGCGCGCTTCCCCTTCTTCCGCGGCGCCTACCAGGGCTGGAAGAACTCGGTGCGCCACAACCTGTCGCTCAACGAGTGCTTCATCAAGCTGCCCAAGGGGCTGGGCCGGCCCGGCAAGGGCCACTACTGGACCATCGACCCGGCCAGCGAGTTCATGTTCGAGGAGGGCTCGTTCCGCCGCCGGCCGCGCGGCTTCCGACGGAAGTGCCAGGCGCTCAAGCCCATGTACCACCGCGTGGTGGGCGGCCTGGGCTTCGGCGCGTCGCTGCTGCCCCCGCAGGCCTTCGAGTTCCAGGCGCCGCCGTCCGCGCCGCTGGCCTGCCACGGCCAGGCGGGCTACGGCGGCCTCGACATGCTGCCGGCCGCCTACGACGCGGGCGCGGGCACGCCGGCCCACGCGCACCCGCACCACCACCACCACGTCCCGCACATGTCGCCCAACCCCGGCTCCACCTACATGGCCAGCTGCCCCGTGCCCGCGGGGCCGGGGGCCGTGGGCGCGGCCGCCGGGGGCGCGGGGGGCGCGCAGGGCGGCGGCGGCGGCGGCGGCGGCGCGGGGGACTTCGGCCCCGACAGCAGCAGCAGCCCGGTGCCCTCGTCCCCGGCCGTGGCGAGCGCGCTCGAGTGCCACTCGCCCTACACCAGCCCCGCGGCGCACTGGAGCTCGCCCGGCGCCTCGCCTTACCTCAAGCAGCCGTCCGCGCTCACGCCGGGCAGCACCCCGGGGGCCCCGGGCAGCCTGCACGCCAGCCTCCCCGCCTACTCGCTGGAGCAGACCTACCTGCACCAGAACGCCCGCGAGGACCTCTCAGGTAACGCGCGCGCGGGCTTGGGGGCGGCGGGGGCTCGGGGTGCCAGCCCCGGGGGACGGCAGTGGGGCGGTGGGTGCCAGGACGGGGCGCCCAGACCACTCACGGACGGACGGACGGACGGGCGCGGCGCGCGGGGCCCGAGCACCCCAACGGGGACCCCAGGAACTGCCCTGCTAGCGGGGAGCGCGCCGAGTGTCCGGCCGGCCGCGCCTGGCCTCTCTCGGGGTCCCCTCGGACGCGCAGCTCTCGGGCCTGATGTCGCGGAGAGAGAAGAGCGGGGACCATCTGCGTCTCTTTTTATCTGATTTTTATGACATTTAGAGGATGGGGGGGGGCATACCCGGCCGTGCTCTGCATTCAGGGTTCGCTCCTGACGGGAACGCTAAGCGGGGGTCTCGCCCCGCTCTCGGCGGGGTCTGGCTGCTTTCAAGTCGTGCCTGCGGTTCATTCCTTCCCAGAGTGAATGTCAGGGAGGTTGGCGATGGGGCTGGATTCTGGGGTGCGGGTCTGGTAAGGGGGTCCTGAGGTTCGCGTAGTGCCCAGAGGAGCACTGAGGAAAGGGGAGTGTCCGGGCTCCTTCCCAGGGCTACCTGGCCAGGAGTGGGGGCACGGGGATGAAGATCCCCCCCCTCCCCACCCAGCCGCCACTCACACACGTTTGTGACACTTGGGTCCGGCGGGTCCAGCGGACCCCGTGGATGCTTGAGGCCTCCCAGGCCAGCGGCCCACTAAGGCCATTGCCCTGTGGTGTTGGTGGAAGATTATGAAAATTTATTGATAGGCCCAGAGGCGCTGAAAGGTGGGAGGCGGTGTCGGGGGCAGAGGAAGGAATTTAAATATTTATCCAGGCTGGGCGTGGGGGGGTGCAGGGGAGATAATCCGTAGGCTCAGACCAGGGGGCTCCCAGAGGCTTCGGCCCACAGATGTCCTCCCGCGGTGCTTGGCTCACCCCCCTTCCCTGTCCCGCGGGGGTGAGGTGGGCAGGAGGGTGCCCACCTCGGGGGTCACTCAGCGGGGCAGGGAGGCAGGGAGGAAGGGAAGGCCAGAAGCCGCCGCCTCCCGGGCGGGTGAAATAGGCCAAATAGGCCTTTTAAATGCGGGTCTCCAGGGTTAACTAAACAAAGACGGTCTCCGCAGGACCACACCGGCGAGGGTTTAGCCTGACTTAACCCGCTGGGAGCGGAGTCTTGTTCAATTTTATGGGAATTTCAACAAGTAACCAATACGGAACCACCCTCCCCTGGTAGAGATTCTCCCCCCTAAGCCCCCTCGGACCGGCTGTCAATCATAGTTCTCTCTCTCTCGTCTCTCTCTCTCTCTCTCTCTCTCTCTCTCTCTCTCTCCATCCCAGAGGCCCCCTCTGTTGCAGGCCCAACTTGAACCCTAATTTGAAATAAAAATAAAGTACCAGCACCCCAAAATTTAAAACAAAAGGCCACCCTGTCCCAGAAGAAATCCTTCTGAACTGAGTGTCCTTCGGGCATGGACACGGTGACAATGTCAGTGTCCCACAACACGCCTTGAGGCATGGGGAGACGCGAGAATCCAGGCCTGAAGCCAGCCTCCACTCCAAGGGGCCTGGGGGGGACCCCAAAGGCGGTCGGATCCGAGCCCCATCTCAGCGTTCTACCCCAGGGGACCCCAACTCTTCCGAGTATTCTTGCCCTGCCTAGCCGGGCATCGCCCAGCTGTGCTGGAGATATATATAGATCAGGTCGGGAAGAGGGAGAAGAATCCTTGGGCGGCCTGGAACCGGGAGACCCTGCAGAGCCGAGTCTGTGCCCCCCACCCTCAGCGCATCCCAAGGGTCCATTCGCCTCCCACCCTAGCTGAGGCACCCTGGGCCAGGCGCTGGGGAGGCCGCGCCTGTGCCGAAGTCGCAGGATCCGGGGGCTTTATGCTACCCTCAGTCTCGACCTCCTCCCCACCATCACGCCAGCAGTTTCCAGGGGGTGCTCGGAGGGATGGGGGCCCTCCCTCCCTCCCCCTGCGGATTGAGGGGTGTCTTGGAGCTGACTCCCGCGAAATTGCATCTCCAGAGGGTCGCGCGTGTGCGCTGAAGCCCAAGCCCCGGGAGGGGTGCGCGCAGGTCGGGGTCCGCAGCTGGGTCATTTTGTGGGGGGGGACAGGGACAGTCCTGTGGGTGGGCAATTCACGGGGCGGGGGGACAACCCGAATCCAGCCCTCACCGAAGCGGGGGTCAGGCTAGAACAGGCCCGGGGCGCCGGCGGGGACAGCGGCCGCGTCCTGCACAACCGAGGCTCTGAGAAAGCAAAAGCAAAAGAAGGCGGCGGGGTCCAGGGTCGGCGTCCAGCGGCGGCGCCTCGTGCGTGCTCGACCCACCACCCCCACCCCGAGTCCCCAGATTCTCGGGGACCCCCGCGCGGCCTGACACCCCCTTGGTGCCAAAGATTCCCGCCGTTGGGCCCCTCCGAGCGCGCTTCGGAGCGGGGCGCCCGCAAGCGGGGCCTTTGCTGAGACTCGGAGCAGGGACCGTGGACAATTGGAGAGATGACAGCGCGGCTCCTGGGGCAGGGGGACGGGGCTGCGGCCGCGGGACCCCCGAGTCAGGTTGGGGGGGGGGTGGGCGGGGGCGGGCAACGGCTCCCACAGCCGGCGGGTCGGGAGTCCTGGGGGGTTCAGAGGCCCGGGGAGAGCGCGCGCCTCGGAGCAAAATCTTTTAGAGGGAACCGCAGTTCGCCAAAAGAAACTCTTCTAGGGTCCTTCTGTGGCAAAAAAGAAGAGAAAAAAAGAGGCAGGGCGAGGAGGCCGGGACAGGGCGGAATTTTTTTTTTTAGTAGCAATTTTCTGCCCCTTCCTCGCCGGCCGCGCCAAGGGCTGGTCCCAACTCCCCTCCTCCGCTTCCTTCCCGCAGTGGGGCTGCCCCGCTACCAGCATCACTCCGGCCCCGTGTGCGACAGGAAAGACTTCGTCCTCAACTTCAACGGCATTTCGTCCTTCCACCCCTCGGCCGGCGGGCCCTACTACCACCACCACCACCAGAGCGCCTGCCAGGACGTGAAGCCCTGCGTGATGTGAACCCGGGGGGCAGCGCCGGGAGGAAGCAGGAGCGCCGCGGAGGCCGCGCGCGCGGCGGCCCAGCGCGCCGGCCTTGGGCGAGGTAACGCCGCGAGCGCCCTCCGGAGCCAGAGCCTTAGCCGAGACCCCGGAGGACGAGTCGCCGCGACTTAAAGCTCGGGGAATCTTCCGTTGCCTGCCTTCATCAGGATCTGAGAAACAAATACAAAATACAAAACAAAAAACGAAGGCGTGTGCGTGTGTGCTAGTGCGTGCGTGCGTGCGTGCGTGCGTGTCGGGACCGTGCGTGCTTTTCCCCCAAAAGGTTAACACAAGCTTTGGGAGCGCCTCACAAGTGGCCTAGATAGAGGAGGAAGAGGAGGAGGAGGAGGAGGAGATGGTGGTGGCGGAGGAGAAAGAGGAGGAGGAGGAGGAAGAAGAAGAAGAAGAGGGTTCTATTTCACCAAATCCGTTTTTTGGATACAGGTGCCAAAGAACATTATTAAGAAAGTATTTAGAAGCCATGTGTCTAGTTTTAAGAAAGTGTTTTTTTTTTTTCAGTATTGCGACCAGACAAGCATTTTGGTTTTTTTCGTGTTTTTTTTTTTTTTACAAAGTTGTTCTTTCTACCACCATATTCTAAAGATATTTTTATGATCTTCGTGTATACTCACACTTTGCTTGTATTTTCAAAGGAGGATATATTTGCACTTATGTATACTTTTACAGTTTGCCAAACTATTTTGATGTAAAATTTTTTTTTCAATAAAATTGTATATAACAAAATAGAGGTTTCCGGGGGCTCGATTTCTGCCGCTGTGGGCACTCCGTGCCTGCCGGGCTATCTCTTCTCCTAAAGGCCCAGAATGCAATTCCTCACTGGGTGGTTTTCGGTCGTTGTTTCTCTCTCTCTCTTTCTCTCTCTAAGTTGTCTAATTGACGTGGTGTGGGGTCCGGGCCTGGCGTAACACAGGCCAGGTTCTGATCGTGCCTTCTCAGGAGACAAGGAGAAGAGGAACCGTTTTTTTTTTCTCTGTTCTTTCTTTCACCCTCACCCGGCTTTTCTGACTAAACAAAAACCAGAAGGTAAAAGGAACTTAAAGAAAAACCAGGCAAGATCATGTAAGGTGCGGGCTGCGCGCAAGGAGGCCCTCTTACATCTCTCTCCTGGGTCGTGGGAAGTGTAGCGGTTTTATTTTATTTTATTTATTTACTTTTTTGCAAAACCAAGTTACCTCCTGGGAGGTGGGGGTGGAGATGCAGGGAGATGCTGCCCTGGGGTGGGGTGACAGAGGGGCGAGTTACCCCCAAGAAGAGACCAACCAAATTCTGCCCTGGTTGCCAGGGTGCTGGGCAGGATGTTGGGCGGGGTGGGGGTCAGTGTAATGCAGTGTAATGTGGTCAGTGTAATGTAGTGGGGGGTTACTGTGGCCATAGGCGAGGTCAGTGTAATGCAGTGCAATGTGGTCAGTGTAATGTAGTGTAAGGTGGCCCGTGTAATGCAGTGTGATGTGGTCCCTGTAATGCAGTGTAATGTGGTCCCTGTAATGCAGTGTAATGTGGTCCCTGTAATGCAGTGTAATGTGGTCCCTGTAATGCAGTGTAATGTGGTTCCTGTAATGCAGTGTAATGTGGTCCCTGTAATGCGGTGTAATGTGGTCCGTATAATGCAGTGTAATGTGGTCTGTGTAGTGCAGGGTGGGGCAGATCCTCCAGAGAGATCCTTAGGGCCTGTGAGAGAGAGGGCCCTGGGTGGTCTGACTCAGGTGACAGCAGACAGGCCACATCAGAGACCACCCTCTGCCAGAGTCCCACCCTAGCACTGAGCCCTCCCACCTTCTCGCCTGCACTGTGTCCCCTATGCTGACTGCTGACTAGCTGACCGGCCTTTGGTTTTATTTACTATTATTATGATGATGTTTTATTTGCAATTATTTTGTCACACCCAGTGGTGCTGAGCTCAGGCATTCATCCCCGGACCTGACATGATGTCAGGGGAAGGGATGAGCCTGGGTCAGGGTCAGGGTCTCCCCAGGTAAAGCCGGCGAAGGCCTTAAGCCCTGTGCTCTCTCCACAGCTGTCTGTAACCTGCCATAGGCTAGCCGGGAGCTTGCTGTCCCTTTGGGAAAAGACTGTCCAGTTTCCTTCCTTGCCCGCTAGCCCCCATGCTGAGAGGGCGGCTTGAAAGACCAGGGAGGAGAGGAAGGGGATCTCTCCCCGCTGGGCACCCCAACCCCCTCCGGCACAGATGCATGAGCATCTGTGGTCCCAGGACCAAGCCTTGGGCTTCCTCCTCCCACGAGGTGCCTGCCGGCCCTGTGTTTTGCGTTCTGAACCTCCCTCTGGTTTCTTGTCCCCTAGCGCTCCTACCCCAGGGTCGCCAATCCTGGGTACCCCCAATCCACCCCGGGTGAGGGGAACAGTGTCCCTCCAAGGATCTTCTCCTTAATCATAAAACATCCTGTTTTTTACATAGCCTTCCCCGGCACCCTCCACGTTAGCTTTCCGTTCCCTGTTTCCCGACATCGAGTGGAGTTTTTAAACTATTTTTTTTCCTATCTCCATTATCATAGTTGCAGTTAAATGGGACCTTCCCCCACCCCCCACACACACACCCCAACACACACACACCCCCTTCTGGGTCTTCTTTTATACCGAGCTGCTACCCAGGGGCCTGCTATAAATTATGAAGTCAGTTTCAGAGTTTGCTCCGACCACAGTGCTGTGTTTACATTCCTTCCGAGGCAGCCGGCATGGTCGTAATTTATATCCTAAACACTTGGACGTAACTTGTTTATACAGAGAATGACAGGACCTCAAAGACAGGGACGCGGCTGCCCAGCGCGGCCGCATGGGCGAGGCGGGCGCGCCCCCTGGTGGCGGCCGGCGGCTCCCGCACGCGCTGAGCCCCAAGGCGGTTGGACTGTCCGCTCAGGTTCAGGGGTGCTGCTCTCTGGGGGTCGGGGTGTGGCAGGGCTCTGGCTGCTGTGTCCACACTTGCGCCCGTCACCGCCCTGAGAGCTCTCGGCCTGGCTTTCTTCCGTGGCCTTGTATCACCGTCCCCACCCCCTGCCCCTAACGTGGCACCCAACTTTTGCAGCCAGAGTGCTGTGGTCTTATCAGCGTGCATGGAACAGCTGAGGGACGAAAGGGGCACCCCGATTTTTTTTTTTTTTGCTTTTTGGGTCACACCCGGCGATGCACAGGGGTTACTCCTGGTTCTGCACTCAGGAATCACCCCTGGCGGTGCTCAGGGGACCCTATGGGATGCTGGGAATCGAACCCTGGTTGGCCGCGTGCAAGGCAAACGCCCTCCCCGCTGTGCTATCGCTCCAACCCCCTCACCCCGATTTTTGAGGGGATTTTTTTGTTTGGTTGGTTGGTTTTGGGTTATATGTGGCGATGTGCAAGGGTTTACTCCTGGCTCTGCACTCAGGAATTACTCCTGACGGTGCTCGGGGGACCATGGGTGATGCTGGGGATTGAACCTGGGTCACCTGGGTTCAAGGCAAACGCCTTGCACTATGCTATCGTTACGGCCACCCCGTTTTTTAATTTTATTCATTTATTTATTGCCTTTTGGGTCACACCCAGCAATGCACAGGGGTTACTCCTGGTTCATGCACTCAGGAATTACTCCTGGTGGTGCTCGGGGGACCATATGGGATGCTGGGAATCGAACCCGGGTTGGCAGCATGCAAGGCAAATGCCCTCCCCACGATGCTATCGCTACAACCACCCCGTTTTTTAATTTTATTTATTTACTTATTTATTGCATTTTGGGTCACACCCAGCAATACACAGAGGTTACGCCTGACTCTGCACTCAGAAATTACTCCTGGCGTTGCTCGGGGGACCATATGGGATGCTGGGAATTGAGCCCGGATCGAACCCGGGTTGACAGAGTGCAAGGCAAATGCCTTCCCCGCTGGGCTATCTCTCCAGCCACCCCGTTTTGGATTCAGTTCACCACGTTTGGAGCTCAAGGTGCTGCCATTTCCGTGGGCTTTGGACCCACATGGGTCAGAGAGGCGAGGCTGGCACCCTGGGTGGCTACAGGACACTTCTGGCCTTTTGTTATGGAAAACTCTGCAAGGGTTTTTCAGATATGAGTATCCAGGGGCCCGGGAGATGGCACAGGGAATCAGGTGTTTGCCTCTTTTTGCCTTGTATGGGGCAGACCACGGTTCTTTTTCTTTTCTTTTCTTTTATTATTATTATTATTATTATTTTGCTTTTTGTGTCATACCCAGCGATGCACAGGGGTTACTCCTGGTTCATGCACTCAGGAATCACTCCTGGCAGTGCTTGGGGGACCACATGGGATGCTGGGAATCAAACCCGGGTCGGCCACGTGCAAGGCAAACACCCTCCCCGCTGTGCTATCGCTCCAGCCCCAGAGACCACCATTCAATCCTCAGCACCACGTGTGGCTCCCGGAACCAACCAGGAGTGAGTCCCGAGCACAGCTGGTGGGGCCCCCAAACCGAAAGATAAAGAATCTGCAGCCAAGAGGATGACCGACAGCTGGCTCGGGGTTAAGCTGGTTAAGCTGAAGTTCCCCCTGTTTTCTGTGTCCCCCAAATAGAGCGCCCCCTCAACTCTTATTCAGAACCACCACCAACGGTCTACTTTAAGCATCTGTGTATGGGTCAGGGTAGGAGGGAGGAGGTAGGACAACCAGGGTCTCCCTGCCTCGCTGGAGGGGACAGTCCAGGGCACCCCCATGGGCTTCCGGCTCCAGGCTGAGGCCAGAGGACAGAATCCTGCAGATGAAGGCCGTGGTGATGGGAGCAGGAGCGAGAGGAGAGCCCCGCACAGGGACAGCCCAGAGGATGAACAGACAGGAAGTAGAGAATAAAGAACAGAAAGAAGGCGGAGGAAACAGGGTTCCAGGGGCTCAAAATAATGGTGTCTCCATGGAGAGGCTTGGAGGCCCTGGGGTGAGGCAGGGAGAGGCACAGAGAAGAGGAGGGAGAAGGGAGGGAGGGAGGGAGGGAAGGAGGAGGGAGGAAGGAAGGAAGGAAGGAGGGAGAAAGGAAGGAGGGAAGGATGGAGGGAGAGAAGGAAGGAGGGGAGGGAGGGAAGGAGGGAAGGAGGGAGGAAGGAAGGAAGGAGGGAGGAAGGAAGGAGGGAAGGAGGGAGGGAGAGAAGGAAGGAGGGGAGGGAGGGAAGGAGGGAAGGAGGGAGGAAGGAAGGAAGGAGGGAGGAAGGAGGGAAGGATGGAGGGAGAGAAAGGAGGGACGAAGGAAGGAGGGAGGGAGAGAAGGAAGGAGGGAAGGGAGGGAGGAGGAAGGAAGGAAGGAGGGGGAGGAAGGGAGGGAAGGATGAAGGGAGAGAAGGAAGGAGGAGGGAGAGAAGGAAGGAGGGGAGGGAGGGAAGGAGGGAAGGAGAGAGGAAGGAAGGAAGGAAGGAAGGAAGGAAGGAAGGAAGGAAGAGAGGGAGGGAGGGAGGGAATGAGCGAGGAGGAAGGAGGGAAGGAAGGAGGAAGGAGGGAAAGAAGGAAGGAAGGAAGGAAGGAAGGAAGGAAGGAAGGAGGGAGAGAAGGAAGGAGGGACGAAGGAAGGAGGGAGGGAGAGAAGGAAGGAGGGGAGGGAGGGAAGGAGGAAGGAAGGAAGGGAAGGAGGGAAGGAAGGAAGGAAGGAAGGAAGGAAGAGAAGGAAGGGAAGGAGAGAGGGAGGGAGGGAATGAGCGAGGGAGGAAGGAGGGAAGGAAGGAAGGAAGGAAGAAAAGGAAGAAGAGAGGGAGGGAGGGGGGTCAGAACAATAGTACAAAACAAGGAGGGTATTTTGCCTTGCACACAGCAGACCCGGGTTCGATCCCCGACACCCCTTTTGGTGCCCCGAGACTCCCAG
This sequence comes from Sorex fumeus, assembly GCF_029834395.1. Classification (NCBI taxonomy): domain Eukaryota; kingdom Metazoa; phylum Chordata; class Mammalia; order Eulipotyphla; family Soricidae; genus Sorex; species Sorex fumeus. The sequence goes on from NW_026606232.1 coordinate 961,517, forward strand.
GAGCAATTCCTGAGTGGAGAGCCAGAAGTAAGGCCTGAGCACCGCAGGGTGTACCCCCCCTCCAGCAAAAGGAAGGGGGAGACGGGGGGTGGGGGTGGGGAGAATGAGTCGGGAGAGGGGGGCAGTTGGGAGCAGCCCAGAGAGGAGGGGGTGCAGAGGAGCGAGGCGGGCAGCGGGCATCCGAAAGGGGGGAGTCTGGATGTTCTCCTGGGCGTAGGCCCCTGACGGGCAGCGGCGCCTTTGAAGCCGGCCTGTGTGTGTGGGGGGGGGGATCCCCTTCCCCTCCTCCTGAGCCGCTGCTGTTTGGCGCAGCGCCCGTGAGAAGCGCTTCGTTCTGGGTGCAAGTGGGGTGCACGTCAGGGCTTGTCTCCTGGTTTTCAAAGTGGAGGTGTCCTCTGGGGGGTCGGGGGAGGAAGATGGGGACTCCAAGGTCCCGTTTGAAATGGAATTCGCCCGCCCCACGCTGGAGACCTGTCGCAGTGGGGCTTCCTGGTGCTTAACTCAAGTCAGCCCCGACTTCTTGAGCATGGAAATATATTTTAATATATTTTTTATCAGAGCGGAACTGCATTTCCCCCGAGCAGCCTCTGTGAAACTTGATCTGAGCAAAGCAAACATCCCGGATGGAGCCGCGGCTGGAGGGCCACTGCTCAGGGGCCTCGGGGTCACGGGGGGGCGCTGAGGATCCCAGGGCCCCGAGAGCCTCTCCTGGGGCTGGGGTGTCCCCTCGGGGCCAAGTCCAGTCCTTTGTGCCTCCTGTGTGCAGGGGAGAAGGGGGTTGCCCCCCACAGCACTCCAGAAGCAGCCTGGCCTGCTGCCCCTGGAGATGTCCAGCTCACAGGAGACCCTGGGCCTCAGGGATAGCCGCTGTGTCCCCCAGATGTGACCCCCAGAGTCACGGGCTGCTTTGGACCAAAGGGAACTGGTCTTAGAATATATGGATAGAATGTTCTCTCTGTCCCTCTCTCCCTCTCCCTCTCACCTCTCTCTCCCTCTCTCCCTTTCTCTAGCCTTCTCTCCCTCTCTCCCTCTCTCTCCCTCTCTCTCTCCCTCTCTCTCCCTCTCTCCTCCCTCTCCCTCTCTTCCTCTCTCTCCCTCTTCCTCTCTCTCCCTCTCTCTCCCTCTCTCTCTTCCTCTCTCTCTCTCCCTCTTCCTCTCTCTCCCTCTCTCCCTCTCTTCCTCTCTCCCTCTCTCTCTCTCTTTCCCTCTATCTCCTTTCTCTCTCACCTTTTTCTCTCTCCTCTCTGCCTCTCTCCTCTCTGCCTCTCTCCCTCTCTCTCCCTCTCTCTCTTCCTCTCTCCCTCTCTCTCTCCCTCTCCCTCTCTTCCTCTCTCTCTTTCCCTCTATCTCCTTTCTCTCTTTCACCTTTTTCTCTCTCCTCTCTGCCTCTCTCCTCCTCTCTCCTCTCCCTCCATTCTCCCATTCTCTCTTTCTCTCTCCCCCCCCCCCGCTTCTCCCCCAGCCATCCTCCAGAGAGACAGTGAAAGGCCCCCCGAGAGGGGTACACTGGGGCTCTGCTTACAGTCCTTAGAGCTTGGCAGTGGGGTCCCCCTTTCCGTAGCACTTCCCCTACTGGTCCTCCTGGGTCTCGGGTCTCACTGTCACCCGCCCCCGGCGGGTGACTCTCCCTGTGTCCCTGGGCGGGGGGCCCTCTGTGTGCAGACCCCCGCCCCCATCGGTCCAGACGACCTGGTCTCCACTGGGCTTGTCTTCCCCCTCCTGCCCCAGATGGGGACAGACAGCAGTGCGGGTGCCTCTTGTGGGCGAGGGGCTGAACCCTGGGGTGGCAGCTGCCGAGTGGGACAAGGCAAGGCACCCGTGTAGTCAGGGGACTTGCTCCCTGGGTGCCACGTGAGGCAAGCAGTGGCAGTGCTGGGGTGCGAATGGGAGGGACCTTCAGAGTCTGTCCAACAGGTGTGTGTGGGGGAAGCACTGACCTTGCACAAGCTGCAGCGGCCATGACCTTGGTTCAAATCCCACAAGGCCAGGGGTCACTCCTGAGCACACACCAAGGAGTATTCCCTGAGCTGCAACCAGGGGCCACACCTGGGGCCACACCTGAGCACAGACCCGGGACTATGCCCCAAGCACCACCAGGGGCCGATCCTGAGCACCGACCCTGGAGTATCCCCCGAGCACCATCAGGGGTCGCTCCTGAGCACAGACCCTGGAGTATCCCCCGACCATCAACAGAGGTCGCTCCTGAGCACGGACCCGAGACTATCCCCCGACCACCACCAGGGGCCGCTCCTGAGCACGGACCCGAGACTATCCCCCGACCACCACCAGGGGCCGCTCCTGAGCACGGACCCGAGACTATCCCCCGACCACCACCAGGGGCCGCTCCTGAGCACAGACCCGGGACTATCCCCCGAGCACCACCAGGGGTCGCTCCTGAGCACAGACCCGGGACTATCCCCCGAGCACCACCAGGGGTCGCTCCTGAGCACAGACCCGGGACTATCCCCCCGACCACCACCAGGGGCCGCTCCTGAGCACAGACCCGGGACTATCCCCCGAGCACCACCAGGGGCCGCTCCTGAGCACGGACCCGAGACTATCCCCCGACCACCACCAGGGGCCGCTCCTGAGCACGGACCCGAGACTATCCCCCGACCACCACCAGGGGCCGCTCCTGAGCACAGACCCGGGACTATCCCCCGAGCACCACCAGGGGTCGCTCCTGAGCACAGACCCGGGACTATCCCCCGAGCACCACCAGGGGTCGCTCCTGAGCACAGACCCGGGACTATCCCCCGACCACCACCAGGGGCCGCTCCTGAGCACAGACCCGGGACTATCCCCCGAGCACCACCAGGGGTCGCTCCTGAGCACAGACCCGGGACTATCCCCCGAGCACCACCAGGGGTCGCTCCTGAGCACAGACCCGGGACTATCCCCCGACCACCACCAGGGGCCGCTCCTGAGCACGGACCCGGGACTATCCCCCGAGCACCACCAGGGGTCGCTCCTGAGCACAGACCCGGGACTATCCCCCGACCACCACCAGGGGTCGCTCCTGAGCACAGACCCGGGACTATCCCCCGACCACCACCAGGGGCCGCTCCTGAGCACGGACCCGGGACTATCCCCCGAGCACCACCAGGGGTCGCTCCTGAGCACAGACCCGGGACTATCCCCCGACCACCACCAGGGGCCGCTCCTGAGCACGGACCCGGGACTATCCCTGAGCACCACCAGGGGCCGCTCCTGAGCATGGACCCAGGACTGTCCCCCATGCACCACCAGCGGCCGCTCCTGAGCACAGACCCCGGAGTACCCCCGAGCCCCACTGGGGTGGCCCAAGCCGACCCCACAAGGCACCCACCTTGGTCCCCACCCCCACGCCCTACTTCTCTTCCACGCACGCGGCTGTGACCCGGGCCCAGCGGATGCAGGAGGGGGCCCCGGGAGCGTGGAGGTGCCCAGGGCGCTCCTCCCCTTAGGTGGCCTGTGAGTCCCACCCCGGGCGGGCTCAGCGCAGCATCTGGGGTGCCAGGCACCAGACCCCGGAAAGCCACGAGTGATCACAAGCACCCCCCACCCTGTCGTACCATCGCTCTGGCCCCTCACGTCCTGACAGAGACTTTCCCAGCGCGTCCAGCAGCCGGCAGCGGGCAGTGGCCTGTTCATGCAGCCGCCCCACCCCCTCACAGGTCAGCGTCCACCCTACCCCACCCCAGCAACCTGGCAGCCCGCTCGTCCAGGGGGTTCCCTGGAGTGGGGGCAGAGCCCGCCCGCCCCAAGGCCACACCCCACAGTGATTCTGGGGGCCCTGAGAGAGGTCAGCTGGTGCAAGGCAGGAGGAGGGGAGGGAGAAGCCAGTGCCCCTCACCCCTCCACCCGGGTGGCAGGGCCAGCACGAGGGGCTGGGCACATAGCAACCCCCCTCTGTGCTCGGACCCTGACACAATGGAAGGGCGGCCGGCCCCAGACCTAGCCGGCCCCAACGCCTCTGGGTTGGTCCGTCCTGACCACAGGGGCAGTGAAGTGGAGGCCTGCTCGCGTTCACTGAGGGGCCTGGACCCCTCAGCTTCACCCACCCCTGCTGGAGGACATGGGCAGACAAGTCCCCCCGAGCCACTTAACCATCAAGGGGGCTTCCAGACTGGGCTAGGTGACAAGTGTCCGGGTGACAGCAAACAGCTGTCTGGGTGGCAGGCGTCACTGACAGGTGTCCAGGTGACAGGTGTCCAGGTGTGAGGTAATAGGTGTCACTGAAGGAGTCCAGCTGTGAGGTGACAGGTATCACTGAAGGTATCCAGGTGAGAGGTGCTCTGGTTAAAGGTGTCCAGGTGACAGATGTTCAAGTGTGAGGTGACAGGTGTCACTGAAAGTCTCCAGGTGTAAGGTGACAGACATCACTGACAGGTGTCCAGGTGACAAGTGCTCAAGTGTGAGGTGACAGGTGTCACTAAAGGTGTCCAGGTGTGAGGTAATAGGTGTCGCTGAAGGTGTCCAGGTGCCAGGTGTCCAGGTGTGAGGCCACTGGTGTCCAGTGGCACAGGTGGTTTCCTCTGCGTCCTCCCTCACGATGTGCAGTGGCCTCCCCTGGCCCCTCTGGGCATGTGTCTCTGTCCAGGGGTTCCTTTGGGGTGTTCCTTTGGGGTGAGGACACGAGCCTGAGGGGACAGGCAACCCCCAGCACCTCCTGGAAGGGAGTCAATGGCCTCTTGGACACCCTCTGTCCACACTGGGAGGTGGGAGTCCAGGGGTCGTGTTTGGGGGCGGGGGGGAGGCACAATTCAGCACCTAGCACGTTGGCAGCTGGGGAGCCGTCTGCTCGGTCCTGGGGGTCCTGGCCCTCTGCACTGTCCGGCATGTCCATCTCCCACCCGCTCTCCAGGACATGGGGAGGGGGCCGTGAGTGGCCGTCCTCCCCCTCTTCCCTCAGGCACCTGCTGTGCTCCCCACAGCTCGCAGCCTCCTTGGGGGTGGGCTGTCCTCCTGGGCCCACCTGGGCCTGTCGTGGGTCCATCCCCAGGGGGGGGACAGGGGAAGGTCACCCCTCCTCGCTCTGGGGAGGAGCGGACGGGCTTAGCTCCATCCTAGGACACAGAGCAGACGGCCGGCGGGCTGGTCTCCAGCAGACCTCGGGAGCTCTGGGGTTGGGGGGCAGGTTCTCCTCCCTTGCGGCCCCACCAGTGCCCCCGCGCCAGCCCCCTCCACACAGAAGGGACCCTCCACGCTGACCCTCTTCCAGCCGCCCAGCCACCCACCGTGCCAGTGCCGGAGTTCCGGAGCTCACAGCCACACACGTGGCCACGCGACAGCTCCCAAGCCCACAGGACCGACGCCAGCGAGCCCAGGAGACGCGGGAGGAGACGCCCACAGCAGCCCACAGAGCGTGAGCAGAAGCAGCAGCCCAGAAGCTCACTCGCACCTCAGAGACCCCCAGACAGAGACGCGAGGCCCCTCGGGAGTCACGTGTTGCAACAAGCCTAAGAAGGCCGTGATTCCATGATTCCATGATTTCGTGATTCTGTGCCCGCTGGGGAGGAGGTGACTGGGAACATGCTGGAGGGAAGGACGTCACACTGGTGGTGGTTGGGTGTTGGGACACTGAACACCTGAAACAACCGTGTTACAAGCAACTTAGTAAATCACGGTGTTTTAAGTCAAGTTTCAAACATTCAAGAAATAAATGCAGTTGGAGAAAGAACAGAGATGAGCTCTTTCTCCAACCTCATCTTTCTCCAAGGGGAGGGAAGGAAGGAAGAAAGGAAGGGAGGGAGGGAGGGAGGGAGGGAGAGAGAGAGAGAGAGAGAAAGAAAGAAAGAAAGAAAGAAAGAAAGAGAAAGGAAGAAAGAGAAAGATAGGAAGAAAGAAAGAAAGAAAGAAAGAAAGAAAGAGATAAAAAGAAAGGAAGAAAGAGAAAGATAGGAAGGAAGAAAGAGAGAGAGAGAGAGAAAGAAAGAGAGATAAAAAGGAAGGAAGGGAGAAAGAAAGAAAGAAAGAAAGAAAGAAAGAAAGAAAGAAAGAAAGAAAGAAAGAAGAAAGAAGGAAAGAGAGTGAGAGAGAAGGAAGGCGCGAGGGGATGGACTCAGCTTCCCCGCTCCCAGAACGGCCTTGTCATCTCCCCTCTGCAGGGACACCCCAGGGCCCGGCACGGGACGACAACCCGACAACCCCGGACCCCGAGCTGCGCCTCCCAGGGTGCGAGCCGGCCCCGTCCCTGCTCTCCCAGCGTCTTTGTTTCTCTGACCACAGCCCGGCTGAGTCATGAGGGTGTTTTAATTTGGAAAACCAGATTGCCGGGGAGCGAGAGAAACCACAATCCGATTAACAATTACAGCGGAACCAGCCGGGGCTGCAACTTTCGTTTGCCTCCCTCTTCTCCCGCCCTCCGCCTCCAGCGGGGCTGCGCGCTGCTGCTCGGGGGTCTCCCACCTTTATCCCCCCACGGGGATTCTCCAGGAATGGAGGTGTGCTGGGTGCGGGGGCAGCTGCAGGGCAGAGGTCAGGGGATGGGGTGGGGGGGGGAAGGGTGGAGATTTTCATTCACTCCCCGGGTCCAGGAGACAACAGTCTTGCACGCAGCAGACAGAACTTGAAGAAGCTTCTGGCAATGAATTAGGAAATTCATGAAACAGGCGTTGAAAGGAGAGAGAGAGAGAGAAAGAGAGAGGGAGAGGGAGGGAGAGAGGGAGGGAGAAGGAGAGGCGGAGAGGGTTGAGGACCTGTTCAGATCCCCATCACCTCCTGTGGGTCGGCCCTGAGCACAGAGCCAGGACAAGCCACACACACACACACACACACACACACACACACTCCCATTGTTCGTTGTTCATCGATTGCTCGAGCGGGGCCCAGTAACATTGTGTCGTGTTTGGCATATCGAGTACGTCACGGGGAGCTTGTCAGGCTCCTTCGTGCGGGCAGGATACTCTCAGTCGCTTGCCGGGCTCTCCGAGAGGGGCGGAAGAGTCGAACCCGGGTTGGCCGCGTGCAAGGCAAAGGCCCTCCCCACAGTGCTGTCGCTCCAGAGGAAGTAGAAGAAAGTAAAATGAAGTGGAGAGAGGGCGCAGGAGGGGCTGGGTGGGGAGAACTGACCGGAAGGACCCAAGGGAGTGAGGAGGGCTTTGGGCGCTGGAGGAGGGGGCCCGGGACCCTTGGAATCTGTACCCACCCACCTCCCGGCTTCTCCACTTCCTTCCTTCCTTTCTTCCTTCCTTCCTTCCTTCTTTCTTCCTTCCTTCTTTCCTTTCTTCTTTCCTTCCTTCCTTCCTTCTTTCTTCCTTCCTTCTTTCCTTCTTTCATTTCCTTCCTTCCTCCCTCCCTCCGTTCCTTCCTTCTTTCCTCCCTTCTTTCCTTCCTTCCTCCTTTCATTCCTTCTTTCTTCCCTTCCTTCCTTCCTTCCTTCCTTCCTTCCTTCCTCCCTCCCTGCCTGCCTGCCTGCTTTCTTTCTTTCTTTCTTTCTTTCTTTCTTTCTTTCTTTCTTTCTTTCTTTCGTTCTTTTTCTCTTTCTTTCTTTCTTTCTTTCCTTCCTTCCTTCCTTCCTTTCTTTCTTCCTGCTACTTCTCGGTGGACACAGGCTGAGCACTCAGGCAGCCACGTCCCGGTCCTGTCCCGTCCGTCCCTCGTCCAGCCAATCCTGATCTCTTGCTGACAACGAAGGTCACTGCATCCAGGTTTGATGTTTTCAAATCGGGCTCCAGGTGCGGACGGGCTTTGGGAGGGGCCTCCTGCCTTCTGGATGTCTGGGGTGGGAATATTAGAAGAGCCGCTGCCTTGCGGGGAGAAGACAGGCAGCGAGCGGCCAGCAGGGCTCTGCAGGGACCCCAGCCCCCGCCTGCCCCCACCCCAAGCCGCTCCGGAGTGGAGTAGCGAGACCCTCTCCTGAGACCTGTCTGCGGCCGCCACCCTCGCCCAGACCCCTCAGAACCTGCACAGCCACAGCCGTGATGACAGACGCGGCCGCGCCCCCCACCTCCGCAGACACATGGTTTCCATCCAGGCCCCGGCCAGTGGCCACCAGGGGCGGCCTTGCAGGAAGACGAGCGTGTAATTAAGGCATAATCACTGCTGCTTTGTAATATATGAGGCAGTTAATGGCTCAGGGGGCATTTTCCTCTGCCACCCGGCCCGGGCTGCTGGAACCTGAGCTGCCAAGGCAGTGGCCAAGCGCCAGGAAAACGCACGCCCCCTCCTCTGGGGGTCCTGGGGGTCCCCGGGGCCGGGGAGACCCACCTGAGATTCACACCCACCACCACCTTGAGCAGAAACCCCCAGGAGGGCAGGAGCTGGGGCTTCTGGAGGCTGTTAAAAGACTGAGGTCAGGGGCTGGAGCAATAGCACAGTGGGGAGGGCGTTTGCCTTGCACGCGGCCCACCCGGGTTCGATCCCCGGCATCCCATAAGTTCCCCTGAGCACTGCCAGGAGTAACTCCTGAATGCAGAGCCAGGAGGAACCCCTGAGCATCGCTGAGTGTGGCCTAAAAAGACAGGTCAGCGCTGAGGGCGGAGATTTGGTGTGTCAACGCCCCCCTCCCCCCAGAGTTTCCTGCCACTGACTGGTCTGCTTGAGGGGGACCCCTCACCCCCCACCCCCACAACGAGCCTTGGATTTTCCGAGCCTGCCCTCGACACGTGACGACAGACTTACGTCATTCTATCTACGAGAAAACATGACCATCTTGGGGTTCTGCCCAGGAGGTTCTGGGGTGTAGAAGCTTGAGGGTCTTGGGGGCACTGGGGGCTTCAACTGATCATCGCACGGAAGGACAAACCTCCCGGGACCCTGCAGAATCTCTCCCTCCCCCATGGCCACTCAGGTCCGGCTTCTAAGAAATGACGCCAGAACCCTAGGACATGTTGCCTTGCACATGGCCAATCCCGGTTCCATCCCCGACAGCCCAGAGGGTCCCCCTGAGCACTAGCAAGAGTGCTCCCTGAGCACAGAGCAGGGATAAGGCCTGAGCACGTTACCCGAAACCCACCCCCGCCCCCAAAAACGTAAAGCAGCTTCTCCGCCCCCCCCCCCAGGGCCCCTCCTCCAAGGCTATAGCGATCACCGCCTTCAGCCCTCCTCTCGCTGTCCGCCCGCGTGTGTCCAGGCGGGCTCGAGCGAGCGTGTGGGCCCAGAGCTCTGCGGTGCCCTAAGCAGGGGTCTGTCCAGGCTCCCCCCGCCGCGGGTCACTTCCCTGCGTGCCTCTGCTTTTCGTCATCTGCCTGAGAGCCCTTGAGGCGAGCTGGGGCCTCCCCAGGGGTGCACAGCTGCACACACCCGTGTGTGGTTTGCAGAGAGGGTCACTCCTGTGTGGCCTGAGCCCTGGGCAGCCTCAGGAGCTCCAGGGAGAGAGAAGACCCCCCCTCACACACACACCCCCGAGGCCAGGCGCACCAGAGCTGGGCCCTGAAGGCTCAACTGGAGCCGGCTGGGCATTCCGGCTGCCGAGAAGGACAGAGACACTGGGGCCCTGGCCACGGCCGCTGCCACAGGGCCCCGCCTGCCCTCCCCAGGGAGAGCAGTGAGCCTCGGGGCCCGGAATGCACCAGGGGAGAGAGAGAGAAACCTCAAGCCGTGGGGTGGCCGCTTCAAACACCGTCTTGCGGCTTGGGGTTTTCTTGCAAGAATCAGAAAAATAAATACCCTTGATTTATACGGAGACACATTGAACTGCATCAGAAATGGTGAGCTCGGCAGATGGGGCGGCGGGGGGCGGCGGGGTGGGGACCAGGGACCAGACAGGAGCGGCTCTGTTCCCCCGGGGGGCCACACTCGGGCTGAGTCACAGGTGATCATTCAGGGCAGCGGGGACAGTGGCCCTGGCGCTGCTTTTTGAGAGAACAAGAAACCCCGCTCAGACCGGAGGACTGGGGGCGTCTGCCTCTGGGTGGCCCTCAACTCCGAGTGACAGCTGGGGGCTGGAGGGGCGGGGTTCCTGAAGGCAGATGGTCCCGCTAGGACAGAGAGAGGTTCTTAAATTCATCCGACCAGCCACCCCCTGTCAGGAGGGAAAAAGTCTGCTTCGTGTTCCCTGGTTCCAGGAATCGACCTCCTTTTGGGATGCGGGGGAAGGGGGATATTTTGAGTCACACCCAGCGATGCTCGGGGCTGACTCCTGGCTCTGCACTCAGGAATCATCCCTGGCGGTGCTCAAGGGGCCCTATGGGATGCCGGGCATTGAACCTGGGACAGCTGCATCCAAGGCAATCGCCCTCCCCGCTATGCTCTCATTCATTCTCCAGAAATCTATCTTCTTTATTTTTATTTTTATTTATTTATTTATTTATTTTGCTTTTTGGGTCACACCCAGCGATGCACAGAGGTTACTCCTGGCTCTGCACTCAGGAATCACCCCTGGCAGTGCTCAGGGGACCATAGGGGATGCTGGGAATCGAGCCCGGGTTGGCCACGTGCAAGGCAAACGCCCTACCTGCTGTACTATCACTCCAGCCCCGATCTTCTTTATTTTTACTTTGGGGGCCTCTTAATCCGCTCAGGGGGTCTCCGAGCAACCTTTGGCCCTTCTCAGCCAACACAGATCCCTAGACATGGTGCTGCCTGGGTCATGCACGCCCCCCTCCCCCACCAACCTCCAGCCCGAAGCACTAAGGGTAGGGGTGGGAGCCTGGGGCTCACCCCGTGCAGTGCTCTGGGGGGTTGGCCAGCTGTGTTGCACCCAGCCAGGCTCAGGGGAAGCAAACTGGGGTCTGCCAAGGGCAAAAGGCGCGTGCCTCGGGCCCCGGGGCCAGCTCTCTGCTCCCAGAAGGGTCCCCTTCCAGCCTCACCCCTCCCCACCCAGCCCCACTCTCCTCTGCTGCCCCCTGCTGGCCCCAATCAGGACTGGCCACTGTCACCCACCTGGAGAGACAGCCCTGGCTGGGGTCTAAGTCATGCGGCTGAAGGTGACCGGGCACACGCTGGGCCAAGAGCTGCTAGGATGCAAAACGGAGGGTGGAGAGTGCAGCCCCCAGCCTGGGCGCAGGCGGGTGGGCTGCCCTGGAGCACTGGGAGCCTGTGAGGAGCACACTGGCGGGGGCTCTGGGGGAGGGGGGCGGACAGTTTCCCCAGACTGCCCCAGGCTCCCCGCCCTGCCCAAGCAGGCTCCCGGCTCTGCTCACCAACGTCGCCCCTGGGTTCATGGCTCGGAAGGAACTTTCTGGAAGGTCCCCCTGGCTGCAGCCCTGCTGACCTCTTCGTCAACTCTGGTTCATTCGTTCTTTCTCTCCTTTGCAAGATTTTGGGGAAACGGCGTCATTGATATTTGCAACCAGGGAGCGAGCAAGTCCCGAAGAGCTCCAGCCTTTCAGGAATCCAAACAGTCAGCGTGGAACGGGCTGGTGGGACCCCCCTGGGGAGAGCCCTGTGGGCAGCACCCCCGCCCCTCATGTGGGTCTGTGGCTTTGACTGGCTCTCCGCAAATCCAGAGTAGAAAGTAAACTCTTCTGATTTTTAAATCTCAGCTCAGCTGTCTTTTGTGTGTGTGTGTGGGTGGGTGGGGGTGAGTTTAGGCCACTCCCGGAGTTATTCAGAGCTTCCTCTGTGCTCCGGGATCACTCCTGGCAGTGCTCAAGGGACTCACTGGGCTGCTGGGGTTTGCACTCAAAGCAGCCGCGGGCAAGGCCAGTGAGTTTTCCCTTGTCCCAGCTCCCTGGCTCGCAACGCACTCTTTAACTTTAAAGCACTGTGACGAAAACCTCTGCAAGTGGCATTGAAATGACAGGCCACCCATCCAAAACCTGGGGTGTATCGTTCTGTGTTCAAATAAGCACGGTAGCACTGTCCCCCAGTTGTTTGTGGATTTGCTCGAGCGGGCCCAGTAACGTCTCCTTCGTGAGGCTTGTTGTTACTGTGTCTGGCATATCGGATACGTCACGGGTAACTTGCCAGGCTTTGCCGTGCGGGCGAGATACTCTTGGTAGCTGGCCGGGCTCTCCGAGAGGGGCGGAGGAATCGAACCCGGCTCTGCCAGGCTGGCTGCGTGCAAGGCAAACGCCTTACCGCTGTGCTATCGTGTTCAAATAAGGGGAAACAAACAAACAAACAAAATTCCCGTCTCTCTGTATTTCTAGAGCATTAATGTTCAGAGCATTGGGCCGGAGAGAAAAGTACGGGGGGGGGGGGAGGGGATGGTGCTTGTCTTGCGTTCGGCTGACCCCGGTTCAATCCCTGGCATTGCATAAGGTCCCCTGACACCCCTAGGATAATCGCTGAGCACTCCTCCAGGAGTAATCTTGCGCACTGCCAGGTGTGGTCCAGAAACAAAACCTAACCGAAAATCAGAACCTAGGGACCAATGTAATAGTATAGCAGGTTGGGTTCTTGCCTTGCACACGGAGGACCCTGGACCCGGGTTCAATCCCCGGCACCCCGTGTGGTGTCCTAAGTACCACCAGGAGTAATTCCTGAGTGCAGAGCCAGGAGGAACCCCTGAGCACCCCCAAACAACAACAACAACAAATCAGAACTTATTTTAAAGAATATTCTCAATAGTGGGCTGCAGTGATAGCACAGCGGGTAGGGCGTCTGCCTTGCATGCAGCCGGCCCGGCCGAGCCGGGTTCAATTCCTCCGCCCCTCTCGGAGAGCCCACCAAGCTACCAAGAGTATCTCGCCCTCATGGCACAGCCTGGCAAGCTACCCGTGACGTATTCCATATGCCAAACACAGTAACAACAAGTCTCACGATGGAGACGTTACTGGGCCTGCTCGAGCAAGTCAAAGAACAACGGGAGGACAGTGCCAGATTCTCAATAGTATTTGTGGTTCTTGAAGCTTCTGCGAGGATATTGAAGTCGTGATGGTATTCAAGGCAAGAGGTTGGCAAAACACTCTCTTTAGTATTCCTACTGTCTCCAGTCACCAGGTGTGTGTGACAGATGCCCAGAGGATTCCAGGTAGCCGTGTCCCTTAGCAGGACAGTACAGTCACCTGGGCTAAGCAAAGACAGCTGGAAGCTCAGCCCGCAGGGGGGTCACATTGCTCAGGGCGAGGAAAGGGCTATCAAGAGACAGCGCAGAGACAAGGCACTCGCCCTGCACGTAGCCAGCCCTGGCTTGGTCCTTGGCCCTGCACAGGGTCCCCAGAACAGAACACGGGTAGGGTCACAGCACCTGAAATCATCCCCTTGCACCCCTGGATGTTACCCTAACTCCCCCAAAAAAGCAAAATGAAGACAAAAAAATGAAGAAAGAAGGGCTAGCGAGGCAGTGTGTTGAGGTGTTTGCCTCACAGACATCCTTGTTGGATGCCCAGCATTGCTGGCACCCACCAACAGCTTAGGAAAGGACTCCCAAGCACCGCCTGGGGCAACCCCAATGCCCAAATGCCCTGGCCCCCGGGGGATCGAGAAGCAGATGGGAAAAGTCTGTGTGCGGCCAGGTGACAGGGCCCGGGGCAGTTCAAGGCACTCATCAGGGACACAGAACTGAGCCCCGAACTCACGCCCTTCGGCCCCAGGACCAAAATAACTCCAAGTGCCCAATCCCCAGAGCCTAGAGGGGTCTTTGCAGTAGCCAAGGTTCCAAACACCTGCAGACCCCAATCCCAAAGTGAGTGCCATGGAGAGGGGACTGGGGGGGGCGGTGGGCTGGAGGGAAGGAGCAGTGAGCACTGCCCTGCGGGTCACTCCGGGGAGACCGAGGCACGCCCGGCTCACAGCCCAGAACTCCGGCAGGACAAAGGTCTGATTCTTGAGGTTGCCACTAGCCGGGGGGAGCCCCAGGGAGCTCATCCCGGCCGCAGAATCCTCCCCTCCTGGCCCTGAGTGTTGGCGGACAGACTGCCAGCCGGTGGGGTGGGGCAGGGGCGCGTTCACCCCTCAGCCCCCGACACACGCCCCGTCTGGGGAAGGGAAGGCCCCGTCCAGCGCCCCGACGATTTATGAAGCTCTGCTCCCGGGCAGGATTTGCCTCCGGGGCTTTCGACGCCCCCAGCACCCCAGAATGATGTGTGAGGGCGAACGAGAGACAACCGGGCCTTGTCTGCGGGACAGACCCCCTCCGGCCCGGCCAGGGAGGCGGCCGGCGGGGCTCTGGTGGGGGGCAGGCAGGAGGCGCCCCCACGTCTGGGCAGCAGGGTGTCCTCGGGCTGACTCCTGCACCTCCCCTGCTGGGCCTGGGGGGCCACGGGAGCGTCACTGCTGGTCTCTGTGTCGGACGTGAGCCAGCACCCTCCCCCCCATCACAACGGGGCCCAGCGGGCTGCCAGCAAGCACGGGAATGGGAATTTTAAAATTAATTAAACGCTTATGGAATCACCCTGGGATAGAGCACTACAAAGCTGTTCGTGGTCGGGTTTCCGTCCCGCAGTGCTCCAACACCCGCCCCTCCACCAGGGCACATCTCCCAGCACCAGTGTCCCCGGGGTCCCGCCCATCACCCCAAATAATCCCCTCACTCCACCTGCCTCCATGGCAGGCACCTCTCTCTCCCTCTCTCCCTCTCCCTCTCTTTCTTCCTCTCTCCCTCTCTCTCCCTCTCTCTCCCTCTCTCTCCTTCTCTCTCCCTCTCTCTCCCTCTCTCCTCTCTCCTCTCTCCCTCTCTCTTCCTCTCTCCCTCCCTCTCTCCTCTCTCTCCTCTCTCCCTCTCTCTCCTCTCTCCCTCTGTCTCCTCTCTCCCTCTCTCCTCTCTCTCCCTCTCTCTCCTCTCTCCTCCTCTCTCTCTCCTCTCTCCCTCTCTCCTCTCTCCTCTCTCCCTCTCTCTCCTTCTCTCTCCCTCTCTCTCCCTCTCTGACTCCCTCTCTCTCTCTCTCTCTCTCTCTCTCTCTCTCTCTCTCTCTCTCCCTCTCTTTTCTCTCCCACCCCTCCCATTTCACTCTTCTGGTGTGCAATACAGGTGCTGGAAGGTATCACGTAGACCCCTTTACCTACTGCATCTGAAAGATCCTGGGGTGACTTGGGCTCCTTCTGCAGACCCGCAGTGGAGAAACACCCCAGGGTCTCTCCTCACCCACACACATGTTCCACAGCTGCGCTGGGCGGCTGCTGCTGGCCCCGGGTCATGGGCTGGCCCGGGGAGCTGACCCAGGCCAGGGCTCCCTGCCTCCCCGAGACCTGACTGCTACACCCAGCACCCAGACCCCCAACTACCACTAAGAGGCTTCAGAACATCACCAGGCCGGAGCATGGAATCACCTGGGCCAGATGGCTGTGTATCTTTGGGGGGCGGGGGGTGTTTCTGGGCTTCTGAACTTCACTTGGGGGACCCCACGCCCCAAATTCTACACACCTGGACCGTCCCCAGCACCTCTTCAGTACCACAGGGATGAATCGGATGGTTAAGAAGGTCATGGAACATAATTCAAGAGCAGTGTCTCCCATTATTCTGGGCATGTAATAAATGCTCAATTAACTGACCGCAAAACTGGTTGTGATTTCCTAAGCTTTCATTCACGGCTGAGGCGTTCGGGGCTACACTTCCACACCCTATTCAAAAGCCAAGAGGGTGGGGTCAGATATCTCTTCCCACCTCCCCCCAACTCCATTAGACGCTGGGACCCTATTTCCAAGGCCTCGGGGACAGAAATCTCTCTCGAAATGATAGGGTCCCTCAGAAGGGCCACAAATTCCAAGAGTAAAATAGAAAGGGCCGGACCAACAGTACGGCGGGGAGGGCGTTTGCCTTGCACACAGCCAACCCAGATTCGATTCCTGGCATCTCACCTGGTCCCCTGAGCACTGCCAGGACTGATTCCTGAGTGCAGAGCCAGGAGGAACCCCCAAGCATCACCAGATGTGACCCAAAAAAGAAAAAAAAAAGTGAAATAGAGGAATAGTAAGTGAAGGCAACCAGCCCCGAGCACGTGCCATGCACGCAGGAAACCAGGACTCCTCCCCTGAGCACTGCCAGAAGCGGCTGCCTGAGCACTGAGCAGGGAGTACCCCGGGCTGTGTTCCCCAAACAAATGAAGAAAGAGGAAATGCAGTTCACACGAGGTTGGCCCCGCCCACAGGCACCTGCAACATCTTCAAGAGCCGCATTCTGCCCGCCCGATGCAGGCACCGAGGTTCCGGGGTGGGGGGGGGTCATGCCACCCAGCCGGCCCCCAGGTGCCAGCAAGGACAGACGGGTCAGTTGTCGGTGTTTGTTGACTGGCTATAGGGGAGGAATGTTTTCTAAAACATTCCTGAGGTTTGGGGCCACACCAGTGCTGTGCAGAGATGACTCCTGGCCTGGTGCTCGGGGGTCACCTCTGGTGGGACTAGGGGGGCCGAGACCGAACGTGGGTCGGCTGCCTGCAAGGCGCGTGCCTCGCTCCTGGCGTGCCTCTGGGCCCTGGAGGCGGCTCTCCTGGCCAGGCCAGCGAGGGCAGCAGGGCCCCCCGCTCCCGGCCGCCCTCCCGGGCCCCCCTCCCTGGGAAAGGCCAAGCCGCCTGGTGTCATCCTCCTCCTCCGCAGAGAAGCCCCAGGCTCGGAGGGGACCACCCGCGAGAGTCTAATCAGGATCAGGCTGCAGGGACGCCCCAGAGAGGCAGCACCGAGAGGCAGCACCGTGAAACTGCGCAGGGCGGGAGCGGGCAGGGAGGGCGGGAGGGGCCCCACCTGGACAGGGGGACCCAACAACGCAAGGTCCATCTTCCTCTCCTCTCTCTCTCTCTCCCTCTCCTCCTCTCCTTCCTCCCTCCCTCCCTCTCTCTCCTCTCTCCCCTTCTTCTCTCCCTCCCTCTCTCTCCCTCTCTTTCTCCTTCTTTCTCCCCTTCTCTCTCTTCCTCTCTCTCTATCCCTCTCTCCCCCTCTTTCCTCTCTCCTCTCTCTCCCTCTCTCTCTCTCCCCTGCTCTCTCTCTCTCTTTCTCTCCCCCTCCATCCTCTTCCTCTCTCTTGACTTTGACGCCCTCCTGGAGTGCCCAGGGCTTACTCCTGCTCTATGCTCGGGACTCTCTCCCGGACGGGTTCCCGTGACCGTTTGCAGCACCAGGGTTAGAACCAGGGCATGAACCGCCACCTCAGGCCCACAAGCTCCCCGGGCGTCTCAGCTTCCCTCCTGCTCCGTCTCCAGGCATGGGGCTGCCTCTGCTCCAGACCCATGAGGGGTCTCCTGGGAGCTGAGGGTCCGCCGCCCTGCTGTGCCGTGGGGTGCCTGGAGGCGACAGAGTTCTGCAGGGGATGCAGCCTGGCACTTCACAACTGCCCCATGTCCCCTCTTGAGGTCAGACAGCAGCACGGGGAAGGCTGGAGGGGGGAGCGCCCACGACCAGGAGGAGGCTGGGACGCTGCCTGCCCGGGGGTGCGGGTGGGGGCTGGCGGGGGTCTGCAGCCTTGAGGACAAGAACTTGCCTTTTCGAAACCTGCCTGTCCCAGCCCTGCTGTTTGTTTGTTTGTTTTTTGCTTTTTGGGTCACACCCAGCCATGCTCAGGGCTGACTTTGCATTTTGCACTTGGCACTCAGGAATTACTCCTGGCGGTGCTCAAGGGACCAGATGGGATGCTGGGGGTCGAACCCAGGTCGGCCGCGTGCCAGGCAAACGCCCTGCCTGCTGTGCTATCACTCCAGCCCCCCTCAAATCATTTTTTTTTTTTGCTTTTTGGGTCACACCCGGCAATGCTCAGGGGTTACTTCTGGCTCATGCACTCAGGAATTACTCCTGGCGGTGCTCGGGGGACCATATGGGATGCGGGAATCGAACCTGAGTCGGCCATGTTGGCTGCATGCAAGGCAAACACCCTACCCGCTGTGCTATCGCTCCAGCCACCCTCGAATCATTTTTACACAGAAGCACAGCAGACCGCTTGCACTGTTGCTGCATTTCAAGAACGTCACCTCACGGCGCTCAGGGTCCGACACCCCAGCTCTCATCAAACTCTTCCTGCAAATCCCCGCCTCCAGACACATTTCTCTGCCAGGCTTTGCAAATGCATCCCGACCTGAAACAGTTCCCTGGGGACCCTCCCTCACAGCCCACCCTCTGCCCATCCCCTGCCCCACCCCTGCTGGTCCAAGGTGGGTGCACAGCTCTTCCTTTAGGGGACTCAGTGCCCCCTGCCCATCCTCGGGCAGGTGGACACGGGAACTGTGCGATTCTGCAGGTGAGGACTGGGAATACTCTGCCTGATCCCAGGCCATCACTCCCGAACCATTCCCTGGCAGCCAGCACGAGGGCAGATCAGCCCGAGAGACAAACCAGCCGCAGATAAGACGTTGAGAAAATGGTAGGAACACACACTCTGCAAACAACTGGATCCGAGGGCTCGAGTCAGTATAAACACGGTTAGGGAGCCAGCCGCCTTCCGCAAGCTGCCTTTGGAGACCCGGGAAGCTGTCTCTGGGCTCAGGGGGTGCACGCAGGGAGCAGGGAGAGGTAGGCCGGCTTTGGGGGGCCCAGCTTTGTTGCAGCGGGCCTGGCATCGACCTTGGTCTAGGTGTCTGGTGCCCTGAGACTGAAGCTTGGGTATTGCAAAAAAACTGGTCCACATAATTAGCTTTTCTTTGAGGGGGTGCTGAGGACGGACAGGACAGACTCTTGCAATCTCTAGTCCGTGGCCAGGTGCAGTTAGCTGCCCCACTCACTGAGGTCCTCCCGGGGGAACCCACCCTGGGGTCCTAACCCCCCTCCTCCCCAAACCCCGGGATGCTCCTGTTACAGAAGAAGGGAAGGCACCTTTTGCGGCACAACAGCGCCACCTGATGGATAAAGTCTGTATGGCACCAGTTTCTCTGACCTTCTCTGCAAGGCCCTTCTGTCCTGGGCTCTTGGCTGGGGTCCCAAAGGCTCAAGTCTCCTTGCTCAGGGGCCCCGTATTTTACGCCGGAGGCACCAGAGGGTGGCTCCATTCTCGCTGGCTAAATATTTGGGGGCAGAAATAATATTCTTGTGTGGTCTCCCTTTGGATATCTTTGGAGTAGAGGGTCGTTTTTTTCGGCCCCTGCCTCTTGGAGGAGTATCCCCACCCCCCCTCCGGATCAGCACTGATTCCCACTGGGTCACCCTCCCAAAACCTTCTGTCTGGCTTGCAGGAAAGAGAAGCCGGTCGCTGCCCCGGGCAGGAGAGTCCTTTGCAGCTCAAGTCCTGGTTTCTTGTGCCCCGGGCCTGCGACGGTGTAGTTTGAGTTCCAGTGACCACTCTGTTTTTTTTATATATATATAATTTTTATTAATATTATAATATGAGAGTAACACCCAAGGATGGTAGAGACAAGGGCCAGGAAGATTGCTCCATGGCTGGCAGCCTGCCTCACGAGGTGGGGGAGAAGGCAGCTGGGATGGAGAAGGGATCACTCAGTCCATGATGTTTGGAGGGGTCACTGGGGGTGGGAGAGGTGTGCTGAAAGTCGATAAAGGACCAAACGTGATGGCCTCTCAGTATCTGATTGCAAACCATAAGGCCCAAAAGGAGAGAGAAAGTATGGGGGGAGATTGTCTTGGGAGAGGTGTGCTGAAAGTCGATAAAGGACCAAACGTGATGGGCTCTCAGTATCTGATTGCAAACCATAATGCCCAAAAGGAGAGAGAAAGTATGGGGGGAGATTGTCTGCCATAAGGCAGGGGGAGGGGTGGAAGGGGGAGATACTGGAGACATTGGTGATGGAAAATGTCCACTGGTGGAGGGATGCGTGTTTGATCATTGTGTGACTGAAACTCAAACATGAAAGCTTTGTAAGTGTAGCTGCTGGTGATTCGATTAGGAAAAAAAATTTTATTGTGAGTAGTTGGTTTGTTTTATTTGTATTTTAATTTTTTTATTATTGAATCACTGTGAGATAGACCCTGACAAAGCTGTTCGTGATTGGGTTTCAGTCAAACAGTGTTCCAACACCCGTCCCCTCCACCAGTGTCCCCAGGTTCCCTCCCATCACCCCTCCACCCCAGCCGGCCTCGAGGGCAAGTGCTTCTCTCTCTCTCTCTCTCTCTCTCTCTCTCTCTTTCTCTCCCTCCTTTGGGCTTTGTGGTTTGCAATACAGATACTGAAAGGTTATCCTGTACACCAGGGCAGGATAACCCTGGGCCTGGGAACAAGTTTGGGGCTGGCTCATGATCCCACTTGGTTTTGTCATAGGGTGGTTCATGAGGGCATCTTTTAGGGCTCTAACCCTTCTTGGTACCAGGGACGTGCAAAGCCAAGGCCATTTCCCCTGCAAGGAAGAGGCCGTTTCAGCTGTCCCCAGCCCCGTGTCCTGCTCCCAGGTCTCTGGCCTCTCTGCAGGACCCTTTACGCCCCGGGGGTGGGCATGGCACGGTCCTCTCTGAAACTCACCCCGGGCATTGCAGCACCACCAGCATAAAAACTAAAGACCCTCTCCCTTCCCGACTGAGGGGGGGAGTTTCTGGAAACGCAGTGGAGAGAGGGAGGAACACTGATTCCCTGGCGCCGTGGGGAACAGAGCTGTCAGGGACACTAGTGGGGGGCAGTGGGTGGGCCGTCATCACCCTGATTTTGCTGAGAGTCCCAGGGGTCTGTCCAGGTCAGAAATGATGACATTGCACAGTTTAGAGATTTGTTATCAGTTCTGCTTTGGAGGGGGAGGGTTTCCTCCTGGTGCAGTGCTCTGGGGTGACTCCTGGTGGTCCTGGGGAGGCTGTGAAAAGCAGGGGACCAAACTTCCAGAAACTCAGCGAAGCCAGTGTCAGGCAGATGTACAAATTCTGGGGTGTCAGCTGCAGATCTCGGGCCTGGAAGGCATCATGGGATCATGGGACAGGACCAGGGAACTACACCCTGGAGGTGAGCGATTAGCGAGCGGCGAGACCAGGATTGTGAAGTCGCAGGATGAGTAAGGGGAAGAGAGAGAGAGAGAGAGAGAGAGAGAGAGAGAGAGAGAGAGAGAGAGATTTGGGCATTGCAGAAGGATCTAGAACCGAGAACTGAAACCATTCCATAAACTCGGGCTCCAGAAACCCCGGGGACTTTGTATGCAAAACTTTCCTACGGTCCTCCAGGATGCCCAGCCTCAGGAATAACATCACGGTGACACGGGGACCAGAGCGAAGCATCTTTGAGCAGATGCTCTCATTTTAAGCACTTCATAAGGGAAGCCGCGGAGCCGTCTGTCCTCGGTGCCCCTTTCCTGGGAAGCAGAAATGAGCTGGGGGGGAGACAGGCTCTGTCCAGTGTTCCCAGCAGATAAGCGCCCCCACCTCCTCGGCCTCTGGTTCCTGCAAGGCATCCCAGGCTCTGCCATAAACAGGCTCCAACAACGCGCCTGGCAGCCAAGGCGTTCCAAACAGCCAGGCTGTAAGACGCTTCTGTGATAACCACTGAATTCTTTCCCTTCCTGTGGGGAAGTCTTGCTGCTGTTTTGTTCTTTCGTTCTTTCTTTCCTTTTTTTTTTTTAATCAAATGATGAATGTCCACGGCTTAAAGAAGTCAAACAATAAGGAAAAGCACCGGGAGGTGAGCCTCCAGGCTTCTCCCTAAGCCTTACTGGCAATTCTTTCAACCACCCGTTTTTAACCCATCTTGGGGGAGGAGGTCAGGGGAATTTCTTAGCCGATTAATTTTTAGAGCCGTCTGTGTGTTTGGATCCCACCTGAAGGTCACAGAGAACACTGCTGTTTTAAAGACTCACCAAGCCATTGCAGAAAAAAATTGTTAAATGTCCTTAAGCGTATGGATTTTTTTTTTCAATTGTTTGAGTATTTCCTTTGGGGGTAGAAGATAAACCTATTACCCCACCCAATGGGGTGAGGGGGGGTGTCTTTGGGTTGTTTATGAATTGTTTCTTAAACAATTATGAATCGCTTCTGAGAATTTCTATTCACTGTGAAGTAGATTTTATCAGGTCCTTTGCTCTCTGCTCATCGGACACACGAATGAGATAGTTCGCCTGGTTTTCTTTGATCCTTCCAAAGGTTGAATACGTTTGCTTTTCTTTATTTAAGTTCTGAAATCTAGCTTTTTGAGCCACTGCTAAAATACAGTTTTAACGCATCTCAAAATTTGTGTTTTGTAGACTATAGACTGAACATGTTTGCCACTCAATGCCTCTTTTGCAGACCACAACACCCAAACGGAGAGAGAGAACACAGGGGATTGCCCTGCCACAGAGACAGGGGGGATGGGGGGATGGGGGTGGGAGGGATATTATCCATGGTGGTGGAAAATGGGCACTGGTGGAGGGATGGGTATCTGATCATTGTATAATTGAAACCAAAGCACAAAAAATTGTAAATCTACAACTGTAAAAAAAATAAAATAAAATAAAGGGGAAAAAATTGTGTTTTGGTTTAATAATATACCCAAACCGGACAGCAAAAAATAAACAAACAAACAAATAAATAAGTAAAAGTTGTTGTTATGCAAGATCTTAGCGGAGTCCTTCACCAGTCAAATAAAGTTCTAATTATGCAAGCAGCTCTTGTTCTGGACTAGGTATTATTATGCAAGAATGACAATTTTAAGAAGTCGCTAGAGGTACTGAAGGAATGACCAGGAATGGTAAAAATAAATAAATAAATAAATAAATAAAATAACTCAAGTACCAAGGTCAGCCTAGCAATGTGCTTTCATATTTAGAATGGGAACACAGTAAGTTATTTGAGGCATGCTGACAGATGCATGTTGACTATTGTTTATGCGTATTGATTAATTTATGAATTTCCTCTTCAAGTTCTTTCCAAATTTGTTTTTTGATGTTTTTTAATTTGTTAAGTAAATTATTTTACTCTTTTTCTTATTTGTTAAATAAAATCTTTTATGAAAGTAAGTATATAAAATCCAGATCCCGGACGAGAACAGTGCAGTCTCTGCCCCTGCGCCTGGGTGTTCCTTCCCGGAGTCCCTTGGAGGGGAGCGGGTTGAGCTTTCCTCCCCGCCCCGACCAGGGCTACGGCAGCCGAAGACCTCCAGGACCAGCCACCACCATGCTGAGACCACTCTCCGCACACATGAAGGTACTGGCAGAGGGACAAAGCCACGCGGGTTCCAGGGCCGAGACCTCCAAGCCTACTCGAATTGGAGTCGAGCATCTTCCACCCAGATCCTCCAAATTCCAGTAGGCGGGGGTCACACCCACCACCTGGCCCCCTGGCGCCGTGTAATCCCATCAGCGGCCAAGACTCAGAGACTATAAAATCCAGATCCCGGAACCGCGCGGCCGCATTTGCGGCCGCGCGACATCTTATCAAAACCTTTTTTTTATGACATCTTATTGTCTCATTATTACTTTGGACTAACTTGCAGGCTATCGAATGTAACCTGCCCACAGGGCAGAGTCTGGCAAACTCCCCGTGGTGTACCAAATATGCCAGATACCAGTAACAATGATGGGTCTCATTCTCCTAAATAGCCTTGAATATAATCTCAGGGCTAGGATGAAAGAGACGTTACTGGGGCCTGCTCGAGGCAATCGACGAATAACAGGATGATGAAATGATGAAATGAAATGAAAAATGAAAGTAAGTAGCAAATGTCCTCATCCATTTAGTTTTCAAAATACTGATTTTATTTGATTTTTAAATATATATATATTTTTTTTTTGCTTTTTGGGTCACACCCAGTGATGCTCAGGGGTAACTCCTGGCTCTGCACTCAGTAATTACTCCTGGCGGTGCTCAGGGGACCATATGGGATGCTGGGAATCGAACCTGGGTCGGCCGCGTGCAAGGCAAACGCCCTACCCGCTGTGCTATCTCTCCAGCCCAAATTTCTTTTTAGTTGTTTGTTTCTTTGTTTTTGGCTCACACCTGGCGATGTTCAGGGGTTACTCCTAGCTCTACACTCAGGCATTACTCCTGGTAGTGGTCGGGGACCAAAAGGGATGCTGGGGACTGAATGTGGGCCGGCTGCATGCAAGGCCAGCATCCTACCTGCTGTGCTGTCTCTCCAGCCCCTAAATTTATTTCTATTTTATTTGGCACTCTAGTCATTTTAAATTTACACATAGACAAATATACGTGTTTGGATTGTCTGAGATCCTCATTTGACAGCCCTGTCCCATGGATAATGAAATATTATATTTTAAACCATAATTACAAAAGGATCCATCCATGCTTTCTTACATCTTATAATTTCTATATTCATCATTACACTATCTCTCTGACTTAGGAAACTCCATGTGAGGACTGAAGGAAGGGTTTGGTCACTATTTTGGTCTGAACCTCTAGCCTGTTATCACGCCCAGTATTTTACTGGACTACATTGGACATGTGACCTTGTGTGAGTTTCCTGCATGCAGTACATGGAATGCAGACAGGTGTGACTGGGCTGGGATTGCCACCAGGTGGATGCTTAGTGCCTCATTTATGCAACATGATTCCCAAGTCTTTTCTGTGGATGGAATCCTTCAGATAGAATCTCTCAGCAGCTTGACGGTGGTAAAAACTTGACTGTCTCGATTCATTAGATTGTGCCCTCTTTAATGAACTAACGCATTAATTTTTGGTCTTGGGATCACACCCAGTGGTGCTCAGGATTTCCTCCTGGCTCAGTGCTCAAGGAGCACTCCGTGTGGTCCGGGGGATGAATCCTGGGTAGCCTGTGGGCAAGGAAAGTGCTTTACCTGCTGTCTCATCCCCTTGGCCAAATATTGTGCTATCTCTTAAGTGGCATTTCATATTTCACATTCAGTAACACCATTCACTTTTGCACGAGTATTGAATTGCGGTACAGAGTTGTGTCACATCAAAATATAGAACAGTTCCATCCCCCGACCAAATTCCTTCTCAGTGCTCCTTGGTAGTAAAGCACCACCCCCTCCCGGATCCAGGGTCACCTTGTGGTCTTCCTTCCATCCCTATAGCATTGGCTTTTCCAGAATATCAAGAGAGATTCGGGGGTCCCTTAACATGGCCTATACATTCTACTTGGCAAAATACATTCAAGCTGGTGTGTGTGTGTGTATGTGTGTGTGTGTGTGTTTCTTTCTAGCAATAAAAGTATTTATTACATCACACTTTATTAGTTTTTGTTATTGTTTTTCTTTATACTTGCATGCAGCCAACATGGCCGACCCGAGTTCGATTCCTCCGCCCCTCTCGGAGAGCCCGGCAAGCTACCGAGAGTATTCGATATGCCAGACACAGTAACAACAAAGTCTCCAGTGGAGACGTTACTGGGCCCGCTCGAGCAAATTGATGATCAACGGGAGGGCCTTTACTTTTACTTACTTTATACTTGCTTAAGGACATTGGATATTTTCCAATTTTTATCACTGTCACTGTCACTGTCCTCCCGTTGTTCATCGATTTGCTCGAGCGGGCCCAGTAACACTGTGAGACTTGTTAGTGTGTTTGGCATATCGAATACATCACAGAGAGCTTGCCAGGCTTTGCCATGTGGGCGAGATACTCTCGGTAGCTTGACGGGCTCTCCGAGAGGGGAGGAGGAATCGAACGCCGGTTGGCTGTGTCAGGCGTGGGTAAGGCAAACACCCTACCCACTGCACTATCACTCCAGCCATTATAAATAAATCTGGGCTGAATTGTGGGTCTCTGAGATTCAAATGTTAAGATTCTGACTTCTAATCGATGGTCTTAAAAATCGAGGGTTTGGAGGGGGGAGAGTATTCTGCTAGGAGGGGATCTGGGACCTCCAAAAACAACTGCAGACCGTCAAGCTGGTAGCTTGATCTAGACTTTCAGGCTCCAGAACTATGGGAAGGAAATGTCTGTTGCTCAAACATGTAGGACTGTGTTTTTCAACCAAACTAGGGCAGAATTTCTCAACTAGGACCATATATTTCAGTTACAGACCCCTAGTAAACACTGGTCTAGGATATTCTAAGGTGAACTCTTATAAAAAGGCCACAACATGACACTAGGCGGGGCCAGGCAGCAGGACAGGCAGGAGGGACATAGGGAGATGAGAAGGGGCCACATTCAGTGGGGAAAAAAAAAAGATTGAGAAACACTGTCTAGGACAGCATTCTTCAGCTACTGACCCATGGACTGGAGTTGCACTGCAGTCATAGAAAGGCTGAAAACCATTCGTCAACCCTCACCACCTCTATGCAAGACCCGGGCAGGCCCTCGGGTGTACGAGAGTTGAGAAACGCTGGTGAAGGGGTTTCTGTGAGAGTAGCCTGGATGGAATTAGGCTCTCGTCAGAAACATTCGCCCGCGGGTTGATATGTAAATATGATGATGTAAAAATGTATGGACACATTCACTGCTGTTTCTGTTGGGTAAATAGGAATTGTATTATTGACTCATATGGGTTGTGTGTATGTGTGTGTGTGTGTGTTTACTTTAAGAAACTGCCTTCCAGTTTAGTGCAGTGTAGCTGCACTATTATTTCAGTTTTCCCATCAAAAGTGTAGGAGAGGGGCTGGAGCGATAGCACAGCGGGTAGGGCGTTTGCCTTGCACGCAGCCAACATGGCCGACCCAGGTTCGATTCCCAGCATCCCATATGGTCCTGAGCACCGCCAGGAGTGATTCCTGAGTGCATGAGCCAGGAGTAAGCCCTGAGCATTGCCGGGTGTGACCCAAAAAGAAAAAAAAAAGTGTAGGAGAAATTCAATCAGCTTAATCAATGACTATACAAATAACAGTACTCCCACATTATTTAAAAAAAAAAAGTGTAGGAGAGCTCCAATTTCCCCCCTCTCATTGGTTCTTATCACTTTCTTAGAAAAAAAAAAAGGTCATTTTAGGTTCTGTATAATGTCAGTGGCATTGTGGCTTTCTGTTTCTCTAAGGATGTTAGCGTGTGCGTGTGTGTGTGTATGTGTGTGTGTGTGTTAACTAGTTATCTTCTTAATGAAGTGTCTTTTTCTATATTGTCCCATTTCTTTTTCTTGTGTTTGGTTTCTGAATTGATCTGGGAGGTGGGTCTTGTGCTGTGCATCCGCTTACCTCTAGCTGGGCCTTCGTGAAGTTCAATCCCAGGCCTCTGATCTATTTGTCTATTCATGGGCCAGTACCACACTCATTTTATTACGCTAAGTGTTTTTTATTAATGTAAGAATATGTTTTATTCAAGCTTCCTTTTTACAAAATTGTCTCCATCATTTTCAGATATTTATCATCAGCTGAACTTTAAGAATAGTTTTGTCCAAGTGCTCCCCAAACTTTGTTGAAATGTTTATCTGCAATAGTACCGAATTAAAGAAAATTTTTTAGCGAGGGGTGAGGGGGAATAATCTTTTTTGTACTCCTGTTCTACAGTCCAAAAAAATATACATTTTTTACTCCGATTAAAATCTCTATGTCTAATGGGCCTTTTTTTTTTTCTTTGAGTCTTTGTATTGAGACTGTTTTCATATTCACAGAGTCGTGGATAAAATCCGAAATAAAAACAGGACACAGGACACTTTGGGGCCACGTCTCAGACTGGACAGGCCCAAGTCTGGCCCCTGACAATGGTGTTTTTACATCTGTCCTATTTGAGCTCTTTGTGAAATTTCCAGCATTCAATGTGAGGATTCGAAAAGCAAATAGTGGCCGTTACAGTTAAGTCCCCAATCTCTCCGCACAGCCCATCACTCACGGCACTGAATGAGAACTCTTTCAGTTCATTTTTCACCCAAGGGGAGCTGACCTTTTACAGAAACATTCCAGAAGGAATCCACGCTGCCACTGTGGGCTGCGGCCACTCTCATGGGTGACACACTAAGAACGCCTTTCTTGGTGTGTAGCATAAACATTACCACAAGCACACACTTTTTCTTTCAAAAAAAGCCCTTTAGGTTACAGTACTGACAAATACAAAAGCAAAGTCTCAGCCTGCCTGAACTCCCTGCTCCATGCTCCAGACTCAATTCCATGCCCAGAGGCTTCTTCTTGATCTTCCCAGGCTTGGCGTTTACTTCATTTCCAAGAAATCTGTTTCTGGGCTTGGAGACAGTACAGCACTTCAGATGCGTGCCCAGCATGCACCCAAATTGGGCATGATCTCTGGCACAACATGGTCCCCCTGAGAAATGCCAGGTGGCACCCGGCAATCCCTCAAGCTCTAAAGCACAAACCTGGGGGTATGGTGCCGCCAGCAGGTAAATCTGTACCTGTGAAGTGACTGCATCAGCAGCCTGATGGCGCCTTCAGACTTCCAGATACCCCAAAATTTCTGCTGTGCCTTTGGCCAGACCCCAAAAACTTGGGGCAAAGTTTACCAAGAAAGTAAACAGCCAAAGTTAGGTATGTGGGAGACACACCCACAGACCACCTCCGGCTCGGCTATATAATGGGAGGCATGGCCTCTCTGGTTCCTGATTGAACTGATTCATGGCCATGATCCCAGAGACACAAAAACAAATCTCAAAACCCAGCGACTTTTGGCAGAAATGTGTCCAGTCCCTGCAGTAGGTTACTGGCACTGGGCCAACCCAGGTGGGAATAGGTTTTGTTGGCCTGGTCCCCCTGGCAGCCCAGTGGCTGCCATCCTCCAGAGGCCACTGGACAGTCAGTTTTGGGTCCTCAGTGATGAGACATGTGGGGCCACACGGGATGGGGGTGGAGCCTGCCCTTTCCTCCCTGCCCCAATGAGACCCTGAGTCGCCACCCACGAATGGCCTCTCTGGCTCCTGTTCAAGCTGCTTAATGGCCATGATCCCAGAGACTCAGAAACAAATCTCGAAACCCAGCTGCTTTTGGCAGAAATGCGTCCGGACCCTGCAGTAGGTTACTGTCGCTGGGCCACCCCAGGGGGGGAAGGGTGCTGTCTCTCCGCCTGCTCCCCCTTGGCGGCTTGGTGGCCACTATCCTCCAGAGGCCATTGAACAGTCAGGTTTGGGCCCTCAGTGACGAAACACACGGGGCTTCATGGGATGGGGGTGGAGCCGGCCCTTTCCTCCCCACCCCAACGAGACCACCAAGTTGTCGCCCACAAATGGCCTCTCTGGCTCCTTATCAAGCTGCTAAACGGCCATGATCCTAGAGACTCACTAACAAAACTCAGAACCCAGCAGGTTTTCACAGAAATCCCTTCAGATTTAATTGTTAAAATTTCGGAACTTCAAAATTGCGTGGCTACTACTGCAGCGTACGTGCATTGAATAGGACTGGCAGAACACTAGATGAAGGACAACCATGAGAGCAAGCAGGGTTCCGCAAAGGATTCAGCACCATCGACCATATCCACACGGTAACCAAGCTCATTGAGGTTTCTCGGGAGTTCAAGATGCCGCTCTGTTTAACGTTCATTGATTTAAAGAAGGCCTTTGATTCTGTTGAGACGGAAGCGGTCATGGAAGCCCTCGCCAATCAGGGCATTCAAGCCCAATACATCAGGATCCTCCGTGAGCTGTATTGCGGATTCACTACCAGGATCTCACCATTCTACAATGAAGTGATGGTTGATGTCAAGAGAGGGGTGCGGCAGGGTGATACCATTTCACCGAAACTCTTCAGTGCCACCCTCGAGAACATCATGCGACGACTGGAATGGGAAGGAATGGGAGTGAAGATAGATGGTCGGCAACTACACCACCTCCGCTTTGCTGATGACATTGTTTTAATAACACCAAACATCAGCCAAGCGGCACAAATGCTGGCCGACTTTGACCGTGAGTGTGGAAAGGTAGGACTACAGCTGAATCTTACGAAGACAATGTTTATGAGAAACAGCCTTGTTCCTGACGCCCCATTCGCTCTCAATGGAACGACCATCTCCGAATGCAACAGCTATGTCTACCTAGGTCGAGAGGTCAACATGACAAATGACCTGGCACCCGAGCTGCACAGGAGGAAGAGAGCGGCTTGGAACGCCTTCAAGAACGTCGAAGAAATAGCTAAGAGGACGAAGAACCTCCGGCTCCGGGCACATCTCTTTGATTCCACTGTTCTTCCTGCATTAACATATGCCTCAGAGACCTGGGCCCTACGCAAACAGGATGAGAATGCTATTCAGGTCTCCCAAAGAAGAATAGAAAGAGCTATGCTTGGAATATCACGTTTCACTCAAGTGAGAGAAAGAATCCGGAGTTCTGACATCCGTCGACGATCAAGGATCAGGGACGCTGTCTCATTTGCCAAGGTGTCGAAAATCAGATGGGCTGGTCACGTAATGAGATTTAAAGACGACCGTTGGACTAGAGCTGTTACTGACTGGATTCCACGGGATGTCAAAAGACCGCATGGCCACCCACCTACCAGATGGTCAGACTTCTTCGTCAAGATCATGAACGATCGGTTTGAGGCCTTTCATGTTCCCGGAGCGAAGAGATGCCATTGGGCTACACTAGCACGCGACAGGGACAAATGGAGACGTTACTGGCGCCCGCTCGAGCAAATCGATGACTAACGGGAAGTTAAGTGATTAAGTGATTAAGTGACTACTGCAGCCACGCAACATCATGTGTTACTCATAACCAGGAATAGAAAACAAATTGTCTACTGTTGCCTTTTTGGCAGATCTGAGTGTTGGGGTAAAAATCCCAAATAATAATGGTGGGTCTGGTGTCAAAATATTGAATGTTATCAAAGTAGAGAGAGAGTGATGTGGAAATCATCTGCCCCACAGGTGGGGGGAGGGTGTGGGATGGGGGTATACTGGGGTTTTTGGTGGTGGAGAGTGGGCACTGGTGAAGGTACGGGTGTTTCATTGTATGACTGAGACTTAAACCTGAAAGCTTTGTAACTGCTCTCACGGTGATTCAATAAATAAAATTATAAAAAATGAAAAAAATGTATGGTGGAGTTCATGTCCAATTCAATCAGACTAATCAGTGGCTGAATAGCAGTTCTCCTGAATAAAAAAAAAAAGAATAAATAAGGCACAAACCTGGGTGTTCAGGAAACAGCAGAAGGTCCCAGGGGGAACTCCTGAGCAAATCTTGGGATGCCCTCACACCCTCCA
This sequence comes from Sorex fumeus, assembly GCF_029834395.1. Lineage (NCBI taxonomy): Eukaryota > Metazoa > Chordata > Mammalia > Eulipotyphla > Soricidae > Sorex > Sorex fumeus. The sequence goes on from NW_026606232.1 coordinate 992,129, forward strand.
CCCTCCAAGAAGAAAGAGAACGGTTTTCACCAGCTACCTTGTTAAGGGCTGGAGCGATAGCACAGCAGTAGGGCGTTTGCCTTGCTCGCAGCCAGCCCGGCCGAGCCGGGTTCGATTCCTCCACCCCTCTCAGAGAGCCCGACAAGCTACCAAGAGTATCTCTCCCACACGGCAAAGCCTGGCAAGCTACCCGTGACGTATTCCATATGCCAAACACAGTAACAACGGGTCTCATGATGGAGTTGTTACTGGGCCCACTGGAGCAAATCGATGAAGAACGGGAGCACTGTGCTACCTTGCTACCTTGTTGAGGATGAAAATAACACTTGCCTATTTCCCTTTAAGTCTCTTTATAACCTTTCATTAACTAGAGGGTCCTCCTATTTATTTTTATTTTTTGTATTTTTTGGGTCACATCTGGGCTGGAGCGATAGCATAGTGGAAAGGCGTTTGCCTTGCACGCAGCCAACATGGCCAACTCGAGTTCGATTCCTCTGCCCCTCTCAGAGAGCCCGGCAAGCTACCGAGAGTATCTCGCCCGCACGGCAGAGCCTGGCAAGCTCCCCGTGACGTACTCGATATGCCAAACACAGTAACAACAAGTCTTATGATGGAGACGTTACTGGGCCCGCTCGAGCAAATCGATGAACAACGGGAGGACCGTGACTGTGACCGTGGGTCACATCTGATGGTGCTCAGGGGTTACTTCTGGCTCTGCACTCAGGAATTGCTCCTGGTGTTGCTCTAGGGACCAAAGGAGATGCCAGGGATTAAACCCAGGTTGGCCACCTGCAAGGCTAACGGCCTCCCTGCTGTGCTCCAGCCCCAAGTGCCCTCCTCTTTCTTCGAAGAGGGTTGGTCTCAAACCGTTTTGTGTCCTGCAGCATTCCCAACGCTCCAGAATTGAGGGAAAGCGTTTGGGTTGTAATCTAGCTCTACTTTCTTACTGGAAATCTCCAAGTTGCAATGGTTGAAGCAGGAAAGAAGGGCTGTTCGCTCTGATGAAAAACATCCAAGCTTTTGGGACAGCCCGGTCCCAGGACGGTTGTCAGGGCTGCAGCCACCCGCTCAACTCAACTCTTCCCGTCCTAGGTAAGGTGCAGTGGTTTCTCCCCGGGTCTCCCGTGGGTGGCAAGCCAGCAGTTCTGGCCTCCTCCTGGAAGTGGAATGAACCAGAGATGGCACCAGACCTTTCCATCATGTGTCTCCCAATGCATTCACTGTTGTTGTGTGATGTATGACACCCCCACCCACCCAAACATGGAATGGACACGAGCTCCCGGAAGGGGCTGAGGGAACAGGAGGGGGAAATACACACACACACACACACACACACACACACACACCCCTGGAGTAGCTGAATTATCTTTCTCTAGCCAAATCTTGGAACCGAGATTCAACCCCCACCCTCCCTTCCCTTTTTATTTGCTTTCTGTTCAGACAAAACTGAAGACAAGAAGAAACAAGATTACCCGGGACACCGTGGGTCACTGCAGCCAGGACCCAGTTCCTGCCAAATTCCCTCCTGGTCTGGGAAAGAAGAGAACAGAAAGCGGGACACTCGGCAGACCCTCTTCCAGTCTGCCCCAAGGGACATTTGACAAGGCAAGGCTCTGCGCTAACGGAAGAACTCAACTCCATGGCTCTGACCATCTGCTCTGGAAGGCAAGTTCTGGCAAAAATCATAGAAATCCAAGGCATCTTCTCAGTCATCAGCCTCCCTGCAGGAAGTTCAGTATTCAAGAGAGAGAGAGAGAGAGAGAAAGAGAGAGAGAGAGCAGGAGGCACCCTAAACCCTTCTAAGAGAAAGGGGCTTCCGGTTTAGTGACATCAGTTCCAGTTTCACAGACAACAGAAGTCTCGAGACCAGGATGCAACCTTTGAACTGTCAGGAGAAGGATCCAACCATTGCCAGGATTATTTGGCCTCACGATCTCTAAGCTGGATTTTTAAGTGAAGCTTGATGCCAGACCTTTGACCTCTTTACTCACTAGACTTATTGATAGTTTTTGCTCTGCATGAACTCGGTGAACTTGGAGCTCATTCCCACAGCAAGAACAGATAAACTGTTTACTCGTCAACACAGACCACCCACCACTTAATGACTCAGGTGTTTTGGTGGCTTATTAAGTAACTTCGAAGACATGACGAAGAACACACTCAGTATGGAAAGTCCTCGCCATGGGAGCCAGCGTAAACACAGCATTGCTGTCTTGTTTACCACAATTATGGTTTCAACCATGATACTCAATGTTCTTTTTTCTAAGTTAGAATCTTTCACCTTAGACTTCTGGCCCGGAAGCTTGGTGTATTTCCCTGAGCATCACTGGTTTCACGTGAGTTCCTCTGACTCCCAGGACTGGGAAGTAATGAATGAGGCGTTTGGGTTATGCTATCCGTCCCAGGTTCCGAATCTCACCTGCAAACAGGTATTGCTCCTTTTCTTTCCCAGGTAAGAGCATCTCTTCATGGGGGGCTCTTCCTCTGCATCGGCTTTGAAGACTTCTCCTTTGGTGGTGAGGGCAATTCTAGCTTCTATATAGTACATCTATCTCAAACACGTCGTGACTCCACACAATACTAATTTATTTCCATTTACTTTCAACTTCAAATGGAGGGTCTTAACTGTCCTCAAGAGCAGACTCCAACCCACAGGATTGTTTAAGAGACCATTGTCCTAAGGAGCTTTCATCCACCACCACCAACTCTTACATCTTAGCTTCAAGCACTTACATCTGACCAGCGAAGGAAGAAAAGGAGGGAGGGAGGAAGGAAGAGAGGAAGGGAGGAAGGAAAGAAGGAAGGAAGGAAGGAAGGAAGGAAGGAAGGAAGGAAGGAAGGAAGGAGAGTGATTCTCTTTTTGGCTTGTCAGTGATCATCTTCTTCCTGAGTCTTCCCAGAGTCATGTGTATCTACATCCAAATTTTCTCTCATAAGAGCACAACTCATACAGGATTCAAACCCACCTTCACACTCTCATTCCACTTCTGAAGACTCCACCTCTACATGCAGTTATATTCCAAGAAGTGGATGTTTAGGCTTGGCGGGAGATACACTTCAGCCCTTACCATGTTCTGAATCATAATACCAGGCCATAGTCTTGGTACAAGTCACAGTACAGCCAGTCGTACCTCACCTCGATGAAGGAACTGTGCTGGAAGAGCACCCCTACTCAAGCACCACCCTCTGCCCTGGGATGGGTTTGGCGAGTAGTGGGCAGGGGCATGCGGATTGTGGCGTCATAGAAATACTTCTAGTGGTCCCAATCTTCATATCTGGATTGTCTGGTAGAGGAAATGAAAATCCCCCAATCCGTCCTCGTAGAATGTGAAGGCAATTTAGTCCATTGCCCACATTTCTTACGCCCTTGGGTGAGATCAGGCGCCTATTTTAGGACTTGTTTTGTGTGGATGTGTGTGTACATTACAAACTTCATGCAGACAAGGTTTTACGTTTGTTTTTTTTTTGTTACACACAGATGATAAACACTGTCCCCACAGACTCCCTCAAAAAGGAACAAAAGGTGTAGCTAATACAGACACAAAGACTACCCTCTGACCACTCGATGGTCAGAATGTCCCGGGTGTCAGCCAGAATCCTAATCCTTATGTTCAGGCCCACAGAGTGAGCCCTCCAGGCCTCTGACTTTCCCCGCTTCTATGAAACACGACATCGGGGCTCTGTAAAATAGCTCTACAGCCACAGTCTCTGCCTTACAGGCTGGATAGCACAAGGGTTACACCTTGTGCTACACGGTGACTCCCAGCCAGCCCTGCAGCAGGCTGTGTGCCAGCACCGTAACTAAAGAGCGTGACGCCCTCCCCACGCCCCTCAGCATGTGTGCAGGCGACACCCTGAAAGTGAAGGGTGGCAACACCTCAGTTGGGTGTGGGTGGGTGTGACCCTGCCCCTCCCCAGGCACCACCACAACAACAACATCAGTGAAGAGAAGGGGGAAATAGCAATGGGAAAGGAATGAGAAAGGAAGGAAGCACCAAAGTACCGAGTTCCGTCTAGAGGATATGCAGCTTAAATGTCCACTGCCCGGCAGGGGAGGCTGAGTGCATGCTCTGCACGAGGGAGGTCCGGGTCCAACCCCCAGCACCGCATGCCCCTATGAGCACCATTGAGGAAACAACCCCTCTAGCACTAAGCCAGGAGGAGCCCCTGACCACCACCAAATATGCCAAAGAGACAATTGTGCCCAGGAGAGGTTGTAGCAAGAACGGTGGGAAGGGGTTTTCCTTGCACACAGCCAGCCCAGGTCCAGTCCCCACATATATTCTTCTGGTCCCAAATCTTCCCCCTAGGGGCTGGAGCGATAGCACAGCGGGGAGGACATTTGCCTTGCACGCAACCCATCCAGGTTCGATTCCCAGCATTCCATATGGACCCCCAAGCACTGCCAGGAGTAATTCCTGAGTGCATGAGCCAGGAATAACCCCTGAGCATCGCCGGGTGTGACCCAAAAAGCAAAACAACAACAACAGCAACAACAACAACAAAAAAATCCTCCCCCTAAAAAAAAAAAAAAAGACAACAATGTAAATAAACAAATAAATGCCAACGGATAGGGTTCAGTTACACACAAGCTCCTATTCAAGCTGATTTGCTAAGTGAAGAAGAAGACTAATAAATTCTTCAGGGCACGTCGAAATGGCTGAGACCAACATTCTAGCTCATTGTTTATCCTGACGCTTAATTTATTAGCTATTGCGGCCTCACTGTGAGCCTCCCAGCCACTTGTGAGCTGCAACACGGCGGAGTCTTGGCAAGGAAGGGGTTTCAATCACAAAGAGCGATCGGCTGCCACTGCCAAACCCCGCTTGGCTCATTTCCAGTCTCTGTTTTATCTTCAACTGGAGGATCTTGTGCCAAGACACCTCTCGGGGCCGGATGGCCAGAGAGCAAGAAGGACGTTTCATTCACGTGCCTTGGAGACTTCCAATGTGTGGCAGGGGAGAGCTGTGTAATAAGGGGCCACTCAACACTCTCTCCAAAGCCTGGTAACTATGTGTCCCTGCTCTGTCCTGACTTGCAGACCGATATAAACTGTATATGGGCCAGGGATGTGACTCACAGGGCTGACGGCAGGCGGGTTTCATCCCCGCACTGCATGGCTGGCAGCAGCGCAGGTGTGCCCATAAAATACATCTGTCCACTTGCAATACCTTTTGTTTTTATAAAAGTAGGGCTGTTGTGTGCACAACAATTTGTGGCACGTGTTTTGAATCTATTTGGCTCAGCGTATCTTCAACCCATTTAATGAGTTCAAGCTCCCTTACCGAATTTCTTTTTGCAGATAGAGACAGGCCAAGAGAAGGAGATAGGGTCTACAGATGAGAGAAGATAAGTCGAATTTTATGCCAGAAGGATTATATCAGACCTGTTTTCACGTTGGCACAGCCTTCTTCCTCCATGGATGTTTTCTCTGCAGGTGACAGGCTGGCACATGTCTCTCCAGACTTGACGGACTCTCTGAACACATCTATCTCTCCTACTGACCTATGGACTCACAGAGGAGATTTTTTTTAACATCTTATTTATTATTTATTTTGCTTTTTGAGTCATACCCAGCGATGCTCAGGGGTTGCTCCTGGCTCTGCACTGAGAAATTATTCCGGTCAGTGCTTGGGGGACCATATGAGATGCCGGGGATCAAACCAGGGTCGGCCGAGTGCAAGGCAAATGCCCTACCTGCTGTACTCTCACTCCAGCCCTGGAGTTTTGTTTTTATTTTTTTATATATTAAAAAAAAACACTAAGAGGGCATAATATTCAAGCTTCTGCCAGCTTTACTTCTTTCCACTTAAGCACTCCTCATGGGAACTCCCCATGCTCACTGGTTCTTGTTCAAGGTTATGGCGGGCACCAGTGTGGATGCATCACCATGCATGGACAAGACATGCTCTTTGCTCATGGGCATCACACGCCCCAGGGATAAAGCCACAAGTCCTTAGCAAGTTAATTGTTGGGCTGCATACACTGCATACAAATGCACAGAAGTTGTGACAATTTCTTACTTTGGGACATTCACCCCTGGTCTCCTTTTGATGCTGCCAATGGTCCGCCATCTTGGACAATGCAGCCATTCATGCTAAATCCCAAGCCATATTTTTCCTTCTTCTCTTTGGACTATCTTCAAGCACTAATGGTCCCATGTGGAAAAAATAAATAAATAAAAGAGTTTTACTCTTATAATCTCAAACATTTCCCTGTTTGAAATCTAACCAAAAATTGGGTTCCAAAAAAGCATCTGGAACGATCATTCCAAAAAGAAGCTGTGAGAATATGTGCAAGTTGGTTGGCATTTTTTCACAAACCAGATCCTTTGGGAAGGGACCAGAGTTTCATCAGAATCTTGGGTGGTGGTGCAGGGTTTAAGCAACAGGAATAATATCAAGTTTCTCATGACTAAGATAGAGCACCCAAAATGATCAAAGAAATTCACAGTTAAATTCTGTTCCTTGGTTCTTCTATCTCCCACCCACTCCAGGAAATAGTGAGGGAGCTTCAGAGGAACCCTTCATCTAGAGGGGAGTGGAAGAGTGATCTTCTCTGACCATTTAAAATGTGTTTCACAATATGGACGATTCTCAAAAAATTAGAAATTGAGCTCCCATTTGACCCAGCAATACCACTCCTGGGAATATATCCCAGAGAGGCAAAAAAGTATAGTCGAAGTGACATCTGCACTTGTTTGTTCATTGCAGCACTCTTTACAATAGCCAGAATCTGGAAAAAACCTGAGCGCCCAAGAACAGATGACTGGTTAATGAAACTCTGGTACATCTACACAATGGAGTACTATGTAGCTGTTAGAAAAGATGAAGTCATGAAATTTACATACAAGTGGTACTACATGGAAAGTATCATGTTAAGCGAAATGACTCAGAAAGAGAGAGACAGACATAGAAAGATTGCATTCATCTGGGGAACATAAAGTAACAAAATAGGAGACTAACACCCAAGAATGGCCGAGATTAGTACCAGGAATTTTGCTCCATGGCTTGGAGGCCAACCACACATGCTAGGAGAAAAGGGAGCTCAGATAGAGAAGGGAGCACCAAATAAAGGGTGTTGGGAGGATCCTCCCAGGATGGGAGAAGCATGCTGAAAGTAGACTATAGACCAAACAGGATTGCCACCCATTGCCTCTTTTGCAAACCACAACACCCAAAAGGAGAGAGAGAACAAAAGGGAGTGCCCTGCCACAGAGGCAGGGTGGGATGGGGGGATGGGGTGTGGGAGGGATATTGGGATCCGTGGTGGTGGGAAATGGGCACTGGTGGAGGGATGGGTATTTGATCACTGTATAATTGAAACCCAAGCACAAAATTTGTAAATCTACAACTGTACCTCATGGTGTCTCACTAATAAAAATATAAATAAATAAATAAATAAATAAAAACTAGTTAATAAATAAATAAAATGTGTTTCGGAGACCAAACACAGAGTAGCAGTGAAGGCGCATGCCTCACATTTGAGCCGCCCAGGCTTAATATTCAAAGAACCATGTGGTAGAAGCCAGGACAATACTCAGCACAATATGGTCCCCAAGCATCATTGTGTATAGTCCTGAATGGCCCTAAAGCATCACCAGGTGACTGAACAGCACCGCATCCTTACCTCAGGCTGCCAATTCCCAGTTGGCCAAGAATTGTCTGGAGGACCCTGGTGTCTTCTAAGTACCTCTTGGGAGGACCCTCACTCCAGAATTGGTTTCAGCTGGAATGCATTTATCAGCATTTACCAGTTTAATTCACAGAAGGGCTTTTCTATCTTATTGTGTTCGTGGAATGGCTGGCACCCTTTTACCCGGTTCCATACTCTTTCCAATTCAAACGTTGCTGACGAAGTGGGTTCTCTCAACTTGTACTTGAACCAGAAAATTCGTACAATCTTCCCTGACAAAACTCCATTGGTTCCTATTTTCTGAGTGAAAATGCTATTGTGACAAATACACTTTAAGTATATCGTCAATATTAGTTTTTTTTTCTGAAATGGAATTGTCCAAAATGAGCTTTAAGATTAAAAGACGTCACCAGGAAGATAAGCACAAACTATAGAAAATTTATAGAGAAAGAACTATTTGGGTTTACAGAAAGGGTGAGGCAGAGAAATTTACTATTCCCAAGTAAAATGGACTTGATATAAAAAAATTTGGAAAATGGTTTCTTGGAGGAGAAACCATTTGGTGGGCCATTAAGGGTGAATGAAAGCTTGATAAGCTAAGGAAAGGGGGAAAAAAAGGAGAAGAGTTTTTTTTTCATACAATAAATTTTATTTATTTATTGCTTTTTGGGTCACGCCCAGTGATGCACAGGGGTTACTCCTGGCTCTGCAATCAGGAATTACTCCTGGCAGTGCTCAGGGGACCATATGGGATGCTGGGAATCGAACCTGGGTCAGCCGCGTGCTAGGAAAACGCCCTACCCGCTGTGATCTCATTCCAATCCCAAGAAGAGTTTTCTTTTTTTGCTTTTTGGGTCCACCTGGCTATGCATAGGGATTACTCCTGGCTCTGCACTCAGGAATCACTCCTGGCGGTGCTCAGGGGACCCTATGGGATGCTGGGAATCAAACCCGGCTTGGCTGCATGCAAGGCAAACGCCCTACCTGCTGTGCTATCGCTCCAGCCCCCCAAGAAGAATTTTCCAAAGGAGAGCCTAGGACTTCAAGTGTGTAAGACAAAAATGCACCAATCCAAATTCAGATTAGTTGGAAGAAAGGCCTCATTTCTTCAGTGTTGACCGAATTATGTTCCTGGGAAGGGAACCTCCTCATAATTCAGTAGTAAATAAGCCAGTGGTTCCATTAGAAAATAGCACAGATTTGGACAGATGCCAAGGAAGATATCCGGTGACAATAGACACTGGAAAATTGCTCAACTTCCTCACCATTAGTGGAAAGCAAATTAAAACCACAATGAAGTCGTTGAGTAAACACCACCTAAGGGGCCAACAGAGATAGTACAGGGTCTAAGCACATGCCTGGTGTGCAGACAACCCTAATTTGATCCCTGGCACCATGCAGTCCCCCACCACCATTTGGGGAAGCTCTGGAGGTTCCCGGCCACTGAAATGACCTGTGCGCCCCCACCCCCCGCACCACAGGGCCTTACGCTGCCTTGGCACCGTCCAGTCTTCACAGAGGCCTGATGGCCTGGTTGGCCAAGAATCACTGGAAGGAACCCCAGGGTTTGGAGCACAAACAATGGAACCTACTACACACAGAAAAAGCAAAACAAAAAGTGGTGTTGGGACCGGAAGCCAACAGGGAGGTGGAGATACTGGATCTAGTGGACATTTCCAGGGAGAGTGTTGCTGGACCACTTTTGGGCATGCAAAGATCATGACTGCACACACTTGGGTGAGAACACCTAGAGCACATACCCTTAACCCGTGAGGCTGCTTGGTGGGGTCCGCTGGGACCACCATCACGGACACCCATTAACACGTTACTGGATAGCAAAACAGCCTTTTAGCAGAGTCTGGACTCATGGCCCTGATTGGCATTTTGCAGATGAAAACAGGTCCACATGCAAACCTGAACGCACACATTTGCAGCAGCTTTATCTGGAATGGCCCAAACCTGGAAACAACCCACATGTCCTTCAAAAAAGTAAAGGACGACCCACCCCCCAGCGCCATCTTTATAGCACACAGCCACAGAGAAGAAAGGCCGCTGGGAGGCTCCACAGCTCTGGGAGAATGCTCCAGGTCCCAAATAGAGCCGAGATCACCGGGAAGTCCCAGATGGGGTAGGTGCCGCATCCCGCCTCCTCCAGATGGAACCCTGGTGACCAGGAGCCTCTACAAGCATAGCTCGAGCAGGCAGGAACCAGGACTTTTACTCCAAACCTCATGACATCTCCTTATATACAAAGTGATCAATGGATAGGAAATCATCCAAAGTTTCTCCCTGAAAATCAGGCTTAACTATTTTACAAACCACAACACCCAATAGGAGAGAGAGAAAAAAAGGGAATGCCCTGCCACAGAGGCAGGGGGGCTGGGGGGATGGGAGGTGGGAGGAATACTAGGATAAGTGGTGGTGGGAAATGGTCACTGGTGGAGGGATGGGTATTCATAATAAATAAACTGATAAAAAAAAAAGTAAAGGGCTAAGCCTGAGTCCATTGATGTGATGAAATGTTCCCCAGTAGGAGAAAGGAACGGGCCATAGACACAGCAATGTCTTGATCCAATCACCCTTGCCTGATGGTGGAGGGGGAGAGAGTCTTGGAAGATTCCATTGCCAACTGTATGGTTTTGTTTATCGAAAATTATGGAAATGGCAGCTTCGAAGAGGTGGAGGTCCTAGGAATGGGGATGAGGAGGGTAGGCTGGGAGAGGTGACTATAGAAAGGGGTAACTATAGCTGACAATGAAAAGATTACAGTGTGGACCTAGAACAGTCCAGAATCTGCTGGTGATGATAGTTAGTAAATCTACATATGACAAAAATGACATAGAGGGGTTCACAGATGAGGGGCAGTGGAGACTAGGAGGTCTCTGGGCTGCTAAAGTCTAGTGTCACTTTATAAGTAAGATGTTCCTCGGGGGAATACAGGAGATGGATTCTAGAACATTCTGTATGAGTTGCAACTTCCTGTGGTTCTATAATTATTTCCAAACAAAAGTAAGGTTTTTTTTTTCTGAGAAAAAAAGTCTAAAAACCAATTTAGCTGGAGAACCAAGCATCTGAAGTTGGCCAAGTTCCTTTGAGTCAAGGGTGATCTCGTGGCAAGAGAACATCTTCTCCAGAACTCCAGAGAAGTGCTTGGTCTTTGTGGGAACCCCATCAAGGTTCACTGATGTCATACATCAGCAAGGCACACTCTACCAGAAGTAGAATTTTCTAGCTGCCAGTCCTGGTGTTGACACAAGAGAACTTCCTTGAGAGATGGCAGAAGAGAAAGGCAAGGCCTTGAGGTGAAGATGGAGGTGTGATTTCTTAGATCTGTGTGTATATGTATACGAAGGTTCTGTGTGTACGTATTTGTGTGTGTGTGCACATGCACAAGCATAGTGGTGTGCTAAATAGGGAAGAGAATTTCTGAGAAAGGTGTTACCAGTCACCTATTGGGGACCCCAGAGTTGACTCCAAATAAAATATGATGTGATTTGATTGAGCCAAGGTTCCAAGTTTTGCATACCCTGGGACTAACTCAGTTTTGTTCCAAAGTCAAGGAATGTTCTTTCACCCCAGTAAATTGCAAGGGGCTTGGGGATAAAGTCAAAAATTAGTGTTAGGGGTAGGGTTAGGGTTAGGGTTAGGGTGAGTGCATTAGTACTAGCCCTTTGATAAACCACTAGCCCTAGGTGCATGATGGACTGTCCCAAGGAATATTTCTGGTGGGACGAAAAGTGGTATTCATAGTACCCTAGATTGTCTTCATCACAATGTTCTCTTGTCATCTGTGCATTTACTTTGAGGATCTCTTCCATCTTTGCTATTGTCTCAAGATTCCCTGCACCTCATCTTGGAGCTCACTGATTCTGTCCTCAGTAGCTGTTAGTCTGCTGCTGAGGCTTCCACTGAGATTTTCATTTCACCTCCCAAGTTTTTCCAGATCTGTCATTTCTGCTCTCCTACCCCCTTGTATTTTATCGGCAGTGCATTTCTTTGTTTCTTTGAGCTCCTTATGCACTCTTAACAGTTCCTTTCTAAATTCCTTGTCAGAGAGGTTATATAGCTCATTATTACTGATTGGGTCATCGGGGCTAGACCCACCACTAAGCCTGCTGGGTTCCTGCGTTTTTTCACCTTTGCTACCTTTGCAGTTTGGAGTTGCTTCTTGTGTGTTGTTGTGTGGTTAGGAACCTACAGTTATGATGTATTTGTAAGTTCATAGTGAGTTATGGAGAGGTGAAGAAATGCAAGTCCCAGATTCATTGGTGCCTCTAAAAATTGGTGCTTCAGATGGATGAGCTAGCATCCATGCAGTTTTGGGGTTAGATTTTAGTGGGATGCCATGAGGGGAAGTTTTGGCAGCAAAATGCTGCAGGATCTAAGCGCTAGGCTTCCCTCTGTGTGGGCACCAGGACTTCAGTCTGGGGAGGGTGCTGATCCTGCCACGGCTCACACAACTGAGTTTAAGATCTTAGACTGATGTTGAGGGGGTGGTGGCTGGTGGCATCCTAGATTGAAACTTAAATTCTGGCCTAGGCATGTGAGCTGGAGACCCAAGACATGTGCTGTTATCTCCACTGGATCAGAACATCATAATAGTTACCACCATATCTTGTATTTTTCAGCAGTTTTATGTGTCAGAAACACTTGTCGACCTCACAAAGTACCGGAACAACAAAAGGTGTTTATGACTCTTAAATTGTCTGCCAAAATATTTCCATAAAAAGGCTGCTTATAGACTCTATCCATAGATATTATCCCTATTATCATTGTAATGAAGAGGGAAAGGAAGCACACACCTCAACTAACATGAAAATCTGAAAATAGCAGCAAATACTGATTTTCAACATCAAACGAGTCCAGCATACCCTGATTTGTGACTTCCAGTCAGCAAGCGTGCTTGGCCCTGGACCTTGGTCATGATCTCTAAAAATCTCAGCACAAAAAAATCCATGTGTTTGCTGACACACGTCTTGAAGTTGGATTTCTCCTTATGATGCTCGTAAGATTAAGTACTCCCCTTAGCATTCGCAACTCAGAAAACACAAAGCTATTTCCTTTCGTCTAACTAGGCAATGATGAATCAGCCAAAGTCAATACAAAATAATATAGTTAGGTTAAAAAATGCAAGGAACATCAGTGAAATGTAGGCTTGAAATAAATTAAATTCCTTCAGCAAGGTTTTGGCTGACTTGCGGACCGCCAACGCCAAATAAGATCTTACTTTGATGCATAATCCATGACATAGAAGGATGGGCTGATCTGGAAGAATTTTGTAACAGATGGCTATTAAATCAGAATTTTAATCCTCTTAAGTGGCATTGTGAAGGATAAATTCAGAGCCAGCAGACTCCTGCATGCTGATACTTACTCCTTGCTTTCAATGTGTTGGTGAGGGACAGCATGGTGGTGGCTGTGGTGGTGACGGTGATGGTGGGGATGGGGGTGGTAGTGGTAAAGTGTGGTGTTGTGTTGGTATTGATGGAGTGGCAATGGTGCTAGAGTCTGTCTGCATTCATAAACATTACTTATAACCAGCACAAAGTGAAATAGCCACCTTGTACAACCACGAGCTCAAAAGAGCCCAACAGACAGCAACAAAAATACAATGGCGAGTCAAAGAAACAAACTTCAGAGTCGTTCACGCTGGTCCTCCCCTTCCCAAATTCTACCTGTCCCTACCTCTCCCACCTTCTTTTACGCAATGAAACCTTTGGATTTCCAAGTTCAGTTTTGTATTTTCGTTCTACGAATCCTGGCATTTGTTCTCAAAGCCCATCTGCGGCCACCTTGACTTGGATCTGGTTAATTCTCCACCTGGCAGGATAGAAGATGAATGTTTGGTCACGCGGGTTCCCCTGTTTTCCACTTCACCCATGTCACTTTGCCCCACGGAGGTGCAGGCGTGGTCACTGGGGAGAGTGCTTGAAATCAAACACATCTGTTTGAATTTACTTTGCACGTCCAAGTGCCAAGCCCTAAGTAAAATGGAAAAACTATTTTGTGTGACTCTGGAAGGGAGTTGAATGGCCAACAGCACTTATGCTTTTTAATCCCCAACACACCCACTGGATTCATCAATCTTCCCTGTGCGTCTTTTTCAGTTCTGTTGCCCCCATAATTTAGTCTCTCTAATCCTCTTCCTCAGCTTTCCTTTCAGTCTGGTTGTAGGGTCTAAAACTCTCTGGATACATCACAAATCTCTTCTTCCCAGCTCTTAATGAGTACATGCCTTTCCCAAGTTATTTTAAGCTCTCTTAGACCCCAAAGAGAAAACACCTGGGGAGCAGCAGAACCTTCAAAATTCATTGAGTCCCTTTACCAATAACTCAAATGAGCTTCATTCCTGAGCTGACATTTCTGGTCAACAATGTAAATTCTCAAAAAAAAAAAAATCTCCCAGACGCCCAACGTGCAAGAACACGGAGGTTTAGGGGCTGGAGCAATAGCACAGTGGGTAGGGTGTTTGCCTTGCACGCAGCCTACCTGAGTTCGATCCCCAGCATCTCATATGGTCCCCCGAGCACCACCAGGAGTGATTCCTGAGTGCATGAGCCAGGAGTAACCCCTGTGTATTGCCGGGTGTGACCCAAAAAGAAAAAAAAACAGATCATGGAGGTTTACACACCAAGCACTTAAGAACAAGCTTCAAATGATAACTGTATAGTCCTTTCCCCTGTTAGGAAATATCACAAAAGAAAGAAAATGTTCTCAGGAGAAAATCAGCTAGCTAACCTTAGGGACCTAGTGAAGAGAGTTAACAAGAGGAAAATATATATATCCTTTGGGATTCAAGAGAGGGTTCAATGACGAAAAGCATTGTCTTGTAAGTGCAAGGTTATGAGTTTGAGTTCCAGTGCTACTCACATGTGTTGAGATAAAATCCTGGAGGCTCCATCTAGGACCTGCAGGGCCACAACAGAATATGTGATCTCTGGCACACAGTCGTCATGTAAAAGCTCTGAGATTGAGTTTTGTAACCTGGAAAATAATGCCGCTAAAGATAAGTGGTGACCAGAAATGAGAGTCCAGGCAGGCAGTGACCTCCAGCAAGTGACACAATTAGAATAGACACGAGCACCACAACTGAGCAAGTACAACCTCCGGTCAGCACACGTGCCAGCACCACCACCAAAGCACTCTCCCCCTGGGAGAATTTTAGCCAAAATTCTGTCACCCACACTCACCCAACAACAGCAGCAACAAAAGAAAAGGAAGGGGGGCACAAAAGTCAAAATTCTTAACTTTGACCGAAAAAACGGAAAACAAAAATCACTAAGGTATCACAACTCTGTACTGATTGCAATCACATCTCTAGGTCTCCCTGTATCTCTCCGTCTCCTTTTCTGCCCTCTTTTTCTCCATTAGTGCCAAAGAAGACTCTTCCTCCTTTCCTCAAATTTTATGTCCACCCACTTTGAGTCCTGAGTTTGTTTCGTAACTCTGGTTTGAATTTCAAATTCTTTTTTTTTTTTTTGCTTTTTGGGTCACATCTGGAGATGCACGGGGGTTACTCCTGGCTCATGCACTCAGGAATTACTCCTTGAGGTACTGGGGGACCATATGAGGTGCTGGGAATTGAACCCGGGTCGGCCACGTGCAAGGCAAATGCCCTACCTGCTGTGCTATCGCTCCAGCCCTGAATTTCAAAATCTTAGAAAAGAAAATCTTGTTGATATCACTAAATTATGAAGATACACATAAATATGCATAGCTGCCAGGTATTCTAGGGGAAAGGGCAGTTCAGATAGAGAAGGGAGCACCAAATAAAGGGTGTTTGGAGGATCCTCCCAGGAGGGGAAATGCATGTTGAAAGTAGACTATGGACTGAACATGATTGCCACTCAATGCCTCTTTTGCTGACCACAACACCCAAAAGGAGAGAGAGAACAAAGGGGAATGCCCTTCCACAGAGGCAGGGTGGGAGGGGGGTGGGGGGAAATGGGCACTGGTGGAGGGATGGGTATTTGATCATTGTATGACCAAAACCCAAGCACAAAGATTTGTAAATCTACAACTGTACCTCATGGTGCTTCACTAATAAAAAAACATTTAAAAAAAATATGCTTAGCTACCAAGAGTATCCCGCCCACATGGCAGAGCCTGGCAAGTTTCCCGTGGAGTATTCGATATGACAAAAACAGTAACAATGGTGGGTCTCATACACCTGACCCGGAAAGAGCCCCCAATATGCCATTGGGCTACACTATCATGGGACAGGGACAAATTGGAGATGTTGCTGGCACCTGCTTGAGCAAATCAATGAACAACGGAATGATAAGTGACAAGTGACAAGTGATACATATATTTGTCTCCTAGTTTTCCATTTCCTTTGGGAATTTTTTTGAGTGGACAAGAGCCCAAACTCCTGTGCCTTCTACTGTCCAATTAGCAGGGCTGGTCCAGGGTCTGGGAAGATGGCTCAGAGGCACGAGTGCAGACTGCAGCAGGAGGCCCAGTGTGGTCCCCAGCACCAAGCACTTCCCCAGGCACAGGCTGGGAATATAAGGACAGAGAGAGAAAAAGAGAAGAGAAGAAAAGAGAGGAGAGGAGAAGGGAAGAGAAGGGAAGGGAAGGGAAGGGAAGGGGAGGGGAGGGGAGGGGAGGGGAGGGGAGGGGAGGGGAGGGGAGGGGAGGGAGGAGGGGAGGGGAGGGGAGGGGCGAGGGGAGGGGAGGGGAGGGAGGGGAGGGGAGGGGAGGGGAGGGAAGGGGAGGGGAGGGGAGGGGAGGGGAGGGGAGGGAGGGAGGGAGGGAGAGGAGAGGAGAGGAGAGGAGAGGAGAGAAGAGAAGAGAAGAGAAGAGAAGAGAAGAGAAGAGAAGAGAAGAGAAGAGAAGAGAAGAGAAGAGAAGAGAAGAGAAGAGAAGAGAAGAGAAGAGAAGAGAAGAGAAGAGAAGAGAAAAGTACTCCTGAGAATCATAATCACTAAGGTACTGTACTGATTGCATGCAAGTCTAATGTTAGGCACCAAATCCTTCATCAATTCATTGAATCAGATACTGAGTCACTTAATGACAAGGACATGCTCCGAGAAGCATGCTCACTGTTCATTGCTGTCATGCAAATGTGCGAACATCATGAATTTCCATATGCTCCGGTCTACTATCAAAGGGGGCTC
Organism: Sorex fumeus; assembly: GCF_029834395.1. Lineage (NCBI taxonomy): Eukaryota > Metazoa > Chordata > Mammalia > Eulipotyphla > Soricidae > Sorex > Sorex fumeus. The sequence continues at coordinate 1,008,883 of NW_026606232.1, forward strand.
TATGTCAGTCCATCAGGATTCCATGCCGAGGACTGAATTGCCCTTAAAGTCTCTGTGGCTTATGTAACTACTGACTGGCTACTTTTCTCCAGCCTAAGGACAAGATACTCTGGTAGAGCTATCCTTAGTGTACTCCCAAGTTGCTACTGGACTGCACCATTGCAATGCAAACCTGGCCTGTAGCTCTGTAGTACTGTCCTCCCGTTGTTTATCAATTTGCTCAAGCGGGCACCAGTAATGTCTCACAACAAATTGTGAGAGACTTGTTGTTACTGTTTTTTGGCATATCAAATATCTCACGGGTAGCTTGCCAGGCTTTGCCGAGTGGGAGGGATTCTCTCACCAGGCTTGCTGGGCTCTCTGAGAGGGGCAGAGGAATCAAACCCAGTTGGTTGTGTGCAAGCCAAATGCCCTACCCACTGTGCTATCTCTCCAACCCAAACTTGGCCTATTGGAAGTTAAAACACTCACCTCCTAAATACAACCCTCTTCCTTGGTCTTGCAAGAGGCAGAATCAGACAAAAGCAAGTTGATTTTTTAACTGGCTTACTCGTAAAATATAGAGGGAACCCCACGGAAACCAAGGACTTGAAGAAGTGTAAGGGACAGAAACCAGGAAATGAAAAGTACCTAATACCAGGAAAATCCTGCTTCTCTTCACCTTTTCGTTCCTTGCTTTGTGATCCCATCGTTTTCTCTCTCTGCTTGTCTTCTTTCTCTCTTTCTGACTCTCTGTCTCTGTCTCTGTCTCTCTGACTTTTCCTCTCTCTGTCCCTCTGTCTCTAGGTCTCCCTGTATTTCTGTCGCTCTTCCTCCATTTCCCAAATTTTATGTCCACCTACTTCGAGTCCTGAATTTATTCAGTAACTGCAGTTTAAATTTCAAATTCCTGGGAAAGAAAATCTTATTTATATCACCAAACTATGAAGATACACACATATATATACATATATACATATATTTGGGCTGGAGCGATAGCACAGCGGGTAGGGCGTTCGCCTTACAAGCGGCCAACATGGCCGACCCGAGTTCGATTCCTCCTCCCCTCTCGGAGAGCCCGGCAAGCTACCGAGAGTATTCGATATGCCAGACACAGTAACAACAAAGTCTCCAATGGAGACGTTACTGGGCCCGCTCGAGCAAATCGACGATCAACGGGAGGGCCTTTCTTCTTTCTTTCTTATACATATATTTGTCTCCTAGTTTTCCATTTCCTTCATCTCATAGGCTATAATATGGGAGTTAGAATAAGTAGTAGCCATAGGGCCTTGATCGAGTCACTGCCTGTTAATCTCACTTCCTTCGCATATGGAATAGGTAGGATAACAGGTAGGACACCTGTCAAATAGTCTCTGTGAAGATTTAGATTGCACATATAAGAAATTTACCACACTTGACACAGATATACCCCCAATGAACTACTCTCTGTACTAGTATATCTATTAGTATTATACAATTAATCTTACCTATTATTATTGAGCCCATTGTTTAATAATAACCTGAACACTCTTTCACAAGAAAACACATCACATGGTTTCTGTGTTTCCAGCGATATCAAGGCAAAACTTTCACGCTCATCAGCTTTCACACACCATCAACTCACAAAAACAATGTTCCACCCTTGTTAATATTCTACCTAGCATCCTGTCCCATTTGCCTAATTACATCATGTTATTGTCCCAATACTATCTTTAAGTTTCTACTCGAGTTTACTATTCTGGAAGATTCCAGATGTCTTAAGCCTTGTCACAAACATCCCTCTCTTCCTTGTCTACTCAAGTTCCTCGTATGTTGACTTCACTGGTCTGTCTACTTGTGGGCATGAGGAAATACATTGTCCAATACTTCCAGGGGTCCCCTCATGCAAAGAAATCCATGTCCCCACATTTCCAGTGTTCCTCGGTGCCGGTGGATAGATGCCTGTAGCAATCCATGCTTCCGGCTCTAGAGACACACATGGCTTCACACACACAAAAAATCACAAATCACAAATCATCCTGTTATTCGTCGATTGCCTTGAGCAGGCCCCAGTAACGTCTCTTTCATCCTAGCCCTGAGATTATATTCAAGGCTCTTTAGGAGAATGAGACCCTTCATTGTTACTGGTATTTGGCATATTGGGTACGCCACGTGGAGTTTGCCAGACTCTGCCCTGTAGCTTCACACATGCGAATGGAATTGACATGATCGGTACAAATCCTTAGAATCAGATTGCACAATTAGAATTATTATTTCCTTTTCTTAGCTCCTCTACCTTCTTTTTTCTGTAGAATAACATTCATACTCATAGAGATAAGGCAAAGGTAAAATAAGGTCATGCGTTGAATAAAAGTCTTGGAAATTTCAAGGTGTTTTTTATGGAGTTGTTTATACAAGTCTAACCTTCCTGCCAGTATCAATGATAAAACATTGAACATGTTATTTGAATCAAAATATTTGGAGGTGCAGAAAATCAACCCAAATAGGCAGAAATTGGAATCGATTCAACTCTTGAAAGAAACAAAGCTTCAGAAGAAGACCCACATTTCTACAACTGTTCCCCATAAAGTCCTGCTTCCCAGCTCAGAGGCGAATGGAACGCAAAGAGAAGCAAGTCATCCTGGACTAAAAGGGCAGGGATCTTAGTTTGAGACTGACTTGGGAACTAGAAATCAAGGAAGGAAACTCAGAAAGAGATTAATCGCCTGCCAGAATAAGCATTTTCACAGGAAGGTAATTCCAAATAGGCTGTCCGCATGATATCTGCTAGTGTCCAATATACAACACTGGTTGTTTCTCCCACAGAATCCACACCATAGAAAGGTCTTTGCTTTCATTTTAACTCACTCCGTGTAGTTAAAAGTGTCCTGTGAGGCTGACCCCAAGAACGAAATACAGAATTGAGAGTAAAATGATTAGTACACTGTCATCTTTGGTTCAGTTTAATGTTAATGCAAGGGTGTAAGACTCCATTTGAACCAGCAAAAAATAAAAAAATATCTGACTTAGACATAAGCAAAAAATTGAAAATTGTTATGTCTAAACCTAAATAAATATCCAACTATGAGCTAATTCTAGGACTTTTGCTTAATTCAGAGACTCAGTGATATTATCAAGGACCCAATTTTAATGTTAAGTTTTGACAACTTCGTGTTTTCGCCTTTTACATGCAGACCCAATGAACTCTAACAGAAAGAATTTACCGTTTCTTGCATCTCCTTTTAAGAGGTGACAAAATCTTCTTAGAAAGGTCTCTAGAGATTTCTACTGCTCAACAAGAATTGCAACCCACATCCTTCTAAATAAAGACTTGGACCAACAGGAATTTTTCCCTCTCTAGAGCTATACTCAAGAGAATGTAGGAAGATGGAGCTAAATTAAAGTCTTAAAGTGAGAATGAGGAGAACCAAGTGTGGGTGTGATTCGTGTCATACCATTCAACATTGCATCACACAGAGTCAACTCAGTAAGTGACATCTGCTGATGTAAGTTTTTTTTTTTTTTGCTTTTTGGGTCACACCCGGCAACGCACAGGGGTTACTCCTGACTCTGCGCTCAGGAATTACCCCTGGCGGTGCTCAGGGGACCATATGGGATGCTGGGAATAGAACCCGGGTCGGCCGTGTGCAAGGCAAACGCCCTACCCGCTGTGCTATTGCTCCAGCCCCTGCTGATGTGAGTTTTAAGAAGGATTTTCACCAGGTGGGTATGGTGGAGGTTCCAGATCCTGTGTACAGACAGACAACAGACACTTTAACAGAAAGGCGGATCCAGGGAGCTCCAAGTACTAACCTCTATCCTGACCGCAGTGTAGAGGGAGGTAATGACAGAGAGGCAGGGGGAGGCTGAAGCAGGAAAGATTTTGAACACTGTGAGGGGGCTTGTCCCACGAACATGTGAGTGTCATGTTGGATGGACCCTTTAGAAATCTGATAGAAGAAAGGAGCATGCCTGAAGGGAAAAAAGTTAGTGAGGAAGCCCTTGAAGTATGGTTATTTTTTTTTTAATTGAATCAAGCAATGTGGATCACTTGTGTAGTAGAATGGTCTGGAACTGCCCTAAATGGGGAGCAGTGGTTTGGTGACCAAAGAAGGATTGAGAACTTATTTTCATTTTATTTCTATTAAACTATGATAGAATAAAAGCACTGACTGGAGCTTCAGCTATAGGAAAATATTGCATTTTAATTGGCAGAGTTGGCCTTAAAGATCATGGGGGGCATTCCGGGCTCGTTCTTCACGCCCTACGGAGGTCACGAGTTGCCCCCCGTGAGCGGCTCTCTGGCACGGCCATGGCTCTAGAGCCACAGAAACCAGTCTCAATTATCTGACTCTCAGCAGAAATACTTCTAGGCTTAATAAGTAAAATATCAGAAATCCAAAATCGCGTGGCTGCTATTGCAGCCGCGTGTCATCGTTTGATTTTTGTAACCAGCTATAGAAACAATTTATTTCAGAATGTCTTTTCAACAGGTCTGATTTGAGGGTGTAAACGCTACATAATAATAGTGCATCTTTTGTCGAAACAATGAATCTAATCAAAGTAGATAGAGTGTTAACTAGAATTCATCTGCCTCACAGGCATTGGGAGGGTTGGGAGGGAGGTATATTGGGGTTCTTCTTGGTGAAAAATAAGTACTGATGAAGGGAAATGTGTTGAATGATTGCATGACCGAGACTTAAACCCGAAAACTTTGTAACTTTTCCCACAGTGATTCAATAAATTAATAAATAAAAAAAAAGATCATGGGGCTTGGGACTAAGTACTTAACAAAATTAGGAAGATTTCACTTCCCTTTTTGTCAATATCTCCTTCCCGTTGTGTGATCTTCCTGGTCTTCAAGAAGCATTTCTATTGCTGATGACAATTTTCTGAGCATTGGCTTGGCCAGACCTTTCACAAAGGAGTATTTGTTACTGGCCACCAGTCAGGAGCCTGGTACAGGATCCGCCAAGATGGCAGCCCCCAGTCCCTCCGACCTCTGAATGCTGATGTTCACATGTCCCACCTAGAGATAGGGTTTAGTTCTCATCCATTGGCATCGTTGCCTGCTCCCTGGTGACTCTCACAGAACACAGCCCAGATGGTGTGTGAATTCTGGAGCCCAGACCTTTGGAAGCCTCGCTCCAAGGAATCCTGAGCTATCGTGTTAAGAAGACTGGCAGCTCTTATGGAAAGACCACACAGAAAGAAAGAATCTGCCAGCGCCCAGGCTGTTCCAGTGGAGCCTTCAGACTTGAGCCAGCCGTGTAGGTGAGGCCGATTTGGCCTCTTCAGACCATTCAAGCCTCTGGATGACAGCTTCTTCCTGACTGGCTCTAGGCAAGGCCACTGGAAACCTCACTCCACCATGCCAGAACCATGTTCCAGAACTGCAGAAAAACTGATGGTGATTGTTCCAACCTACTAAATAGTGAGGGCAGCTCATTAAAATAAGAAAGTGAAGTGTTTTTATTTTAAAGGAGAGTCGGAGGGTGCAATGCCTACGACAAATGAAGTGACTCATCAGCCAATACGCATCTGTTCCATACCCACTGTGTGCCGAGGTTGGGATGATCATGTCTTAGAACTGAAACAGAAGACCAAGAGCCTTAGCGAAGGAGACCGTACTTAAGCCCACAGACACAGTGCACTCATGGGTAATGGCGAAACAGTGGCAAGTCAATGTGGGATGTATTTTAGGCTTGTTCCGGGTAGGTGATCAGGGAAGACCCTGGCCCCTGAGAGTCAAGAGCTGAGCCTTCTCAGCCCTGCGTGGGTTTAAGCCACACCTGAGTCAGCTCTGAGCTATGCCATGCTTTGTAAATGGAACCATCAGGCTGGGTGCCGGTTCCAACAAGAAGTAACGAAGAGGCTGGGTTTGGAAGGTCTTTGCCATTTTTCCTGGCAAGTTTTTTCACATACGAGTTTAAGATTTGTGATTCCCTAAATAGGCTGCGGCCTGCAGAAGGAAAGTCTGTGATTAGTTTGTAGCTAGACTCTAGCTCCAGAGAGTAGAGAAAGTAGGAGGACCGGGGAGGAAGGTCCCGTGGGTCTCACCCAGCAGAGCAGAGTCTGGTTTCCAAACTTGTTGAAAGCACCCTGGTTCCAGGTAAGGATTCGCACAAATCAGTGGGACGGAATAAGAGTCAAATGATACGCCTATATATTTTATATTTTCCAAAGGAACTCAGTGATGGAGGGATGATTTTGCAACAGATGGTGCTGGTATGATTAAATATGTATATTAAAATAAAACCCTTACCTCGCGCCTTACATAAAAATATGCTCAAGGGCTGGGAGATTTTCAAAGAGCTAAGTGCATGCTTTCATGAGAGAGACCCAGGATTGATTCCCAGAACCACAGGGTCAGAAGTATCTCCAAGTACCACCAGGCACGGTCTCCAAACAAACAAAAATCCACTTAATTCTGGATCATTGACCTAAATGAAAAGTTAAACTTGAAACTTCTAGAAGCAAGCCTAGGAGGAAATCTTGGAAACTTAAGTGAGGCAAGGATTAAAGAACATTAATTAAAAATTTTAAAACTTATAATGAGATGACATTGTTTATAATAGAATTGAAGTCATTTTGCAGTGTAATGCTAATTTTTTATAAACTGGAATAGCTTTTTAAAATGTACATTTATGAAGTTTTGAAAAAAAAATCCACGTCACAGGCTAGGAGAAAAAGATAACAAATCAGATATCTAATAAGAACTTCTTTCCAGAATTATAAAGAACTCCTACAACCAGATAACAAAAAATACAAGCAACCCACTTTATTTATTTATTGCTATTGATGTTCCATTGGTGTATATGCCATACGGGCCCTAGATGTCCCGCTTTATAAACCAACACATATCTATATTGCCTTAAATTTACCCCTGAAAATCCAATTCCATCTTTAGCCATGCAACAAGTCCAAGCTTTGGCCTGATTTATTCATTTCCACACTCTCACCCTCCCTCAAACCACTGATTGCTTTCTACATTCTGAAAGTTTATTTTTAACAACCCTGTCTTAAAAGCAGGCCCAGTGGAAGGACTAATTGTGACCGATATGTCTCTGTGACAGTCCCTATGCCCTAAGGGAGGGTGGATTCCCTTAAAAATAAGATGAAATAAAGTCAAACAGAGGAGCCAGAGGGATGGCACAGAGGGAAGGCACTTGCCTTGCGTGTGGCCACCTGGGTTGGATTCCCGGCACCACAGAGGGTCCCGTGAGGCCTGCCAGGAGTGACCCCTGAGGACAGAGCCAAAAACAAGCCCTGGTCAGAGCTGGGTGCAGTGCCCAAACGAAAATAGAATAGAGAGCCAATATTGCACCTGAGTATTACAGGTCTACAGGAATAATTTGAAGCTTCTACTAAGCAACGAACAAAAAAGACTAAACAATTCTCTGATTCTATCTATATAAAATGCCTGGAAATGGCCAACTGGTAAAACTATAAGGTTCAGAGTTGCCTAGGGCCAGATAGAAGCAAGAACTGACTTTAGAGTCAGGGACCTTTCCGAGAAGGCAGAAATATTCTAAAGTGGGATTGGAATGATCATTGCACAGCAGGGCACGCTTGCTAAAAATTACTATGAACATGGACATTTTTGATAGGCGAGCATTAAGGTATGCAAATTAATATCCATATAGTGCTGGTTATTTTATTAAGAAAAAAAAGAACTATAAAGGGAAAAAGAAACTTGGTGATCAATAGAAACATAAAATAGCCTGAGATAATAGCCAGGCGAAAAGTTTCCCATCAAGTTTTATTGATTGATTGATTGAACTTTAACTTTTTCCTTTATTTACCCCATAATTTCCTTCAGGCACTGAAGAAAGACCAACTTTGCATTTCACACAACTTTCAATAGTATGTAAAGAACACAAAGTGTAATGTATAAGAATATAGTATGTATTAAAACAAAGTTCTATTAAAAAGAAGATTTTTCCTTATCACTAATTCCAAAGGGATGATCCTTGATCATGCTGGGTCTTCCTGCACATTTAGCAGATTATTTTATTTAATTTTTTAAATTTTTTTATTTTTTTAATGAATCACCATGAGATACAGTTATAGACTTATAATATTTATTTATTTTTTAAAAATTGTTCACAATAATTTATTACCTTCAACATTCTAACACCAATCCCACCACCTTTACACCCTCCCACCACCAATATTTCAAAATTTCCCCACCACCACCCAAGCCTGACCTAATAGCAGGCCCCAAATAATTTATTTTGTATTGCTTGTTATTAATAATCTGCTAAAAATGACCAAAGTTTCCTTAAAAGAAAGTGTATAAAGATTGTTGTATCTCAGCCTGGAGTCATCAAAATCTTGTATAAGAGATTTACTAACATGCTGTTACAGGTTGAGTCTTGTTTGCCTATATATATATATATATATATATATATATATATCATGATCACGATCATCCTGTTGTTCGTCGATTGCCTCGAGCAGGCACCAGTAATGTCTTTTCGTCCTAGCCCTGAGATTTTAAAAAAAGTGCCATATTCAAGGCTCTTTCAGGGTTAGGAGAATGAGACCCATCATTGTTACTGGTGTTTGGCAAATTGGGTACGCCATGCCATATATATTAGCTTATATATATTTTATACTTATATATATTTTATATACATATAAGCTAATATATATTTTTAATAGAGTCCTATCAAATTTTAAACAGGAAAGAGTCATCCCCACTGCAGTAATAGCAGTAGAGGGGGAGGGGGTGGTTATAATGAAATGGTTCAGTCTGAGTAGATTTTAGGGGCCAGGAGAATTTGGTTAGAGCGGAGAAGGATGTTAAAAGCTCTTTTCATTTTTAATGGTTTGTCAAATCCTGGAGAGTTAAAATAAAAACCCCATTACCTAGGCAGCAGGCAGCCAATGGCTTGTGTTTCCTGCTGACTCCTCAGCTCTCCAGAAAGTCGCTAGATCTGCTTTCTTGCTTCAAGGTTTGGGATTCACCGGGCGTCGGGCGTTGGCGTCGTCGGGAGACTTTTACAAACGGGTGGTTTGGGGCCGTGCTCCTTTTCTGCTGTCCAGGCTCTCCTTCCCTCTTCTGTTTGTCTTTATCTCCATTCACCCGACTTCCGAGTTATAGGAGTGTCTTGGGCACATCTTTCATGCCTTCCAGTCATGTGCATGCCCTGCTCCATTAGGCTGAAGTCCCCACTTCATGGCAAAGGTCCCTGATGAAGTGTTCCTGGTCTGATGGGCAACAGCAGAGCAGATGCTCACAGCCAGAGGGAGGGGACAGCACGTCCACGAAGCTGTCCAGTTCCCAGGCCCCTCTCTGGGGTCTCAGCACTGCCCTGCACCCTGGTGAACTCTCCTGGGGGTTCTTAGTTCTTTTCTGTTTTCCAGGACCCCATCCTTTACCTTAACGCCTGATATTGTCTTTTCTGTACACTGAATTTTTAGCCAAGATGTTCCTTCTGCAAGATGTTCCTTCTCTCTGCAAAGAATCAGTGAGAAGGGGTTGGAGCGATAGTATAGCAGATAGGGTGTTTACCTTGCATGTGGCCTACCTGGGTTCAATTCCCAGCATCCCATATTCCCCTGAGCACCACCAGGAATAATTCCTGAGTTCAAAGCCAGGAGTAACCCCTGAGCATTGCTAGGTGTGACCCAAAAAGCTAAAAAAAAAAAGTCAGTGAAGAAAGACAGAAGAACTTCAGATGGACCCCACATCCTCCTCTCAAATAGAATGAGTCATTGAGGACCAAGAAAAGAACCTGATGGGGCCCACAGAGCACTTGATGGTGATGATGATTTGGGGAGGGCACACCCAGCAATGTTCAGGGGTTACTTATGGCTCTCAGGAATCACTCACGGTGGTGCCAGGCAAGTGCCTTACCCACTGTATTGCTCCGCCCTGCAGTTTTAAAATAAAGGAGCTGCATCCTTCACGCCCTACCGAGGTCATGAGTTGCCCCCCACGAGTGGCTCTCCGGCAAAACCATAGCACCAGACACACAGAAACCAATCTCGTAATTGTCCTGCTCTCGGCAGAAATCCCTCCAGACTTAATCAGTAAAATATTAGAAATCCAAAATCGCATGGTCGCTATCGCGGCCGTGTGACATCATACAGTTCTCATAACCAGCTATAGAACAACAAATCTTTTCACAATGCCCTTTCAGCAGTTCTGATTGTTGGAGGGAAATTCTAAACAATAATACGCATCTTTTGTCGAAATAATGAATGTAATCAAAGTAGAGAGAGAGTTAAGTAGAAATCATCTGCCTCACAGGAGTGGGGGTGGGAAGGGGGTATATTGGGGTTCTTGGTGGTGAAAAATAAGTACTAGTGAAGGGAGAAGGGAAGGGTGTTTGATCATTGTATGAACGAGACTTAAACCTGAAAGCTTTGTAACTTTTCTCACAGTGATTCGATAAATAAATATAAGATAAAGATAAAAAGATAAAGGCCCTCCCGTTGATCGTCGATTTGCTCGAGCGGGCCCAGTAACGTCTCCATTGGAGACTTTGTTGTTACTGTGTCTGGCATATCGAATACTCTCGGTAGCTTGCCGGGCTCTCCGAGAGGGGCGGAGGAATCGAACTCGGGTCGGCCATGTTGGCCGCTTGTAAGGCAAACGCCCTACCCGCTGTGCTATCGCTCCAGCCCTAAAATCTCGCCAAAAATATAACAAAAAAATAAATAAATAAAAATAAAATAAAGGATCTGACAGCAAGATCCCAATTACATGGCTTTCTAGAAGAAGCATAACTGTGCAGACAGGACCAAGATTTATGACCACCAAGGGATGCGGGAAGAAAGAAACGTGGGCAGCTGGGAACAGGGAATTTAGTGTGGGAGGGAAGACAGGAGGCTAATCTGTGGGATGCCATGGTGGTGGATACATGCCATGCGTGTCATTGTATCTTCATACAAATCCATAAACTTATGACACTAAGCATGAACCCTAATGCCATGGGCTTGGGGTGACGGTGGTGTCCCCGTGGTTCATTGTAGGGACCTGCCATGATTGATGGAGACGGCCCTGTGTAGGCAGGGCTGGTGTCGACGAGGAATCTCTGTGATTTCTATTCATTGTGGAATGAACTCCAAACTACTCCAAAAGTAAAACCTATTTCAAAAAAATTTTAGGGCTGGAGCAATAGCACAGCGGGTAGGGCGTTTGCCTTGCACGCGGCCAACCTGGGTTCTGTTCCCAGCATCCCATATAGCACCGCCAGGGGTAATTCCTGAGTACAGAGCCAGGAGTAACCCCTGTGCATCGCTGGATGTGACCCAAAAAGCAAAAAAAAAAAAAAAAAATTAGAAATTGCACAGTTTGACAGGTGGAGTAAACACTCAGGTCCTAAAGAACTCCCAAGCAATGGTCACCAGAATATCATGAGGTCATTTTCTTTTTTTTCTTTTGTAATAAGTTATATTGGATCACTGTGAGATAGTTACAAACTTGCATGATTACGTTTCATTCATACAATGCTCAAACACCCATTCCTCCACCAGTGCACATTTTCTTTTTTTTTAATTTTTATTAGTTAAATACCATGAGGTACAGTTGTAGACTTACAAATTTTTGTGCTTGGGTTTCAATTATACAATGATCGAGTACCCATCCCTCCACCAGTGCCCATTTTCCACCACCACTGATCCCAGTATCCCTCCCACCCCCATCTCCCCATCCCACCCTGCCTCTGTGGCAGGGCATTCCCTTTTGTTCTCTCTCTCCTTTTGGGTGTTGTGGTTGGCAAAAGAGGCACTGAATGGCAATCATGTTCGATCTATAGTCTACTTTCAGCAACCAGTGCTGCATATATATATATATATATATATATATATATATATATATATATTGCTTTTTGGGTCACACTCAGCCCATGCTCAGGGGTTACTCCTGGCTCTGCACTCAGGAATCACTCCTGGTGGTGCTTGGGGGACCATATGGGATGCTGGGAATTGAACCCAGGTCGGCCACGTGCAAGGCAAACGCCCTACCCGCTGTGCTATTGCTCCAGCCCCTCAGTGCATATTTTCTGCCGCCATTGTTCCTGGTGTCTTACCTGTCACCCCACCCCAGCCCACTCTCTGCCTCGGTGGCAGGTACAATCCTTCTTACTCTCTCTCTCTAATTTTGGGCATTATGATTTGCAATACAGATACTAAGAGGCCATCATGTTTGTCTGTTGGCCTACTTTCAGCACACACCTCCCATTCTGGGCAATCTCTCCAACCATCATTTACTAAGTGGTACCGTCTCTGTCCCAGCTGCTTTTTTCCCCAGGATGAGGGGCCAGCTTCCAAATTGTGGCGTGATCCTCCTGGCCCTCGTCTCTATTGTCCTTGGATGTTAGTCTCCTACATGCTACTCTATATTCCACAAGTGAATATACACACATAGTCATTCTATGTCTGTCCCTCTCTTCTGACTCATTTCACTTAGCATGACACTCCATGAGGTGATTTTCATGGACTCACTGTCCAGGCTTGAAGGTCACCATGGCTGTGATTTGGGAGATTGAATCTTCACCCCAACAGTACTTTCTCTCCCAGGTTAGGGCCACCAGCGCTGAGTCCATGGACAGCTCATCAGTGCCTGCCCTCGAAAGGCGAGAAATGTCTAGGCTCCTGAATAGCCCCCCTGCCTCACCGGCACACACACCTGCACCCACATCTTCCCCTGGTCCCTACAGAGGAGACCCTTCCTCTGTTGGTCAGGCTGCACCAGCACAAAGCTGTGGCCACCGTCATGGGCCCCAGAGGCAGGAACCGACCAGGCACTGACAGCTGGCTCTCTTCTGCGTGTTTATATATGAAACTCCATGAGCTAATACACATTCTGGAGCCCTGATCTGAGAACTGATGTTCCTTGTATATATCTGCGTCCACGCCACATCACAAGCAGGTCACCATGCCTGTGTTTTTTTTTTAAATTGAATCACCGTGAGCTACAGTTACTAAGCTTTCATGTTTGAGTATCAGTCATGCAATGATCGAACAGCCACCCCTCCACCAGTGCACATCCTGCACCACCAAAGTCCCCAGTATCCCCACCCCATTCCATCCCTCCCCCTGCCTCTATGGCAGATAATTTCCCTCTATACTCTCTCTCTCTCTCTCTCTCTCTCTACTTATGGGCATTGTGGTTTGCAGTACAGATACTGAGAGGCCATCACGTTTGGTCCTTTTATCGACTTTCAGCACACATCTCCCATCCCGAGCGATCCCTCCAACCATCATTGACTTAGTGATCCCTTCTGCATCCTAGCTACTTTCTTCCCGAGCTCGTGAGGCAGGCTGCCAACCTCACACGCCCATGACAATAAAGGGGGGGGGGGAAGAAAGAAAGCGGGTGAGTAGGGTGGGTGGGACGCTCAGTCTGCACCATGAAAAGAAGGGGTCCCTCGCCCCAGAGCCCTGGAAACCGGCCCCTCTCTGTGGAAACAGACCTCATGGCATCAAAGGCCCAGGCTCGTCTCCTGTTCAGCATCTCCAAGGGACCCTCTCAGGAGCTGTCCCCCCACCCCGCCACTTCCGTGCAACGGAGAGGCTCTTCCGACACTCGGGTCTGTGCAGAACAAAGTCACTCACTCTCCCTGTGGCATTCTCACGGGCCAACGCTGATCAGATCAAAACGCATGGTCAGCACAAACCCGGCTGAATTGGCGTAGGAGGCTGGAGGGATCCCCGCGGGACAGGAGAGGCCGGGCTGTCGCTTTCTCCTTTGGTAACCAGATCGACACATAATACCCTTCAGAGTCCTGCTTTTCATCTTGAACTGTATATTCCCCCAAGTCCCCGACTGCATAAATACATTGAATTAGAGCCGGTGGTGCCCGCCTTGAGGGGTGCCGTCTCCTCTGTGTAACCCTACACAGCTTCATGGACCACCAGCAGCTCCTGCTTGGTGATCATGGTGGGATTCTCAAGTCCCACTCCTTTGTGTGACCCAGGCCCGGAGCGCAGGCGCCAGGGTCTGAACTGACCCCTTTTCCTCAGCCCCTACCTGGCCTCTATCTCCACAGGGGACCCTGAGGACCAGCCTGCCTTTCTCGCAGGCTCTGATGTGGAGAAAGAGAGAGTGGTACTCCATGGGTGGCTGAGCATGGATGAGTCATGGGGAACATGTGCCCGGGCAGTGTCAAGACGGGAAGGAACAAGTAGAAATCGGACGGGAGAGCGGGGATGGGACTAGCTGACCTAGGCTCCTTCCACCAGTCAAGAGAGAAGAGGGAGTAGAGAGAGGAGAGAGGGAACAAGAGAGGAGGAGAGGGAGGAGAGGGAGGGAGAGAGGGAGGGGAAAGGGGGAGAGAGAGGGAGGATGGATGGGGAAGAGAAAGAGAGAGGGAGAGAGGGGGGAAGAGAGGAAGAGAAGGAGAGAAGGGAGAGGGAGGGGTAAAGATGCAGTCTGGAAAATTGCTCCAGCAAATCTTCACAGTGCTCTCCTTTACATTTTGTTGTTGTTGGACATTTCTCAGATGAGGGGCTGGAGTGATAGCACAGTGAGAAAATGTCCCAAGACTCCAGAAAATTGCTCCAGGCAGAATGGGTGGGGTGCAGGAGGGGGTTGGTACACCAGAGTTACCTAAGAGTTCATTCATCTGAGAGGTTTTGGGTTTGGGTTTGGGGCACACTTGGCATTGCTCAGGAGTTACTCCTGGTGGTGCTCAGGGGGACGATATAGGATGCCAGGATCGAACCCGGGTTAGCCGTGGGCAAGGCCTGTGTTCTACTCACTGTATTCGCTCATCTGAGAGATTTTCAACAACAAAATATGAGGGAGAGCACTGTGAAGATATAATGAGAAAAGATTAAATAACATGCACTCTCCTTTTTTTTCATGTAGGAGTACTGTTATTTATTTAGCCACTGATTAGATGATTGAATTGGGCATGAACTCCACCTTACTCTTTTTTTTATCATTTTTTATAATTTTATTTATTGAATCACCGTGAGAGCAGTTAGAAAGCTTTCGGGTTTAAGTCTCGGTCAGACAATGAAACACACGTGCCTTCACTGGTGCCCATTCTCCACTATCAAAAACCCCAGTATACCCCCATCCCACACTCTCCCCCTACCTGTGGGGCAGATGATTTCCACATTACTCTCTCTCTACTTTGACTACCTTCAATATTTTGACATCAGACCCACCATTATTATTTGGGATTTTACCCCAACACTCAGATCTGTTGAAAAGGCAACAATAGGCAATTTGTTTTCTATTGCTGGTTATGAATAACATATGATGTCGCGTGGCTGCACTAGTGGCCGTGCAATTCTGAAATTCCAAAATTTTAACAATTAAATCTGGAGGGATTTCTCCCAAAACCTGCTGAGTTCCAAGATTTGTTTCTGAGTCTCTGGGATCATGGCCATTAAGCAGCTTGATCAGGAACCAGAGAGGCCATGCCTCCAATTATATAGCTCAGCCAGAAATGGTTTGTGGGTGTGTCTCCCACATACCTAACTTTTGGCGTTTACTTTCTTGCTAAACTTTACCCCAAGTTTTTGGGGTCTGGCCAAAGGCACAGCAGCAATTTTGGGGTATCTGGAAGTCTGAAGGCATCATCAGGCTGCGGATGCACTCACCTCACAGGTACAGATTGACCTGCTGGCGGCACCCTACCCCCTAACATGCACTCTCCTTGACCTTCACTCTGATTCTCCATGGCATTTTAATTGTAACTAATAAGAATCATGATTTAAAAGTATCCCCTCCCAGTTTTTAATATTTTGCTGTGACCTAGCTCCCCAGGGAGAACAACAGATCAGTCACCTCATGAAAAGTCAACTATAGATTTGACCCTATGAGAAAAATAACTTTCAAGTAACACAGAGGACTGTAGCACAAATTTATATATGGTTGAGTCCTATTCTTTAATTCTGGATCAGATTATAAAATCTCATTTACTGTTTTTAATCTTCAGGGCCCAGGGCTGTTTCATGTTGACATTTACGATGCACAAAAGTTACTGGGAAACTGTTTAAAAAGCATTTAGCACACGTGAGTTTATGGCTTCATAAATGTCCTTTCGAACTGCAGAAGATGAAGTTCTCCTGGATAGAGAGGGGCAAAACGCAAACCAAATTGTCATTTTTGCAACGAGAAAGCCATGCTCTTCATTCCGCTGATCTAAATGGGCCTGCATGATTGTTGCCCGGTTACAGACTCATTCATCTGCTCATTCATTCAGCCACTACTGACTGCTTGCCTTGGGTCAAAACTCTGAAGACTGGTGCTGGAGTGATAGCACAGCGGGGAGGGCGTTTGCCTTGCACGTGGCCAACCCAGGTTCGATTCCCAGCATCCCATATGGTCCCCCGAGCACCACCAGGAGTAATTCCTGAGTGTGTGAGCCAGGAGTAACCCCTGTGCATTGCCGGATGTGACCCAAAAGGCAAAAAAAAAAAAATAAAAAAGAACTCTGAAGACTGTCGGGGAGATGAGTAGAGTCCCTCCCCTCCCAGGAAGAAGAAAGCCCCTGTCAGTCTGCACCCAGACGCGGGACTCTGCAAATTCCTACAGATGTTGGGGGCTATGGGGTGGTGGGAGGTGAATGAGGTCCAGCTGTGCCAGATCTTCCAGGAGAAGGAACATCTTGCCTGAGTCTTGGGAGTAGAGCAGGGAAGAGGGAGTGATGAGTGGAAGGATCTGAGTCGGTTCCAGGAAAGGAGGTGTCAGGAGTCCCTCCGGAGGAGGACAACAAATTCGTAGGCCTGAGGTATGGCTTGGCCTGTGGGGAAGGTGTCCCAGCACCAAGGGGAGGTGAGTGGGCTCGGTCCTCCCGCAATGGCGGCACTGGGTTCTTGGAAACCAAGAGTTGAAGTGAAATGACATAGGATGGAATCAAAACCTCAAATTAGCCATTTCTTCTCGTTGCTGGGAGAGTTTTCCCCTCATCAACCTTGATAAGGAATTTTGGTATTGGAGGGAGAGTCTGCTGCATACGGGACACTCAGAAACCTGCTCCTTGGGGTCTCATGGCCATTCCACAGTGATGGAGCCCGTTTCTTCCCTTCCTCACTGTTCATCTGTTCATTGTTATTCTTTTCCAGCACTGCTGGGAAGACCATACAGCACTAGGATCAAACTCGGGGCTCCCACAGGCAAGGCAGTGGGTCTCTGTTCATTCTTTCCCCCCTTTTTTGTAAATAAAGGGAATAATGTTATTTTGGGCAGGCAAAGTTTTGATTGATTGAGACTTATTCCATAGATATTTTCTGAACTCCTGCCTCATGTCAGCTGGGGCACAGAGAGTTGCAGGCACGTATTCATCAACAGGCATAATCACTGCTCCCCTGACACCTCAAGACATTGATGCTCCCGTGGAAATTTAAGTGTTCAAAAGGAATACACGTATGGAGGGTGAGCGTTCTACCACGATGAAATGGGTTTAGAACATCAGTATCTGAAACCCAAGAAGAGTCATCTGTGGGCTAGACCAAGACAGGGAGACACGGGGAACTTGTCTTTTCCCCACAAGCCGAGGCAACGACACTATTGGAACCTGAATACAACGAAAAGATAAAGCAAAGAGGGTCTGGAGCGGTAGCACAGCAGGTAGGGTGTTTGCCTTCCACACGACTGACCCGGGTTCGATTTCCGGCATCCCATATGGTCCCCCGAGCACCGCCAGGAGTAATTCCTGAGTGCATGAGCCAGGAGTAACCTCTGTGTATCACTGGGCATGACAAAGAAAGAAAGAAAGAAAGAAAGAAAGAAAGAAAGAAAGAAAGAAAGAAAGAAAGAAAGAGGAAGGAAGGGAAAGAAAGGAAGGGAAAGAAAGAAAGAAAGAAAGAAAGAAAGAAAGAAAGAAAGAAAGAAAGGAAGGAAGGAAGGAAGGAAGGAAGGAAGGAAGGAAGGAAGGAAGGAAGGAAGGAAGGGAAAGAAAGGAAGGGAAAGAAAGAAAGAAAGAAAGAAAGAAAGAAAGAAAGAAAGAAAGAAAGAAAGAAAGAAAGAAAAGATGAAGCAAAGATCTGAGCAGAGAAAGCAGCTACAGCAACTAGAGGAGAGAGCAGGCAGGCACCAAAGTTCTCGCAAATTAAATCCCAATGGCAGTGACGTTTCCTGCTGCAGATCCAGCCTTGCTCAACTTCCTGTCTCCTCGCCCTCACTGTGCTCTCGGGAGGAGACAGAGAACAAACAGGTGCCAGGGCACAAATTGGTTTCTAACACATCAACTTGCCTCATCTTCATCCTCCTTCTCAACAGGGCTGTCAAAGGTCAACGCCAGAAACCACAGTTGCAGGAAGATCCGGTGCCACGTCCAGAATTACCTTTGCTTCAAAGCTTTGATCTAGGAGCTGTGGGGGTGGGTTCCGTGGCAGAGCATGTGACTCACGTGTGGGAGGCCCGGGGTGCGATCCCCAGCAGCACATGCCTCCCCAGCCCAGGAATAGCTCTGGCAGCACCACAAGCTATGGACCTTAAAAATTAAAGACTCGGGGGGCTGGAGCGATAGCACAGCGGGTAGGGCGTTTGCCTTGCACACGGCCGACCTGGGTTCGAGTCCCAGCATCCCTTATGGGTCCCCTGAGCACCACCAGGGGTAATTCCTGAGTGTAGAGCCAGGAGTAACCCCTGTGCATAGAGTAGACTGGGCAAGGGGGACTGGAGAATGAGTATAGGTGCTTCCTGCCTTCCTGGCGAACGGTAGGAACTTGTGGATGGGCCTGGTTAGTTTGCTAGTATCTGGGTGGCGGGCGCAGAAGGCAGGGAAGGCTTCTCTGATGCTGAGAACACTCAGTGATGGGAGAAATCCTACTCTCTGCTCTGTTTGCCGAGACTCGCCCAGACCACAGTGATCCAGAGGTCCCGGATCCCAGAGCTCGCCTGGAATGACCCTCTCTGCCACGGGTGGGACTTCTGGGAAGGGCAGTTGAGGCAGTGCCCTAGAAATGTCACATGCCAAATGTGCACTGGTGAAGGGACGGGTGTTTGATCATTGTATGACCGACCGAGACTTGAACTGAAAGGCTTTGTGACTGTTCTCACGGTGATTCAACAAATAAATTAAAAAATATTTTTAAAAAAGTAGGTCATCACACACACACACACACACACACACACACACACGGGTTACTAAGGGCCAGAAAAAAAAAAAAAGAAATGTCAAATGCCATTGTGAGAAAGCAAGTTTAGGGCACAGAGAGAGAGAGAGAGTTCAGGGGGTAAGGCTCTTGCCTTGCATGCAGCCAAGCCCAGTTTAAGCCTCGGCACTATAAGGTCCTGCCCTCCCCGCCAACCCTGACACGATGCATAGAGCCTGGAGTAGCTTCCCAGCACTGCCTGCCAGGGGTCAGGCCCCTGCTCCCTGGGCAACTACACCACCTCCGCTTCGCTGATGACATGGTTCTAACAACACCAAACATTAGCCAAGTGGCACAAACGCAGGACAACTTCGACCGTGAGTGTGGAAAGGTCGGACTCCAGCTGAATCTCACCAAGACAATGTTTATGAGAAAGTCTCATAAAGAAAGAAAGTTCATTATGACAACTGGACGCTAAGGAAAAATGACTAGTGCTTCCAATGTAGGCTTACTAATTGTGTCACTGTCACTGTCCTCCCGTTGTTCATCGATTTGCTCAAGCGGGCACCAGTAACGTCTCACAGCGAATTGTGAGACTTGTTGTTATTGTTTTTGGTATATTGAATGCATCTCGGGTATTGTGTCTGGGGCATAAATTTGAAAAATAGTATTAACTGGGGCTGGAGTGATAGCACAGCAGGTAGGGCATTTGCCTTGCACGCAGCCAACATGGTCAACCCAGGTTCGATTCCCAGCATCCCATATGGTCCCCCCGAGTGCCGCCAGGAGTAATTCCCGAGTGCATGAGCCAGGAGTAACCCCTGAGCATCGCCGGGTGTGACCCAAAAAGCAAAAGCAAAAAAAAAAAATAGTATTAACAGAAAAGCAAAGACATTCATTGTGTATTTACTAGTACTGCTAATTAGTGCTAATCTCCACCTTTGTGATCAGTATGCTATAAATGGTCAGATGTCCCATTTTGGGAAGCTGATAGAAGGATACATAAGAATTCTCTCTTCTTTTTTTTTCTTTGCAACTTTTCCCTAAGTCCAAAAATCACTTCAAATTGAGCATTTTCTGCTTAGATTGGAAGAAATGTTTAAAGTTACTCAACAACATGTGAATTCACTGAGGCTGTCAAAATCCTCCACAGAGGTCTCAGAGCAAATTTCTCATAAGCGTTTTCTAATGGATTTTTTTTTTTTGGTTTGGTTTCTTGTGATAACTCAGAATAACCTCACATCTGTGACCTCAGTGTAAGTCTTTGAACTACTTTGACATTTTCATTAATTTTCACTGCTCTTTCTGCACACAAGCATAACAAATCACCAAATTCAGGCATACTACATTGAACCACAGGCAAAATGCCTTCAGTAGCGTCTTTAAAAAAAAAAAAATTGCAAATACACATTTTAAAATTTTGTATTATTTTAAATGCATGTGTTGGTAGTTCCAGAAAAATATTTTGGGATGTTTGCTTTTTAATTTTTTTGTCAACCCCCTTTTTGTACTCAGCCACCCCTTCGTGTAATGAGTTTCAAAGGGGTCCCGTTTCTTGGACTTACCGGCTGGATTCTCAAAGCCTTTGCAAATGCACTTGCCCACACCCACCCAGCCTGGGAGCAAACAAGGTCTTCGAAACAGAGGAGTGTCTTTCATTCGGGTGATAGGAGAGACAATGAAACAGGACTCTATCATCTGGAAACACTTGGGACCCTGTCCCATTTCACCCTTTTATTTGTAAATGCACCAGAAATTACAAGTAGAAGAGTTTGCCAAACAAAAGCCCGAGTATTTGGCTCTGAACATCTTAGCTGGCTGGGTCCTTAGATCTTTTTCCTAACTCAGGGCTTGAAATGCTGGCCCCTGAGATTCCAGGAGCAGAAGCAGGGCTCTCCTTCCCCTCTCTCAACGCCAATGTGTAATGTAGCGAGCTTTGGGAGTCAGGGAGAAGAGACGGGTTCCCCAGGGAAAGGCACAGTGACGAGAGCATCAACTTGGAACCAGAGTGACCCAGCCACCTCAAGGACAGTTTGGTCCAGGGGTCTTACTTCTGTTCTAGCACCCGGGAAGGCAAGCGAGGCCACTGTTGGTGGGAGCTTGGAACCTGCAGGGTATGGG
This sequence comes from Sorex fumeus, assembly GCF_029834395.1. Lineage (NCBI taxonomy): Eukaryota > Metazoa > Chordata > Mammalia > Eulipotyphla > Soricidae > Sorex > Sorex fumeus. Next base: position 1,029,973 of record NW_026606232.1, read on the forward strand.
CAGGACTCCCGTTTTCCTGCAGTGCTGACGGTGAGCTGTGGCGTTAAGGGCTCAGCAGGTCTAAGCCCGAGACTGAGAAAGCTCCGAGGAGGGTCTGGTTGGAACTGGAAAGCAGAATGAGGTTTGCTGGCCGCGACTGAGCACTGTGGGATTGGAGATGTGCCTGCAGGAACCACTAGAGGGCATCGGGGTGAGCTAGTAGAGTCCCCAGCTCTTCTTTTCTTTTCTTTTCTTTCCTTTTTTTTTTTTTTTCTTTTTGGGTCACAACCGGCAATGCTCAGGGGTTACTCCTGTCTCATGCATTCAAGAATTCCTCCTGGCGGTGCTCGGGGGACCCTATGGGATGCTGGGAATCGAACCCGGGTCAGCCGCGTGCAAGGCAAACGCCCTGCCCGCTGTGCTATCGCTCCAGCCCCCAGAACAAGCTCTTTGCCAGGGATGAAGAAGCAGGTTCGAGCCAGGAATTCCTGGTTCGTTTCATTCCAGCAGCTGGTGACAGGCAACCCTGGTCTGGGACAGGTGCAGGGCTCTTGTGGAAAGGAATAGCAGCTCAATTAAACCGTCAGAATAGCAGAACAGGATACATTACATCGCGTGCCCTCCCAGATGCCAGGCTCTCCTGCGCAGGGAAGAACCAAGATTCCTGGTTTTCTGGCACCTGGGACGCAGATTTGGGGCACAATAAGCAGAGGGTGCCAGGCAGTTCTGGGGCAGCGGGGGCACTGCTAGCAGGAGCTGGCAGACACACACACACACACACACACACACACACACACACACACACACACACACACACCATCCCTGCCACCTGCTGGTGGCTCACAGTTTCCTGGGTCCTCAGTGGCCCCAGGATAGGTCAGTGAGTGCACAGAAGGGGTGAGGATCGAGTTGGACGAGTCATTCCGAAACAGGCAGAGGAATTCTGTTCAGACAGGAATCGGGGACAGCGGGTGGTACGAGATTTCTCCGCCTCCACCTGCTTTTGTTCCCGCTAAGCAGAAGAAGCAGGACTGCAGGGATGTGTATCTCCTGTTGAGACAGCACAAGGCTTGGGGGTTGCCTTATCGGCCCAGGTTTGAGCCCCAGCACCACACAGACTCCCGGGCACAGCTGAGGTGACCCTGGTGGCCCCTGGCACCGGAGGATCTGAGCAGTGACACATCCTCATGGTCACTGAGGACCCCCAGTGACGCTCGGGCACTATTCCTAGCTCTGTGCTCAGAAGTGACCCCTGGTGATGCCCGGGCACCGTATTTGATGCCAGGGATTGAACCGGGATCAAGGCAAGTGTCTTCACCCCTGCACTATCCATTTCTCACTGTCCCCAATCCCAATATTATTATTATTATTATTATTATTATTTTGCTTTTGGGGTCACACCCAGCGATGCACAGGGGTTTCTCCTGGCTCTGCACTCAGAAATTACTCCTGGTGGTGCTCGGGGGACTATATGGGATGCTGGGAATCAAACCAGGGTCAGCCACGTGCAAGGCAAATGCCCTCCCCGCTGTGCTATCTCTCCAAGTCCCTCCCAGTATTTCTTTTAACCCAGTTGCTGACCTTGTCGCTGAGTTCATGCAATCTTTATAACCCTTGGACGCTCCTCCTGGAATGGTGAATATGCAATACTTCTTTCCCACTTAGTTGGCCTTGGTGTCTCAGACAGGAGTGCATTTTCCTCATCTGTTGGCTAAGGGGCACCCGAGGGACCCTCCCCCAACACACCCCCATGGACAGTCTCTCAGCCAAGACACTTGGCACGCAGGGCTGTAAGATCATTTCAGTGAACTGTGGCCAAAAATATAAAAGGAATGATTTTTTTCAAGAGTTCAAAACAAAATTCTTTTTTTTTTTAAAAAAAAAAGACACTGTAAAAGCTGCTTCAGTATTATTTTGGGAAACAGCTGTCTCCCACGAACACACAGAGGCTCCATGATCACAGTGTGAAATACAATCATCTCACCTGCCCAAGCTTGGACATCCCGTGCTGGTTATCAGACCTCCCAAGCCCCCAGGGACCAAAATAATCCTATTCTAAGGACTGAAGGCAGAAAGCATGTCCAAGGTGTTCTGGGGGGCTCATTTTCACGGGTGTGGATGTGTATTTCTTAGAGATGCCTGTCCACATCTACTTCTTTTTTCTCTGTTCTTCAAGCTGTGTTCTTTTGATGCTATACTCAAGGTTTTCTGAGTTCTATTCTTCAGGCTCAGTTTGTTGAACTTCTCCGAAAAACTTGGGATTTTTTGCAACTTCCCCCTCCCCCCCCCAAAAAAAAAATCCCTGTTTAGCTTTTGTTTGATTGCTTGTTTGCTTGCTTGATTGATTTTTGATACCAAGGATCAAACCCAAGACCTGTGACATGGAAGATACGTGTTCTAACCACTGACCCACATTCCCGGCCCCTTGTTTTGTTTTTTTTTTATTCATTTGTGTTTATGCAGTGATATTATCTAGTTATGACTCCTGTATTGCCTCTTCCTTTGTTTCTTACCTTCCTTAGCTCTTCAACTTACCTATAATACCTGCTTCGAGGTAATTTTCTGCCTGGCCCCACATCAAGGCCTATTTCAATGCAGTTCCTAGTGCCTGTATTCCCCACCCCCCACCCCCCATCCCCTGGTGTGTTAACTGCACTTTCCAGCAGTTTTGTACGTTTCATCATTCTTTCTTGAGAGCTGCACTTTCAGATCAAATATTGTGGGACCCCACACATGGTGGGTCGTGTGCTCGGCCAGTTACTCGGCTGAAGCCCATGAGGTCTAACTTCGAACCCGTCACTATTACCAGCCACTCAAATGGGACCATTATGACCATGCTGAGATCAAAGAAGCGTCAAGACTGCATTTACTCCAGCTGGGCAGGAGGCATTTTCTAGCAGGCGGCCGAGAGTCAGAATGACCTCAGCCCTCCCAGTACCTCTGGTCAGTCTTTCTGGAACTGCAAAGAAGGTTCTGAGGGCTGGGCATGCTGCTAGGATTGTCCTAGAGCTTGTGGGAATGTGCTCTCTCTCTCCCTCCCTCTCTCCCTCTCCCTCTCCTCCCCCTCGTTCCACCATTGTTCATTTTCCACCACCAATACCCCCATATTCCTTCTGCCAACACCACCTCTATACCTCTATAGCAGTTACTTTTCTTCTCTCTCTCTCTCTCTCTCTCTCTCTCTCTCTCTCTCTCTCTCTCTCTGTCCTGCATATTTCTGCGCCAGCTCTGCTGCTCTGGCCAGAGCAGAGGCTGCGTGCCGTACTGTGCCCTACTTAATTAAGTAGGAGTTTTATGAGGTGAAGAGCTATCCCCCAAGGGCCCACTCCAGGTCTCGGGATTTATTGTGCTCTAATTGCAAACTGACAGCCCCCCTCCCCAACACACACACACACACACACACACACACACACGCACACACACAACAGAGCCCATATTACAGGAAAGTTAATGGGCAGGAGAGCATTTTTTTCCATGCAAGGCCAGGAACCCTTCCCTCCTTGGAGTCAGGCTTTCAAGACGCCAGCATTCCCGACAGGCACTTAGAGGGTGCACAGCTGCAGGAGGCAAGATGGGGGTGCAGAGTACCCCCCAAGTCAAAGGCAGGTCTTGTCCAGGGACTGAAGGCTGTAGGCAGCAGAGTTACCAGGGGATGAGGCTGGCCTGATGGGGAACCCAAGAACAATGGAGTCTCCCTGCGTGCTTTTACCAACGACAAGCTTGGCGATGTGGAATTCCTCAGTTTTATTTTCAGAATGAAAGGACCGAAGGCTAACTAGCCTTGCAACTGTACCATCGTGGGATCAACATCAGTAGGACCCATCCGTGGGATCAACAGAAGGGATCTAAGATGGGTGATACAGGGAGGGCTGGAGCCATAGCACAGCAGGGAGGGCGTCTGCCTTGCACGCGGTCAACTAGGGTTCGATTCCCAGCATCCCATAGGGTCCCCTGAGCACCGCCAGGGGTAACCCATGAGTGCAAAGCCAGGAGGAACCCCTGTGCATCACTAGGTGTGACCCAAAGAGCAAAAAAATAATTAAATAAAAATAAAATGGGTGATAAGTCCCAGTAGGAGTGAGAGGTAGGCACCTCTCTAGGGATCATCCCTTTGTCTGCTATAGAGCCCATGTGATTGGTAGTTATCTCAGTAAATAGACTGACCTTTTTTTTTTACAATTTTTATATATTTTATTTTCATAAAGCAGTTCTTGCAGATAATATTCAAACACCAATCCCACCACCGAGCACCTTCCCACCACCACAAGAGGGAAGTGTGTGAGGGTTGTTGTATTTCATTCTGGAGCCATTTAATCCCGTATATAAGAGAATACAAGCAAGTTTGCTAAAACCCAACAAATGTGTGCTACTTTTGGTAAGAGGTCGCATTTGCGGCCACGAATACGGCTGAGCGCTCCAGGAAATTTTGCTTTAGACTGGCCTTTTTTTTTTTTTTAATCAACCAGATCTATTAGAGTTTCAACCCCTCCTTCACACAGAGCGTAACCAATCAGGTAACAGAACAGCTAAGCCATGGATGGGTAGAGTAGAGAAACACAGGTCCCAAACTGCCAGGGTCACTGCTGGACACTCGTACAAGGTAAATCAAGAGGTTGAACACTAAAGTTATCCGATGGCCCCAGCACCGTTCTTCCCATGATCCCCAAGGACCCAGAGGCCAACCGCTCGCACGGTCACATCCATCAGCTCACCCATGTCTTGCTTGGGGGCCATCTTTGATTGTGATCTGGGACTCACAAAACGTTTTACAGGCATTCCAAGGAGACAGACTGTGAACTGACGAGCCTACAAATTAGTTAGCCCGTACATGAGCCAGACAGTCCATTAGGTTTGGGAGGTCCTGCCCGCCTTCTCGTGGGGCAGCCTGGGTGGATCTGTCTGCCTACCACACCGGGTGAAGCCAGCTTAAACTTGAGATGGATGTTCCTTTTGTTATGACAAGAAGGTGGGAGATAGTTTTTAAATTCATCCCTACCCCCTTCAGTCTGACTCAAGGCCAACGCAGAAGCCATCAGGGTGGATGACCAGGAAAAGATCTTCATGAGGGATCCTCAGATTTGACAGTGTCTCTGGGCGGAGGACCCGGTCACCCTCGGAGGTGCTGATGAGTAGGGAAGGGAGGGAGGGAGCTCTTCCACCCTATTTCTCAAGGCAAGAAGGAGCCCCTTATCCAACGGTCCCAGAGTCGTTGCTAGCTATTGGCGTCTTTCCTGCTGAAAGACGTCTCACATTGGATAACACACTATGTAATGAGCAAGGAATTTGACCATGTCCTAGAGATTGGAGCTTCTCGCCCTCCCCCCCCCCCAAGACCCATGTCCCCAGAAGACCCAGCGTCCTCCTGTGAACCCAAGGTGACAAGGTGAGGGGTGATAACACTCCCCAGCTAGCGGTCCTGCCTCTGCTCTGCTCGAGACACTTCCTTGGCCCAGGCTCAGCCTTGGGGTGTCTCTGTCATTCACCCCAGGCTCATCTCTTGGGGGAAATTGCGTCACGCTGACCCCAGCCCTGTGGTATGAAACTTGAGACTCAGCTCTTTGCTAGCCCCGCTGGGGAAACCCCTTGCGGTTCCGGCCAGCTTCTGCCTTGTCTAGTAAGTTGTTTTTAAAAATCAAGGTGAGGGGCTGGAGTCCATAATACAGCGGGTAGGGCGTTTGCCTTGCACGCAGTCGACCTGGGTTCGATCCCCGGCATCCCATAGGGTCCCCCCAAGCACCGCCAGGAGTAATTCCTGAGTGCAGAGTCAGGAGTCACCCCTGAGCATTGCTGGGTGTGGCCCCCCCAAAATAAATTCATTTAAAAAAAATAAAAATCAAGGTGAAAGTCTCATCTCCTCCTTGGATCCTGGAACACGTCAGACCAGTCATCCTGGAGAAAGACTTTGGAACTCAGGGTTCCTGGAGAGCAGGAAGAACTGAGCTTGGCGCATCTGTGTGTGTCAGCTCTGCCCTCGTGGAGATGGAACTGTCCAGATTTTCTGTCGTGTTTCTTGGGGACCTGAGTTGTGCAGGACACAGGTTCTTCAGTCATGCCCCCCACCCCCTTGCTGTCAGACGGCGACGTACTGAGATCTCTGTCCTGCGGGGCGGGTCTGAGCTGGGAGCCAGGCGGCCGGCCCTGAGCTCTGATCTTGCTCTCTCAGCGTTTACAGGTCTAGAGCAAGGAGTAATTCCTGAGTGCAGAGCCAGGAGTCACCCCTGAGCATTACTGTGGGGCCAGGTCTCAGAAATCGGTGGCACAGTCTCTGGATCCTGGCCCTGCAGATTCGGGGACCTTAATTTCTCCAGATGTTCATAAAAGTGTAAGAATATTAGCTCGGGGAATAAGACAGCTGGGCCACAGAGGGTCAGACAAATCCAGATGCTTAAACGAAAAAAACCAAGGCCAGGAGACATCCGACGGCTGGATGGGCACACTCTGGGCACAGAGAGCCCCATCGTTGTCCCCAAACTTCTCTCTGCTGGGGCTGGAGCAATAGCACAGCGGGGAGAGCGTTTGCCTTGCACGCGGCCCACCCAGGTTCAATTCCCAACATCTCATATGAGCACTGCCAGGAGTAATTCCCGAGTGCAGAGCCAGGAGTAACCTCTGTGCATCTCCAGGTGTGACCCAAAAAACAAGAACAAAAACAAAACAAAACAAAAAAACCCTTACTCTGTTATGCTGTACTTTATTATTTCCCAAGGTGAATCTTTTTTTGAAAAACGGGCGAATTTTATTTGCAGGGGGTAAATTTGATTGGCACATGGGTGGATTTGGACAAAGAACAAATCTGATTGGCAAGAAGGTGAATTCGAAGGGCGAAACCTGCAGTGGTGTTTGAAACCACCTCCCCCTGGCTCCAGCAGGAGGAACGCCAGCAGAAAACGGTCTAGCAGTGCAGTTCTCTGCCCTAAGGTCCTGGCTGATGCTTGGCCCCCGGTACCCCTCCTCTCTTCTCTCCAGCCCCGCCCCCCTCCAAGGACCCCACCTGGCCGGTGGTTCCCTCTCAACCAGCCCCCACGATGCCCTGTGTTGGCATCACCTACCCCTGCTCCGTGACTGCCCTCCACACCGCAAGCTGAGGTGAGACCAAACAATAGGGGAGGGATGCGGGCTGACTCCACAGTCACTCCTGAGGGGAAAAGGGTCCCCAGGGCCATCACACGGGGAGCACTGCTTGGAAGAGGGCAGGCTGACACAGGCATGGCCCAAGACGGCAGGGCTGTGGGGTTCCCTTCCCTGAGTTGGAGCCAGGGAGACAGAAGGTCAGGTGGTGGGTGTTGGGGACCAGGGGTTGAGGGTTTATGGGGGAGGATGAGAAATCCCTAGGGACAAGGCAGGCAGGGACAGAGCAAGTGGAGGGGGGCCTCACGCCATTGGATGGCGCCCTTGAGAATGGTTAAGTTGAGGGTGGAGGTTTCTCCAAGAAGAACAAACAGAGCGTCCCTATACCCGGCAATTCCCTTCTCGGCATCTCTGCCACCCACCAACGCAGAAACACCCTTTGAAAGTGTGTCTGCACACCCCTGCTCCTCCCAGCACTGAGGACAACAGCCAGGGTCTAGATCTTCCTAGAGGCGGAGCGTGAACTTCTGCACCCTCGGGAGCTCTTCTCACCGGCGAGTCCAAGTTCTCCTTCTTGTGTACGGGAAACAAGAAAGCCACAGAGGGGGGGATCCACCAACACCAAGAGCCCCTGAGCACCTCTGGGTGCTCCAGAGCTCCGAGCTCCCAGACTCCATGAGGCACCTGCAGGCATGGATCCCCCAAACACACACACACACACGCACACACACATGCACACGTACATACATGCACACACACAGACACAGGCACTGCTGGGTGAGTCCCTCTGGGAGCACACACACACACACATGCACACACACGCACATGAAATGCACACACACGCACACACACATGCGGGCACACATTCACACACATGCACACACATTCATCCTCACACATCCACACACACATGCACACTTGCACACACACATACACAGACGTGCACACATGCACACGCACATTCATGTGCGTGCACGCACACACACACACACGCACACGCACACACAAACACCCTCCCCAAAGATTTACCAGAAAAAAATCCCTGGAAACTCCTCGGCGCAGGGATTCTAGCAAACACTAGAGGGCGCCCGCGCCCAGCGACCCCTCCACGGCCTGCCCAGGGAAGGGCCTGTGAGCGGGAGGGAGGGGTCAGACCAGGGGACCCCTCCCAAGCCTGGGGACGCTCAGAATAAGAAACACACGCTTCCTCTTGGCTGGATCCCAGACATGGGGCGAGGGCATGAGGCACAGAGCTCGTGGGGGCAGATGAGAAGGTTCTGGAAGGAGAAGCACAGGGGGCCTGGGGCGTGGGGGGCAGACCCCCCTGGAAGTGTTTCAGGCCACCAGACCACACGCTGACACGCAGGGACAGGGTCATCAGCACAGTCAGTGTATTTCACCATCATTAAAAATAATAATAAAAATGGAAGGTGACCGATTGCCTATCTTCTTGGTCCTGAGTCCAGAAAAAATTAAGGGCAAAGACAGGGTGGGTGAGATCTGGTCTCTGCCACACCTGTCGCCTTGCAGACCTCGGCCCCAAAGTCTCTCTCCAGTGAGTGGCACCTTCACCCGGACGGGACTCCCCCAGCAGTGCTCCAAGATGGACTCACCCAGAAATGCTCCCAGAGGGACTCACCCAGAAGTGTTCCCACATGGATTCACCCAACAGTGCTCCCAGAGGGACTCACCCAGCAGTGCCCCCGGACAAGGACAATCCTCCGGTCTGTAAGAGCTGGAGCGGGAAGGTGTGCTGTGTTGACCCAGCCAGCTCCTGTCCCGGAAATAATCAGGCGTCCAGCCTCAAGACACACCTGCACCCACATCTTCAGCACAGCCCCGTCCCCTGGCCCCGAGTAGCAGCGCAAAGAGCAGAGGCCCCTGGGATGGGGTTCACCCAGCCCCCCTCCTCCCCCAGGCCCGGCCTGAAGCAAGTGTCGGACTCACTCTGAGCCTGTTTTTCTCCCTGGCAAAGGAAGACGGTGGGACAAGAGCGTCCCTGACGGAGCCATGGGTGGGGGTGGGGGTCCGCCCTCCTGGGAACCGGCCCCGCCCCCCAGCTTAGCACGCCCAGAACCTGAACTTGGTGGCCACAGGACACTTGTCAGATCAGGAGCCAAGGGCGGGCAGCTGAGGAGGCCGTGACCTTCTCCCTGTTCTCGGCAGGAACGGCCCCATGTCCCGCGGGGACACCAGCAGGAGGACCCGGGCAGCTTCTCTGCAACAGGGCAACTCCAGGCACTACCCATCCAGGCCAGGCCTCCTGCGGCCCTCAAGGCCCCCAGCCCTCCCCGTCCCCTCTTTCCCGGTGGACACTTGGGTCCGAGAAGGAGCGAGCCCTGGGCACAGTGCCAGCTTCCCCTGGGCCCATCGAACACCCACTGGCAGGGCCGTCCCGGGGCCCGGCCACACACAGGAGCTGCTCTGGGGTATAGAACTTGGACGTGAGCACCAGGTTCTCGGAGGCCTCCCTTTGATCGAGGCCCGGCTGGCTGTCCCAGGGCCGCCTCAGCCCTTTCCTGGCCCTTCCGGCCACTCTGGGCCAACACAGACAGGACAAACTCCAGGGCATTACGCACTCAGAGCGGCGGAAAAGTTGGGAGCAGGAAGGACTAGGGCTGGGACCCCCTCCCCCCCCCCCGACCGAGGAGCAGGACTCCAAGCTCCTGGTGACCATCGTTACGAGCACCAGCTTAATGGTCAGGCAAGCTGCTGGCCGGCTCAGATCCCCGCCTCTGCCTGTGAGCCAGAGTGACCCTGGGAGACTGTCCGTGGGTCCACACGGACACGCGTGCAGTCGGCACGTCACCTCCCCCCATGCATGGGGACACGCTCGCTTCTCGGTGCTCCCTGACTCTTCAGGAGAAAGGAGACTCTGCCCCCAGCGGGTGCAAAACCCGTCACACCAAAACCCGTGCCCTGCACAGTGTTAAAAATACGATTCAAGTGTGTGCAGATTTTTAATGCTATTGGGCCACTTGGGGCCGTGTGTGCGTGCATGTGTGTGTGTGTGTGTGTGTGTGTGTGTGTGTGTGTGTGCACGTGCTTGAAGTCAGGCTGACTCAGAGCCAGGCTGCCCGGGTCTGCCTTGAAAGGGGCCTTTCTTTCCCTCCCGCTCTCAGCCTGGCTCCCCACACGCCCCCCTGGACTGGAAATGAAACTTGAGCGCTCCCTTTCCCGTAAGGCTCAGCCACCAGCGCCGGCCAGAAGCCGGTGCTCGGCTCCCAGACCAAGCCTTGAGGCTCAGGCAGGCCTCAGACGCAGACCACATGCCCCAGTTCCCAGGTGAAGGCCCCCTTTGTCAACAGGCCCCTTTTTTATGAACCCTCAGCCAGCCGGTCTGGGGTGCAAAGCTATTGTTCAAAGCACCCCGGGTAGCAACTCTTTCCTCCTCCAGAAAGCTCTCTTCAGCGGGGGAGAAATACCGCTCCTTGCAATGTGGTTCTGGATCTGATTGTGGGGGTGGGGTCCCCTCCAGGACCCCCCCCCCCAAAAAAACCCGGCCAGGAGTTGTGTCTTGAATCTCATCCGCTGAAGAGAGGCCTGAAGCTGCCACACCACCTTCCTCAGGTGCTGCTGGCACCTTGCTGCTACAACCAAGCTGTATCCTGCTGGCCTCCCGTCTCTCCCACCAGAGCTGAGAACTTCTCAGATGAGCCACCGCACGACTCTGCCTCAGGGGGTTGGTTTCTATTTTCTGCGTCTGATGGTGTAGGATGGCAAGTTTCAACCAGACGGTTGGTGTGTCCAGTGAGCCCGTCGTTGAATGAGTCTTGTCTGTGTGGTCACGGTGATGTAGGCAGGTAGATGGGGAAAGGCCCTTTGCAATGAATCAAAGTTTCACTTAATCACTTAATCACTTAACTTCCCGTTAGTCGTCGATTTGCTCGAGCAGGCGCCAGTAAGGTCTCCATTTGTCCCTGTCGCATGCTAGTGTAGCCCAATGGCGTCTGTTCGCTCCGGGAACATGAAGGGCCTCAAACCGATCGCTCATGATCTTGACGAAGAAGTCTGACCATCTGGTAGGTGGGCGGCCACGCGGTCTTTTGACATCCCGTGGAATCCAGTCAGTAACAGCTCTAGTCCAGCGGTCGTCTTTAAATCTCATTACATGACCAGCCCATCTGATTTTGACACCTTGGCAAACGAGACAGCGTCCCTGATTCTTGATCGTTGACGGATGTCAGAACTCCGGATTCTTTCTCTCATTTGAGTGAAACGTGATATTCCAAGTTAATAATCAAATAATTAACTTTGATAAGTTTCATGGAAGAAGAATTCTAGGAATGACCCACCTTGTGGATACAGAAAACAAAGGCCTGGTAAGACCATCCGCAGCAGACCCTGAGGATAGAGGCCTCCTCTCCACGAAGGTCCTCTTTTTGGACCTCCCTGGTAACCTCCTTAGCAACGGACTTTTACCTGGGAAGAGGCCCCACGTGGGGACGGCTGGAGAAACCCTATGAAGGCCACCTTGAACCAAGGAAGGACGCGCAGATGCTGCCCGAGCCCATGTGCTGCTTGCGCCCACGTGGCCGAGCACATGTGAACTGAGCACATGTGTCGCCCGCATCTCCCCTCTTGAGATGTGGACTTTCATGCTTTCGTGTCTAATGCTAGGATGTATGTAGGGGCTCTCTCTCTCCGTCCTTGGAGAAGCCTGTGCTCTCTCTTGAATACGTTTCTCTCTCTCTCTCTCTCTCTCTCTCTCTCTCTCTCTCTCTCTCTCTCTCCTCCACCCCCACACACCTTAAAAATCCTCCAAATAAAATCTATTTACTTCACTGCTTGTCTACTCCTGAAATTCCTTTCTGCGAGGCGAGACAAGAACCCAGGAACCCTGGGTCCCGGGTGGCAGAGGCGGTTGGGGAGAAAGTGACCGTCTTTCTCCTCCCCGCTTCACATAAGTCACCCGTGGGACCCACCGACATCAGCGGGACGTGCCCTGCCTCTGCTGGGCTTCCACGCAGAGAGCGCCCTGGGATTTGGCCAGCCACACGCCCGCGGGGCGGACACTTGGCTATAGCGTGCGTTTCTCCCACGGAGTTCTCTCCCCAAGACGAACTTCCAGGAGTGCGGGGAGCCTGTGCACAAAGCTTGTTTTCCCGGACAGCTCCTGAGGTCCCCCAGAGTGAACCCACACTTCAGTTCTCCTGCGAACTTGGAAGGAAATTCGGTTTTGCTGACTCCTGAGCTAAAAAAAAGAAATGAGCTCAACTCCAAAGTTACCTTCGTTTGCATTTCTTTGATGTCCAGAGGGTTTTTCCCCTAAACTCCCTGCATTTGTAACAGGGCCCTTGGCGACACCTTCATCTTCCCTCTCTCTGGAAGCTGCTTCAAAGCTGCTGATGGAAATGAGGGGTGGGGGACGGCCCAGAGACGCTTTCCCAGGAAGCAGGAGGGGGCGGGTTTCCTGCGGGAGCACCTGTCTGTCCCGGACCTCCCGTCGCTTGGCTGATGTCCCTTTTCTAGCCCTAGGTCCCCCAAACCAACGTTGCTGGGGGTGAGGGCTACTCTGGCCCAGTGCTCAAGGGTCAGCCCCAGTGCCGCCTGGGAACCCACATGGTGCGAGGAGTCGAACCCAGGCTCTGGCGTTCAAAGCCCGCCCGCCATCCCTGGGGCTCTCTCCCCAACCCCCATCATCCCGTTTCTGTTTCCCCGCACCTCAGCCTGACTGTCGTGTTACGAGCACCAGGATAACGAAGCTCATGGGTCAGGCAAGCTGCTGGCCGGCTCAGATCCGTGAGCTCCGGACCCATAGGTGCTCCCCGAGCACCACCAGGAGCACAGAGCCAGGAGGAGCCTCTGAGCACCATGTGACGTAGCCACAAGCTTCCTCCAGGAGGAAGATGATGGGGGGAAAACAATCACAACTTAACTTTGTCTTGTCTTTAATATATATATATAGAGAGAGAGAAGAAAGGGAGGGAGAGAGAGAAAGGGAGAGAGGAGAGGGAGGGAAAGAGAGAGGAAAGAGAGGGAGAGAGAGGAGAGGGAGAAAGAGAGAGAAGAGAGAGAGGGAGAGAGAGGAGAGGGAGAAAGAGAGAGAGGAGAGAGAGGGAGAGAGAGAAAAAGAGAGAGACTAGACAAGGCAAGAGGGACTTTCTCACCGTCCCCCACTGTATTAATTATTTTTAAGTTCAGCTCAGTACTGGACGTAAATATTCTCTCACACACGCGCACACACGCACACACACACACACACACACACACACACAGCTAGTACGTTCTACATCTTTGTTTTCTGCCCTGCCACAGAGGCAGGGTGGGATGGGGGTGATGGGGGGTGATGGGAGGGATACTGGGATCCGTGGTGGTGGGAAATGGGCGCTGGTGGACGGATGGGTGCTTGATCATTGTATAACTGAAACCCAAGCACAAAAATTTGTAAGTTTACAGCTGTACCTCATGGTGTCTCACTAATAAAAATTTTTTTTTAAAAAATAAGTAAATAAAATAAAAGGTCAAATTATAAAGAAGAAAAAAAATCGCTTTCCAAAGAAAAAGCCAAGCAACTCCGGAAGCGTGAGCCCCTCTGGACGCCGCCCCTCTGAGCTGACCGCTCCTTCCCGGAAGCGGGCACCGATGGCAGCATCTCCCCAGCCAGGCGGGTTCCCAGGGGCGCGTTCCTCCTCACTGCTCCACCCAGACTCTTCCCCCAACCTCCTGGCCCTGAGCTCAGGTAGGCGTGCAGGTAGCTCTCAGCCCCTTCCCACTGGGCTGCCCACTGTGGGAGTCCCTGGGCCCAAGGCTTGGGCCCTGTGGCATTGTCTTGGAAGCCAAGAAGGAGGGCGCTCCCGGGCTTCCCCACACCATGCTGCGGGGGGCGAGGGGGGAATCCTCTTCTCCCCATTGACCCCATGAGGGACAAGCCCAGGGAAGGGTTCGGGGGCCTGACACCGCTTCTCTGACCCAGCATGGACTCTGTTTCCTAGAGACGTCACAGTTCCATCTGGGCCGATAGGCTTCCCACACAGGGCCGATAGGATCACACGTCAAAGAGAAGGCCCCGCCCCCTCCAGGCTGGGACCCCCAGCTCAGAGCAATCCTGTTTCCCGCATCCCCTAAAAGTCAGCACAACAAGAGATCACAGACAACGCCAATGAAATAATTATTTGTGAAGAACAGCTCACAGGGCTCGGAAGGAAATCAAGATTTGCCTTTGGAAAAAAGTGTGTGTGTGTGTGTGTGTGTGTGTGTGTGTGTGTGTGTGTGTGCATGCTTGTGTGTGTATGTGTGTGTGCGTGTGCATCCGCGTGTGTGTGTTTGTGTGTGTGCGTGTGTGCAGAAGTGAAGTCCCTCGCCTCTCCGCTCTCAGAACCAACTGGGCCTTTTGTGAAAACAACCGAGACCTCAAAATTGTTCTCGCTCATTCCTCTGGGCCACAGAGGCAGGATTTCAGGCTCCTGGGTGGTCAGCGGCCCGCAGGGGGAGAGCGGCCAACCAAGGGAAACTGTGGGAAAAGGCTCAGCCAGGCCAGGGGCCGTGTTCCCTGGGAACATGACTCGAACTGAGGTGGTGATGAGGTGATGCCTCCAAGCCAGGCGGCGCGTCCCGCGAGTTCCGGCATCCTCTGAAGACACGCGTGAGCTTCTCGTGTGGACCCAGGAGCTTCGGAACCCTCTGGACGGTAGAAGCCTCCTTTGGCATTGCCTGCAAAGCCCCCTCGTCGGCTCGGGCAGTTCTCTGCGTTACTTGATTCGTCTGCAGTTCTAAGCCCGCTCACTCAGACACAATATATTTTTGTGGTCTCAGGGATCAAAATCACTACTTGACCCTGCCAAGTCCTGTTTTCTTTGCTTCTTTTTTATTATCTCCAGTGGTTAGGGCTTGGGAGAAGTTGGCTTCTTGTGTCTGCTCAGTAATAGAGCAAGAATCATTTTGTTTTATTTGCAGGGTGGGGGGTGGTTGGTTGGGACCACACCCAACCAATGGGGGGGGGGGGGCGCGGGTATTATTCCTGGTTCTGTGCTCCGGGGTCATTCCTGGTGATGCTTGGAGGTTCCTGGAGGTACCAGGAGATTGAGACCCCAGATGTGTGCAGGGCAAGTGCCTTACCCTCTCGACCCTATCTCCCGCCCAGAGTCACGTTCTAAATCACTGTTACTGTCACTGTCCTCCCGTTGTTCATCGATTTGCTCAAGCAGGCCCAGTAACGTCTCCATTGTGAGACATCTTGTTGCTGTGTTTGGCATATCGAATACTCTCGGTAGCTTGCCAGGCTCATAGAAAAAAAAAAAGACTTAGACAATTTGCAAAAAGAAATGGCTGGACTAAGTACTGTGTGCCAAAGGAAAGCAGGGGTGATGCAAAGAAGCAGGAGGGGTCACGCTCTCCCTCTCTCCCTCCTTCCTCTCTGCTCATCTGCCCCATCCTTCCCCCTGACTCCGGCTCGGTACCATGCACTTCCGCCCGGGCATGTTCACACACCAGATGGAGCGCCTCGTGCCTCGTGGATGCTCTGTTGGGAGCGATTCTGCTTTTGAACTTGTTTCTTGCCCTTCGTGGGGAAGCACGCACAGTCCCCTGAGAGCTGCCTGTATTGCAATCAACCCCAGCCTCCCCACCCCCCAGCAACGGGTCCCCCAACAAACGCAGCCTCAAAGCCTCCTTTCCCAAAAGTCCTGGAGCAACACTGGGAATACAAATGTCCCCAGGAACTGCAAAGGGAAGTGCTGACCCCTGAGACCTACGGACCAACACTCTCCGGGGGAGAAAACCCGCCCTGGGAGCAGGCAGGAGGGACGTGTGCAGCGTCAGAGAGGAGCATTGGTAGGGCCCAGGGAAGGTCCCCATGGAAAGTCTCCTCTGCCCCTGTCCCTGGAGTCCCTGCTAAAGCCACAGACCTAGGGCAGAGAGCCACAGGCCCTGCGTGAGTCTCCAGAGGGTCATGAAGGCAGAGCTGCCCTCCCGGAAGAAAGACAGAGGCCCTACCTACCCCTCCCCCACAACCGCCTCTGCTCTCAGCTTCCTGCCCCGTGGCCGTGGAATCAGAGCTGACCAGGCAAGAGTTTGGCCCCATCCAAGGTCAGCCCCTGGGAGATGTCCTGGGCCCCCATCACTGACACGTCCCGCTAGCAAAGATAAAGGCAGGCGTGAGCCAAACACACGGTCTGGGACGGTGAGCGTCTCCTGGGCCTTACAGACCTCCCTTGGGGCCCCCTGAGAGATACCTCACCTCTCTGAAGCACAGTTTGTCCTGACAAAGGGTCCCGAGGCCCCGGGGAACAGCCCCCACCGCAGGCGTAAGGCAGGATGGAGACGGCTCCGTTGGCACGGAAACTTGGAGCGTGGCTCAGAGGTCCTGTGGGTCGAGCGCCTCCTGTGGTCTGACACCCACGGTGGGTGCTCTGAGAGGATGCCATCTCTCTTCCCAGGTGACCGGGAGGCAGGGACTATGCCCCCAGCTTCCTTCCCCTTCCTTTATTCCGAACCCCCCAGTGGAAAGTGTCCTGTCATCATTCCGCAGACGGAAGTGAAGTGGAGACAGAGACAGAGACAGAGAGAGACTCTGTGTGTGTATGTGTGTGTGTGTGTGTGTGTATGGGGGTGGGAGGTCCTTGGCCACACAGTGCATCCGCAGAAACGGGTCCCATCTTCTTCCCAAGGACCCTCTTCCTCTCGGCAAGATTGAGGCCAGATCCACAGGGTTGATGGGAAAATGATACACGTTGCCTAAGCAACCACAAGGTCAAGGCAAGTGCAGCCAATTGATTGATTGATTGGGGCGCACTGGGGAGGCATCTCTGGCTGTCGGGGTCCTATTCCCAGCTCCGTGCTCAGGGTGCAGTGCTGGGGGTGCTGGGGAATCACATCGGGATCAGCCAGATGCCAGGCACGTTGCAAAGCTTAAGCCCCGGGCTATCTCTCCAGCCCCTCCTGGCCCCATCTTCCGGGGTGTTTTGGCAGAAACTGGGAACGTGGCTGGCGGTGACCTTGGCCTTCACCACAAACCCTCCGACGCGGGTGCGGGTGCAGGTGGGGAGTGACCGGATTCCCTGCACCCTCGCTTGCACAGCCAGGAGCCAGCTCAGCTTCTGTGGGGACATCTGATCCCGGTGCGGTCCCTTCCCACGAAGACGCCTCCGCCAGCTGCGGTTCCTTCATGGGTCTCGTTCTGCAGCGCCGACCAGGGTCCCCACTGCCTGCCCACTTCCTCTCCTCACTCGCTTGTGACTTTTTGCCAGATTCTTGGGGACTGAGACCTGGGGACTGAGACCTCTCACCGGATGCCGGGCCATGTCTGCCCAAAGGCACATTTCTTTTTCTTTTCTTTTTTTTTTCTTTTTTGGGTCACACCCGGCTATGCACAGGGGTTACTCCTACCTCTGCACTCGGGAGTTACTCCTGGCGGTGCTCATTTGGGATGCTGGGAATCGAACCGGGGTTGGCCGCGTGCAAGGCAAATGCCCTACCCGCTGTGCTATCTCTCCAGCCCTCACAAAGGTACAGAGTTGTTAAGCCTTTCCTTGTTGTTAAGTTGTTAAGCCTTTTCTTGGATCAACGACAAAGAAGAAAAGCAGCTCTTCATTTGAATGACTTGGCTTCCGTTGGCTGGAAAATTAAAATTGTAACCCTTTCCCATGGGCCATTACCCGGGGTCATCACAGATCCCGTGGACAAATGTCGACTCCCCCCAAACTTAACTGCCCTCGCCTCTGCTCTCAGCAGGACTGTGGTCTCCCGGCCCAGTGGACACTCACAACCTCTCACCTCATGTCCCTGTCATTTGTTTGCTTTGGGGGGTTGTTTGCTTGTTTGGGGGCCACACTTGGCAATGCTCAGGGGTTCCTCCTGACTGTGCTCTCAGGAATCACCCCTGACGGTGCTCAGGGGGCCGTATGGATGCCGGGGACTGAACCCAGGTCAACCGCATGCTAAGTGAGCGCCCTACCCACTGGACTAACTCTCCGGCCCCTCAAGTCCCTTTTTCACAGGATCTCTCCAACATTCCACATCCGGGGATTTGGCCAGCCCCTCCTCCCGCCAGGATGGTCCATAACCCCCTAGGAATGCAGACCACACAGGTCAGAAACTCCCCCACACGTCCATATCCACGTTACACGAGGCCAGCTGACCATGCCGGAGCCCACTCTTGCCAGCCTTTCCTTCTGAGGGAAACGCAGACCAAGCTCTGAGCCCGGCATCTGGGTGACACCTGGGAGCATTTTCAGACCCCCATTTTCAGATCGGGGAGCCTAGGTGACCGCAGAGATTGTCCATCCCATGAGAGAGTGAAATGGGATATCACGTGAAAGGCAAAATTAATAACCCGGCCAGGAGGAAACAGCCACTGTAGCACAGGGCTCGGTCTAGCCGCCGCCAGGAACTTTGCAGCCTGAAGCAGGCGTGGCCACCAAGGGCAGCAGAGTTTATGACAGTGGACACTGGTCCCTGCAGTTCCACCTTATAATAAAAATAACAATAATAATAATAATAATATCTACTACAAAGCCACCTGTCTGAAGGCCACTGTGCACCCCTTAATCCACACGCCTCATCGTCCAACTCCCCCTCACTCTCTCCTCACTTTCCCCCACTCCAGCATCTTTTTTCCGTTTTGGGAGGCTACTCCTGGTAGCACTCAGGGCTTGCTCCTGACTCTGTGCTCGGGGATCATTCCCTGGGGGAACGTATGGGACACCGGGAATGGAGCTGGAGCTGGCTGAGTGCAGGGCAAGCACCGTCACCTCTGTACTGTCTCTCTGTCTGGCCAAAACCAGTTTCTTTAAAATAATAATAACAACAACAATAATAATAATAGCTAAGGATAAAGGGATATACACAGTAACCTTTCAGTACCTGTATTGTAAACCATAATGCCGAAAAGGAGAAAGAGGGAGGAAGGGAGGGGGAGAGAGAGAGAGAGAGAGAGAGAGAGAGAGAGAGATTAAAAGTGCCTCCCATAATACTTCCCAAAGCATTGTCCAAATTCAATGCAATCCCTATACGGATACCCATGACATTCTTCAAAGAAATGGAGCAAACACTCCTGAAATTCATATGGAACAATAAGCCCCCACGAATAGCTAAAGCAATTCTTGGGGAAAAGAAAATGGGAGGAATCAACCTCCCAAACTTCAAACTCTACTACAAAGCAGTAATAATTAAAACAGCATGGTACTGGAACAAAGGCAGAGCTGCAGACCAATGGAACAGGGTTGAATATACTGACATCTCCCCTCAATCATATGATCATCTAATCTTTGATAAAGGTGCAAGTAATGTGAAGTGGAGTAAGGAAAGCCTCTTTAACAAATTGTGCTGGCATCACTGGACGGCTACATGCAAAAAAATGGGCTCAGAACTCTACCTAACACCATGTACAAAGGTAAGATCAAAATGGATTAAAGACCTCAACATCAGACCAGAAACCATAAGGTACATTGAAGACAAAGTTGGCAAAACCCTCCATGACATTGAAGCTAATGGTATCTTCAAAGATGTCACGCCACTGGCTGAGCAAGTGAAAACAGAGATAGATAAATGGGACTATCTTAAACTAAGAAGCTTCTACACCTCAAAAGAAACAGTGACCAAAATACAAAGACAGTCCACAGAATGGGAAAGGATATTCACCGAATATACATCTGACAAGGGGTTGATATCCAGGATATACAGAATACTGGTTAAACTCCACAAGAAGAAAACATCCAACCCCATCCAAAAATGGGGCAATGAAATGAACAGAAACTTTCTCAAAGAAGAAATCCGAATGGCAAAAAAGCACATGAGAAAATGCTCTACATCATTAATCATCAGGGAGATGCAGATCAAAACCACAATGAGATACCATCTCACACCTCAGAGACTGGCCCACATTCAAAAGAACAAAAGCAACCGATGCTGGCGTGGATGTGGTGAGAAAGGGACACTTCTTCACTGTTGGTGGGAATGTCCACTGGTTCAGCCCTTCTGGGAAACAGTATGGACGATTCTCAAAAAATTAGAAATTGAGTTCCCATTTGACCCAGCAATACCACTCCTGGGAATATATCCCAGAGAGGCAAAAATGTATAGTCGAAGTGACATCTGCACTTGTTTGTTCATTGCAGCACTCTTTACAATAGCCAGAATCTGGAAAAAACCTGAGTGCCAGGGAACAGATGACTGGTTAAAGAAACTTTGGTACATCTACACAATGGAGTACTATGTAGCTGTTAGAAAAGATGAAGTCATGAAATTTACATACAAGTGGTACTACATGGAAAGTATCATGCTAAGCGAAATGAGCCAGAAAGAGGGGGATAGACATAAAAAGATTGCATTCATCTGGGGGACATAAAGTAACAAAATAGGAGACTAATACCTAAGAATAGCCGAGATCAGTACCAGGAGGATTACTCCATGGCTTAGAGGCCAGCCGGGCATGCTAGGGGAAAGGGCAGCTCAGATAGAGAAGGGAGCACCAAATAAAGGGTGTGGGGAGGATCCTCCCAGGATGGGAGATGCATGTTGAAAGTAGACTATGGACCGAACATGATTGCCACTCAATGCCTCTTTTGCATACCACAACACCCAAAAGGAGAGAGAGAACAAAAGGGAATGCCCTGCCACAGAGGCAGGGTGGGATGGGGGGGATGGGGGGGTGGGAGGGATACTGGGATCTGTGGTGGTGGGAAATGGGCACTGGTAGAGGGATGGGTATTTGATCATTGTATAATTGAAACCCAAGCACAAAGATTTGTAAGTCTACAACTGTACCTCATGGTGTTTCACTAATAAAAATTTTTTAAAAAAGTGCTTGCCATAGAGGCAGGCTGGGGTGGGGTTGGCAGGAGGAAAACTAGGGATACTGGTGGTGAGAAATGTGCCCTGGTGAAGGAACGGGTGTTGGAAGATTGACTGAAACCCAATCATAAACAACTTTGTAACTGTGTATCTCATTCTGATTCAATTATTTATTTATTTATTTATTTATTATTAGTGAAACACCATGAGATACAGTTGCAGACTTACAAGTTTTTGTGCTTGGGTTTCAGTTATACAATGATCGAGTACTCATCCCACCACCAGTGCCCATTCTCCACCCCTACCAATCCCAGTATCCCTCCCACCCACCCCCATCCCCTGTCCCACTCTGCCTCTGTAGCAGGGCATTCCCTTTTGTTCTCTCCTTTTGGGTGCTGTGATTTGCAGAAGAGGCATTGGGTGGCAATCATGTTTGGTCTAGAGTCTACTTTCAGCATGCATCTCCCGTCCTGGGCGGATCTTCCCAGCACCCTTTATTTAATTCAATTTTTTAAAATTGATTGATTAATTAAAAAAGAAGAAGTAGGCCAGGGAGACCACAGCAAAAGAAAAAGAAAGAAAGAAAGAAAGAAAGAAAGAAAGAAAGAAAGAAAGAAAGAGAGAGAGAGAGAGAGAGAGAGAGAAGGAAGGAAGGAAGGAAGGAAGGAAGGAAGGAAGGAAGGAAGGAAGGAAGGAAGGAAGGAAGGCAGGCAAGCTAAAGAATTATGAAAAAATGAATCAAATGGATCCCCAGTCGAGACAACCTCACTCAATAAAAGGCGCACTACCCATTCGGCAAACATGCTGGCACTGGCCCTATACTCTCACAACCCCTTGCTGGGTGGAGAAACCCCCGGGGCTGGGGCCCCCAAGTTGATACACCTTCCCAGGCAGCCAAATGCTGGAGGCAAGCACAGAACCTGGGTTTGGTGGGGGGGGGGGGTGGGCAGGGTGGCATTGACTCGAAAGCTCTGTAGTTAGCTACTCTGGGGAATGTTTCTCTCTGAGAGCAGGTTAGCATGCTACACTCTTGGGAGGAATCAGTCCAACGTTTACTGGCTGCTGGAAGGATCTATGACAGTCTTTGGTGGCCTAGGAAGAGGCTAATCAGGATGACTTCAGGATACGTCCATCTATAACAAACCGCTACCTCTGCAAATTATGTGTTCTACTGAGCTGTGCCCCAGGCTCCCACAGAGTTGCTTCCAGAAAGCACCATTCCTTGTTGAAATGGCATGGATGTCTTAGAAAGCGGGGTGAGTAGACCGCTTCCTAAGCTGATCGTGCATATTACTGGTACTTCTAAATATCTCGTTCTTTCCAAATAACTATCTCATTGATAAAAGATGGGAAACCCCAATGTGGCAGAAGTTAATTGTCTTGGGGCTGGAGTGATAGCACAGCAGGTAGGGCATTTGCCTTGTATGCGGCCAACCTGGGTTCTATTCCCAGCACCTTATAGGGTCCCCTGAGCACCGCCAGTAGTAAATTCTGAGTGCAGAGCCAGGAGTAACCCTTGTGCATCGCCGGGTGTGACCCACAGGAAAACAAAAACATAAAAATAAAGAAGTTGTCTCCTTGCATTAATTTTAATCAGCAGTAACAACCTGCCTAATGAACAAGTTGCATCTCCCAGTGCCCCCTTACATGCAGATATTGCCAAGTAACTGCATCAAGTCAACAAGCCAATGCTTGTGAGAGTTCTGTGGGGGTGTCTTAGAGAGCTAGTGCAATTGGTTGTGAGACCAATCAGCTCATTCTTTTTCCCCACTGCACGAATTGCGGCTGTGATGTCAGCCGCTCCATCTGCCGTGTTGGTCCATGAGGCTATCCAGAAATAAGAGCTACCCCAAGCATGCAGCCGCCGAGAGGCAGAATGTATCTGGTCATCACATCAAGTTGGCCCCTCAGTTCCAGGAACGTCTGTGCCTGCACTGCTCTGTAGAATAACTAAACATTTGCATGTATAAGTTCTCGTCGCTTGAAATTTTTTGTGTCCTGAGCAAGGGAGCCAGCTTTTTGATAAGACCCATGCCTAGCATTACTTAGGGGTTACTTCCTGGCTCCGCATTCAGGGGTCACTCCTGTCAGTGCCAGTGCTTGGGGGACCATATAAGATGCTAGCGGTCGAACCCAGTTCAACTGCATGCAGGCAAGCACCTAACCCGCTGTACTATCACTCCAGTCCAGCAAAGGAGCCAATTCTTAAGCAAAGAAAGAGCAATCATTGAAGAGTGTATTGATTTCTATGGTATAGGAGTTTACTGGATGCCTTTCAACAAGCCTCCACCTTCCCAGATGTTGCTCCAAGTAAAACATGATCTACTCCCTGATAACCTACAGCAAAATTTCCCTCCCGTCTAGGGATTCCTCCTCACCCCAGAATCTTAGCCTGTGGCTTTTTGTTCTTGCTGTGGAAGAAAAAATATGTTTTTCTTGCCAGATGCTTCACAGAGTTTCTCCACATGCATTTTCACAGATGCTGGCCCTTGGCGGTGTACATGCCACCTGTCACAGTCACGGTCACAGTCCTCCCGTTGTTCATCGATTTGCTCGAGCGGGTCCAGTAACGTCTCCATTGGAGACTTTGTTGTTACTGTGTCTGGCATATCGAATACATCACGGGGAGCTTGCCAGGCTCTGCTGTGCAGGCGAGATACTCTCGGTAGCTTGCTGGGCTCTCCGAGAGGGGCGGAGGAATCGAACTCGGGTCGGCCATGTTGGCTGTGTGCAAGGCAAACGCCCTACCACTGTGCTATCGCATGTGTCACCTGAATAAATCTTATTCCCATTTTCTCACCTTCTCTCCCTTTCGCACAAGCCTCTCGCCATAAGGTTGCGTGTCTCTTGGTTATGAGCTTTCCTACAGGACCTCCTCCCTTCCCTCCATCTCACTGGAATTGTGTTTCCAGTAAGAGGAAGTTTCTTTTTGATTCCGTAAGTTGATGTAAGCAGAGGAGCAAACCTATTTGGATGAGAATGTGTGTACCGAGATACCTTTTCCAGCTGTCGAATCCAGATCCAAGAGTTGTTGGTCTATTTCTCTGTGTGCAAAAAACGTGCAGCCTATGGAATGAAGCAAATGGCTTTTGCAAATTGAAAATTGGTGGATTCTGCCATAAGCTCTCCTCGCCCACCCTCAGCCCAGTAATGTCGTCTGGGGAAAATTCTGGAACAAGGACAGCTTTCCTTTGGAAGCCAACTTTGGCATAGAACGGCCACTGGAATGCAGGAACTAGACCCATCGTCTGGGTCTTCTGATGCTGCTCTAACAAAATACCAGAAGACCGTGTGTCTCTTAAGTAACAGAAATTTAAATCTGACCGTTCCAGAAGCTGGAAGTCCAAGATCAGGATGCCTGCCTGGTTGGCTGAGAGATCTCTCCCAGGGTACAGGCTGCCAACTTCCTGTTTCTGTCTCACAGGGCAGAATGGGTGAGCTAGCTCTCGGGAGTCCCGGCATTTTGTGAAGCGATCCTGATCCCATTCATGAAGTGACCACCTGCTTGGGGGTTGGGCTTCCATGTTGAAATCATGATGGAGGTAGAAACACAAAATCTTCAGACAGTAACAAAATGTGATCACTTAATCACTTAATCACTTAACTTCCCGTTAGTCGGCGATTTGCTCGAGTGGGCGCCAGTAACATCTCCATTTGTCCCTGTCGCGTGCTAGTGTAGCCCAATGGCATCTGTTTGCTCCGGGAACATGAAGGGCCTCAAACCGATCGTTCATGATCTTGACGAAGAAGTCTGACCATCTGGAAGGTGAGCGGCCACGCAGTCTTTTGACATCCCGTGGAATCCAGTCGGTAACAGCTCTAGTCCAGCAGTTGTCTTTAAATCTCATTACGTGACCAGCCCATCTGATTTTCGACACCTTGGCAAATGAGACAGCGTCCCTGATTCTTGATCGTCGATGGATGTCAGAACTCCGGATTCTTTCTCTCATTTGAGTGAAACGTGATATTCCAAGCATAGCTCTTTCAATTCCTCTTTGGGAGACCCGAATAGCGTTCTCATCTTGTTTGCGTAGGGCCCAGGTCTCTGAGGCATATGTTAATGCAGGAAGAACAGTGGAATCAAAGAGATGTGCCCGGAGCCGGAGGTTCTTCGTCCTCTTAGCTATTTCTTCGACGTTCTTGAAGGCGTTCCAAGCGGCTCTCTTCCTCCTGCGCAGCTCGGGTGCCAGGTCATTTGTCATGTTGACTTCTCGACCTAGGTACACATAGCTGTTGCATTAGGAGATGGTTGTTCCATTGAGAGTGAATAGGGCATCAGGAACGAGGCTGTTTCTCATAAACATTGTCTTCGTAAGATTCAGCTGTAGTCCTACCTTTCCACACTCACGGTCAAAGTCGGCCAGCATTTGTGCCGCTTGGCTGATGTTTGGTGTTATTAAAACAATGTCATCACTAAAACCTCATGGGAAGGAGGGCGTTTCGGTCCGCCCTTCACGCCCTACCGAGGCCACCAGTTGCCCCCCACTAGCGGCTCTCCAGCACGGCCACGTCTCCAGTGCACAGAAACCAATTTCTTAACTATCTGACTTTCAGTAGAAATACTTTCAGGGTCAATAAGTAAAATAGCAGAAATCCAAAACCAACATTTAATTCTTGAACCCAGCTGTAGAAAGCAAATCACTTCACAATGCTCTTTCAGCATGTCTGATTTGGGGGGGGGGGGGTAAACTCTAAATAATAGTGGTGAATCTTTTATTGAAACAATGAATCTAATCAAAACAGATAGAGTGTTAACTAGAATTCATCTGCCCCACAGGGACTGGGAGGGGTGGGGGTGGGGTTTTATTGGGGTTCTTCATGGTAAAAAATAAGTTTTGGTAAAGGGAAATGTGTTTGATATTTGCATGACTGAGACCTAAACCTGAAAGCTTTGTAACCTTTCCCACGGTGATTCAATAAAGAAATAAAAAAAAAAATGTCATCAGCAAAGCAGAGGTGGTGTAGTTGCCGACCATCTATCTTCACTCCCATTCCTTCCCATTCCAGTCGTCGCATGATGTTCTCGAGGGTGGCACTGAAGAGTTTCGGTGAAATGGTATCACCCTGCCGCACCCCTCTCTTGACATCAACGATCACTTCTTTGTAGAATGGTGAGATCCTGGTAGTGAATCCGCAATACAGCTCATGGAGGATCCTGATGTATTGGGCTTGAATGCCCTGATTGGCTAGGGCTTCAATGACCCCTTCTGTCTAAACAGAATCAAAGGCCTTCTTTAAATCAATGAACGTTAAACAGAGCGGCGTCTTGAACTCCCGAGAAACCTCAATGAGCTTGGTTATTGTGTGGATATGGTCGATGGTGCTGAATCCTTTGCGGAACCCTGCTTGCTCGCATGGTTGTCCTTCATCTAGTGTTCTGCTAATCCTATTCAGGATGACTCGAGTGAACAACTTGTAGATGACAGACAATAGGCAGATCGGGCGATAGTTGCCAATGTCATGGATGTCTCCCTTCTTGAACAGTAGTACGGTCCTGCTGGTTTTCCATTGGGACGGAACCTTGCATTCAGACAGGTATCGAGTGAAGAGCCGAGCCAGTGTATTGATGAGTACTGACGGCAGGTTCTTCAGGTGTTCAGGTCTGACCTTGTCTGGGCCGGGTAGTGTTTGTTTCTTTACCGACGAAATGGCGTGTCGGATTTCGGAAGGGAGAACGTTGGGAACGACATATCCATCCTGTGGCATTTGGTATGTCGGCAAGTGGACATGGCTATCGAAGAGATTTGAGTAGAAGTCATGGATAATCTTCTCCATTGCTGTTCTGGAGGATGTGATGGATCCATCAGGACGTCGGAGGGCAGTCATCTTGGTCTTATAGTTGGCGAAGGACAGGCGGGCGTTAGGAATACTTTTCCCGGCTTCTGCCGCATCCACCAGTACTTCTGCTCTTCTCTCTTTGAGGTCTTCCTTGATCGCATCTCTGCACTGCTTTGCGAGCTCAGACGTTAGCTTGCGGTTGCCTGAGGCATGCGCCAAACCACGCTGGCGAATTAGCTCAAGAGTTTTCGAAGACAGGCGTTTTTTTGTGGCTATCTCTCTCTTGGCGTTCCTCGCACATTCATGGAGGTGCTGAACCAGTCGATCGTATTCCTCGTCAATGTTGTCAACAATGGCATCTTCCCATGTTGCCGCAATAGTACCAAAGAGTTCCCAGTTGGTGGTCACTCTGGGAGTTCTCTTTTTGAACTTTGCAGCCCTTTCTCCCCACTCTGTGAAGTAGAATTTTGCACGAAGGAGACGGTGGTCCGATCCCGTTTGAAATTTTGGGACAACAGCGACATCAGTCAGGCAAAACCATCGATTGAATATGATGTGGTCTATTTCGTTGTGGAATCGTCCACCAGGAGACTCCCATGTCCATCGTTTAGATTCTGCCTTCTGGAACTGTGAGTTACCATGAATGGTCTTGGTCGACATGATGAACTCAGACAGTCTCTCACCATGTTCGTTCCATTCTAGGCCATGGGTCCCGGTGTGGAGTTCTTCGGCTGATCTTCTCGGTCCTACCTTGGCATTAAAATCACCCACAATGATCTTGTAGAAGGTGTGGTCTTCTTTATAGAACTTCTCTAGCTCCATGTAGAACTTCTCGATTTCTCTTTCATCATAATGAGATGTTGGTGCGTAGACAAAGAAGATAGAAACTGCAGGCAGTGAGTCACATCTATTCAAATGTAAACGTCCGATTCGGGTTGTTAGGCATTCGAATGAATCAATGCTCTTGGCCAAGTTTGTGTTGACAAGGACACCGAGGCCTCCAACACCTCTTTTATCGCATGTTCTGAGGAACAATTCCACTACCCAGCCATCGCCACACTCCAGGACGCTTTCTGGACCCGCGCGGCCGCAAGCGGCCACGCGACACATCATAAGACACTAAATACCCATCTTCCGGAATTGTCGTACCATATTTGATAGGGTTCAAATATGGTAACACCTACAAGGGTGATTAGAGTTCGCCCCAAAAGCCTCTATCCCTCTCGGAAAGACTGGCAAGCTACCGAGAGTATTCCGCCCGCACGGAAGAGCCTGGCAAGCTATCCGCTGTGTATTCGATATGCCAAAACCAGTAACTACAACTGGTCTCATTCACCTGACCCTGAAGGCTTCACCGACATGGCAGCACTGAGAAGGATGAGAAAGGAGAGGCCGACAAAATCTCAAGGCCGACGTAGGCTGCCACAACGAAGGAAGACAAAAATGATCGTCTGTACTTTCAATGCACGTACGCTAGCATCAGATGCATCCATCGAGGACCTGATGGTACAAGCGTGAATGATCAAGTACGACATCATTGGTCTGACCGAGACAAGAAGGCACGAATCTCACCATGCCATTTTCGACACTGGAGAACAAAATGTGACGACTTGCTTAATCTTTCACTTTCGTCTCTAGGATAAGGATGCGGGGGTGAGGTTTGGATGGAGAGACAGAGACAGGTGACAGAGAGACAGGGAGAGAGGGCTGTTGGAATCATACTGAGAGTACCTACTTGCATTTCCTTCATCTACCAGATAAATTGAGCCTCTGGTTTCCGCCATGAGCCCTAAAGCCCAGGACTCCTCACTCCTTGTCTAGAGGCGTCTTCCTCCCCCTCTGCCTCACTCCCAGTGGAATGCAATTGAGTTCTGCATCAATAGAAGCTATTCTAAAATCCCCGTGACAGAGAAGGCAGCTAGGATAGAGAAGGGATCACCAAGTCAATGATGGTTGGAGGAATCGCTCGGGATGGGAGATGCGTGCTGAAAGTAGATAAATGACCAAACATGATGACCTCTCAGTATCTGTATTGCAAACCATAATGCCCCAAAGTAGAGAGAGAGTATGGGGAACAGGGTCTACCAGAGAGGCTGGGGGAGGTGTGGGTTGAGGGAATACTGGGGATATTAATGGTGAAGAATGTGCACTGGTGGAGGGATGGGTGTTCGATCATTGTATGACTGAAACTCAAACATGAAATTTTCATAGCTATAGCTCACAGCGATTCAATAAAAATAAAAATAATAATTAATTAATTTTTAAAATCCCCATGACTCCAACAGTCTAGATGGAGTTTTTGGCTCCATCTTCACGTCCGCAGGAGGGCACCCTCAGCCCAAGTGCTATTCACCCAGGGTCTCGGGCTGAGCGGTGGGGGAGGGGGGGTCCCACCAACTGAGGCCACAGCCCCCCCAAGACACCAGCAGCTTCACCCCTGCCAGCGAGACACAGGGAGGGTATCACATCACCAGGTGCTTCGCCCAGAGCAGGTCCCATAAACCTGAGCACGACGTCCCCAGGAGGTTGTCGAATGGTTCCCCTCAGTCTCGCTGGGTCTTGTGAACGCAGGGAGTGGAGCCCAGAACCGGATAAGCCCACAGACACTTCTTCACCGCACAGAACAGACCTCTCAGCGGTGGGAAGAGGAATCATAGCAACGCCACGACGAGCTCTTGGGAGCATCTCAGAGACCAGCTCTTCCTCAGTGACCTGAGAACAGTGAGATTCAGAAGGTTTTCAGTCCCAGGGCTAGAGTGATAGCACAGCGGGGAGGGCGTTTGCCTTGCACATGGCTGACCTGGGTCCAATTCCCACACAGAATCCCATATGGTCCCCAAGCACCGCCAGGAGTGATTCCCAAGTGCAAAACCAGGAGGAACCCCTGAGCATCGCTAGGTGTGACCCAAAAAGCAAAAATTTTTAAGAATAAATAAAATAGAAGGTTCTCAGGGGCTGGAGCGATAGCACAGCGGGTAGGGCGTTTGCTTTGCATGCGGCCGACCCGGGTTCGATTCCCAGCATCCCATATGGTTCCCCAAGCACCACCAGGAGTAATTCCTGAGCGCAGAGCCAGGAGTGACCCCTGTGCATTGCAGGGTGTGACCCAAAAATCAAAAAAAAAAGAGAAGGTTTTCAGTCCCAAGGCCAGGAGGAAACTGCTCCAAGAGCTTCCTTCCAATGGCCAACCCAACCCTACTTGAGAGCTTCTTACACTCCCAGGAGCGACTGTCTTCCTCCCCATCCCACCAGCATGGTAGAGGTTATTGTCCCCAGACGACGGGGGCCAGGGTCCTCACAAGCTGGAAGGGAGCTCTGCTTCATACAGTCTTTGAACCAAAGAATACCAAGAGTTTCGCCCTCTGTGACCACAGCGCCAGGGCATCACCATGGCAAGGGAAGAGACGCCAGCCGTCACTAACCACTCTGCCTGCCAACAAGAACAGACCGCCCTCCTCCCCGCCGAGGAGACGTGCAGACGGCCACCAGGCTGGGGTGGTTTCATGATTCGGGAGATGCAGATCAAAACCACAACGAGACATCACCTCACCCCCGTGGGAATGGACCTTCTCCAAGAAGGCAAGAAACAACAGGTGCTGCCATGGAGGGTGTGGAGAGGAGGCGGCCAGGGTTGCCTCCCGTTGGCGGGCAGGTTGGCGGCGGTGGCTCCCTGGGAAACAGCCGGCAAGGCCTCAGAGGACTGGGAAGGGCCGGCAGGATGAAGATATCCTCCACTTCTGGGGATCTCTCTGAGGAGAACGAATGCAAGGACACATTCGACAAGACACACACACCCCTGTTTAGTGCCCCAGTAGGCAGCAGGGCCAAGATCTGGAAACAGCCGGTGCCTACGGATAGGCCTGGCATCTCCACACCGTGGACTCAGCTATAAAGAGGGATGAAAATGTGGGCGTTTGCGACATCAGGCGTACATGGCAAAGAAATGAAAGGAGCAAACACAAACAAAGTAATGCCAGGTGCTTCACCAGGGAGAGACAACGCCAGCCACTTAGACAGGAAGACAGGATGGCCATGACCTGCAGGATGGAGCAGGGGAGGGTTAAAGGATGAATGGCTGCCACAACCCAAAATCACCACCGTGCCCCTGTTCTGACTCCACTGTTTCAGGACGGACCCCACCAAGACATAATCTGCTGAAAATTATGGTATGCGAGTTTTGTGACTAAAATCTCCAGGCTTTCTCGGGGTCAGGATGGGCTACCTCCCCCCCACCTCCCTGTACTTCTGTAAGCCTTAGCATTCACATCCACACCCCAAGCGGCCTCCCAATTGGAAAGCTACTCCAACCTTACAAACAAACAAACACTGTCCTCCTGTGTTCATCGATTTGCTTGACCGGGCCCAGTAATGTCTCCATTTTGAGACTTGTTGTTACTGTGTTTGGCATACTGAATACGTCACGGGGAGCTTGCCAGGCTTTGCCGTGCGGGCGAGATACTTTCGGTAGCTTGCCGGGCTGTCCGAAAGGGGAGGAGGAATCGAACCCAGCGGAAGGCAAACGCCTTATAGCTGTGCTATCGCTCCAGCCCATACCGAATGCCCTGAACAAACACCATGACCTCTTAGCACCTGTATTGCAAACCATAATGCACAAAAGGAAAAGGAGAGAGAGAGAGAGAGTAGGTAGGAAAGTGCCTCCCATAGAGAGAAGCTGGGGGTCGGGGTGATGGGAGACATTGGTGGTGGGAACTGTACACTGGTGGAGGGGTGGGTGCTGGATCATTATATGACCAAAACCCAATTATGAACAGCTTTATAATGGTCTACCTCATGAATATTCAATTTAAAAACTTTTTTAAAAAAACAAACACTGTCCTCCCATTGTTCATCAATTTGCTCAAGCGGGCCCCGTAACATCTCAATTGTGAGACTTGTTACTGTGTTTGGCATATCGAATTTGTCACAGGTAGCTTGCCAGGCTTGATACTCTTGATACTAGCATGCAGGCGAGATACTCTCGGTAGCTTGCCAGGCTCTCTGAGAGGGGCGGAGGAATCGAACTCGGTTTGGTCAGGTTTGGCCGGGTTGGCTGTGCGCAAGGCAAATGCCCTACCTGCTATGCTCTCGCTCCATCCCAGCAGTACTCCTACATTCATAAAATGTTTTAAAAAGGATGAAGGGGCTACAAGGAGACCAGAGGCAGGAAGGTGACCATAGCAGAGACATGCAGAGGTCAAGGGGTAACCCTGGGGGGCTGGAGCGATAGCACAGCGGGTAGGGTGTTTGCCTTGCATGCGGCCGGCCCGGATTCGGTTCCCAGCGTCCCACATGGTCCCCAAAGCACCTCCAGGAGTAATTCCTGAGTGCATGAGCCAGGAGTAATCCCTGTGCATCACTGGGTGTGACCCAAAAAGGAAAAAACAAAGACAAAACAAAACAAACAAACAAGGGGTAACCCTGTACACCAGGGCTTCGATGTCATGACCCGATGACACCCCAGAAAAACCAATAATGCATCCTCCCCACTCCACACCATCACCATCGGCAGTGCTGGCCCGAGGCTGCTCATAGGGGGATGAAAGGAGAGGCCTGAGGGGGGAGGGGGGAGAGGGGATGGGTCATGGCTGCAACGGCCTGGCCAAGACTCTCAGCCACAGAGCCGGGAGCAGGGAGGGATGGGGTCATGGTCTTTTGTGGGTGGGGGGACCACCCCTGTTGGAGCTCTGGAGCTATTCCCAACACAGTGCTCGAGGTCCCCTCCCAGGGGTTCTCTTCCCCCCACTCCAGGCAACACCACCATTCTGGGAAGCAAACCCAGGGCTCCCCTAGATGGAGCAGGCCCCGTGAGTCTGCTTCCCAGAGTCGGGGCCATGCTCACTGTCACTGTCACTGTCCTCCCGTTGTTCATCGATTTGCTCAAGCGGGCCCAGTAACGTCTCCATCATGAGACTTTGTTGTTACTGTGTTTGGCATAACAAATATGTCATGGGGAGCTTGCCAGGCTTTGCCGTGCGGGCGAGATACTCTCGGTAGCTCGCCGGGCTCTCCGAGAGAGGCGGAGGAATCGAACTCTGGGCGGCCAAATCGGCCGCGTGCAAGGCCAACACCCTACCCGCTGTGCTATCGCTCCAGTCCGGGGTTATGCTCATAAATGACCAATTCGAAATTCATCTCTTCTGGCTTTCCGTTCCATAAACCATGTAATATCCGGTACTAAATCCTACCCTGCTTAAGCTAACGCCGTTCGACGCTGCTGCCCACAAAAAGACCCGGTCCGTGGGCACGCAAGCATCATTGCAAAGTCACACACACACACACACACACACACACACACACACACACACACACACACGTGTCCTTCTCCCCGGAGCCCAGCCTCTCCGCACAGCTCAGAACCCATTACTCCCTCTCGCCCGCCAAACCTCAGGCCTCGCCCCCTTTTAAAATGCAACTTGAGATTTACCCTCCATTAAGCCATTTTAGATGGGTTCAAAAACACATCCCGTTTTCCTCTGGAACTGTAACTTAGACACTTAGTAATGGGTCCTCGGGGACACGAGGGACATTAATCAGTTTCAGAACCAGAGTCACAGCCTGTCCCCGGGGAAGCATTTTTCACATAGAGTAAAAAGTACTTTGACCCTCCCAGGGCAGATGAGGACTTAAAAGCTTGGGTTGAAGGCGGGGACAGAGAAAGATGTGAAACGCCGTCCCTCCAGTGCTTCCAGAAATTTCCTTCCCCAGTTCTCCTCTCTCCCCCACCCACAGACTTGGGGATGGGGGAGAGTCGGGGGCAACCTCGATGTTCCCGTGCGCCCAATGTTGGAAAGAAGACAGGCTGACTACATCATGTGCCATCCCCTAGCGCCTGGGCCTGGGAGAGGTGCCAGTCATAGCGCCCCCTAGAGGCGGGCGCTGGTCCTGCTTCCCCCTTCTCCCTCTCTGTTCCTTGCTCCACTCGGGGCCTTCCATGTGGCTTGGAGCCCAGGCAGATAACAGCGCAAAAGGGACAACTTCAAGGACAGCTTTCCAAAGGGAAAGAGCTGTCATCCCAGCCAATGGCACGGGGCGGGGTGGCTCCGCCGTGAGAAAGAACGAGAACACGAAGAGGTGGCAGAACTGGAGACTCCCCAGATCACAGCTCTTAGTTTAATTTTGTGGTGGTTGTTTTATTTTTTTATTTTTGAGAAACAGTCTTGTTCCTGACGCTCCATTCGCTCTCAACGGAACCACCATCTCCGAATGCAACAGTTATATATACCTAGGTCGAGAAATCAACATGATGAATGACCTGGCACCTGAGTTGCGCAGGAGGAAGAGAGCGGCTTGGAATGCCTTCAAGAGCATTGAAGAAATAACTAAAAGGACAAAGAACCTCCAGCTACTAGCACATCTCTTTGATTCCACTATTCTTCCTGCATTAACATATGCCTCAGAGACCTGGACCCTACGAAAACAGGATGAGAACACTATTCGGGTCTCTCAAAGAGGAATCGAAAGAGCTATGCTTGGAATATCACGATTCACTCAAATGAGAGAAAGAATCCGGAGTTCCGACATCCGTCGCCGATCAAGAATCAGGGACGCGGTCTCATTTGCCAAGACATCAAAAATCAGATGGGCTGGACACGTAATGAGGTTTAAAGACGACCGCTGGACTAGAGCCATTACTGACCTGAATCCACGGGATGTCAAAAGATCGCGTGGACGCCCACCTACAAGATGGTCAGACTTCTTCGTCAAGACCCTGAATGATCGGTTTGAGGCTCTGCATGTTCCTAGAACGAACAGATGCCATTGGGCTACGCTAGCACACAACAGGGATGAATGGAGACGTTACTGGCACCCGCTCGAGTAAATCGATGAGTAACAGGGTATTAAGTGATCAAGTGATTTTTGACCCATGACTACCTGACCTGAAGGTGGTCTGCCATCGTCCTAGCCCCATGGGAGTTCGAGGAGCCAGGTCACGTGTGGACTGCAACACTGAGCAACTTAGAAAAATGAACGTCGTCGCGACAGACAAGGCTGTCTGCATTTGCTCATACTTGATGAAATTAAAGAAAACTTTTTTGGGGCCAGAGTGATAGCACAGTGTTTGCCTTGAACACGGCCGACCCAGGTGCAATCTCCAGCATCCCATATGGTCCCCTGAGCACTGCCAGGAGTAATTCCTGAGTGCAGTGCCAGGTGTAACCCCTAAGCATTGCTGGGTGTGACACACACACACACACACACACAAAGTTTTTTTTAAAAAAGATCAGTCCATCCTGTATGTTTATGTGGCAGTTCCAAAACTTGGCTTTTTTTTTAAGGAATCCACAGAATGCTTTCTCCGAGCACCTCAAAAAGGGGCTGAATTTGTGATTCAGAGCCATAACTTCTTGGCAGGAGAGGGCTGGGTCACGCCTGGCAGTGCTACCTCTGTGCTTGAAGGTCACTCCTACGAAGGCAAGAGCCTTAAGCCCCAGACCAGCTCTCTGGACCTTAGACAAGCTTTTTTACCTCAAAACAACCCAGCCTTCCTTCTTTAGTTATTTAGTTATTCTTCTCAAAGCTATTACCTTATTATCTTATTATCTCATTCTTGCTTTGGACAACCTGGCAGGCTACCGAATGTAACCTGCCCACACGGCAGAGTCTGGCAAACTCCCTATAGCCTACCCAATATGCCAAATACCAGTAACAAGGATGGGTCTCATTCTCCTAACCCCGAAAGAGCCTTGAATAGGGCACTTTTTTAAATCACAGGGCTAGGAGGAAGGAGATGTTACTGGGGCCTGCGTGAGGCAATCGAGGAACAACAGGATGGTGGTGATTGTGATCTCAAAGCTAATGAGTGGCTAGCCCAACATCTCTTTGTTCACACCTGTATAAAATGCTCCCCTCTGGGACCAGTGAGATGGTCCAGGGGTAAAGGCGCTTGCCTTGCATGAGACTGACCCAGGTTGGATCCCTGGCACCCCGCAGGGCCCCCTGAACACCATCAACTGGGATCCCTGAGTGCAGAGTTTGAGTACCGTTAGGAGTGCTCAGAAAAATAAAATAAAAAAGAAAAATCAATGCGACACTCATCTCACCAGATAGAAACTCAAAGGGTTTAACCAGTGCTTTTGACCCCACATTCTAAGCATTGTTTGGGAGCCACTTGGAGCACTGTGATTACAGGTTCTCTGTCAGGGCATTAACATAATTGAAGAGTAGAAAGGCTCACTAGAGCACTCTCGCTTGAGAATTCCCAAGAGACCCATGGAACACTTGGTTTTACGACATCTCGGGCACTGAGCAGGCTGAGTCACTTGGCCTCGCTAGAGCTGGTGGGGGTTAAACGGCGGCCACCAAGGGGCCCCAAGAATCTCCTTCTGGGACTTTGATTTTCCAAAGGAGCCCTCAGGCCAGAGAGGGGGAGTCACACGCCTGGAGGCATACGGGCTAGTACCTGGGACCATACACTGCCTCGAGCACAGCCAGGAGCAACTCCTGAGCACAGAGAAGGGAGAGTAGCCCCGAGTTCCCCCAGGGGTGGTAACCGTACCCAAACACATCGTGATCGTGATCTCAAAGCTAATGAGTACGGTCAGTTTTGTTTTTTTGGTTTTTGGGGGGGTTTTGTTTGTTTTTTTTTTGCTTTTTGGGTCACACCCAGCTATGCTCAGGGGTTATTCCTGGCTCTGCACTCAGGAATTACTCCTGGCTGTGCTCGGGGGATCATATGGGATGCCGGGGATTGAACCCAGGTCGGCCGCATGCAAGGCAAATGCCCCATCCGCTGTGCTATCACTCCAGCCCCCAATGTTTTTTTTTTAATAAATAAAAATGATCCCTAAAATCACAACACACACAATTCCTTGAAGCTCTGGAAAGGTCACCTCCCTTTCCCCATATTTGTCGCTAGCCCCTCCCCAGGGACCCCCAGGTATGTTCCTCCGAAGGCAGAGAATGCGCCCCATTTCAGCCACCCCTCTTTTATTTTTTTTTAATTTTTGTTAGTGAAACACCATGAGGTACAGTTGTAGACTTACACATTTTTGTGCTTGGGTTTCAATTATACAATGATCGAGTACCCATCCCTCCACCAGTGCCCATTTTCCACCACCACCAGTCCCAGTATCCCTCCCTCCCCCCTTCCCCCCATCCCACCCTACCTCTGTGGCAGGGCATTCCCATTTGTTCTCTCTCTCCTTTTGGGTGCTGTGGTTGGCAAAAGAGGCATTGAGTGGCAATCATGTTCCGTCTATAGTCTACGTTCAGCATGCTTCTCCCATCCTGGGAAGATCCTCCCCACACCCTTTATTTGGTGCTCCCTTCTCTATCTGAGCTGCCTTTTCCCCTAGCCTGTGTGGCTGGCCTCCAAGCCATGGATTGAACCTCAGCCACCCCTCCTTACATGCCTCAGCGCCTCCCCGCCCCCAACTAAAACACATGCTTCTATATCAAACTCCAGCAAGTGGTGGAGAAAATGCCTGAACAAGTTCCTGATGGTGCATGATCACGGCCCCGTCAGAGTCCCCTTCGCCCTTCCCAGGGCAACCATTTCACTTCCTGCTCTGGTCACTGTCCTTTCCACACTCTGGGTTGAGGCTACTGGGATGAGGAGGCTGCTCGGGACTCGGGAACATTCAGGAACTGGGTCTCAGTGCCAGGAGACAGACACGCCAGGTGAAGAGTTTTCAACCAGGCGACAAGCAGAAGGACAGTGGCCACGACAGCCAGGGGCTCACTGTCCCCGAGGCTGTGTTACCTTGACTGGATATACGGGACCCCAGGAGCCAACGCTCAGAGTAGGAGCTGCCCAGCAGACGAGGATGCTGTAGCCCACCCTGCTGGGGTGTCATGATCTTAGGCCTCAAGTTCAGGACAAAGTAAAGAAGCTCAACTTCCGGTTGGGAGTGTTCAGGCAGGGCCTTCGCACTTAGCCTTCATATCAGTACCTTTTAAGAACCACCTGCAGGGACCACTCAGTCAGTAATGGTTTGATGGTATCGCTCAGGATGGGAGATGTAGGATTGGAACGATAGCACAGCAGGTATGGCGTTTGCCTTGCACGCAGCCAACCCAGGTTCGATTCCCAGCATCCCATATGGTCCCCCAAGCACTGCCAGGAGTAACCTCTATGCATCGCCAGGTGCGACACCCCCCCCCCAAAAAAAAAAAACAGGATGGGAAATGTGTGCTGAAAGTAGACAAAGGACCAAACATAATGGCCTTTCAATATCTCTATTGCAAACCATAATACCCAAAAGGAGAGAGAGAGTATCAGGTAAATTGTCTCCCATAGAGGCGGGTGGAGGGTTGGGATGGTGGGGTGGGATACGGGGAACATTGGTGGTGGAGAATGTGCACTGGTGGGGGGATGGGTGTTCGATCATTGTATGACTGAAACTCAAATATGAAAGCTTTGTAGCTCACAGTGATTCAATTAAAAAAAAAAACTACCTTCAGAACAAAGCGATCGAAACTGGGAATGAAGTCAAGCCATCACCCTGTGCGAGGCGACATGACGCTGTACACAGAAGACCTAAGAAGTCCACTAAAATATCTGCTAGAAACGACAAGCCAGCACAGCGAGGTAGCAGGCTGCACAGTCTAGTCACAGAAATCTGTTGTGCTCCTGTATTCAAAGAATGAATTCAAGGACGAAGAGCTCAAAAAAGACAGCTCCGTTCAAAACAGTCTCAGAAGACACCAATCACCAGGAATCGGCTTCACAAACGAGGTGGAAGATCTTTACCATGTAACTGTGTCACTTATGAAGGAAATAGAAGAGGACCTCAGGAAATGGGAAAATATCCCACAGTCATGCACTGGAAGAATAAACATGGTCAAAATGGCCAGCCTATCTAAATTATTATCCAGATTCAAGGCGATCTATATCATATTTAATCAAAATTCTAATGACGTTCTTCACAGACTTCAAATGTTTAATAATAAAGGGAATCCTTAACCATTCCAAGTAGCCAGAGCCAAACTGAGAAATAAGAAATTGAGATTTATCCCATTACCTAACTTGAAACTACACTATAAGGCTATACTAATCTAAATATAACACTGGAACAAGGATAGGCACTTTTTTTTTGCTTTTTGGGCGATGCTCAGGGGTTACTCCTGGTTCATGCACTCAGGAATTACTCCTGGCGGTGCTCGGGGGACCACAAGGGATGCTGGGAATCGAACCTGGGTTAGGCTGCGTGCAAGGCGAACATCCTACCTGCTGTGCTATCACTCCAGCCCAAGGATAGGCACTTTGACCAATGTGTTGGAATCAAAAACCAAACACAACTCCCCAGGT
Organism: Sorex fumeus; assembly: GCF_029834395.1. Lineage (NCBI taxonomy): Eukaryota > Metazoa > Chordata > Mammalia > Eulipotyphla > Soricidae > Sorex > Sorex fumeus. The sequence goes on from NW_026606232.1 coordinate 1,068,779, forward strand.
CTATGGTTAACTATTTTCAGGTCAAGGAGCTGAGCATACGAAGCAGAATAAAGATAGCCTCTTTGACAAACGGCATTCGGAAAACTGGATAGCCATATGCCAAAAAGATGAAGCTGTGTCCCTATCTCACACCTTGGACAATGTCAATTGTGTCAATCAAAAGTGAGAAGACCTCGAGATTAGGCCCGAATCCATAACGTATGTTGAATGGGGCCTGGAGAGATAGTACAGAGGTTTGGGCATTTGCCTTGAGTGCGGCCAACCTGAGTTCGATCCCCATTATCCCTTGTGATCCCCCAAACAGGCCAGGAGCGATCCTGAGTGCTGAGCCAGGATTAACCCCTGAGCATCACAGGGTGTGGCCCCCAAAACAAGCAAACAAATCATAATGGTAATGATAATAATAATAATAATTAATAATCACTGTCGAGCGGGCCCAGTAACGTCTCCATTGGAGACTTTGTTGTTACTGTGTCTGGAGCGATAGCACAGCGGGTAGGGCGTTCGCCTTACAAGCGGCCAACATGGCCAACCCGAGTTCGATTCCTCCGCCCCTCTCGGAGAGCCCGGCAAGCTACCGAGAGTATTTGATATGCCAGACACAGTAACAACAAAGTCTCCAATGGAGACGTTACTGGGCCCGCTCGAGCAATCACTGTCACTGTCCTCCCATTGTTCATGGATTTGCTCAAGCGGGCCCAGTAATATTGTGAGACTTGTTACTGTGTTTGGCATATCGAACACGTCAGGGATAGCTTGCCAGCCTTTGCCATGCGGGCGAGATACTCTCGGTAGCTTGCCAGGCTCTTTGAGAAGAGGGGCGGAGGAATCGTACTCAGGTCAGCTGTGTTGACCTCGTGCAAGGCAAACAACCTACCCGCTATGCTATCGCTAATAATAAATAAGTACATTGTATGCTCCAAGACCTGGATTTCAAAGATGTTTTCAGTGACATGATTCCATTGACAAAGATAACAGAAACAAAAATAAACATTTTTTTAACGATACCACATCAAATTTGACTACACCAAGTCAAAAGTTTCTGCTTGGCAAAAGAAACATGGGCCATAACTAAATGGCACCCTTCTGAATGGGATAAAACATTCACACTCAACACTCAGATAAAGGGTTAACATTTTGGTATATAAATCACTCACAAAGATCACAGAAAAAATCCCCAAGCCCCATCAAATAACATGAATAGGACATGAAAGGACACTTCTCTGAAGAAGACAGATGGATATCTGCATAGTATATGAACAACTGTACCTCATCTCTGATTATCAGGAAAATCCAAATCAAGATGACAACGAGATACCATCTCACATGAGCTAGAATGATGCACATCAAAGTACTGGAAACGGGTTGGAGCGATAGCACAGCAAGTAGGGTGTTTGCCTTGCACATGGCCGACCCAAGTTCGATTCCCAGCATCCCATATGGTCCCCCGAGCACCGCCAGGAGTAATTCCTGAGTGCATGAACCAGGAGTAACCCCCTATGCATCGCCAGGTGTGACCCAAAAAGAAAAAAAAATACTGGAAACAACCAGTGTTGGTGGGGACGTGGTGAAGAGGGAACCCCAATCCACTGCTGGTGGGAATGTTGTCCCATTTGAACCTCAATCAATTTGGAGGTTTCTCCTAAGATTAAGAAAAGAAGCTTCTCAGATAGAGAAAAGACCACCAAGTAAAGGATGCTTGGAGGCCCACTCAGGATGGGAGATGCATGCTAAAAGTAGACTATAGGCCAAACATGATGGCCACTTAATGCCTGCATTGCAAACCACAACACCCAAAGGGAGAGAGAGTGTAAAAGGGGATGCACCTGCCACAGAGGCGGGCGGGAGGGAGGGACGGTGGTGGCGATGAGGAGGGATGGTGGGAGAGATACTGGAAAACTTGGTATTGGAGAATGGGCACTGGTGGAGGGATGGGCACTCGATCATCGTGTGACTGAAATGTAGGCACAAAAGTTTGTAAGTCTGTAACGGTACCTCACGGTAATTCATTTATTTATTTATTTTTTATTTATTTATTTATTTTTGCTTTTTGGGTCACACCTGGCAATGCACAGGGGTTCCTCCTGGCTCTGCGCTCTGGAATCACCCCTGGCGGTGCTCAGGGGACCATATGGGATGCTGGGAATCGAACCCAGGTTGGCCGCGTGCAAGGCAAACGCCCTCCCCACTGTGCTATGGCTCCAGCCCCCTCACGGTGATTCATTTGGAAAAAAAAAAAAAGAATGGAGCTTCTCTGTGGCCCAGCAATTCCATTTCTTGTTACCTACTCCCCAAACACAAAAGCATTCATTCAAAAGGAAATAAGCAGCCCATTGTTTGCTGAGGCACTTAATACAATAGCTAAGACATGGAACCACCCAGGGGCCCAAGGACAAGGACGGGTGATCAGATGAAGAAGTTCTAGTATAAAGACATGACGGAGTCGTGGCAGTCCCCAGGAATCGCAAAATCATACAACCTGCTCAAACTCGACTGGAATCGGAGCATATCATTTTAAGTGAAGTAAGGCAGAAAAAGGTCAAATACTGAATGATCTCATGCATGGGTGATAAATAAAAAAAAAAAACATGGCAAGGGGGCACCAGGTGCCAAAGAGAGACAAATCCTTGGCCCTAGATTCCAGTAATGAAAAGACCAAGGAGGAGAGAAATGGGTGGGGTAGGGAGTAAGACAAGGCCGACACAGAGAACGGGGCGAGGGTCTGGGGCCGTGGACACATCTGTGAGGTAGAAATGAGGTTTATGCATGCAGCTGAACCACAGAACCATCAGTACTGAAGCACGAAGCCCACACTACAAGCATTAATCTGTAAAATGATCTTGTTAAAGGAGGCTGGCTGGGTGCGGGGAAGGGAACTGGAACGTCGGTGGAGGAAAGTTGGCACGGGTGGTGGGATTAGCGTTGGAACACTGTATGCCTGGAAGTCTAGCAGGGGCTCAATTGCAAGTCACGAGCCTCAATTTAAGAAGTTGTTTTGAAAAGGGAAAATAACTACCTTCAGGGGCCAGAAAGATGGTCCAGCAGGTAGAGAAATTGCCACGCATGTGACTGATGTGGGTTTGATCCCTGGCACCCCATAGGGTCCCCACCACCAGGAGTGATCCTTGAGCACAGAGCTGGGAGCTGAGCAATGGGTGTGTCTGAATTCCTTCCCCGACGCCTTGAATGACTTACTCAGCCACTTCCTCTCTTCCTCTGGAGCTCTACGGCAGTCGTTACGTGCACCTAAGGATCTGTGGCGTGGCCACAATGCCAAATTAAGCCAACAGGCTAAAATAAGAGTTGCGAATGTTCCCTTCAGACCCAGACTTTTTCAGCATGCAATTAACTCTCCGTGTAAGACTATCCAGCGACCAAACTCATTAGCAGCTATGTCAGCAGTTATTTTAGGTCAAGTGAAGTCTGTGTGTCTCTTGAAGCAATTGTTTCCCCCTTGCAAATGACCAAATGGGCCTACCTAATTTTACCCCTAAACGAGTTTAGATTGTCATTGTAATGAATACAGTAAAAAGAGTTCCCTGGAGAAGACAGTACTGCCAAGAAATGGAACTTTTTGAAGAAGAAGGAAGAGGAGGAGGAGGAGGAGGAGGAGGAGGAGGAGGAGGTGGAGGAAGAGGTGGAGGAGGAGGAGGAGGAGGAGGTGGAGGAGGAGGAGTGGAAGAGGAGGAGGAGGAGGAGGAGGAGGAGGAGGAAAAGAAGGAGGAGAAGAAGAAACATATTTTTATGTTATATATTTTTATGTTATATAGTTATGTACAGAGAAAATCACAGGGAATATTTCAATAAACTTTCTGTACCCTACACTTCACTCAACAAGTATCAGTGTGTTTCTTCTTTATATTCTTACTCATATATGCCCCCATGCCAACTTCTCCCAATTCTTTGAAGTACTAGAAAGGTTATTTCATTTAAAATGTTTCTGTCATGGGGCTGAAGAGATAGTACAGTGGGTAGGACACTTGTCTTGCATGTGGCCAATGTAGGTTTATCCCCAGCACTGTTCGTGGTCCCCTGAGCACCACCAGGAGTAAGTCCTGAGTACAGTTGATGTGGTCCAAAAACAAAATAAAACAAAATAAAAAATACTTTTGTCAATATTTATAAGATATAAATGCTCTTGTTTTTTTAAAAAAAAAACACTAAATGATAACTATCACACTTTAAAAAGTTAACACAATTCTTTATTATCATGGAATACTGAATCAGATTTCCTGATATCTTCTTATGATCTGCTCAAACCAGGTCCAAAGTCCATGCACTATTCTTGACTGATGTTTCTGAGGATTTCTCTCTCTGTCTCTGTTCTCTTCCTGTCTCTGTCTCTGTCTTTCTGTCTCTGTCTGTCTGTCTCTCTCATACTTTTATTATTTTTTTGACCTACCCTCACCTTTACCCTGTTTTCTGAGAATCTTTTTTATTTCAATTATTTATCTGGACAGAGGAGGGAAATTTTGGGCTGTACCCAGTGGTGCTCAGGGACTATTTCCAGGCTCATGAGTGTTGCCTCCATGGTGCTCAGGAGACCATGTATGTTACTGGGGAAGGAGCCAGGGTCAGCCGCATGCAACCAGATGCCTTAATTTCTCTTCTACAGCTCCAGTCCTGCCCTGCTTTTAAATCTATCATTTCCCCATAATTCCTTGATTTCGACTTTGGAAGAAACCAGGTCACCTGCCCAAGAACTCCTTCTGTGTTCTGACTGCTGAAAGCATATGGGGGCTGTCCCTGAAACGCCCCCTGTGACTCTGTAGAAAGCTGTTAACTCCCTTAGATCCCTGTTTGGGGGGCCACACCGAGCAGTGCTTGGAGGTCTTTCTCAGTGGTGCTCGGGAGAACATACAGAATCAGGGACTGAGCCCGGTCTCCCGCACAAAGAGCGTGAGCACTGCTCACTGAGCCCTCTGTCCAGCCCCAACCTCCAGGCCTGTGATGAAATCCAGCATGGCCTTCCCCGAGACAGTTTAGCTTGCAAGACTTCCCTTTCCCATCCAGAAACACCAGCATCTCTCTACCGGGACCGCGGTGCCGACAGCGTCAGACTACTGCTGAAGAGCTGGGCTGCTCCTGGGAAAGTCCGGAGGGGAAGAGCTGTCAGTCTCACGGAAAGTAGCCGACTCCGGGCCAAGCCACAGCAGGCCTTGGTGAGCGGCATGCCTCCCCACTGCCTAGGGCCTGCGGGATCCAGACAAGCTACTCCAGCCTCAGCGATGGCGTCTGTAAAGCAGATAATGAAGTCTACCTGAACGGGTCTTTGTAAAGGTATTAGAAAGCGCCAGTTCCCCAGTGTCTCCCAGCATCCTTCCAGCATCCTCCCAGAATCCTCCCAGAATTTTCCCAGCATCCTTTCAGCCTCCTCCCAGCATCCTCCCAGCATCCTCCCGGCATACTCCCAGCATCCTCCCAGCATCCTCCCGGCATACTCCCAGCATCCTCTCAGCATCCTCCCAGCATTCTCCCAGCATCCTCTCAGCATCCTCCCAGCATCTTCCCAGCCTCCTCCCAGCCTCCTCCCAGAATCCTCCCAGAATTTTCCCAGCATCCTTTCAGCCTCCTCCCAGCATCCTCCCAGCATCCTCCCGGCATACTCCCAGCATCCTCCCAGCATCCTCCCAGCATCCTCCCAGCATCCTCCCGGCATCCTCCCAGCATCCTCCCGGCATCCTCCCGGCATCCTCCCAGCATCTTCCCAGCCTCCTCCCAGCCTCCTCCCAGCATCTTCCCGGCATCCTCCCGGCATCCTCCCAGCATCCTCCCGGCATCCTCCCGGCATCCTCCCAGCCTCCTCCCAGCATCTTCCCGGCATCCTCCCAGCATCCTCCCAGCATCCTCCCGGCATCCTCCCAGCATCTTCCCAGCCTCCTCCCAGCCTCCTCCCAGCATCTTCCCGGCATCCTCCCGGCATCCTCCCAGCATCTTCCCAGCCTCCTCCCAGCCTCCTCCCAGCATCTTCCCGGCATCCTCCCAGCATCCTCCCGGCATCCTCCCGGCATCCTCCCAGCATCCTCCCGGCATCCTCCCGGCATCCTCCCAGCATCTTCCCAGCCTCCTCCCAGCCTCCTCCCAGCATCTTCCCGGCATCCTGCCAGCATCCTCCCAGCATCCTCCCAGCATCTTCCCAGCCTCCTCTCAGCATCCTCTCAGCATCTTCCCAGCATCCTCCCGGCATCCTCCCAGCATCCTCCCGGCATCCTCCCAGCATCCTCCCAGCATCTTCCCAGCATCCTTCCAGCATCCTGACAGCATCCTGACAGCATCCTGACAGCATCTTTTCGGCATCCTCCCAGCATCTTCCCAGAATCCCAGCAAGGAGGGCGCTTGCCCCCACCCCACCTAGGGTCTCCCAGCCCTTCCAGGAGTCATCCCTGAGTGCAGAGTCAGGGGTAATCCCTGCGCATTGCTGGAAGAGAATCCCCAACAAAACAAAACAAAAAAACCTCCTGTCCTCTGGCTGGGCTCCCATCCAGGAGGCCCTTCCTACTCCTTCCTCCTGCCTTTCAACACTCGCGTCAGTCTCGGGCTTCCCCAGACTCTCTTGCCTAGCCCGGCTCTCTCTCCTGCTAACTGAACTTCTCAAATCTTCCTAGAATTCTCGGCTCGTTTTCCTTTTCCAGGAAGATGTGAGCCGCTCGCAGACAATGCCTGTATTTTGAATGTAAATGTTCTTTAAATTATGAAATTAAAATTCTGAACTTCAATGCATTTTATTTAAATTTAAAAGGTCATATTTATCATGATAATATAGTCATAGAATGATTTTAGAATGATTTTTAAATAAAATATACTTTAAATTTATATATATGTGTGTGTATATATACATATAACTGATTATTTGTTTGGCAACCCCTTGTTGCAAGTTGTACGTAACTCAAGGCCTGTGACGACACTTCCGTTACATGTCAAGAACTCAGGGTATATCTGACACAGAGGAGGTATGTCTCAGAGAGGCTGCAGAGACAGAGCACCACGACAAACAGGATGCGAGACACACAGAGAGATTTTGGTGTCACAGTGCTTGTTAGAGTGGCCTGTGCAATGCACCGCAGCCCACGGTGTGTAGCAGTGCCTGGACCACACCTCACCGTGCTCAGGCCTCACCCCTGCACTCAGGGATCACTCCTGCCAAGGCTGGGGGAGGCCCTATCGGGTGCCCGGGATCAAGTACAGGTCAGCTGCTTGCAAGGCAAGTACCTACCAACAAAATAGCTCTCTGGCACAGAAACGCACGTCTGAGAAGATATTTTTATCCTTCTATTTCATGCTTTTCAATTCCTAATCAAGACACACTACCCATGAATTTGGTCTGTAAGGTCCATACAAGCTACTTGATCACTTGATCACTTGACTTCCCGTTAATCATCGATTTGCTCAAGGGGACAACAGTAATGTCTCCATTTGTCCCTGTCGCATGCTAGTGTAGCCCAATGGCATCTGTTCGCTCTAGGAACATGAAGAGCCTCAAACCAATCGTTCATGATCTTGATGAAGAAGTCTGACCATCTGGTAGGTGGGCTACCAGAGCTACTAGAACTGTTACCATACAAGCTAACTGTTTCATTTTGCTAGTTGTATATTTCTTTCCTGCTTGTTATGTTGAGTCTGTCACCACGTAATATGTATCTGTAATCATGCCATATGTACACTTTTTTTCATTATTTTATTATTGTACAGTCCTTCATTGTAGGACTAAATCAACAATGTATGTATCCATTCTCCTCTACAGGGCGGGTTGGGTTGATGAGGCATTTTCGTTCCTCCTGACCAGGCTCCAGTGGACAGTCAGGAACATTTGTCCTTTTGTTCATATCCAAGTGCTTCTCCTGAGGGGTGGGATGACTTGGAGTTCTGCCTCCATGCCCCAGAGTCTAGCAGGCCCTGAAATATTGAGTGCTCTGTCAATGCGGATGAAATAAAGAAGCCAAGAATGAATTTTTCATTTATTCAAGAATGAAATACGGATGGAGATTAAAACGAAAATATCACTGGGGCCCAATTATTAAAGCTGTGAGGTCATCCAGAAGCATTCACAAATATGAATGGGCTACTATTTCTTGGCTTAAGCCGCACAAATTCCCGTTCAAATAAATTACAGGGGAAATGAAAATGTAGTGTTGGAGAAAAGCGATTCCTCCGCGGGCCGACTGTCACTGCATCGGAGCCCAGTTCCACAGACAGAGCTTCGATTGTTACCCTGGGTGGGACCAAAGGTCTCTCACTTAAGGCACCGTGGCCTGCAAAGGGCCCGCATACCCCACGTCACAGCACAGTGTATTCACTTTCACGGGGACGAGCACAGCTTAGTTGTAGTATAAACAGATAATATTTTGCTCCCTCAGAGGACATGAGGGGCACCTTGTACCACGTGTTAGAAACCAGACTCAAGATCCTTGAGTTCCTACAAGGATTTCGGGCGTTGGTGCTGTTTGCAGGGGGCGGGGGAGGGGAAGGGGATGGAAGGTCTAAATTCTGCTTTCAACATGTCCATTTCGCAGTTTTTCCAGCTACAACCTCCACATGCAAAGGTCATGTCAAGGATTCATCCATCTCACATCATGACGGCAGCCGTTTCTCCCAGAATTAAATCACTGGCTATAGAGGCATAATAACCCTTAGACAAATTAAGTCCCCTTACTAGAACTGGGTATGGAATTTTGCTTAGGCAAAGGCTGCACAGAGACAAGTGAATCCCTGAAAAAAAATAAAATCCCGATCAAGACGGGGGGGGGAATCAGGAAATACATCGAGTAGACAACCCACAGGGCCTGAAAGAATTCAGCCCCTTGGACGTTCCGCTATCCACTCCACAGTCCAGACTCCTCATGCCTGCGTGAAACGGACTCACTGCTATTCCAAATGTAGAATTCTGAGGGATGCACAGCCTTCATCTTAAGTAACTCTTCGTGTTCAAGCAAGAGAGGAGAGAGAGAGAGAGAGAGAGAGAGAGAGAGAGAGAGAGAGAGAGAGAGAGCTGTGATGAACAAAAGTCCGGGCTTCAGATTTCCAGCTTGTAGAACTGTGAGGGAAAAAAATTCTGTTGTTTTAAATCACCCAGTTTATGGTTATTAGCGAGGCTAGCCACTAGCCATTTGCTAGTGCTAATACAGATTATCATTGAGTACAAATCTATTAACCTACACACACAAACCTGGATCCTGAAAGGAATTGGACTGATAAAGTAGAGATAGAACTAGAACAGCACAAGGGGCTGGAGAGATAGCAGAGCGGGGAGGGCGTTTGCCTTGCATGCAGAAGACCCCGGTTGGATCCTCGCGTCCCATGTGGTCCCCCGAGCACTGCTAGGAATAATTTCTGAGTGCAGAGCCAGAAGTAACCCCTGAGCATTGCTGGGTGTGACCAGAAGAAAGAAAGAAAGAAAGAGAGAGAGAGAGAGAGGGAGGGAAGGGAGAGAGAGAGAGAAAGAAGGAAGGAAGGAAGGAAGGAAGGAAGGAAGAAAGAAAGAAAGAAAGAAAGAAAGAAAGAAAGAAAGAAAGAGAGAGAGAGAGAGAGGGAGGGAAGGGAGAGAGAGAGAGAAAGAAGGAAGGAAGGAAGGAAGGAAGGAAGGAAGGAAGGAAGAAAGAAAGAAAGAAAGAACGCACTGACAGAAGCGTTCGAGATCATTCCCTGAGAGGAGCACCCAAAACCATGTGCCTCATTGTCTGAATTCGATGGCTATTAATAGTTTGGGGTTTTTTTTTGCCAAATATTTTCATTTCTTTTTCCATGGTGGACTCATCTGAGACTGCCCAAACAAACAGATGAGAGCCCACCTCAGCAACCTCCTCAGTAAACCAAAGTTTTTATCCAGACTCAAGAGAACTGCATGTCTGTTCTGCTTTTTAATATATTTCCACTTTGATTCCCTAAAACATCCAAAGCAGGGCCTGAGAGACAAAACCGTGAGTAGGGCATTTGTCTTGAATGCTGGTAACCCAGGTTCGATTTCTGATACCACAGGTGTGACCAAAAATAATTAATTTTAAAAAACAAAAGTTAAAAAAATTAAAAGCCTGGGCTGGAGAGAAAGCTCAAATGGTTAAATGCATATTTGGCATATGTGAGAACCAAGTTCAACTCCCAGCACCTCACGGTCTCCTGACGGCCTTCGGGAAAGATCCCAGAGCCTAGATCCGGGAGACCACGTGAGCATTGCTGCAGGAGGGCTAAAACACAGCCAATATTTCATTTCATTTCATCATCCTGTTATTCGTCGATTGCCTCGAGCAGGCCCCAGTAACGTCTCTTTCATCCTAGCCCTGAGATTATATTCAAGGCTCTTTAGGAGAATGAGACCCATCATTGTTACTGGTATTTGGCATATTGGGTATGCCACGGGGAGTTTGCCAGACTCTGCCCTGTGGGCAGGCTACATTCGATAGCCTGCCAGTTTGTCCAAAGTAGGAATGAGACAATAAGATGTCATAAAAAAAAAAGCCAATATATAAATAAAAATAAAAGGCGTTTGCATATCAGAGTAATTGACTTTCCCTATTAGTCACTGGCTGGGAGTTGGTGTGGAGATTAGGGGGCAGGGGGCTTAGCCACAGGGTCAGAGAGAAATCCCCCATAGTCTCACAGGGGTTTGAAGATAAAACCCCACAAGAAAGAAAAGCAGGAAGCAGACGACAAATTAGCCTTCACCTCAAGACAACTGTCAGAAGTCGAGGCTGGAACGTTGGAATGGCGAAATGTCCAAGACAGAAGCGGCAGAGAGTCGGAAGTTAAGGCATCCCGTACGCCGGGGACGGGAGAAGGCAGGACAGGGCCCAGCCGCACACACACTGCACACAAAAACACACAGCTGCAAGTCGGCTCGAGCCAGTTTCATGCCTGGTTTCGTGGAAGAAACCAGCTCCCGGCCATATATGCTAGAGGCGGGACATCAAGCCTCTGGCGGATGAAAGATGCTTTGTGGGGCCTGTCTAGCCTACAGAAGCAGGAAGAGGAGTCAATGAGAGAGAGAAAAACAAAACATAAGAGAAGGCACAGATGTGGAAATGAGAAGAAAAATTTTTTTTACTAAAAAAATTTTTAATAGTGAGACAACATGAGGTACAGTTGCAGACTTACACATTTTTGTGCTTGGGTTTCAATTATACAATGATCAAACACCCATCCCTCCACCAGTGCCCATTTCCCACCACCACGTGTCCCAGTATCCCTCCCACCCCCCATCCCCCCCATCCCATCTTGTCTCTGTGGTAGGGCATTCCCCTTTGGAGAAGAAAATTTTTTTAAAATAATGCATTAGATGGGGCTGGAGCGATAGCACAGCGGGTAGGGCGTTCGCCTTACAAGCGGCCAACATGGCCGACCCGAGTTCGATTCCTCCGCCCCTCTCGGAGAGCCCGGCAAGCTACCGAGAGTATTCGATATGCCAGACACAGTAACAACAAAGTCTCCAATGGAGACGTTACTGGGCCCGCTCGAGCAAATCGACGATCAACGGGAGGGCCTTTAACTTTTTAACTTTTAATGCATTAGATAAGATAGAGAAAAAGATGAGGAAAAGTCTATAAAATGTCTAATAAACTGGCATGCATCTAAAAATAACAGAAATAACTGGGGGTCTGAGTGATGCTACAGTGGGGAGAAGAACACATGCCTTGCGTGACGCCAACCTGGTTTTGATCATCGTCACCCCGATCATGGTCCCCCTGAGGCTCCAGGCATGATCCCTGAGTGCAGAGCCAGGAGTAAGCCCTGAGCACTGCCAGGTGTGATCCAAAAGCAATAAATAAATAAAAAACAGAAACAACCCACGTTGGCGTGGATGTGGGGAAAAGGAATCCTCATCCACTGTTTTTAGGAGTGTCAACTGTTTCATCCTCCTTGGAAAAACAATAAGGATACTTTTCAGTCTTACTGAGAATGAAGAGTCCATATGACTCACAGTTCAGTGCTCTTGGGTTCTACGCCGAGGATTTATTAACACTATTTGGAAAGGTCACACCCACCAACTACCCCCCCACCCCCGTGCCATGTAATCTCATCAATGGCCAAGACCCAGAGACTATAAAACCCAGCTCCTGGAAGAGAACAGCGCAGAGTCTCCTGCCCCCACGCCTGGCTGTCCTCGCCCGGGCCCCTTGGAGGGGAGCGGGTTGAGTTTCCCCCCCCGCCCCGACCAGGGCTCCGACAGCCAAAGACCTCCAGGACCAGCCACCACCATGCTGAGACCACTCTCCACTCACATGAAGGTACCGGCAGAGGAACAAAGGCATGCAGGTCCCGGGGGCTGAGATCTCCAAGCCTGCTTGGATCGGGGCTCAGCATCCTCCACCCAGATCCTCCATCTTCCAGTAGGCAGGGGTCACACCCACCAACTGGCTCCCTGGCACCGTGTAATCCCATCAATGGCCAAGACCCAGAGACTACAAAACCCAGCTCCCAGATTCACGGCCGCGTGACATCTTATTATCTCATTCTTGCTTTGGACAACCTGGCAGGCTACCGAATGTAACCTGCCCACACAGCAGAGTCTGGCAAACTCCCCGTGGCGTACCCAATATGCCAAATACCAGTAATGATGATGGGTCTCATTCTCCTAACCCTGAAAGAGCCTTGAATGTGGCACTTTTTAGAATCTCAGGGCTAGGACGAAGGAGACGTTACTGGGGCCTGCTCAAGGCAATGGATGAAAAACAAGGTGATTGTGACCATGATGGTGATTTGGAAAGGACATTTTTGCCCCACTGCTCACTGCAGCATGACTGACAATAGCCGAGATCTGGAAACATCACGATTTCCAAGAATTGATGAGTAAAGAAACTATACCCAGTGGAATACTACTCGGCTGTAAGAGAGAAATGAAATCCCGGGACAGGCCACTACATGGAAGGAACTAGAGTATCATTCTGAGTAAAGTTAGAAGGAAACGGACAGATCCAGAGCGATCTCTCTTGAGTCGGGATATAAAGAAAGATGGTCAGGTGAAACAAATGACCAAAAACATTGAAACTTGAGAACTAGCCTATGGAACTGAGTTCACCAAGGGTGTGGGCAGGGATGGGAACCCTGAGAAAAAGCGGGAGGGAAGCTGACATTTTCTCAGAGAACGTTAGCTGCTGAAAAATGGTATGCTTGAGACCCTATAGCTTACAGCACTGTGATTTACAATGATTTGAATAACAGTGCCTAAAATTATAAATAGGTGAATAAAGAAATGCCTAATCCTTCAGCAGAGAATTGGAATATGGGCAAAGCAATTAAATGGACATTCCAGAACTGCGAGGCTCATTATCTAGAATTAAGCGTCTGTTCTGTGAGGCTGATGGTCTAGAAACAAGAGAAGTAAAACTGAAGAAAGACAAGCCCACAGAAAACACACCAATCAAAGCACCGAGGAAGAAAAGAATAGTAAGAGAAAAACGTGTGTGTGTGTGTGTGTGTGTGTGTGTGTGTGTGTGTAATCAAAGTCCAAGAAACAGAGGAGATACTGAAACCGAAGCAAAGTGCTCCATCCCTTTAGTGCTCCATCCCTACAGTGCTCCATCCCTGCAGTGCCCCACTCCTGCAGTGCCCCACTCCTGAAGTGCTCCATCCCTGCAGTGCTCCATCCCTGTAGTGTCCCGGCCCTCAGTGCTCTGTCTCTCCAGAGTCCCAGCTCTGGGCTTGTGGCTCCCACGAGGCGGCAGCCTCCTGTCAGCCCCAGCCCTGCAGCCTCTGCCTGCAGCCGCCCTTCCAGCGCTCTCCCTGCAGCCCGGCTTCTCCCCCGCACGGCTCCTCACAGCAGCTCTGGTCTCTTCTGGGACAGAACGCCAGCCACGGAAAGCCTGTGCCCACACGCTGCAAGTCTCCCTGCCCCGCTGTCTGATTGATCAGCCGACATTAGCGGGGGCAGGAGACCCAGTCACGCGATGGACACACACCCCATCCCCTTCCGTTCCCCGGGAACAGTGCAATGAGCTCGCCGCCCGCAGCCCCCTTCCAGATGGCACATGAGGGGCCCCTGCTCCCCTCACTTCCACTCTGGCGCCCATGCTGGTAGACCCCCCAAAGAAGGGCTGTGACAAAACTGGCAGGCAACTACCAGGTTCCCAAATCCCGTTTCCCAGGTGGAGCTCCCGGGGTAAGAGACCTTGTTCTCCACTCCTGCTTCACAAGACGGACTTGATCAGTTAATCAGTGCCCGGTGGGTGCCGGGAGACAGCGGGGAGGGGCGGGGACAGGGTCACCGTGAGAAATGCTCCCATCTGCTCTCCCTCACTGCGAGGACGGCGAGAAGGCGAAGCTGAAGAAGAACCAAGTTCCTGTGGGGACAAGGACATCCTAACCCCGTCCTTTCCCACCTGCGAATCTTAGGACGCCAGCCCTGGAGGAGGAGGGGGCTTGGGGTAGACCCAGGTGCTGGGAGCCCTCGTGCAGGGGATAAAGCATTTGCCTTGCACACAGCCAAACCCGGGTTCAACTCCCAGCATCAGAGACTGTGCCCTGAGCACTGCTGGGAGTGACTCCAGATGAGGCAGGAGCAGCTGCTGAGCACTTCCAAGTAAGCCCCAAATCGCTAGTAGTCTAGAGCAATAATCCCCCAATGATCTACGGTGACAATCCCCAGTAATCCAGCGCAATAGCCCCCAATAACCTATGGCAACAATCCCCAATAATCTAGAGCAATGACTGTCACTGTCACTGTCCTCACGTTGTTCATCGATTTGCTCCAGCAGGCCCAGTAACGTCTCCATTGTTACTGTATTGCTGCATTTGGCATATCAAATACGTCACGGGGAGCTTGCCAGGCTTTGCCGTGCGGGCGAGATACTCTCGGTAGCTTGCCGGGCCATCCGAGAGGGGTGGAGGAATTGAACCTGGGTTGGCCAGGTTGGCCACGTGCAAGGCAAACGCCCTACCGCTGTGCTATCGCTCCAGCCCCAATCTAAGATTAAAGTGTAGAATCTAGAGCAATGATCCCCAATAATCTATGGTAACAATCTCCAATAATTTAGAGCAATAACCCCCAATAATCTATAGTGACAATTCTCAATATCGTAATAATCCCCAATCATCTAGAGTAATAATCCCCTGTCATCTAGAGTAACAATCCCCTCTCATCTGGGGTAAGAATCCCCAATAACTACAGTAACAATCCCCACTCGTCTGTAGCAATCATCCTGCCCTGAGGCCGTCACTGTCCTCCTGATGACCTCCTGACCTCCATCCTTCCCAGCATGCCACACTCCTGCCGCCTGGCCAAGGACCCAGGCCCTCCCCCATAACCCGCGACTACAGCCTCAGTTTCCCCCTGGCAGCTCCATTAGGAGCCCTGGAGCCCTTCACAGCTCAGGGTGGGAATTGGAGGGGCCGAGGAACTGGGACAGTGGACAGGGCACCTGCCTGGTACAGGGAGACCTGGCTTTGACCCCCGGCACCCCAGAGGGTCCCCCGGGCCCACCAGGAGTGATCCCTGAGCGAGACCCAGGAGTCGGCCCCGAGCACCACCAGGTTGTAGCCCCAATCAGGAGATGCCACTTCGGGAGGGGAACTTGCTTTGTTTCTGCCCACTGGGTCCTCGGGGGTCCCCGCTGGCTGGTTCAGAGTTGCCCACAGTCCCCACGTGTGGAGAAGACTCACTCACCCTCTCAGCTGGCACCTGGCCTGGGGGAGCGAACCTGGTGGGCTTGAGAAACATCCTCCCTGCACAGAAAGTCTGGCCCAGGGCTGGAGAGGCCGGGCCTGAGCCTCTGAGGACCCCCGTGCCCCCCACCACAGCCCCCTGCTCCCAACCTCCCTGCTGTCAGCTCCCTTTGAATCTCAGGTTCCACGTCTGTGGCAAAGTTCCAGCAATTCCTTCCCAGGGTCTTAGAAGCATCTGGAAAAGGCAGGGAGGGGTGAATCCCAGCCCCAGCCCCCTGGGCCTCGGGGGCACCTTGAAGTGTTAATCTCTGAGCTGCTGGAGCGCCCACCCGGCTCAGTCCCACCACCAGATTTTCCTCGGGAGCCCCAGGGAGAGCCAGAGAAGGCCTGGAGCCCCCTACCCCCAACACACACACAGCCACAGAGCCCCCCGCCCCCACCTAACCCGGCTCAGCCTCTCTGGAGGTGTGGGAACCTCGGCCCGCACCCCCGGAGGGATTCCACCACGCCTGACCGTAAACACGGCCACCTCCGCGTTCCCAGGCCCGGCTGGCCACGGCTCGGCTCGGGCAGCTCAGCTCAGCTAAGGCCGCCTGGCCCAGCCATCCCCAGGGAGCCGTTTCAAAGCTCCAGTCTGGTTTGTTGTTTGGGGTTGATTTTTTTTTTTTTTTTGGAAAGCGAGCAGGCGTCTGCAGCCTTGAGCGGCAAAGGCAGGAAAGGAGGGGGAACCAGTTCTACCTGGACGCCAGAGAGGCCACAAACGAAGGAAGGAACCAGCCAGGAGCCGGCAGGCACGGCTGCTACATCAGAAATGGGGCTGACTTCCCCGAGTACCCCCCACACACACACATACACTTAATCCACCGAGACCTCCAGGGGCCCAGGACTCGGCTGCCTGCCTCTAATAGCTAGTTTTCCAAAAGAAAGAGATTCCAGGAACACTGCCTGGCCTCCTCTGAAACCTTTCTTCGCCGCCCCCCCCCCCTACAAACACCCACCCAGTGCTCAGCCTGGGCCAGCCAAGAAGGCCACAGAAGAGAGAGGAAGGTAGGGGACCTGTTGGGGTGGCCTGTGGCCTTGGCCCCCAGGGGTCCAGCATGCATGCCCAGAGCTCGGCGCGAGGCTCTGGGTGTGGGCACGGAATCGGACTGCCCGGCCCTGGAGACCAGCCAGTCAGTCGGACTTTCTCCAAGCTGCTGGCCCCAGCGAGGGCGGAAATGACCCTGGGGTTTAGCCCTGGGCTGTGGCCGGGAAGGTCATGATTTAAAACAAAACAGTAAATCAGACATTTCATTTCTAACCCAGCTACCTACAGAATCCGAACGTGACGTGAGAGCTAGCTCGATTTTAGAAAGAAGGAGGTTACTATCGTATTTTTCAAGTAACAAGTGACAGGTGTTGGTATGTGACGGTTATTCTGGTTCTGTTAAAAACTGCAAAAGAGGGGGCCAGAGCGATAGCACAGCGGATAGGGCATTTGCCTTGCACGCAGCCGACCAGGGTTCGATTCCCAGCATTCCATATAGTCCCCCCGAGCCCCACCAGGAGTAATTCCTGAGTGCAGAGCCAGGAGTAACCCCTGTGCATCGCCGGGTATGACCCAAAAAGCAAAAAAAAAAAGGCAAAAGAAAAATAAAATAAATGCTTAACAGCTTGGGCTGGAGCGATAGCACAGCGGGTAGGGCGTTTGCCTTACAAGCGGCCAACATGGCCGACCCGAGTTCGATTCCTCCGCCCCTCTCGGAGAGCCCGGCAAGCTACCGAGAGTATTCGATATGCCAGACACAGTAACAACAAAGTCTCCAATGGAGACGTTACTGGGCCCGCTCGATTAAATAAATAAATAAATAAAAATAAATCAAGCAGCCCTGCTGAGAAAAAGGATCCCAAGTGGACACCGTGCCTGGCTTCAGGCCCTGGGGACAGGTCGGAGACAAAGCACCTACCATGCGGTGACGTTCTGGGGTCCCAGTGTCCAGCCCAGGCCTCCGGGGCGGGTGTGAGGGGCACAGTGGCCGAGTCCTGGGTCACTCTGGGTCCCCCCACAATGGTGGCAGCACAGAGGGAAGAGCCAGGGACCCCCCCCCCCCAAGCTCTGCTCTCAGATGCCCCGGCCATCCTGTTTCTCGGCACCAGGCCCATTTCCTAAATGTCTGTCCGTGAAGTGACCCTACACGGGGCAGGGGGGATGGAGCCCAGGGCGCACACTCATACCCTTAGCCGGCTCAGCAAGTGGCCACACCCTGAGCCAGCCTCACTCAGCGCCAGTCCACCCCAGGGCCTCTGCAGAGGGGACCCTGAGCTGCACCAGACCAGTGAGACAGCAGGGCACTGCTCGCCACCCCCGCTGGGGCCAAGTCCCAGCCCAGCACGATGAGGGGTGGGTTGTGGGGGGAAGGTTTGTGAGGAGGGATCTTGGTCCTGGGGATGACTCCAAGCCCTGGGTCTCCAGGCAGGGCCCTTCCCGGCTCACCACCTCGCCCTGGGCCCAGGGCACTTTCAGACAGCCAGGACGGGCCCAAATAAGGAAGGATGAAAGCACAAGGATGAGGGCGGGGAGGGAAAGAGGGAGAGAGGGAGGAAAAGAGAAAGAGGAGAGGGAGAGAGAGGGAGAGAGAGAGGGAGAAAGAGGGAGACAGGGAGAGAAAGAGGAGAGGGAGAGAGGGAAGAGAGGGAGAGAGAGGGCAGAGGGAAGAGAGAGAAGGAGAGAGAAAGGGAGAGAGAGAGAGGGAGGGTGAGAGGGAACGAGGGAGAGAGAGAAACAGAGGGAAGGAGGAGGAGGAGGAGGGAGCACGCACAGGGACCGGCTGTAAATGCCACCCATGGGCCCTTCTGAAAGGCCTCCAGCCCCAGCCCCAGGTTCTCTTCTATTTGTGGTCTCGAAGGTGCGGAAGCAACTGCAGGGCACAGGAGGGATAGACAGATCCTTGGCTCCTCTTCCTGTCAAGATGTCCCGGAAAAGAAGGAACAAGAAGTCCTGGGGGGGGGGGGAGGAAGGTGCCCACGCGGAGGAGCTCTCGGCCAAAACCCACCTGCGCGGGCACCTCCCAGGGGCTGGTCAGGACTGTGGCGGGTGGGGCTCCTGGGGTCAGAGATGGGGGGACAGTCCAGCAAGTCAGTGTCTGTCATGTGTGTTCCGTGTCCAGCACCACCCAAGGCCCCCATCAAGTACCAGCAGGGCTCCCTCCTGAGCACAGAGCCAGGAGCAGTCCCCGGGCACTGCTCAGAGCGGCCCAAACTCCCTCCCGTGGAAAAGTAAAGAAAGAATGTTTTTCAAATAAATGAACTCAAAGAGGGGCTGGAGCGACAGCAGAGCGGAGAGGGCGTTTGCCTTGCACGCGGCCGACCCGGGTTCGATTCCCAGCATCCCATAGGGTCCCCCGAGCACCGCCAGGAGTCATTCCTGAGTGCAGAGCCAGGAGTGACCCCTGAACATCGCAGGGTGTAACCCAAAAAGAAAAAGAAAAAAGAAAGAATTCAAAGAAACACACACACACACGCACACACACGTGCACACATGCACACACGCACGTATCACGCGTGGAGAAGGTTGGAAGGGACTCCAAGCTTCCCTCCCGCCAGCCCCCGCCACAACATTTTCCAGAAGAAAACCTCTGTTCCATTTTCTGCGCTTCTCTGCTGGGATTTACTAGTCATCCACAAAAGCTGTCCCTGAAGGTCTGAGACAAGCCGCCACGGCCACAGGATGCCACAGTTTCACAATCCCCACAGCCAACAGGTCTCGAGGACTCTCCCTGTGGTGACCGCCGCGGCCCCGGCAGACCCGGCCACCCCCACACAATGCCCGCGTGTCTTCCCGTTTCCCCCGGGGACTTGGACGGGACCGTCAACCCCTGGGTGAATTCGCCCGACGGTGACCACCGGTTCCTTCCACCATGGCCTGGTGGGTGTGAGAGATGTCGGCCCATAGATGGACAACCAGAAGGCCCTGCCGATGCCCCCTCATCGCAGAGGAGATGCGGGGGCGGGGGGAAGGCCCAGTGAACTGTCCACTTGAGTGTGAGGGCAGCCAGCAGTCCCATGGCCGGGAGCCCGTCCCCATCCAGAACCGTCAGCCGGACAAAATGGCAGCCCAAGTCCCAACGCTTCCGGAGTTGGGCTGGATCCCTCTGGTGCTCAGCAGAGCTTCACAGCCCGGGACTTCACTGCACGCTGGCTGGACTCCGCTCAGCACAGTGACCCTGGGGGAGCAAAGACCAGCCTCCTGTCTTAGAAGAAACGGCTCGGGAGGGCAGGGACGTGGGAGAGAAACGGGTGGGGTATTCTGCCCTGTGAGAGGGGTCTCCCTCAGGCTGGGAGAGCAGATTCCCAAATTGGTCGTTTCTAGGGAGACTTTTGGAGCCTGAGTGTGACTGTCCTCCTTGGCCGAGATGGGGGCCAGCCAGGCATCACCCCACAACCGCTCCGAGGCCCAGGTTAGGTCGCTCTTTGCCTGGGGACACTGTCCTCGAGTACCCCCTGAACTTGAAAAGGAGAATGTGGCCAGTTTCCTTCTTCAGTCACACCCAGCGGGGCCCGGGGCCTTTTTCCTGACCCAGGGTCACTCCTTGTGGTGCCAGGGAACAGATTGGGGTCAGCCAGGAGTAAGACAAGCCCTCAAGAGGCCGTCCCATCTCTCCATCCTGAGACCACCTTCCTCCTCGTTCATTTGTGCTCTTGAAGCGGCCAGAGAGGAGCTCTGAGTGGCCAATGAGGACAGAGACTGGGGGCTGGAGCGATAGCACAGCAAGTAGGGCGTTTGCCTTGCACGCAGCCGACCCGGGTTCAATCCCCAGCATCCCATAGGGTCCCCTGAGCACCACCAGGAGTCATTCCTGAGTGCGCGAGCCAGGAGGAACCCTTGTGCATCACCGGGTATGACCCAAAAAGCAAAAAAATTTAAAAAAAAGGACAGAGGCCGGTTCCGGGAGAGGTCCAGAGGGAGGGAGGGTCAACCGTGCAGACACACACGACGGAACGTCACAGAAAGGCCCGGGCCAGGAAAACACACAACCGGAAACCACGCTACACCTTCACGGGCTACAACGGAACCGCCCCACGGCCCGCCGGGCCCCTGCCAGCCCCAACCCTTGCTTCTCTCTCTCGCTCCCAGGACACTGGAGCACCCTGAGCTCAGAGGAACATGGGGACCTTGCACGGGGGCCAACCGCCCGCCGCAGAGCTGAGTTACAGGCGGGGGAGGGTTGAGCAACGCAGGAGGGAGGGTCAGCGGCTGTGAGTAAGCCCGGCAACAACAACCTAAAAATAAGCTCCCAGGCCTGCCCCAGGAAGAAGGTTTCCAGCCTCCCCTGAACTGGCCGGGCAGCTGTGGGCCACACCCCGGCTCCGGGCCAAAGAGCCAACGTCTATTTATAGCCGCAGCTCAGGGCCGACTGGCCCCGCTGCCCTGGGGTTAGCGGTCACTCTCCCTGTCCATGTCTCTGTCCACTGACTAGCTGCCCCAGGCAGGCTCTCTGCTCTCCTCCTCCGTCCGGGGCTGTCTCTGCCCATCTCGGTCCCTCCCGGCCTTCGCTGCACTCAGTGACCCTGAGCGACCTCCCCCAGGCCAGAGTTCCAATGGCGACTGGCCAGAGTCCTTCAGAGAAGGGGTCGTGGGGAGCACCTGGGGTCCACTCATCCTTCTCCCTCACGCTTCTCACTCTGCCCACAGGGCACAGCCCAGGGCAGGGCAGAAGTCAAGGGCTTGCAGCCAGGCCCAGCAGAGAGTAAGGACAACGCCCCATGCTAGCCATAACCCCATCCCCTAAGGGTCTCTTCCCATCCGCTCACCTGGAACAATCCTTTCCTGAAACCCACGACCCTCCTAAAAACTAACAGGGCCAGAGAGATAGTGCAGTAGGTCAAGGTGCTCGTCTGGCTTGGGACTTGACCCCAGCTCCGTAATCCGCACCACACAGGGTCCCCAGAAAGAGATGGACAAGGAAGAGAGGTCACTGGGGTTGGAGATTAATACACACACACACACACACACACACACACACACACACACCTGGAAGTGGTAATTTGTGACCACAATCGACCTGCTGAAGAGAAAAGTCAGACCTTCAAAAGCCTTAGTCCGAGTCTCACAGTGGGGTTAACTGGATTCTCGCACAGGAAAGGTGGGGCCCAGTGAATTACTCTTTTTTGGGGGGGGTCACACCCAGCGATGCACAGGGGTTGTTCCTCGCTCTGCACTCAGGAATGACTCCTGGCGGTGCTCGGGGGACCCTATGGGATGCTGGGAATCGAACCCGGGTTGGCCGCGTGCAAGGCAAACGCCCTCCCCACTGTGCTATCGCTCCAGCCCCGAATTACTCTTTTTCAATCTTGAAATCCTCCAGCTCTAGGGCCGGAGTCATAGTACAGCGGGTAGGGCACTTGCCTTGCACACGGCCCACCCAGGATTGATCCCCGGCTCCGCATAGGGCCCCCCGAGTCTGCCAGAAGTGAGCCCTGAGCACAGAGCCAGGAGTAAGGCCGGGGCACAGCTCACTGTGGCCCCCAAAGGATACATTAAAGTGGGGGCGCAAGAGGCCACACAGGGGTGAAGGCGTTGGCCTCCGGAGCTCCGGCAAGCCGGGCTGAGGCGCCTGGTCCCGGGACGCAGCCAGCAGCTCCTCTGAGGCACCAGAGACCGAGGGAGGGGCGGGGAGGTGGGCGCGCAGGGCAGACGGGCCAGAGAATGGCCCGGAACCATGAGAGAGAGAACCGGAAGCTCTTGGGCGTTTTTGCCTTTCCAGTTACCGTGGACGATGGGCCTGGCCGTGGAGGAGCGTGGTTTCCAGAGGAAAACGGGAGATTCCCGAGAAGTCTCGCCCTCAGTCCCAGCTGGGAAAGGTCATCACCTTCGGGTGTGTGCATGTGTATGTGTGTGTGTATGCATGTGTGAGTGTGTCCATGGGTGAGTGTGTGTATGCATGTGTGAGTGTGTGCATGTGTGAGTGTGTGCATGTGAGTGTGTGTATGCATGTGTGAGTGTGTGGCCTGTGTGAGTGTATGCCTGTGTGAGTGTGTGCATGTGTGAGTGTGTGTATGCATGTGTGAGTGTGTGCATGTGAGAGTGTGTGTATGCATGTGTGAGTGTGTGTATGTGTGAGTGTGTGCATGTGAGTGTGTGTATGCATGTGTGAGTGTGTGCCTGTGTGAGTGTGTGTATGCATGCGTGAGTGTGTGCCTGTGTGAGTGTGTGCATGTGTGTGTATGCATGTGTGAGTGTGTGGCCTGTGTGAGTGTGTGCATGTGTGAGTGTGTGTATGCATGTGAGTGTGCATGTGAGAGTGTGTGTATGCATGTGTGAGTGTGTGTATGTGTGAGTGTGTGCATGTGAGTGTGTGTGTATGCATGTGTGTGTATGCATGTGTGAGTGTGTGTATGGTGTATGCATGTGTGAGTGTGTGTATGTGTGAGTGTGTGCATGTGAGTGTGTGCATGCATGTGTGAGTGTGTGCCTGTGTGAGTGTGTGCATGTATGAGTATGTGTATGTGTGCAGGTGTGAGTGTGTGCCTGTGTGTATGTGTGTGCGTGTATGAGAGTGTGCGAGTGTGTACGTGTGTGAGTGTGTCTTTGTGTTTGCTGCTCACCCTCTGATTCTTCCAATGTCTCATGGTTAAAAAAAAAAGAAAAATATGTATCCTCGTTTTTCTCGTTTTTCTAATCCCCCCAAATGTGTGTGTGTGTGTGTGAGTGTGTGTGTGTGTGTAAAACTTCACCCCCTACCCCAGAGTGGCCCACGGGAGGGGGTTAAGTCTTACTTTTCCAGCCAAGGGAAGCCAAGCCATGCAAATGAAGAGTTGCTTTTCTTCTTTGTCGTTGATCCAAGAAAGGGCTTAACAACTCTGGCAGAAACTCTCTTAAAAAATGTACCTTTGGGCAGACATGGCCCGGCACCAGGCGAGAGGTCTCAGCCCCCAAGAATCTGGCGAAAAGTGACAAGCCAGTGAGGAGAGGAGGTGGGCAGGCGGCGGGAACCCGGGGCCGAGGGGGGCCTGAGCTCCTTCCCGCCCTGGTCGGTGGTGCTCAGTGAGGCCCTCGAAGGAACCGAAGGAACCGCAGCTGGTGGAGGCGCCTTCGTGGGAACTGCATGTCCCCGCAGAAGCTGAGCGGACTCCTGGCTGTGCAAGAGAAGGTGCAGGGAGTCTGGTCACTTCCCACCAGCACCCGCACCCGTGTCCGAGGGTTCGTGGCTGAGGCCAAGGTCACGGCCAGCCGTGCTCTCAGTGTCTGCTGAGACACCCCCGAAGACGGGGCCGGGAAGGACTGGAGAGATTGCCCTGGGCTTAAGGCACTGGCCTTGCATGTGGCCATCCAGGTTTATCCCCAGAACCATACACGGTCCCCTCATCCCCGCGACGAGTCATCCTGAGTACAGAGCCAGGAACCGCCTCTGAGCACTGTCGAGGATGGCCCCACCCCCTGCCACCAAAAAGAAAAAGAAAGACAGAAAATGGACAGTGAGGCCTTTTCCAGACAAAACGTTACTCAAAGCTCCTGCCCTGGCTTGGGCCTGGATTGCTCTAGAGAACGTGCAGAAATGCAGGTCACACGCCCTTTTGATCTGGGGACCAGCCCTCTCACCTCTGCCTTTCAACATCCTCCTGCCTCCCACTGCCCACGGTGAGCAAAAAATAAAAGAAAGAAAGAAAAAAAGCAACATGCTTTGAAAACGAATTAATTAAAAATTAATTTAAAACAGAGTGGCCCCTCGGCCTCCCGGGGCTCCTCGAGGGGCTGACTGTCATCTCTTTAAATCCTCCCAGCAATTGGACAGTCGACACGTCGCACCCTTGCGGGGGCTGGGGGCAGGCGCCCTGGGCAGGGCTGATCCGGCAGAGGTGAATGAGAACCAGGTGCCTCACCGTGTGAGAAAGGCAACAGGGCCATGGAAGCTTCCGTCTGATTCCTTTCAGTTCAAGCTGTGTCTGGGGACAGGCCGGGACAGACCCAGAAGGTTCTGGGGGCCAGGGTGGTGGCTAGTCCCCAAGAAAGACCGTTGTGAGACTAACACCCAGGAATGGCTGAGATTAGTACCAGGAATTTTGCTCCATGACTTGAAGGCCAGCCACACGTGCTAGGGGAAAAGGAAGCTCAGATAGAGAAGGGAGCACCAAAGAAAGGGTGTTGGGAGGATCCTCCCAGGATGGGAGAAGCAGGCTGAAAGTAGACTATAGACTGAACATGATTGCCACTCAATGCCTCTCTTGCAAAACACAGTACCGAAAAGAAGAGAGAGAGAGAACAAGGGGGAATGCCCTGCCACAGAGGCAGGGTGGGACGGGGGGGATGAGGGCTGGGAGGGATGCTGGGACCCTTGGTGGTGGAAGATGGGCACGGTGGAGGGATGGGTACTTGATCATTGCATAACTGAAACCCAAGCACAAAAATTTATAAGTCTATAACTGTACCTCGGAGAGCCCGGCAAGCTACCGAGAGTATTCGATATGCCAGACACAGTAACAACAAAGTCTCCAATGGAGACGTTACTGGGCCCGCTCGAGCAAATCGATGATCAACGGGAGGGCCTTTACCTTTTTTACCTTTACCTTTATAACTGTACCTCATGGTGTTTCACTAATAAAAAAAAATTTTTTTAAATAAAATTAAATTAACAAAAAATAAAAAAAGAAAGACCGTTGTCTTCCACCACCCTCTGGAAGGGCCAGGCACAGAGCGTTTCTGAGACCGGGTCTGTCATTGTAATTGGGGGGAGGGGGGAATAAGGTGTGTGGGGCGAGGCCACAGCCGCTGGTGCTCGGGGGACACTCTGGGCTTGGTGCTCATCAGCCCTTCCCAGAGGGGTTTGGGGTTCCCTGTGTGTGGGCAGGATGAAGCTGGCAGATCAGGAGAGAAATCTCACAGCCCAGCTAGGCTGGTCCCCTGCACCCCATCGGCCCCCCAGGCCCCTCCAGGAGTAACTCCTCTGCACAGAAGCCCGAAGCACCACTGGGCGTGGCTCAGGGGTTACACTCTCAGGGATCACCCTGGCCGTGCGCGGGGAACCGTGTGGGATGCCGGGTCTGAACTTGGGTCGGCCACGTGCAAACGAAGCGCCCAGCCCGTGTGCTCACTCTTGGCCCCCAGGCCAGCAGTGCCCAACTGTGAGCCCCCGAGATGTTCCAGGGGAGTCATGGGTGGACGTCAGCCTTGGGGGAGCCAGGACGCCAGGCTGGGGAGGCAACTGCTAGGGCACAGGGGCCACAGGAAGGAGCTAGGGCAGAGGGGCCAGGTCAGGGGAGGGCTGGGAAGCACTGGAAGCCAGGACACGCCAACGGTCAATGACAACGGTCTTTCTTGGAGACTAGCCACCACCCATGTCAAATCCCCAATGACGCAAAGCACGAGAAGACCCTGGAGAAAACACCAGGATCCCACTAGGGGGCGCTGTCCAGCGTGTCCTCCTGGGGCCCCCTAGGGGGCGCTGTCCAGTACGTTCTCTGGAGCCCACTAGGGAGCACTGTCCAGCATGTTCTCCGGAGCCCACTAGGGAGCACTGTCCAGCATGTTCTCTAGAGCCCACTAGGGAGCACTGTCCAGCATGTTCTCCGGAGCCCCCTAGGGAGCACTGTCCAGCGTGTTCTCTAGAGCCCACTAGGGAGCACTGTCCAGCATGTTCTCTGGAGCCCTCTAGGGAGTGGTGTCCAACATGTCCTCCTGGGGCCCACTAGGGAGCACTGTCCAATGTGTCCTCCTGAGGCCCCCTAGGGAGCACTGTCCAGCATGGTCTCCCAGCTCTCCCAGCTCCAAGGGCTGTGCCTGGGTCTGTGTCCAGGAGACGCGTGGACGAGCAAACCACCAACCACGGGCCTTCAGCCAAGGTCATGCACAGGCAGCTGCTGGTGCCACAAAGGCCAAAGGCCAGGGTGTCCCCCTCTGGTCACTGAGCTCAAGATGACCATCATTGCCGGCTCAGGAGGATGAGATCAAAGAGCGGTCACCCGAGGGTCTCCCTCAAGTCCAGACCCCCTTATCCCTGCTCCCACCCCCACCCCCACCCGCAGCCCGGGGCCCGCCACACTCCCTGTCCCCTGGACGCTCCCACGGGGCTGCCCCGGGCCCAAGGAGGCGCCCATGTCGCGGCGGCTCTGGCCCAGCTCAGCCTTCCTCGGCCCGAGAGTTCGTTCTCGAGAAGCCAGACAGCGTCTCCCCAGCGCTCTTCTCCGAGGGCCACCAGCTCACCCCGCCGTCCACGGTGCCACGCCACGCAGTTCCAGCCGAGGACACGCCAGCCCCCCGGTCACGCGTAGGGCTCCTGGAGACGGGCCACGCGTGACGGGAAGCTCCACGGCAGGCGAGACTCCGAAGGTGCAGGGAACCGCAAGGCCGAGGAGTGTCACCGGGCGGCGGGGGGGGACAGAAGGGCCTAGAGCTGGCTTTGTTCACGGGGAGGATGTTTGCTTTTGCCTCGCCCAGAGACCCCCGTCTACTCCGAGGCGACTCCTGGCTCAGTGCTCGGGGATCCGCCCGGGCAGGGATGCGGAGGGGACCCAACGCGCCAGGGGGCCAGGGATGGGGCTGGGGTCGCACGTGTGTGAGGCAAGTGCCGCCCCGCCTCCCGAGAGCTATTCTCCAAAGCATCAACCCTAAATCATCAGTCAGCATGGACCCGAATCAACAGAGAAAAAATTCGTTTTTGACCCGAATCAAAAACGCGCGTTGTGGGCTGGAGCAATAGCACAGCGGGGAGGGCGTTTGCCTTGCACGTGGCCGACCCGGGTTCGATTCCCAGCATCCCATATGGCCCCCTGAGCACTGCCAGGGGTGATTCCTGAGCACAGAGCCAGTAGTAACCCCTGTGCATCACCAGGTGTGACCCAAAAAGCAAAAAAAAAAAAAAACCGCGTTGTTGCCATTTTTATTTTTATTTTTATTTTTATTTCCCCCTGTAGAAAAAAAGCCTTCCCCTCCTCGTCCAGCACAGATCCTGCACATGTAAATTCTCCCACTTGCCAAAATGCTTTCTCTGTCCTCCAAGGGCTCCGTGACGGGGGGTGGGGGTTCTCAAAGTTTCGGGTGGATCCAGGAGACAGCACAAACCCCAGGACAGCGGGCAGCGCGCGGCCTTTCGTTCGGTGTGTGCCGTCACTGAGTGCCCCTTTGGTGCTTGTTATTCGCACCTGGTGGTCCTTGCTGGGTTCTGCGCTCAGCCGTCTCTCGCCACAGTGCTCCAGGGATCGTGAGGCACGGAGAGAAAACCCCTAGCACACAGCCTGTGCGGTTGCAGTATTTGGAGCCATGACATGGGCTTCTGGGGACCCTGTTTTATTTTTTGTTTCTTTTTGGGTCACACGTGGCGATGCACAGGGGTTACTCCTGGTTCTGCACTCAGGAATTACCCCTGGCGGTACTCAGGGGACCTTATGGGATGCTGGGAATCGAACCCGGGTTGGCCACGTGCAAGGCAAACGTCCTACCTGCTGTGGAATCATTCCAGCCCCATGGGGGCCCCTTTTTTAAAAATTTTTATTAGTGAAACACCATGAGGTACAGATGTAGACTTACAAAATTTTGTGCTTGGGTTTCAGTTATACAATGATCCAGTACCCAACCCTCCACCAGTGCCCATTTTCCACCACCACGGGTCCCAGCATCCCTCCCACCCCCCATCCCCTCCATCCCACCCTGCCTCTTGGCAGGGCACTCCCTTTTGTTCTCTCTCTCTCTCCTTTTGGGTGCTGTGGTTTGCAAAAGAGGCATTGAGTGGCAATCATGTTTGGTCTATAGTCGACTTTCAGCATGCTTCTCCCATCCTGGGAGGATCCTCCCAACACCCTTTATTTGGTGGGGGCCCCATTTTAAATGGGTGTGCGTGACTTTGCCATCATGAGTGCCCGCCCCGCCCCACCGACGGCCGACGGTGCTGCCCGCTCCCCCTGAAGGCGCAGGGAAGGTTGCACAGCACTGGTGGGAGGAAACGCAGCCCACAGGGGGGGGAGTGGGGCCCTGCTGGCGCTGGCCTCTGGCCCCCCCCAGACACAGCCCACATGTCCAGCAAGGCTCGAGTCAGCTTCTGAGTTGAGGGGCTGCGGCGCAAGTTTGACGCCCGGAGCTCTTGCAAACCCCAGCGGCGTCTCCCCAGGCTCAGTTGCCACGGCCACGTTCACAGCCACGTGACTAAGCGTCGTGGCTCAGGACACTCCGGGTAAGAGGGACAAGGGGCCTTGCGTCGCTGGAGACACAGCAGGCGTTGGTGGCAGGGAGCCAGGAGAGAGCCGAGAAGCCGCGCCCGGGCAGAGACTGTGGGTGGGTCGGGGCTGTGGCCGGACCCTCCCAGCTGCGGCTCCGGAGAGACGCTCCCACCTCCACCAGTCGGCTCAGCCAGGTGGTGAAGGCCTGGGAAGCAACATCTCACGCTCACCGTGACTCACCGCCTTGACATGCGTCTCGGCCCCGGGCTCGAGAAGGTGCCCCGGTAGAAACACAACGGAGCTGGGCCCGAGAGGAAGTGCAGGGACCAGGCATTGGCCGTGCGCACGGCCGACGCAGACACACACAGAGAGTCTGCCCAGTTCCCCCAGGAGTGAGCCCTGAGCACTGAGCTAGGAGTGAGCCCTGAGCACTGAGCTAGGAGTCAGCCCTGAGCACTGAGCTAGGAGTCAGTCCTGAACACTGAGCTAGGAGTCAGCCCTAAGCACTGAGCTAGGAGTGAGCCCTGAGCACTGAGCTAGGAGTCAGCCCTGAGCACTGAGCTAGGAGTCAGCCCTAAGCACTGTGCCCGGTGTGGCCCCCCCAGCCCCTAAGCAAATGAAACAAACAAACAAAAAAAACAGCACAGGCCTGGGCAGGGCGGTGATGTCCGGCCCAGGATGCCCTCTGACCCCGTCAGTCATTTCTCAAGCATCTCGGTTTGGGGTTGACTCAAGGGTGAAGCACGTCCTTGGTGTGGGACACGGCAGGGTCCAACCCCCACTGCCTGCCCCACCCCAGCACCTCTGGAGAGAACATCAGGATAAAGGAAAACACGCAGGGCCAGGAGAGGTATCCTGGGGGTCGGGGGGGGGGGGGGTAGGACACTTGCCTGGCACCAAACACACAGGTTCCGTACCTGGCACCTCGGAGGAGGCCCTGAGTACCGCCAGGAGTGAGCCCTGAGCACAGAGCCAAGAGCCAGTCCTAAGCAGAGCTGGGAGTGAGCCCTGAGCACAAAGCCAGGAGTGAGTCCTGAGCACAGAGCCGGGAGTGAGGCCTGAGCACAGAGCCGGGAGTCAGCCCTGAGCACAGAGCCGGGAGTCAGCCCTGAGCACAGAACTGGGACTGAGCCCTGAGCACAGAGCCGGGACTGAGCCCTGAGCACAGAGCCGGGAGTCAGCCCTGAGCACAGAGCCGGGACTGAGCCCTGAGCACAGAGCCGGGAGTCAGCCCTGAGCACAGAGCCGGGAGTCAGCCCTGAGCACAGAACTGGGACTGAGCCCTGAGCACAGAGCCGGGACTGAGCCCTGAGCACAGAGCCGGGAGTCAGCCCTGAGCACAGAGCCGGGACTGAGCCCTGAGCACAGAGCCGGGAGTCAGCCCTGAGCACAGAGCCGGGAGTCAGCCCTGAGCACAGAGCTGGGACTGAGCCCTGAGCACAGAGCCGGGAGTCAGCCCTGAGCACTGCTGGGTGTGCCGAAATCCCAGCAGAAAAAAGCAGTTTTGGGGGCTTGAGAACTTCTCCCCTTCCCTGAGGACCCCCGCGCTCCCTCCTCGCGAACCCCTGGGTGTGTGTCTTTGGGACGGACCTCGTGCCAGGAGCAGCAGCACCGAGAGACCCCATCTGACCGCATGTGGGGACTGTCCACTCTCAGACCAGGGTCCCGTCCCCACTGGCCGCAGTACAGAGAAACAGGGGCCCCGTGTCTATGCGCCTCTGTCCTTCTAGAATGTTCTCCTTCCTCTCCATACACACACACACACACACACACACAACAACGCCCGGGCCCTCTCCTGAGCAGAGTCAGAAACAGCCCCTGAGCACTGCCGGGGGAGGGGGGCCCAAGGCCGCCTCAAAGTCTACTGGGGTGAGATACGCTAAAAACCCTGAAACCCCCAAAAGCCCACCCCACAGACGGGTGCCGCCCTGGCCCCGGGGAGCTCTGCCTCGCCCCAAACAGCGTCTCCCCTTTGAAGGCTGCACAGCTCCCTGGGCGGTTCTGCAAGCTGCAGGCCCTTGTCAGGATTTCCCCGCCAAGGTCTCGAGCTCTGTGATCGAACGCGGCAGGGCACCGGCCCTGGCCCCCTGCGTCCTCCCCGGCGAGTCCCTCGGAGCACAGAGGGTCAGGCCCCTGGCCATGCACCTCGGGCAGAGGCGGACCCGGGGAAGTCCAGGCCCTGCCAGGCTGCCCGGAGGAGGAGGCCCCGAGCCAACTACAAGAAACACAGGTAGGGGCCTTCCCAGGGGTGCCCAGAGGGTCGGGGAGAGCCTGGGCCTCAGGGATTCCACCATCTGTAGCACCCCGGGGGCACAAAAGCCCACCAAGCGCTAGGGCCCACGGAAGGGGGTTGGATGTGGGTGTGGGGTGCTGCGATTGTTTTGTGTTTAAAGTTTTTGTTTTGCTGTCGCCAAAAAAAAAAAAAATCCGGAAGAAAGCACAGGACAAGATGTTGGTTCCGGGCAGGGAGGAAACTGGCTGGCGAGGGTGGCCTTGAGGGGCCATCTGTGCCCAGGGTGACCCTGGGGTGGCGTGCACCCGCCCAGCCCCCCAGGAGATATTCCTGAGCACCGCTGGGGGCGGCCCCAAAACAACCCCTCCGCAAAAGAGTGGGTGTTAGCCCGCTCCCGGGGTCTCTTGCTGCATGACTGGCCACCTCTGGGGGCTCGGCCCGCAGACCCGCAATGGAGCAGAGCCAGGACATGGGGGCTGCCGACGCCCTCCTGACCTGGCTCCAGCACTCCTGACCCCCAGGGGCCTGTCCTGCATCTCGAGAGGCCCAGGGCTGGCCCCGAGGCAGAGCACCCCCTCCCCAGGCACACGAAGGAAGCAGCCCCCCGTGAGTGAGATGAAGTGGTGGCCACCCAGTCCAGGGGACGCTCACGCATTTTCTGTCTCTCTGTCCTGCCTCGTGAAGCCTGGTTCAGGCTGACTCTGGCGGGGGCGTCCCCGGTGGGCGTGGGTCAGAGATAACCACATCCCGGGCGAATGGTTCTCGCCACCCCCAGGAGTCCAGGGGCGCCCCTCCCGCCCTCTCACCGCACCCAAGACACCCGGGCATACCCAAAGGGGGTCAGCGGGCCGTATCAGGGGGGCTAGTGGAGACAGGGACCCCAGGGCCGGAATCCGAAGGATGTGGGCCACGGGCTTCTGAGATGCTGCCGATGTCTGGCTCCCAAACATAGTCAAAGCGTATTCCCGAACTCTCCCCGCTGGGCAGGGATTTGAGAGCACAGAGCCGGGAGTGACCCTGAGCACAGAGCCGGGAGTGACCCTGAGCACAGAGCCGGGAGTGACCCTGAGCATAGAGCCGGGAGTGACCCTGAGCACAGAGCCAGGAGTTGTCCTCAAGCCCAAATCTAAAGATTAAGAAAAAGTTTCACAAGAGAAAGCAGGATGGTCCCCCAGGCACCGCCAGGAGTGACCCCTGAGTGCAGAGCCAGGAGTAACCCCGGAGCATCGCCAGGTGTGACCCCCCCAAAGGAAAGAGAAAGCAGGGAAGTGGCTCAAAGGACTGAGAGAATGCTTTGCTTGAGAGCGATTCATCTTCAGGATTTTAAAGGTTCCCCCCACTCCCCCCCACACACACGTGCACACATATGCACACACATACGCAAACACACACACACACGCACACACATGTGCACACATACGTCCACACATAGGGGCAAACAGACGCACGGGTATGCGCGCGCGCACACACACAGACACACACACACACAGACACACACACACACACACACAGACACACACACACACACACACACACACACAGGGAGAGTTCCAAGTCTCACCCGCAGGGTGTGAAACCAACTTGGCCTATTGGAGGCTTTGGATGCGCTTCTCGTTTACTGCCGCTAGATGGCGCCAGAGTCCGACAGACGCAGCCAAAGTTCTGAGTAATTGGGAAAAATGCCCCATTTATATTGATGTTCTGTCCTGTCGGGCGGGCTTTTATTTTAACATCATAGGGATTTTCTTCATGCAAATCCTTTACTCATTACTTTAGACACTGCATAAGTATCTGCAATAGTTGCTAACAGGAAGTCAATATTCCCTTTCTCAGAAGAAAACACACTTTCACTCCGCTGGGCCTCTGCATTCTCCCCTTAGTTCTTTCCCTTAACTCTTCACGCTCAGTAAATTTTACATTTGTTGTTGCGATTTGTCAATTCATGAAAATCTTAAGATGTATTAGCACAGAAGTATTCATAATACTAAAGTTCTTCATGTATATGCCCATTTAAAAAAAAAAGTAAAAGATGTTTTTGGGGGAAAAAATGTTTTTTATTCCTCGATTGATCGTTGATTTGCAATTTTGCAGAATTCCAGATTAGCTCTATTCACCTGTGTGTGTGTGTGTGTGTGTGTGTGTGTGTGTGTCGGTGTCGGTGTCCCCACCTCCACAAAAGAGAGCGGGAGAGGGAGAGGTAGAAAGAGGGAGAGAGGGAGGGAAAGAGAGGAAGAGAGGGAGAGAAAGACTTTTCCTAAATATGAGATAAAAAAGAGACATAGTAAGGGAACAAAAATGGTTAAAGTCCTCAGAACTGGGAATTTGTCTACAGAGCTGAGCTTACAGAGGTGGGGGCCGGGCTCCCACTCATCATGGTCCCTTGGGGGGGGAGGGGACACTCATTTTTAGCCCAGTGCCTCCTCGTGTTCTGGGATCTGGGTCGTCTTGGAGCCTGGGCTGAGATGAGCGCCCCCTCTCGGCCACCGAGCCAGGTGCGGGCGGGCGCCTGTAGGCTGGGACCCCCGGGGTCCCCGAGTCTCCTCCTCTCCCTGCTTCCTGCTGGAGGGCTGGGATGGAGCCCCCCACGGCAGCACACAGGCCCGGGTGGGCGTCCCCTTGCTGATGCTGCTTTCACGGGCACTCACGAACAGCACCTGTGCGCGAGGACCCCTTCTCTCGCCACCTCTCTCCCAGGGCTGGGGCCCCTCCTGACCTCTTGAGATACTCGTCTCGGGCCATTTGCTCCGAAGTGGTCCTGAGGTCCTGGAGTGTTTGTCGTTCATTTGAAGATTGAAGGGACTGGGGTGATGACGCCGTTGGATCCCCGACACCGACATGAGGGACCCCTAGGCACAGCCAGGTGTGGCCCCCAAACCAAAATGAGGAGGGAGGGAGAGAGAGAGGGAGACAGAGGGAGAGAGAGAGAGAGGGAGACAGACGGAGAGAGGGAGAGAGAGAGGGAGAGGGAGGGAGGGAGGGAGGGAGGGAGGGAGGGAGGGAGGGAGGGAGGGAGGGAGGGAGGGAGAAACAGAAAGAAATAAAGAGAGAAAGTGCACTCTCAGGAGTGATCCCTGGCAGTGCTCCGCAAACACAGACCAAGGGTCGACAGGGGGCAAAGCAGGAATCTTAGTCTCTGGACTCTCTCTTGGGTGCCAACTTCACTGTTTAGAAATACGCTTCTAGGGCCAGAGCTGGGGCATTTAGCAGGGGTGAGGCGGGGGAGAGGAGGGTGGCACACTGGAATCTACTTAGAGGAGCATTTAGGTGAAGAATTCTGAACACAACCTTCCCCCGGGGGTCCGCACAGCCTTGAAACCCACCAGCCTCCCTCCACCAAGGGCAGGTGCTGACAGCAGGGGTTTGGGCTAACCAGAAGTCAGCTTCTGTTTGGGTTTTTTGGTTTCTTTGTGGGTTTTTTTTTTGTTTTTGTGTTTTTGCTTTTGGGGTCACACCCAGCGATGCACAGGGGTCATTCCCGGCTCATTCCTGGCTCTGCACTCAGGAATTACTCCTGACGGTGCTCATGGGATGCTGGGAATCGAACCCAGGTCGGCCTCGTGCAAGGTAAATGCCCCCCCCGCTGTGCTATCGCTCCAGCCCCTGTCAACTCCACACTTTGGAGAGCCAAAGCAAGGCCTAGCAGGGCCCGACAGGAGTTTCTGCCCCCCCCCCCCCAACTTTATTTCAACACCATGGTTTATAAAGTTGTTCAGGATGATTCCTTCCAGACATTCACTAGTCCAGCCCCAACCCCACCACCACTGTCTCCTTCCCTCCATCCTGGTCCCATTTACCCAGCCACCCCCAAGCCTAACCCAGAGCAGGCCCACGATCATTTATTTTATGTGGCTTGTCACCAATAAATGGCTAACGGGATGATCAAAACACATTTCCACAGAAGAAACTTTGTGGAAATTGTTGTCTCTCACCGTTGCAGCCCTGGTCTCAGGGTTTCAAGACGTTTGTGTCCGTGTCTGTGTGAGTCAGGAGGGTTGGCGTCTGTGTGACACCCCGTCCCACCTGCTGAGATGTCAGTCTTGGAGATTTTGGAGATGCCCAAAAACTTCGGAATATTTAGCTGGGCAGTCCAAGGAGGCCCTGGAGTTTTCAGCCACTGGGACCCTCAGACCCGGAGTTTTCGGCAGATTAGGCTTTCTGTGAGGCTCAGTCCTCAGGGGACTGGGTTCAGCCGGCGGCATGGAGGAGGTTTTGGGGTGTGGGAGCAGCTGCCAGGGCTGTGGGGGGGCTCCCCTTCCCAGAGCACCCAGAGGTCCCAGCCAGGAACGGGCATCTGAGAAACTTTGGAGGCTGGTATCTTTGAGGCTTATTTAGGCGTCTGTGGAACGAGGCCAGGAGACGAGCTGACAAGAGAGCAAGGTAGGGCGAGGGCTAGGCATGGCTCTTGCAGGGTTTAAAGGGGTCCTCGCCCAGACGGCTCTGAATCCAGCGCTTGACGGTTCACAGCATTGAACGAGGAGCAGCCTTTGAACACTGAGCTAGGAGCAGCCCCTGAGCACTGAGCTAGGAGCAGCCCCGAGCACTGAGCTAGGAGCGGTCCCTGAGCACTGAGCTAGGAGCAGCCCGAGCACTGAGCTAGGAGCGGTCCCTGAGCACTGAGCTAAGAGCAGCCCCTGAGCACTGAGCTAGGAGCAGCCCCCGAGCAGTGAGCTAGGAGCACTCCTGAGCACTGAGCTAGGACTGGCTCCCGAGCACTGAGCTAGGAACAGCCCCTGAGCACCCCTGGGTGTGGCCAGCTGCGCCCACCCACACATGTCTATTTAGGGGTTGAGATACAGGCAGAGAGGGTGAGCGTCTGAGCCGCAGCATTTGTGCGTTTGGGCCACTCCGCAGTGGCCCCAGGCACCCTCAACACAGCTAGCAACAAATGTAATAATAATAAGATAAAATGAAACAATAATATTAAGATAAAAATAAGATAAAATAATAATAATAATATTAAGATAAATAATCAGATAAAAATAAACTTAATAGGGGCCAAAGATATAATACAGGGCTTAAGGTGTTTGGCACACAGACAACCCATGTCTGATCCCCAGCACCAGAGGGTCCCCCGAGCACAGAGCTGGGAGTCAGCCCCGATCACAGAGCTGGGAGTGAGCCCTGAGCATAGAGCTGGGAGTCAGTCCTGAGCACAGAGCCATGAGTCAGCCCTGAGCACAGAGTTGGGAGTCAGCCCTGAGCACAGAGCCGGGAGTGAGCCCTGAGCAAAGAGCCGGGAGTCAGCCCTGAGCATAGAGCCAGGAGTCAGCCCCGAGCACAGAGCCGGGAATCAGCCCCGATCACAGAGCCGGGAATCAGCCCTGAGCACAGAGCTGGGAGTCAGTCCTGAGCACAGAGCCGGGAGTGAGCCCTGAGCACAGAGCCCCAAGCACCGCTGGGTGTGGCCCCCAAACGAAACACAGCAAACAATAGTAAGATAAGAGCCCTCCAGAGACACTCCCAAGGGCATCAGCTCAAGCCCCTTCTGAAGCCCACCACGCACAGGGCCCAGGCGAGGTTGGCCAGCAGCGACTTTGCAGCAGCGGAGAGGGGACAATGATCTCCCGACCACGTGGACGCGGTTCCCAGCCTGCCCAGGAGGAGGGTGGGGCCACCCCCCCACCCCGTTGTTTTTCTATTATGTAAAGGAGAAAAAAAAACTCCTGCCGGCTCCTGCCAAAGCATTTTCCCAGTGACAGCGGCTGTCCTTGGCCCTGCTCCTTCCTAAAACAAACCCACCTCACAAACCACCTCTGATAGCAGAGGCTCCCAAAGGCCAGCCGGGAAGGTGGGTCCCAGGATGGCACCAGCCCTGCCCGGCCGGTTCCTGGGACTCGGCCCCCTCCCTCCACCCTCCCTCCCTCGGGGCCAGGATGACGGTCCCCGGGGGCCCAGAGTCCAGAGTGACCTCTGCCTCCAGCCAGTCAGTTCTGCGGGGTCCCTGCCTGCCCCAGAGACCCCAGGCCAAGCCCTCCCACCCAGTGCCACCCTCCCAGGCCCCCTGGTACCTGCGCCTTAGGAAAACGTAACTCGACCTTATCTAATCTGTACAGTTTCATCACAGCCAGGGCCAATAATGTAAAGCTTTGTGTCCTAGCAGCGGGTGGGCAGGCCCAGAAGGGGGCCCAGAGGGCCAGCCTGGGGAGGCCCCTGAGCCCAGGCCTCGCCGCTGGGCCATGAGGTGAGAAAATGATGGATGGACCCGGGCCCAGAACAGGCAAAAAAATGGCCCAGAGAATCGCTTCCTCTTGCCATCTGTTCAGGAAGGGCGTCACTGGCGTAGACTAAACACAGCCCGGCCTCAGCCGCCCCAGCACTGGGCCCGGCCTGGGGAAGTGGCCGCCTCGCCACAGGCCAGACTGACCCTCGTGGGGCCAGAAGGAGGAGCTGGGCTGCTGCGGCCACCCAGTGGGCACTGCCGCGGGGCCCAAGGCAATTCCCAGGAAGACACACGGGGACACTCGGGCTGGCCTTGGAGGGTGCCCTGGCAGAGGGTCTCAACCCTCCTCTGCTCCTCACCCAGGGGGGGCTCTCTCCCTCCTCCCCATGGGACTTTGGGTCTCCGAGTCCTCCGGGTGCAGGCGTCCTGCCTTCAAGGCCACCGGACGACAGGGTTGGGGCCATCTCACACAGGGAGTGAGCTGGACTTGGCCAGCCCTGGGCAGGGTCTGTCTGTGCTTAAGAAAGGGGGAGGGGGGGCCACAGAGGTCAGTGACTTGCCTGGGAAGTGGGTTAAACGCCCAAACACCAGGTGTGACCCCTGAGCCCAGAACCAGGAGTAAACCCTGGGACCACTGGGGGATTTTTTTAATGGGGGGACCTGGGGCTGCCTGTCTCCTTTGAACCTCCATTTTTCTTCCTGTGGTAGGAATAATCTGTGTTTGATGGCAGTCCTTGGGTCCAGGAGGCTTGTCAGTCTCTTGGGTTTGTGTGTGTGTGTGTGTGTGTGTGTGTGTGTGTGTGTGTGTGTGTTTGCGCTTTTTGGGTCATACCTGGCGATGCTCAGGGGTTAGGGTTCCTCCTGGCTCATGCACTCAGGAATCACTCCTGGCGGTGCTCAGGGGACCCTATGGGATGCTGGGACTCGAACCGGGTCGGCCGCGTGCAAGGCCAACGCCCTCCCTGCTGTGCTATCGCTCCAGCCCTGGGCTTGTCAGTCTTGAACCCCACCTCCTGCCACAAGCCCCCCCACCCCACCCCTGCCTTGCAGCTTCCTTTGTCCTGAGCCCAGGGAGAGGACCGGGAGGAGAATCCGAGCTCCTAGGGCCTGTGGCCGCCCAAGGTCAGGTGTGGCGGTTCACCTCTTCCTGCTCTCACTGTTTCTTCCAGAATCTTCCTCCAGGCAAATACATGGGGGAGGGGGACATCCGCTCACAGATGGAGCCACGTGGCTGCACAGATGAGTGCTTGGTACTGAATGTGATTCTCTCCTGCCCCCCCCCCCCCCCATCCCCCGTGTGATCTAGGCCCAGGCATGGCCCGGAACATGCGTGATCTGGAACCCTTGCAGCCCTGGGGGATGAGAAAGAGCTGACACCCCCATCCGGGCACTGATGTGGGGGTGGCTCCCCCCCCCCACCGCCGCATGGTCAGCAAAGGCCCAACGGGGGGATCTGGGACTCAAGTCCTCTCCAGAGCAGTGGGGCGCAGTGTCCCCCTTGCGGCATGAAAGAGACACGAGACAGGCGGCTGGGCCCTGGAGACCGTTGGACGGGTCAGCTCTGAGGGGCAGGTGGGCCCCACTTCCCCTGGCCTCCAGGATTCTCCCGGGGAAAGATGCTGATTTTTACTTATTTTATTTTATTTTATTTTTTCAATTGTTTGTTCTTGACTCAGGGCTACACCAGCGCCCAGCGGTGCCCAGGGCTTACTCCTGACAGGCTCAGGGATGCCAAGGATTGAACCCAGGCCCCAGCACGCTGCCCACTGGACCATCGCTCTGGCCCCAGAAGCAGAGTTTTCTGCCTACATCAGGATTTCCCCGTCCTGGGACAGGCAGGCAGGGGTAAGACAACCAGAGCACTGCCTGCTGAGTGCTCCTGCCTCTCCCTCGGGGGTGTAAGTATCTGGGGGGTACGACTAGAGAAACTGGGGCTGGAGAGAGAGCTGGGAGGGGAGTATGGTGCGCACCTCACGTGCAGCCCACCCTGGTTTGATCCCTGGCAGGAAATGCTCCCCTGAGCACTGCCAAGTGAGACCCTGGAGGTATGGAGGGGCTTGGCCTGAGTCACCCACACACCAGGCCCTAAACAACAGCCTGCTTCCCCCCTCCCCCCCGCCCCGGCCTCAACAGCCCCCTGGGAAGCCCCTGAAGAAACCGAGAGAAATTCCCCAGCACACAAACTCCCCCCTGTGAGAATTCACACCCAGCTCTCAAGTCAGAGCAAAGGGCCGGCCCATTTGGCTGAGTGACACAGTCCCGGGGCTGCAGCTGGGGGTCTTGGCGGCAGACAAGGTGGGGGGGCGTCTCTCTCGGCAGCCATTTCTGGGTGTGTTTGTCTGCAGGTCCTGACACAGAGGCTGACCCCGCAGCCCACCCTGGGGAGACGAGGCCGCCTGTGCTCCCCCCCCACCACCACCACCCCGGCCCGTGACTCTCGAACAGTGGGTGGAAATGGCCCGTCTGCCCGCCACGGCGCCGTATCTTTTCTCATATCTTCGCTTCCAAACCAAATAGCGCTAATCCGAATGCATACCTCGCTCCCTGCCAGCGTCTAGCCTTTCCTGCCCGTGTCTACCCCGTATGTAAATATTGGCAAGTCTCTCTCCCTGGGCCAAGCTGCAGAATGCATGCTCAGTGCTGTCATCCCGAACCTGTGGGCTGTGAAAGCGCATGTGGGGGTGTGAGACAGCACCCAGCACCGGCAGCTCCCCGCCCCCCACCCCTGCCAGCCCCGAGGGCCACTCACGCCTTCAGTCTCTCAACCGGTTCTTCTTCCGAAGGTTCGGATTCTTTTTTTTTTTTTCTCTTCTCTCTCTCCTCATCATTAAGATGAAGGAGTGATTGGAAGAACAGAAGTCCCCTTTCCTGGAAACCAGCAGTCTTTGTTCGGAGCGCTTCTTGGCCAACCTGGCTGCCAGGGAACGCATTCCTGGGCATGCCCCCCTCCTAGAACTTGCTAGAATGAAGAGGCCTGGGAGAAAGGGTGCTGTGGGTGGGGGGGTGGCGGTGGGGGTGAGGTGTGGGGCGGCGCCTTGGGGTGTAGGCACCGCCCTCTGTTCGCCACTGGACCTTGGGGTGTCTCGGGGAAGGGAACAAGGGCCTTGAGGTGTGGGGCCAAGAGAGACCCCCGCATGCATCTGGTCCTCCGGGCTGGCCCACCGCTGCCCAGGCCGCGTAGGTAAAGATGCTGCCGGCAGGGGGCGCTCGGAGCCCGCGCAGCGCTCAGGGCCGGACCCGGCGCGGCCCCGGGGACCGCGCGCGGCGCAGGACCCGGCTGGGGTCCCCCCGCGTGTCGTCCCCTCCGGGCGGCCTGGCCGTGCCCCCCTCCCCGCCCCATCCCCACCCCCGCCCGCCCCTCGCCAAGGCCTCCCCGCGCCCCTCCAAGAGGCCCGTTGCGGCACCAAGTGCCGGCTGGGCCCCCCGCGGCCGCTGTCCGGGGTCCGGGCGCGGGGCTGACCTCGACCTCGGGGCATCCGCGCGGCGGGACTCCCCGGGGGACCGCGAGGGGGGACAGTGGGAGGGACCCCCGGCTGCTCCGAGCCGTCGGGGCTCAGGGTCGGCGCGGGCGGGCGGGCGGGCGGGCGGGAGGATGGGGGCGCGGGAGGTCGGTCCCCGCCAGGCACCCGGCGCGTGCGGGACTCCGCACCCCGGTCCCCGGTGTCCACGGGTCTGTCCCTTCTCCGTCCACACCCACCCGGGCAGTCAGTCCCGCACCGCGCGCGCCCCGCAAGCCGCGCGGGGCTCTTGGAGGAGCTCCTCGGCCTGCTGGGAGCACCCCCGGGATGCGGGATGCGCAACCTCAGAGCCGCCGCCGGACACCGCGGGGCTTCGGGGTGTCCAGGCCGGGCTGGGCAGGGCAGCGGGCGCGCCCCGACCCCAATCCGCGGGGACCTGGGTGCGGAGGAGCGGGGCCCGCGGGTATTTGTTGTGTGTTTGTTGGTTTGTTTCTCCCCCCCCCCCATTCCAGTCCCCTCCCTCCATCCCCAACTGGTCCTGGTAGGTGGACTCCGAGGGACAGAGGAAAGAGCGTCTTGTCTTCCGTCCGGGTTAAAGATTCACTCCCACTTGCCCTATGGCCCTTGGCTCCCCAGCTCTGCTCTGGGTCCCACAGACCAGCGGGGACGCAGGGACCAGGGCGGCTGTGGGCACAGCTCTACCCTGTAAGTCATTCCTGGGAGGCGGGTCAGTACAGGACAGGGCAGAAGAGAGGACAGGTGACATCCCTGGGCTTCCCGTGGGGGGCCAACGAACTGAACCCGGATTAACTCTATCTCCAGACGAAGCTCCGTGTCAGAGGAAATCGAAAAAGTGACGCTGCTCTCATTTGTCGTGGGGATCGAGGGTCACCCCTCTCGCAAGGCGGGGGTTGGATCCGAAGGGACGAGTGAGCAGGATGTCTACGCGGGTGTCCCCCTGATGGAGAGGACACAGATGCCGCCTCAGCACCACCCAGACGGCAGCCGGGCCCGTCCCCGAGGCTGAGAAGTGACTCCCAGCGCAAACGAATAACGAACACAGACACACCCCGGGGTCTCCTGCCCTGCACCTCCAGGCTGGCCACCTGGAGAACGAGGTGCCAGGACACCCCGAAAACGAAGAGCAACCGGGTTGTTGTGGATTTCAACCCTGTGGGGAGGGTTTCGGGTTCCTGTGGTGGGTCAATGCCTTCCCCACCCCCTGGTCTCCCTTCCAGGAAAGCGGGGGTGACCTCGCTGGGGGGTTCTGCAGAGCTGGGATGCCGGCAGCCTCCAGAGTAGGAGGAACGGCCTCTCCTGTTCCCCCCCAAACAGCTCACAGGCAGCTCAGGGGCCAAGCAGGAGACACCCTCCCCCCAAACTGCAGGCAGGGGCCAAGCACCCCTCCCCCAAGGGCCAGCACTGAAAGCCCCGCCCAGAACCAAAGGCGTCTATAAGCCAATCCCGGGGAGGGGTGGTCCCCTGGCAGCGTGGGCAGTGAGGGACCACCTTGGCTCCTGCCAGCCAGGCACCCAAACCCGTGCACCCCACTGGCTCCCTGTCGGTCCCCTGTTCCTCATCCCCCTGGAGAGAGGCTTCCCGGAGCCGTGGGGGTGGGGCCGACCCTTATTCCCTGTACTCGTCTGGCAACAAGTGAAAGAAAGATGAGCCCTCCTGAGGTCACCCCCGCCCCACATTCCTGTGGTGTCACTGCGTTCCCGGGCGGGCATTTCCTGGAGTGCCTGCCACCTCTCCCTTCCGGGTGGAGCTCCTCGGGGACCCGGACACCTGGGAGAGGGGGGTTTTCGGATTTGATTTTTGAGGTCGCCCTGAAGTCATGCCCCTTCCTGGGAGCAGAGAACTTTGGGGCGGCCGGAACAGTGTCTCCGCCTGCCTGCCCTCCCGGCTGACTGGTGGTGTGTCTGGGGGTGGGGGGCGGGGGGGTCGGAGGCGGCACGGGCTGCAATACCACCATCCATTACTGCTGTCGCCCGCGGGAGCTGCAGGCTGCAATGCACGTTCTCAAGGTGTCAGAAAGGAACCTGGAGATTTCCTACGAGGGGGTGGGGGGGGGGGGGGTCGGCGTTTCAAGCCCTTGGAGTCAGGCTTGTTGGAGGGCTCAGATGGCTCAGACGTGGGCGAAATGGTGACCAGAGGGGCACCCCCCAGGCCGGAGCTGTAGCCCGTTCCTCCCCCAGACCTGTCTCAGTGCCTTCGCCTTCCCTAAGACCACGAAC
Source organism: Sorex fumeus (assembly GCF_029834395.1). Taxonomy (NCBI): domain Eukaryota; kingdom Metazoa; phylum Chordata; class Mammalia; order Eulipotyphla; family Soricidae; genus Sorex; species Sorex fumeus. The sequence continues at coordinate 1,111,580 of NW_026606232.1, forward strand.
AATAATAAAATAAGGTCTTGAAATACAAGCAAACCGTTTACAGGAGGTTTGCTTCCGAGTAAGCTTATAAAACACAAATGCGAATGTCTTTTCTTGGCGAATCTCCAGAGCTCCACCGGTGGAAAGTTGATCTGTCTAAAACGGCACCCCTCCATTTTTTTTTTCTTCCCTCCCATGCCAGATACGAGTTTCATAACGCCAACTCGAGGCACCAAGCAAAGAGACCTGAACCCCAGAGCTGGTGGCTCTGCAGTTTACGTAACAGGCTTGGGTGAGGTGATCGGGGTGGAGTGGGGTACAGTGGGGTACAGCGGGGTACAGCAGTCTTTCGCGAAATGTCCCATCACTGATCCTTCCTACACTGGGAAAGCGAAACAGTCACCGTCCTGTCCTTGCATTGGTCTCCAGAGCAGAGCAGCAGCGACCAGAGGGAAGGAATCCGAGAGAAATCTCAACGCCGGAGCGGCCAGGCCGAAGGCTGAGAGACTGGGAGAATTCTTGGGCATAAGGGCTGATGGGGTACAGGGCCGAGACTGGGCATGAATTCCGTTTTCCAGAGGTGGGGCTTCTCTCGACGTCTCCCCTCTTGCCTACAATTAATTAGGTCCCAACAGCAACCCAACCTCCTTGGGATAAATCAGGCATTTCTTCCCGGGAAGGGATTTTCAAGTGACCTCAACGCACAGCAGCCCGCCACCCCACCCCAGGTCATCAGCTGCCTCAAGGATTCCACAAGAATTCCACATTCTCCCCCCCCCCCCCCACCCCAGACTCTCTGAGTGATGGGACCTCCTACACACACACACACACACACACACACACACACACAACCCCTTCCTGTAAACTCTGTTTGCAAATGTCCAAGCCGCACAAAACCGTGTCCCCACACAACCCTGAGTGCTGGGCCCGGAGCTAAAGCTGGACTCAGACTTTTTCCCTCTGCTCGAGGAAGCGAAGCGGGATTGGAGCCGGGGAGCCCAGAGGAATCTCCAGGCTCTGCAGCTGGAGGTCGGCTCAGACCTGAAGGCCGTGGGGCTAAGTGCTTCATGTGCCAGCTTCTCCCTAAACTGACCGGTCCTTCTGCTTCTGGGAAAGGGCCAGGGTCCCGCCTGGAGCAGGGTCGTTTCCAAAGCTGCCGAGATGCATCGCTCTGCAGGCCGGGAAGCCTGATCTCCCCTGCCCCTTTCTTCCTCTTACCAGCGCTCCCAACTCACGGAGAAACTGCAGGCCTCAGGCAGAAGGTCGTGGGAGCCCCTCTCAGGCCCCTGAGTCCCCAGGCTCCTTGCAAGTGCCATTTTGAACACACACACACACACACACACACACACACACACACACACACACACACCAGAAGAAAACCCTCGGATTATCACCGCCAGCCCGGCCAGCCGGCAGCGCGCGAGACTGAGGGCTGACGGGGGCGCGTTGTCATAAACTCCTCGACGTATTTATTTTGCTTTCTTGTCATCACACCTGCTCCTGTCACCGACCCCTCCTCCCGGCCCAAAAGGTCGAACCGGACTCGAAGAGGCTGTCACGCCTCGAGGTTCGGGGACTCTGCGGGCTCCGGAGCCGAGAGCGCGCGGGGTCCGTCCAGGCTCCGGCCGCCCGGGACCGACAGTGGCCTTCGCGGGGCCGGGGAGCGGCGCGCGCGGCGGAGTGCCGGACGCAGGGTCCTGGGACGCAGCCCCCGCAGCCCCTGGAGCCCCCTCCTCCATTCCTCCTGGGGAGGACCAGGCCGGAGGGAGCCGGCCGCTGTCCCGGCGAGGGCGCGGTCCCGCGAACTGCAAACCAACCACCCAGCTCCGAGGCGGGGGTCTCGGGAGGCTGCGTCGGGCCCGGGGGACACTTCTGTGACCCGAGCGGAGCGGGCGGCCCGGAGGGGTGGGGAGGACGGAGAGGGGTCGGGGTAGGGGACACCAGGCCATCGGGTGGAGGAGGGGCCGGCCGGAGGGGCGCCAGAAACCGGGGCGAGCCGAAGCGAGCGGGGCGCCCCGGGGGGGAGAGAGAGGAGAGGTGCCGGGCCGGGGGGTGTGGGGGTGGGAGTGGGGGCTGGAGGGGGGCGAGGGTGCCAGGAGCACCCAGAAAGTGCGGGGACCCAGGCGGGGCCGGGGGTTGGGGGGGCGCGATCGCGGGGTGCGGGCCGCGTGCGGGCGCGCGGGGCGGCCGGGGCCGGGGCCGGGGGCGCCGGGCGGGCGGGCGGGCGGCGGGGCGCGGGCGGCCGGCGCGCGTGTGGTCAGCCCCGCGGTCCTCCCGCGGCGCGGGGCGCGGGGCCGGCCGGGGCTCGGCCTCCTCCCGGCCTCATTCAGAGGCGGTTCTCGCGCTGCCATTGGCTGCGGCGGCGGGGCCGGGGCGGGGCCCGGCGGCCCGGAAAAAATGTAATGCGTAAAAAAGTCCTCGCCTGGGTGACGGATGCTCAAAAGTTCAGGAGTTTTTCCCCCCATGCTTCCTTAAGCGGCCGGCGCGCGAGCAGCCCGAGCAAGAAAGGAGGAGAAAGAAAGGAAAAAAAAAGAGGAGAAAGGAAAAAAAAAAAGGTGACGCGGGGCCCGGGCCGGCGGCCGGCGCGCCCCCCCACCCCCCACCCCCCGCCGCCCCTGGGTATTTGGCCGCGCTCGCCGGCGGCGCGGGGCAGAGTCTGCAGCGAGCTGGGCGCCTGCCTTCCCCGGGCGCGCTCCGGGGCTCGGCTGTCCGCGTCGTCCGGCGCCTTCGCCCGCCGCCGCCGCCGCCGGGAAGGACGCGCGCGGAGGCCGCGGGGCCGCGTCCCGGCCGGAGCCCGAGTGGCCGCGGGCGGCGCGGCGGGCCCCGAGTGAGCGGCGGCGGCTTGGAGAGGCCGCGCGCGCGCGCGGCGCGGAGGAGCAGGAGGAGCGGGAGCAGGAGGAGCAGGAGGAGCGGGAGCAGGAGGAGCAGAAGGAGCAGGAGGAGCAGGAGGAAGGCGGCGGCGGCCCCGGCCCCGGCCCCGGCGCCCCGGCTCGGGCTCGGACTCGGCGCGGCGGCCCGGCCGCGCGTTGGGCGGCGGCGTTGGCGTTGGCGTTGGCAGCAGCGGCAGCGGCGGGGCCATGCAGGCGCGCTACTCCGTGTCCAGCCCCAACTCCCTGGGAGTGGTGCCCTACCTCGGCGGCGAGCAGAGCTACTACCGCGCGGCGGCCGCGGCGGCCGGGGGCGGCTACGGCGCCATGCCGGCCCCCATGAGCGTGTACTCGCACCCGGCGCACGCCGAGCAGTACCCCGGCGGCATGGCGCGCGCCTACGGGCCCTACACGCCGCCGCCGCAGCCCAAGGACATGGTCAAGCCGCCCTACAGCTACATCGCGCTCATCACCATGGCCATCCAGAACGCGCCCGACAAGAAGATCACCCTGAACGGCATCTACCAGTTCATCATGGACCGCTTCCCCTTCTACCGGGACAACAAGCAGGGCTGGCAGAACAGCATCCGCCACAACCTGTCGCTCAACGAGTGCTTCGTCAAGGTGCCGCGCGACGACAAGAAGCCCGGCAAGGGCAGCTACTGGACGCTGGACCCGGACTCCTACAACATGTTCGAGAACGGCAGCTTCCTGCGGCGCCGGCGCCGCTTCAAGAAGAAGGACGCGGTGAAGGACAAGGAGGAGAAGGACCGGCTGCACCTCAAGGAGCCGCCCGCGCCGCCGCCGCCCCCCGGCCGCCCGCCGCCCGCCGCCCACGCCGCCGCGGCCCCGGAGCCCCCCGACGGCGGCGCCGGCGCGGCCAGCGCCAACGCCAGCGCCGGCGGCGCGCCCGGCGCGCAGCCGCCGCCCGTGCGCGTGCAGGACATCAAGACCGAGAACGGTACGTGCCCCTCGCCGCCCCAGCCCCTGTCCCCGGCGGCCGCCGCCCTGGGCAGCGCCGCCGCCGCCGCCGTGCCCAAGATCGAGAGCCCCGACAGCAGCAGCAGCAGCCTGTCCAGCGGCGGCAGCCCCCCGGGGGGCCTGGCGGCGGGCGCGCGGCCGCTCGGCCTGGACGGCGGCGGGGAGCCCGCGCCCCCGCCGCCCGCGCCGCCCGCGCCCCCGCCGCCGCCGCCGCCGCCGCCGCACCACAGCCAGGGCTTCAGCGTGGACAACATCATGACGTCGCTGCGGGGGTCCCCGCAGGGCGCGGCGGCCGAGCTCAGCCCCGGGCTGCTGGCCCCGACGGCCGGCGCGGCGGCGGCGGCGCGCGCGGGCCTGGCGCCCCCGCTGGCGCTCGGCGCCTACTCGCCGGGCCCCGGCGCGCTCTACAGCTCCCCCTGCGGCCAGGGCGCGGGGGGCGCGGGCGGCCAGGGCGCGGGGGGCGCGGGCGGCCAGGGCGCGGGCGGCGGCGGCGGCGGGGCCGCGGGGGCCGCGGGGGCCGCGGGGACCTACCACTGCAACCTGCAGGCCATGAGCCTGTACGCGGCCGGCGAGCGCGGCGGCCACCTGCAGGGCGCGCCCGGGGGCGCGGGCGGCCCGGCCGTGGACGACCCCCTGCCCGACTACTCGCTGCCGCCCCCGGTCACCAGCAGCAGCTCGTCGTCCCTGAGCCACGGCGGCGGCGGCGGCGGCCAGGACGCCGGCCACCACGCGGCCGCCCACCAGGGCCGCCTGACGTCGTGGTACCTGAACCAGGCGGGCGGAGACCTGGGCCACCTGGCCAGCGCGGCGGCGGCCGCGGCGGCCGCGGGCTACCCGGGCCAGCAGCAGAACTTCCACTCGGTGCGCGAGATGTTCGAGTCGCAGCGCATGGGCCTGAACAACTCGCCGGCCAACGGGAACAGTAGTTGCCAGATGGCCTTTCCGTCCAGCCAGTCTCTGTACCGCACGTCGGGGGCCTTCGTCTACGACTGCAGCAAGTTCTGACGCGCCCCCCTCCGCGCGCGCGCCCGCCCGCCGCCCCGCCGAGCCCCCCTGCACCGAAGCCCCAAGCGACAGCAGCCCAGAGAGCCACCGGTGCAAAAGCGAAACCAAAGAGAGACAGAGAGAGAGACAGAGACACACACACACAGAGAGAGAAGCCCCCCATTCCCATGAAAGGACACTAAGGACAGCCTTCCTCCGGCCGACCAGCGGACACAATCCCTGCAAAGATTCGACCCACCAGCAGCAAGAAAACTATTTTCTTAAAAAAAAAAAGACCCACAAACACCAGATAATTTCAGAGCCACCTCCACCTTTGCCTTATCTAAATAAACAAACCCGTAAACTGTTTTGTACAGAGACAGCAGTCATGGTTTATTAAAGGACAGTGTTACTCCAGATAACACGTAAGTCTCTTCTTTCTTCTCAGACATCATCGCTTTCCCCATCCCCTCCCCGCCCGGGGCCCTCGCCCTCTCTCGCCTCTCACCTCTCACCTGTAAGATATTTTATCCTACCTGGAAAGGAGGGGGGAGAGTCCCCCCGTATATGAAAATCGCTTCCTTTTTATTCATGGACTTGTTTTAAAATGTAAATTGCAACATAGTAATTTATTTTTAATTTGTAGTTGGAAGTCGTGGACCAAACGCCAGAAAGTATTTCCAAAACCTGACGTTAAATTGCCTGAAACTTTAAATTGTGCTTTTTTTTTTTCATTATAAAAAGGGAAACTGTATTCATCTTATTCTATCATCTTTACTTTTTTTTTGTCGAACATATTCGTTGTTTGTTTATTAATAAATTGCCAGTTTGGATGAGACTTTATGTCTGGATACTTTTAATACTCTGAATTCTCGTCAGCAGGAAAAAAGATATTTCAGAGATTCAAACACTTTTAGAAATGATCTATTCTCTATCTCTGACAAAATGGAGAAACCCTCTGACTATTCCTTGTCAAAGCTCACCTAAAAGTCTTTTTCTTTAAATTGTTTTTTCCTCCCCTGCAAAATGTCCTATATCATCGGCTTGCTTTGCGATTAGTAAAAAAAAAAAAGAAAGAAAAAGAGAGAAAAAAAGAATAAGATTTTTTTTTCCTAAAGAGATTCGACTCGGCATTAAACATGTACATTATCTCGGTAATGACAGAACACATTTGGCAATTTTTAGCCTATGAATCAGCAGCTGTTCTATCTCTGATACGTACCTGCAGGGTTCTCTGATATGTTCCTTTCCCCAAATGGCTGTGAATATTTGACTTTCCTGGCACATAAAAAATATCCATGTGCATTATACATCCTGTAAGCCAAATGGTGGCTAGATTTTTTCCCCCCTATTACTCTCATTCCTTTGTAAGAGGAAAACTACAGCAGTTTAAAAATATATGTATAGAAACTCCTCCACATTCACAATCCTTCCTGTGTTACATAGAAGGATTGAAGTGTGTGTGGTTTTTTTTTTTTTTAAATATACTGTGGGTTGAAAAGGGATATTTAATCTTTGGGAAACTATTTTAGAAGCTATGTTGTAGAACAATTATTATTATTGTTATTATATTATTATTATTTGGGGGGAAAGACTTAAAGCAAGAACGAGAAGGAAGGAGAGAGGGCCAGAAACTTGGGGGTCTAAGGGCAGGCTTTATTCAATCCAATTTTTTCTTGCTAATTTACAGTTAAACCTAGGGGCAATCCGGATTGGCCCTCCCCCCTTTGTAAATAACCCAGGAAATGTAATAAATTCATTATCTGAGGGTGATCTGCCCTGTCAATCAGACTTTGGGGAGATGGCGATTCGATTACAGACGGTCAGGGCCTTTATTTGTTTTCGAGATAATACAGTTTCCTGCTATCTGCCGTCGCTTATCTAGAGACAACAGTTAGCAGTAATTGCTGTTGGTTGTTGTCAAAATTTGATCATTGTTAACGGATTGCTGCAAATAAATACACTCTAATTTCAGTCAAAAACCGCTGCCTACGGCCTCTCTTTGCTGGGTCTCCTCGCGGAGCGGGAACCTCTGGGCGCGGACGCAGCGGCGCGGGGCGCCCCGTCTCCGGGGAGGACCCAGCCGGGCAGCGAGGGGCCTGGCCGCCGCGGCCCCGGGCTCCAGGGCGCCCAGCCTTGCGCGGGGCACCCCGCTTCGGGGTGGGCAGTGGAAGGCCAGACCCCCTCTCTCCCGCGTGTCTCGGGAGCTCCCGCCGGCCGCGGGGAGCCGTGCGCTCCGGCCGGGATTTGCGGACAAAGGAGCTGGTGCCGGCCCGGCAGAGAGAACAGGCCCCAGAGGGACGCGGCAGCAGGTGACCCCCGGGCCCTGTCCCCTGGGACCGGGTGGCTGAGCCCCCAGAGGGGCGGCGTGGGCAGTCAGAGAACGCGCCGGTTTCCACTTGGATTTTTTTTTTTTTGGTTTTTGGTTTTCTTTTTTTTTTGTTTTTGGAACTTGGGGGCGCGGGAGGGAGGGGTGGCGAGCCGAGACGTGTCCACTCGGCCTGGCCAGCTGGGGCGTCGCTGCGCGTCCGGGTCCCGCCGTGTCGCGCCTGTCGCGGACGCCGGACGCCGCTGGCCGACGGGAAGGCTCTCCGGCTAATTAGCTGTAATTACCCGCCGGCTTCTGTTTGCGTCCGCAGCTCTTTCCTCCCCCACCTTCCCGGCCGGCCCCCGCCCCGCCGAGTGCGTGGTTCGGGGGAGGAAAAGTGGGTGTGTGTGGGGGGACTTGTAAGGGGGATCCCGCGGGGTCCTTCCAGGCCGCGGGGGCCGCAGAGACGGGGCGCGCGCGCGCGCGCGCGCGCACAGGGAACTGTGTCTCGGGCCAGGGTCTCCCGCGCCGTCCCCCACCCCCGACCCCCGCGCCCGCCGTACGTGTCGGGACAGCGCGTTGGCCGCGGGTGTTGCGAAGACGCACGTGTGGTTCGGGGCGCAGCCGGGGTGGAAAGGTCACGGCCCTCCCTCGAGCCCGGGTGGCAGCGCGCCCCGTGCCGCGCCCGCCGCCCGGGAGCCTCGGCCCGGCCCGCCTCTCCCGCCCCGGGGTGCAGGGGTGCCGCCGGCCGCCCTACCCGGGCTGCGTCTCCGCAGATCATGTGGGAGGCCGAGAATTATTTGGCCGCAGAGAAAGGAGTGGGTGGGTAGGTGGGTGGGGACTCTCATCCACCTGTGTGGGGGGGTGTGGAGGGGGAGAAGTTGGCAGATGGCAGCAGGGTGGGCGACGTCCACGTGCCCGCGACGCTCTCTCCCAGGCGCCGGCTTTGTTGTCCCCAGACATTGTGATCTTGGCCGGCGTAAGGGGACGGAGGCCTGGCCGGGCCCCGCAGAGGTGTGGGGAGGTGGCGGCCGGGCCTAGAGCCCCGGGGGAGGGAGCGCAGCGAGGCCCAGAGCCGCGGGACCCGGGTAGGCGCCCCTGCGGAACCGGCCCGGGGGGCCCGAGCCAGGCTTCCGGCTCCCTTGACCCACTCTTGGGTCGGGCGCTCCTGGCTCAGCGGCCCCGGAGCGAATGGGACAGAGAGGCCTGAGCTCTCGGGGCAGCTGGTCCTCAGGGTGTTTGCGTGCTTGCGTGCTTGCAGGGGAGGGAAAAGCAGCTTTTAATATGTTTGCCCGCTTAGAACCAGCTTTGGGAGGAGGTAGACCCAGGCAGCGCGCAGCTGAGGCGAAGGTGTTTGTGCGGAAACTTAAGAGGCAGAGCAAGAGTTCTCTCGGAGGCAGGGGGGAGCCCGTGGGAAGCGAGACACTCTGAGTGTCCGGGTTCTGAGTTTTTAAAACGACCTCAGACGTGCTCTTCAAGCACACTGGCTTTGGCGTTCTCCTGTCCAACGAAAAGGAAAGAAAGCCCCAAATGCCAGACCTAAGCCAGGAGTTCTCCTTTCACTTCCTGTCCCAAGTTGGCTTTGTAGTTCTTTAGCCAGAAGGATACACCCTCTAGACAACCCCCCCCCCCAGCATCCATCGAGCCCCACAATAGTCTTAAGAAAAAACTCCTAAATAATTGAATAGAAGGGACATCTTGAAATCAGTCACCAAAGGACACCCGGGCAGCCTCTGCAGAAACGTAGGGATAATAAGTATTTGTCCCCTGTGTACTGGAGGCATTTATTATTGGAGCCGTTTATACCAGGACCAAGCAGGCCAGCTTGTTACATAGCACCTAAAAGTTTGCGTCTGGAACACGGGGGCACGTGGGGGGGGGGGGTAGGCGTGCTGTTTTTCGGGTTATGGTGTTGTGTTCGCTGCTGTTCTTCGCCTGCAAACAAGCATGCGTTTGACAATCCATCGACCCGCGGAGTTTGTGTCTTTTAATAACCGATGTTTGCAGAGGAATAAGGCTCAATTGTGGCCCTGGTCAGCGCTTGGCTGTTTCCTGCCGGGTTAGACGGAGGGTCAGCAAACAAGAGTGCTTCAGAGTCCTGGGGCTCCCCGGAACTTCCTTGGGAGAAGAAGGGGCGCAGGACCTTTTCTTCCCACCCTGGTCCCTTGGGAGGGGTCTCTGCGGTTAAGACACAGCACCCTTAGTTTTGCCCTTCTTGGTATAAAAACCCAGGGAGACCCAAACCTTCTCTGCCCGAGGGTCCAGATCCCTGTCCTCCGGCCCTCCTGGGAATGAGGGTTGCTGCCTGCAGAGAGACTGGCGTCAGTGGCTCTTTGGACCCCCATCTCCGAGCCCCCGTCTGGGGGCCCCATTTGCTCCTGGTCCTAGCTCCCGCTGCCACAGACCCCCCGCCCGCTGCTGTGGGGGCCCCTTTCCCTTTAGAATATTCCAAATCCTCTCCAGACTCACTTCAGATGCAGTTCACAAAGCCATTAGCCCTTCCCACCCGGTCATAAACAAATGTCGCGTTAGGGGCAAGATTGATGGGGGCCGTGTAATAAAGCTGGCAGGCAGTCATTCTTCAGGCAGGCAAGGAGCTGGGGGGCTGTCGGAGAGAGGGAGGAAGGGGCCGAGGACGATGTCAGAGTGGTCACTTCCCCACCAAGTCGTGGGTGGGGTGGGGGATAGGGCACAGAGGGCGAGGGGACCCCACCCGAAATTTGGGAGTCGACGACCAGCAAAGGGTAGTGTATCCAGACAGGGAGAACGTAACAGGGATACCAGCGGGAGCGACTCTCTCGGGGGCAGCTCGTTGGAGGGCCCTCCGCGCTGGCGTGGGAAACCCCACTTTTCCCAAAATGTTCCCTCCTCACTTAGCCCGAGGTGGGGCAGAGAATTTTGATTCAGGCCCGGCACTGCTGCCGTCCCAGTGGGAAGCTGCCCTTTGCTGCCGGAGCTTCTAGTCCAGAGCTGGAAGTTTTCTGGTTTCCTCTCCCTCTCTGACCCCCACAGCTCATCACCCTCCCCCGTTCCCTTCACTGCCTGGCGCCCCTCCGTCCCAGTCCTCCTCTCCCGCATCTCTGTGGGAGACCCCCCCCCAGGTCCCCATTCTCACCCAGCACCACTGACTCTTTGGGGCTGCGTCGGAGGGTGGCCGAGACCCTGAGTCCTCGCGCCCAGATCTCCACTGGACAGACAGACAAACGGGGAGAAGGACAGACAGGCTCCAGGGAGACGTGTTGGGCCGGTCAAGGAGCGGTACCTAATTAAATGAACGCCGGCTCCAAGAGCCATCGGGGAGAACGAGAGCCGGTTCTCCACGATGCTTCAACGTGATTAGGAGTGGAAAATTGGGCAAAATGTACCATGTCCGCCTTATTGGAAAGGAAAATAGGGCGCAGGAGCAGCAGGCCTGGCCACAGACCTTTGTTGTACCCCTTTCCCAGCTCCAAAGAAACCCTCTGTTTTATATTATATATTTTTTTCTGTTGTTTACTTGATTTCTTCCCTCACTGATTTTAAATTTGCAGCATATTGAGCGTATTACACGAGCTGCAGTGGCAGCTGGAATTTCCTTGCCTGTAGACCCGGGAGAGAAAGGCAGATTCCCACCGGGCGGGCCCCAAGGAGGAGAGGTAGGGGTCTCCGCGACGCGGGGACAGGCCCACAGAGCGTCCTGCTCACGGTGGCCCCCCGCGGGCTGGCCAGGGGGATCCGCCAGCTTCAGGGGGGCTTCCCCATTCCTTCCCTGCCCTGGGGGCTGCCCCTCTCTCTCTCCTTCGTCTCTGTGTCTCTGACTCTCCCAGTGTCTCTGGACCTCTCCCTAGTCCCCGCTTGGGGGAAGATCAGCCCCTGCAGGGAGTCTGGTGCAGCTGGTCATTGGTCCCCTGGGGTCGGCCCCCTGTTGGTCTGCTGGGTCCACACAGCTGGGTGCTTCCTGGGTGGCGGGGAGGGAGACCTCAGAGGTCCTGGGTCTGAGGCCAGGGCCGGGCTGCTGCCGGGCAGTGGGTGAGTGGGGGCAGGACCCAAGAGGAGGCGGAGGCCCGCCCGCCCGGACCCCTGGGGCATTCTGAATAGATTGGAAAGTGGAGGGTTTTGCTGGAGGGTCCTGAGAACAATTTAGGTGGAGAAAGAGCAAACAAAACCCTCCTCCCCTCTTAACTGCCCCAGGGAAAAGGCAGGAAAGACCCACATTCAGGCCATTAACTCTTAAGGCCTCTGCGTTTCCTTCGGTGTCAGCGCTGCTCGGCGGCCTGGGGCCCGGCCTGTCTTCTTAATGGCCCCGACGTGTAAGCCGGCCCGGGTGGGAGCACGTGCCGCGGAGACGCGGGGGAACGGGAGGAGTGCGGGGGTGTGTGGGGGGAACCCAACGAAATCTCTGTTCTCTGAGTCCAACGAAATGGGCGACCCCGACGGAGCGTACGGTGGTGGTCCGGGGCGGCCGCAGGCCTGTCCCTCAGCCTGTCCCTCAGTCCCAGGGCGGCCGGCCCCGGGTGAGGCGCGACGCTCCGCGCCAAGGTTCACGCGCCGGTCGGGGCGCACCTCGGGGCCTTTCCGGAGCGTCCCAGCGCGCACGCAAGTCGCAAGTCGGTAGCGGGGCAAAGCCCCGAGGTGGCGAATTGGATTTTTAAAAATTAGTATCACTTAGGAAGGACACGCACGTGGGGGGTGGCGGGGGGGACAATGGTCCGGGCCTCGCAGCCGCTGGTGGGGTACAGGCGCGGGGAATTGCAAGCAGCCCACGGTGCTGTTCAAAGTGTCGCGGGGAGGGGGCAGCCCGGGAGGGCCGGCCGGGAGGATGCGCCCCGGCTTTGTGCCCGTCGCCAAACGCTAAGGTGCAGAAAGAGGCTTCAGAGGGATCCGCAGGGGCTGGACGCCCCCAGGGGCGCGGGTTCCGGGTCCCTGCGGCCCGCCGCGCCCCTCCACTCCCGGGTGGCTGCCGCGGATTAGCCAGGAGGCGCCGGGCTGCGAGTCACACAAGTGTGCTCGGTGACCGAGAAATAATGTGACATTCCTCGGCGTCGCAGGCTGGCTCCTGGGCGGGCCGGCCGCGCAGGCCCGGGGGTCGGGGAGCCGGGGCCCCGGTGCCGCGGGGATCAGGCCTCCCTCCGCCCTGGCGCAGGCCGGGGGAAAAGTGGCACAACAGGAAAGCCTGGCCAGAAGGCCCTTCCCAGGCGGCTTCCTCGCCATAAAAAGCCAGACTCCAGCCGAGGTCCTGACCCCTTCCAAATATACATTCCCTCGCCCGCGGCCCGCCACCCGGCCTTTTCGCGGCTTCCTCCCCGCCTAGCCGGGCCCAGAGTCGGCCGACCCGGCGTGGTGGGAGTCGGAGAGTCCAGTTTTCAGCAGCCCCCACGTTGCCACCCGCCCGTTGCGGACCCATTGCCTTCTCCGGGTCGGGGACGCGTTTTTTTCCTTCGCGTGCGCCCTGGGCGCATTGCACCTGGGCGGAACCGGGGCTGCGGACTTGAAATGTTCTTCTGGTCCTTCACCCCGGGGCGCCATCGGCAAGTCCCTGGAGGTCCGGGGAGGGGGAGTGGAAAGGGTCCGGCGGTGGGCGCAGGGTCACGTGCGCCCGGTTTGACGGGCAAAGCGCGCGCACGCGCCGGGAGCCGCCTGGTTCCCAGAGCCGGGCGCGTCGCAGCGGCCCCCTCTCCTGGGGTCCCGGTCAGGACCTGAGAGCCCGAAGGTCTAGAAGCTCGGACCCAGGTTCCCAGAGCTAGTGGGCAGCGACCCGGGCCAACGGAGGCCTCCCTACTTTTCAACGGGCCCCAGTGCCATTAGCCTTAGGGCCGGGCGCGCACACTTCGGCCCCCGAAACCAGAGATCAAAAGGGGGGCGCCCGCTGGGTGTGACCCCCTGACCTGGGAGGAAGGGCGGGGAGCAAGGAGAGCAAGCGAGTGGCGGGGCCTGGGGTCAGCCGGCGGTCGTAGTCCTCCTGGCAGACGAGGAAGCCAAGGCCGGGTGGGGCCGGGCGGTGTGTGAGTAACCGGCCTTGGGGCCCGCGTCCTTGGCGGGGATCACCTGGGTAGGACCCCCTCAGGGGCTGTGCACGAGGGGAGAGAAAGATGCAGTCAGGGAGCGCCCCCTTCCCACTCTGTGACCCGGCCTGCGCCCCACATCAGACCCCGAGAGTCCTAAAGAGAGAGGGTGGAAGATGGGAAACACCCCCACCCCCCACTCTCTGGCCAGCTGCGAGGGGCTTTCTGTTCCACTTGTCCTGCCGCTGGAGAAAATTCTCATTTTTTTTAGGCATCCCTCAGACCCAGAGGTTTTGGCGATGGGTGGGTGGTGTGTGGGGACCAGTGGCCCTGTCTGGGGCTTGAGGCTGTGAGGGTCGGCCCTGCGCACACAAGGGCCTTTTTGTAAAAGCCGGGTGGGCACTGTCCTCCTGGTATGACCCTACCACTACACCCAACCTTCAGCATCGCCCAGGGCTGGGGAGCAAGTGGGAGCTGCCACTTGTGGGGATTTGACTCAGCACCGAGAAGGCCTCGGGGGGGGGCCTTCCCGGACACAGAGCGGGCGGAGGGGGGCTTTGAGGCGTCTTCTTGGAGCTTAGCAAATTATTGATGCGCCGTGCTTACCTTGAAGGGTGTTCTGAAGGGAAATAGCACAGCACCGCCCTCCTGCTGGAATCACAGAGAAGCCCACCCCAGCACACAGGGGGCCCCCCCGCAGCGCCGATGGGGGGCGGTCTGGGGGAAAGGCACTGGATACACAACCTAGAAGAGGAAGCTCCCACTGCCCAGTTGCTTTAGAGACACCGTCGGGGGTGGGGGGGCTCAGCTGGGAGCCTTTACCTTGGCATCAAGGGAGCACCAGGGGGGGACCCAGGGCTCCACTTCGCTGGAGCATCACTGCCTGAGGGACTTGGGCATCTCTCTGAAGGTCCCCCTGTGCGGGCGGGACCCTGGCCCTGGTCATCCTCTTGGTTTATTGTGGGCACAAGCCCTGAGCTGTCTGTCTTCCTGTAGTATCTGGGTGTGTAACAGAGGTGGTTGTCCCCACCCCCCCCCAAACAAAATTTAAAAAGTCATTTTCTTCTCTCTAAAATGAATAGCCAAAGCTGGCAGAGCCGGAATAAAAAAGGAGTGAGTGTGTGCATTGTGTGTGTGTGTGTGTGGGGGGGGCTTTGTTGGCTGAAATTGAGTGGAGATTTAAGGTCAAAAAATACTTTGGCATAAAACTGACAGAGCAGCCTTCGAGGGTGCGAGGGGCCCAGGGAAGGGCGCTCGAGCCCCCTTGGTCACCTCTCCTCTCGCCACACGTTTTCATAGTTGTCAGAACCCCCTTGCCCCCCCCAACCCCCCTCCCCACTCTGCCGGGCTGGCCAGGGGGAAATCAAATGATGAGGAATTAAAAGTTAGACGCCCCCCCCCCCCCCCCGCCACCCGCCTAAAAGGAAGGAGAATTGTCTTGAAGGATGTCGGAATGAAACTGCTGTCTGGGAAGACTCAGCAAACCTCTTCCTCCTCCTCTAGGACACTCACGGGGAGAGCCCAGTGGCTGGAGAGACCAACCTCCAGTGAGGGGGGCAGGCTGGAGAGAAGGTCCAAGCCCTCCTCTCCATCCTTGCTCCTTCAAGGGGAGATGCACGTAACTTGGCCTAGCGCTTCCCGGACCCCCAGTCCCTTCAAGCTCCACCCGGAGGAGGCTCTCCTGGTCCTCAGTGAGCGCCTGTTAGTTAGGACTTTGGGCAAACAAGCCAAAAACCCTTGAAGGAGGCAGGCCTGTCTGTCATCCTGGACCGACCTGGAGTGGCCTCTCCGTGCAGATGGGGACGCGGGGCAGGGCTTAGGGGCTCCGTGTGCACCGGGAGCATGCCGTGTCTATTTCCGAGGTGTGTGTGTGTGTGTGTGTGTGCATGTGTGCGTACGTGCGTGTGCGTGTGTGTGTGTGTGTGAGTTGGGGGTGCTTGTGAACTGTGCTTTGCAGATGCGTGTGAGGGGCTGAGTCTGGGAGCCAGGCGTGTGTGTTTTTGTGAGCGTGGGTTTGCACGGGGGCGCCGAGTCTGTCTGCGGGTCTGTTTGTGAGTGTGAGTCTGTGCCCACACGGGCCCGCTCAGCCCGGAGGCCCGGCCTTCCAGGCCCCATCTGGTTCCAATTAGCAGCGTCCCGATGGGAGCAGGCCCCTTCCCGGGGCAGCTTCTGAGAACCGGGTGGGCTGGCTCAGGACGCCCCAGTTCTGCCGGAGCGGTGGGGCCGGGGCTGGCCCGGCGAGCATGCGTGCGCAGGGAGCCCCCCCCCGGGCAGCTGCACAAAGGACCCTCTCTCCTCAGCCGGCCCGCACGGTCTGGGCCCGGGGTCCTCCCCCGGATCATAAACCTGCCGGGAAGACATTCAGCGACCGTTCACTCACTCTCCCGAGCATGTGCAAACACTGGAATTCCATTTGCTATAAAGTTCTTTTTTTTTTTTTAATTTCACTTGGATAGGGGCCGGGGTGGCGGGGGACACTGGACTCATTTGTTCTAGAGTGAGAACTTGCATTTCAGGTCGAGGAGACACCTGCCCGCCGTGCGGGGGAGGGGGATGGCCACAGCGGGTCCACCTGTCCCGGCCAGGGCCGGACCCTCGGTGAGCAGAGCGCGCACACACACATGGGCGGCAGAGCTGGGCCGGCGCCGGGCGCTCTCGGGGCGGGCTCGGCCGGAAACCTTGCTCTTAGCATAGTCCACTCAGTGCTGGTGTCCTTCAGAAGCCCAGTGCCCGGCCGACATTTCTTTGGCCACTTCAAACACGCTGGTTGAATAAGAAATCGAAATTAGGCTTTTGAAAGTGGTCTGGGACCAAGAGGTGGGAGGTGAAGTCGAGAGGGTCAGTGATTCCAGACACACAGACACACCGATGCGCGCGCGCACACACACACACACACACGCAAGTGTGCACACACACATGAACACAGCCAGGGGACCCCTGGGGGGGCTCTGGCATGAAATACTCCCAAAGTCCTTTCCGCTGCTCCCCCCCTTCCCATCCTCTGTCTCCTTTTGTGACGGTGGAGTCCCGGAGGGTCAGTGGAGACCAGTCCTGCAGGCCGGAACTGGGCGTCCAGATGGAGGGGCGAGTGGCCGGTGGTCACCGGGTGGGAGGAGGAGGCCTGTCCCAGAAGGGACAGCCGGGAGAGAGACGGGAGCGCTCCGGGGGGAGTCGCCTGCAGGAAACCGCCTCACGGCAAGCCTGGCGTTTGGGAATTCTGTTGGGAAGTGGGGAAGGACAGACTTGCAGCTGCTTTCCTAGGTTGGAGGGAGAAACCATTTTCTTTCTTTTATTCTTTTTTTTTTTGTAAATTAATAAGGACAAGGTAAATGCTGCTTCATCAGTGATTTTTAATAAGAAAAGAGAGAAGAGAAGAGAAAAAAAAAAAAACAATTTGAAAGCCCCACAATTTTCAGTTGCCCAAGGACACGGTTCCCAGGAAAGTGACCCTGTGATTAAAACATCTCGTTGATTTCACAAAACCGTTCGGAGCGGGGCCCGGGCTGCCACCGAGAGGAGTGGAGACGAGACCAGAGGCTGGACGCCGCTTCCCGGCCGCGGCGAACCCCCGGGCCCGGGGGGCCCACAGAGGCCACCAGAGGTGGGGCAGTGGGAGCCACCCCCGACGGCCGGACGCTTGCTCAGGCGTTCGGGTTGTTCCGCATGAGCTCCACGTCGGCGTCCACCATCTCCCTCACCAGCTCCTGGACATGGAGACGCAGACGGGCAGTGAGGGTGGCATCTTCCGCCCGACTTTGGGGTGACCCGGACCCTCCTTCCCTCGCCTCCTTCCCCTGGTCCCATCAGCCTCCTGTTCCCTGGGGGCACTTTGGGAAGGCAACGGGCGTGTTGGGGGGTGGTTAGCCCCCTGCCCTGCCCACCTCTCCCGCCCCGTGGGCAGCCCTCCCGGCCCGGCAACACCCCCCCCCCCCAGCAGCCAGTGGACACTCACATCAAAAGCCACGCGGGGTTTCCAGTTCAGCTTCTGTTTCGCTTTGCTGCAGTCTCCTTGGAGGAAGTCCTGGGGATGGAGAGAGAGAGTTTGGGGTGTGGGTGTGGTGTGGTGTGGGTGGGTGGGGGGGTCCCTGCTTCCTGCCTGGGCGGTGGGGTCCCCCGGGGGCACGTTCTGACTCCCGGACGGAGCCCGTAAATCCAGAGGCGGGCTGAGATGGTGGTGCTGAGAATGTGCTGTCCCCGGCGGCTGGCCGGCGAGGACCTTGACCGCTGGGCCCTGTGTCATGCCCTGGCCGGCCACCCAGTCTGTCCCACACTCCCCCAGTCCTCCCACCCACTCCCACCCCACCCCCCCGGCCAGACCCCTCCGCCGCGTCCCTCCATGGTCCCTAAGGCGCGTCATGACTTTTCTTTTTTCCTTTTCTCAGCTACATTAAGTTGTCAGGGACGCTACCGCGAGCGAGAACTGTTTTGAATTACTGCGCTTCTCAGGCCAGACGGGAGCAAATCCCCACACCCCCTTCCACCTCCCCGGGCCCCCCCCCACCTCCACCGTATGCCCCATTCCCAACAGCCCATGCCTCTCATGGAGGCAGGACTCGAGCCGGTGTGGGCACCCGGACTCGCTACTGTACCCCTCTTTTCTCCCTGCCGCCCTGGGGCCGGTCTCCCCCAGAGAGGGAGCAGTAGCACCCCCAGGCCCGAGGGGACCAGCTCCCTGGCAGGCTCCAGAAACGAAACCGAAGGTTCCCAGCCCCAGCCCTCGGAACCCTGGGGGGGCGGGGAGAGAGGGGGGAGTCGGGGCTGTCCACAGCCCCTGGGCTGCACCTGACCGTCCTCAGCGGTCCACGGCCCCTCCGCCAGCTTTGCCCAGGCACCGCCAAGGCCCCGACCAGACAGATCTGCCTGTCAGACCCTCTGCTGACTCCAGGCCCCCGCTCTAAACCCACAGTAGCCAGCTTGTGTGGCGGTCACTGCACAGACGCGGATTCGAAGAGTGTCTCTATCCCCTCTCTCAGAGGGAAAAAAGGGGTTTGGGGGTGTGTGTGGGGGACCCCAATCCTGCCTCTGAGCTCTGCGGCTCTGGGAATCTTGGCTGAGGAGAAAGTCCAGGCAACATCAGATGCTTTGCAAAAGGAAAAGAAGGCAGGGTGGGCAGGAAGAGAGGAAGGAGAGAAAAAAGGAAAAAGAAAGTTCCTGGGGTTGCGGGGGGAGAAACACACGGCTTTCCCACTGCATTGAGCAGAGACTTTCACTGGGCCCTCTCTCAGGGGCCGTAACCAAGCAGGAGGCAGTTGAAAATAGTGTTTGGATTTATTATTTCTTTCGGCGGGACGGGAGGGCAGTGTCTACGCATTACGCTCCTGGGGGTGTTTCAGGAACCTCTCTGCGGTGTCAGTGATCACCCCAGGACCAGGCGCGTGCTAGGCAGGCTTCGTCCCCCCCGAGCCCCATCTCTCAGCCTTAAACATCCTCCATAGCCCACTCCGATGCTGTGTCCCCCCCCCAAAACACACACCCCACTTTACAGAACAAGCCCAGACCCGGCGAAGGAAACTGGAATCACACAGCAAGCGAAGCCTTCCCCGCCGGCCGGCTTTGAACTCCCCTGAAACTTTGCAGGCAAGGGGACATTAGCTTCCTGATGGGGGTGATGTCCAGGAGGGATGGACAGCCCCCCCCGCCGGACTCACCCCTGTAGCAAGCCCCTCCCCCCTACCCCCCGCACCCAAAGGGATGCAATCGCCATGGGGGGGTTCGTTCTGTGTCTGGACTTGTGTTTGCCACCAAGAGTACTCAGCACCCCCCGCCCGCCCGCCCCCCCGGCTGGCCCCCTCCGTGGGCTGGACGCAAACCTCCAAAGGTCCCGCATTTCACAATGCAGTGAAGTACGGATTTCCTCTCCAGAGTGTTAATAATAGTAAAACAAGCTATTTCTGCCGGCCCTGGAATTCCATATACAGCTACTGTAAGACACGCAGGATGCAAAATATTTCATAATTAGCAATTTAACACCGGGCTCCATGAAGCCGGAAGTAGAAGGGGGGAAAAACAAATTAATTTCTTTCTTTTTTTTTTTCCTTTCCTTTCCTTAAAACAACTTGTATATGCTTGTACAATACTTCTCTTTGACTCGCTGAGTTGCACAAAGATAGCCATTCTTCTTGCCCACGGGGAGCTGTGAAGGGTGACGCCATGACCCCCCCACCCCCCCACCCCCCCGCCCCGACTCTATATAGCCCGTCACCGCTTGGAGAAGCGTGGTTATTGTTGAATCACAGAACCCTCGCTGTAAATCACGCCGGGCCGCGTGCGAGGCAATCAATCCACGGCGCTGGAGTTCCGAGTGAGCAAAACCCGAAACCTCACTCGGGCTCCCAAGCCTCTGGGAAGGCTCGGGGAAGGAGGCTTTGTCTTGTAATTATGTTTCCCGTATTTTTCTACAAGTAGCTCATAATAGGAAAACAACTTGCGGGGGCTGGGGGGGGGAGGCGACAATTAAGGAAGAAGACAGATGGGTCTGCCGAGCGGAGCGGGACACAGACGGTGCTGCCCTACGCTGCGAAGGCATTTCATTGAAACCAGAGACGCGCCCAGTTCAACTTCCCAATTTAGTCTCGAGCCCCGATCCGACATTCCAGCCTCGCAGCTCGCCCCAGCCTTTGCCAAGGCCCCGGCGCCCTGAAATCTAATTAGACCACGAGACCCGGGACGGGACGAGGCCGCGAGGAAGCCCGCAGCAGCCCGGCCGCGCTAGGCCACAGGAACGCGTCAGCTGTGTGTGCGTGTGCCTGTGTGCTTGTGTGTGTGCCTGTGTGTGCATGTGTGTTCTTGTGCGTGTGTATGTGCTTGTGTGTGCTTGTGTGCTTGTGTGTGTGCGTACATGTGTGCTTGTGTGTTCGTGTGTGTGCTTGTGTGTGCATGTGTGCTTGTGTGTGCATGTGTGTTCCTGTGCGTGTGTATGTGCTTGTGTGTGCACGTGTGCTTGTGCGTGTCCATACATGTGTGCTTGTGTGTTCGTGTGTGCTTGTCTGTGTGCCTGTGTGCTTGTATGTGCATGTGCCTTCTTGTGCGTGCGTGTGTTCGTGTGTGTGCTTGTGTGTGTGTATGCTTGTGTGTGCATGTGTGCGCGCGTGTGTCTATGAGCTTGTGTGTGTATGTGTGTGTGTGCTTGTGTGCATGTGTGCTTGTGTGTACGTGTGTGTGCATGCACATGAATGTGTGTGTGCATGTGTTTGTGTGTGTGTGTGTGCATGTGTGTGTGTGAGCTGGTGCCCGCCCCGTGTCCAGGACCGCTGCTGGGCCTCTCCCCCTGGTGTCCGGCTTGCTGAGGGCAGGATCCCCGTGGGGGAAGCCAGCGTGTGTCTGGGAACGGCCTCGGCTGCGGGAAGCCTCCTCCAACCCTGCCCTCGCGGACACAGCACCTACGGGAGCCGCTGGCCTGTCCTGGCCGGCAAGGGGCCGGCGGGGAGCCAGGGAGGGTGCTCCCTGCGTGTGGCCTTCCCCGGGACAGTCTCTCCTCCCCTAACGGGCCCGAGGGCCACACGTGCCGGCCACAGGGGCCCACAGCAGAAAGCAAAGCGGGCGTGGGGGGGCGCTTGGTGTCCGTCTCCGGGCGCCCCGAGCACTGGGTGGTAGCACTGGGTGGTCCAGGACGTTGCCTGAAACAAAACAAAAACGCGGAGGGAAGCGCTGAGAAAAATGCCAGGCATTTCTATGAGGATGTGGCGCTTCCTGAGCCGGCTTTGGTGTCCTCGGGCCCGGCCCCGCCGCGCCTTAGGTGAACGCTACGGTTTCAGCGCGTGATTTATTCTTGTCAGATTCAATTAGGCCTCACCCTGCGCCGCGTTCTCCAGCAGCAAGCGGCCCGTGGGCCCCGGGCCCGAGCCCCTTCCCCGGGCGCCCCCCAGCCCCACTACTGCGAGGGGCTTCTGTGAGCCTGCGACGGGGGGTGGGGGGGAAGCCCCTCCAGCCCCGGCTGCTGGTACCGGGTGGTCTGAGGTGGGCCCGGGAGGCCGCCTCCATCAGGCTTCTGTTCTCGGTAGGAGCGTGCGGGGAGCAGGCCAGACCCCAGCCTGCAAAAGCCATCAGGCCGGTTCCCGCGCTCACAGGAGTTAACACAAAATCCAGGGACGGCGTGGCCCGCTTGCGCCACTCACTGGGCTCCCCGGCCTCTGCTCTCCCCAACAAGCCTTTTCATCTCCACCGAGATAAGGCCCATCTCTAAATGACACCGGCTTTTCTTTCATTCGGATCGCGATTTCACACATGAAATGCCTTTGATAGCCACCCACTTCCCCGCCCCTCCTCGGGGGGGAAGCCGCTGCTATTAGGCAGATGGTATCGCCAGGCCGGCTCGCGCGAGGACGGTCAGCTCAGCGTCTGACTTCCCTCTCTCCCTTTCCTTGGGGTTCCAGAGACAGAAGAGAGGGGGGTGGGTGGAGGTAGGTAGGTGGGGAAGGATTAAGGGGGGAAAAAAAAGGAGAGAGATCCCGGTGATTTGGCGGGTGCCCGTGTGTCTCCCGACAAGCGGGGCTTGGGGGGAGGCTGGCTCGGGCCCCGCGTGTGGGCGGAGGGCGCGTCCCGGGCACGCGAGCTCTCTGGCCAGGGCACCCGTGAGTCGCTGATGTGCTCGGGTTCTGGCGGGCCGGGGTCGGGGGTCGGGGGGCAGGTTTGCTGAGGGCCGAGTTCCCAAGGAAAGAAAGAAAGCGGGCGAAGCCGCCCTCAGGACGGAAGCGGGAGCTCACGGGGCGCGCACGATACTCGCCTTCGCCCCCCCACCCTCCTGGCCCTGCGCTTTCAGCAAAAGCAAAAAAATTGTGGGTTAGCTCCGGTTCCCAGGGAGTCAAAGAACGCCGGCAGACTCGGTTCCCTGTTGAACTCTCCGAGCTGACACGGAGGGAGGCAGAAAGCGGTGCTGGGCGGAAAGACTCCAGCCTCGAAAGACGGGACCGCTAAAAATAGATGGATTTCTGTATGAACGTGTATCTCACGTATATAACATATACGCACATGCACACCCCCTCACCCCCCCAAGCCCGACGGTGCGGTCAAAGGTGGGAAGCCTTCTGGTGCCAGAAGATTCCAGAATGACAGCCGCGAGGCCGGACGGAACGGGGGTGAGCGAGGGGAACGGTGAAGCCAGAATGTTGCCCCGACCCCAGCCCCAGCCCCTGGCCCTGGCCCTGGGCACCGTCTCTGCCACACCGTCTCGGCTCCAACCCGGGCCGAAGCCGCCCTGCAGAAGGGGCCGAGCGGGCCGGGTGGGCGGCGAGGAAGCTCCCGGGTCCCCCCGCTGCAGGTCAGCAGAAACCGAAGCTGCAGCCAGGCCTCTCTCGACAGGGCCGATAAGGGTCGAGAAGCAAACAGCGGCCCCCTCGTCTGCGCAGGAAGCGGCTCACGGGGCGGCCGCCGTTGGGCGGGTGGGGGGGGGGGGCGACGGAATGCTGGCGGTGGCCGGCGGGGGCGGGGGGGCACCTCCGGGAAGTGGATCCGTCAGCACAGGCTCCGAGGGAGGCTGGCCGTGCAGATAAAGTGGCCAGTGGACAAAGCAGAGCCCGCGGGCCCTGCCCAGGTCTGTGCTGTGTCAGGCGGGGCCGGGGCACGGCACCTTGGCTGGGGCTCCCGGCGGCCTCACGGCTGAGTTCCCACTGGGGCCCGAGGACGTGCTGTCCTGACTCCTGACCCCTGGCCCCGCGCCCCGACTGCTCCTCCAGCCTGCCGGCCCATTTATTACGATTATTGTTGTTGTTTGTTGTCGCTTCAATTCCCCCTTGGGCTTCTTTCCAAGGGGTGGAACTTGTGATCTGGAGCAGGTGCTCGGAGCTACCTAACAGAAGGGGTGAGAGGAACACACTGTTGCCCTGTGCGTGCACACACACACACACACGCACACGCACGCACACACAATGCACACACACACATGCAAACACGCACACATGCGCACGCACACATACGCTCACACACACAGGCACACACACAGACACACGTGCGCACATGCAAAATCACACATGCACACAGACACACATGCACACGCGCTAACACACATACATGTGCACACGTGTATACACACATGCAAACAGACAAACACACACACGCATGTACCCACACACACGCACACGCACGCACACACAATGCACACACACACATGCAAACACGCACACATGCGCACGCACACATACACTCACACACACAGACACACGTGCGCACATGCAAAAGCACACACGCACACAGACACACATGCACACGCGCTAACACACATACATGTGCACACGTGTATACACACATGCAAACAGACAAACACACACACGCATGTACCCACACACACACGCACACGCACACGCACGCACACACAATGCACACACACATGCAAACACGCACACATGCGCATGCACACATACACACACAGACACACGTGCGCACATGCAAAAGCACACACGCACACAGACACACATGCACACGCGCTAACACACATACATGTGCACACGTGTATACACACATGCAAACAGACAAACACACACACACATGTACCCACACACACACACACATACACACACGACTGTCCGCTTTCCCAATAGCAGTAGGAGTGCCCAGTTGGCACGGGCGGGCTTTCTCCGGAACAGGACGATCTTTCTTCCCCCATGCCCACCTGCAAGCAAAGCCCACAGTGCTTGGGAGGAGAAAAGGCACGCCAGCGAACAGCGTTTTAAGGGAACCTTTTGGCAGGAGGCCGGAACACACGCTTGGCACGTGAGGGTCCTGGGTCTGATCCCCAGAACTGCACAGTCCCCAAGCACCATTGGGGGCGCCCTCAAAAAAACTCAGAGATAGTACAGTGGGGAAGGCACTTGCCTTCTGTGCTGCCAAACGGGGTTTCATCCCTGGCAACACGCAGGGTCCCCTGACCCTCCCTAGGAGAGATCCCTGAGCTGAGACAGGAAGGAGTTAGCCAGCCCACACAACGCCGGGGTGGTCCCCAAATAAACAAAAATTAAGATAAAGTGCAGTCTATACAGAGGTGCAGGGGGTTTTCTTTTTTGTTTGGGGGGGCCGCGCCTGGTAGTCCGTGCTTGGGGGTGGGGGTCACTACTCCCGGCTAAAGGGGTGCTTGAGGCACTGTGAGGTCCCAGGGACAGACCCCGGCTCTGAGCTCGCTCCCCAGCTCAATGTAAAGAGAAACGGAATTAGGGAAGGAAGGAGGTGCCGGGATGGGCCGAGACTCCGTGGAAGCGAAGGGGTTCGTTCGAGCCCTTCATTTCCCTTTTCAGTGCAGTCAGAAAATGTCCCAGCATGGCAAAGCAGGGTGGGGGCGGGGGCTCTTGCCTTGCATGCGGCCAACTGGGGTTCCATCCCCAGCACCCCATGTGGTTGCCCGATAAGCCAGGAGTAATTCCTGAGCACAGAGCCAGGGCTAAGTCCTGAGCACTGCTGGGTGTGCCTCCCACATCAAGAACGAATAACTGAATCCCGGAGAAAGTTTTGGGCAGACAGGACCGAGGGTGAGTGGGGCTGTATTTCCCGGGGGGACCCGGGGCCGGGGCCACACCCGGGGCCTCCGGTACCGCCTTGCCAGCAGAGAGGAGCAGGGCCCCCCGATGCCCTCAGTCCACAGCCAGGCGAGGTGGAGGCAGGTGCATCGGGGGCCCTGGAAGCTTCTGTTTCTGGGCTGGGGGTAGGTGTTCTGCATCCAAGTAGCCTGTGAGATTCGGGGGGCCGGGGTCTTGCTTCCACCTGGAGGCACCTGGTCCACAGCGCAAGTGGGGCTGGGTTTAAGCGGATCGCCTGCTCGGAGGGGCGATGAAGCCCCGTAACCCGGACCCTTCTGGATTTCATTTCTCCACTCGAACCAGAATGGGGGGGGGCTGGGGGGTGTGACTCACAGCGCTAAGGCAGAACCAGTTAATGAAAGGGAGATAAGATTGTTAGTGACCTCAGCATTCCAGGCTTCAAAGCCGGCCCATCTTCGCAGGAAATTACTGGTTACTGTTAATGACTGGATCTGGGGTGTAAGGCTTTTCCCCCATGCGGTAGGAGGTGACATACCCACCCCCCAGGACAGGAGATAAAGCGCCTCTAAGTGGGCCCATTAAAGGCTGCTGGCGCGTAATTGGCCGGGCTGGGCGGGAGGCCCCCATCTCTGGCCACTCGGTACTTTCTTCTACCCTCAAAGCACTTGACGTACATCAGCTAATTAGGCCTCCAGACAATCAGGTTCGAAATGCAACTCCGAGAGATCTGCTATCGCGGATGAAAGACGGGCTTGTTGCACGCGGCCGGTTGGGAGCACGGATGCACGCACGCAGCCGGCCAGGGGGCCAGGGGCTGCGGTGGGGGCTGCCCTGCCCACAGGCACCTCAAGCACAGGGGGCTTGGTCATGGGGATGCTCCCAGGGACCACAGAGGGTCCTGACCACACAGGGGATGGTCCCTGGTCACAGAGGGTCCCTGACCACACGGGATCCCTGACCACACCGGGGATCTCTGACCACACAGAGGATGATCCTGGATCGCAGACGAGATTCCTGATCACAGAGGATCCCTGACCACACCAGGGATCCCTGACCACATGGCCCTGACCACGCAGGGAAAGGCCATTCCGCTTCTGCAGTCCCCTCACCCAGCAGCGTGCAGGGCCTCCGTGGGCCTGCAGGGCACATCAGACTAGGGGAGTCACTGGAGGGGCTGGAGCACCTCTGGGAGGAGGGGGAGCAGGCCCCTGTCATTATCATCTTTTTATATATTATTATTTGATTGTTATTAAATTTGGTTGGGGCCACACCTGGCAGTGGTCCGGGGTTACTCTTGGCTCTGCACTCAGGAGTTACTCCTGGCATGCTTGGGGGCCACAGGAGATGCCGGGGATCAAGCCCGAGTTGGCTGCATGCAAGGCAAATGCCCTCCCCGCTGCCCGATCACTCCTACCCTCAGCCCTTGTCAGTTCTATCCCTAAGGGGTCCACACCGGGCTGTGTCAGGGCTGACTTCTGAGTCCACACTCAGGGATCACTCCTGGCGGGCTTGCGGAGCACGTGTGTGCCAGGGACCTGTGAGGTCAGGGCCCTCCCCGCTGACTCGCTCTCCGACCCCCATCAGAACTTCTAAGTTACTGATCAATTGGGCAGTTTGAGTGCTTCCAAATTCTTGCTTCTTTTTGGGTTCTTTTCTCTTTTATATTTGAAGACAAAAATAAAGATCCTGATACAGTTCTAGGAAGAGGCAGGAAGCGCCCTGAGGACAGACACGAGTTTTTCAGCTCCACGGGGTTTATTTCTCTGCAAGCTTTCTCTCGGGGCAGACGGAGGGTCCCACGCCACGGGTCTCCCCGCGATGTGCGTCCCGGCCTTTCTCCCTTCCTCTCCTTACAAGAGGTGAGAGGGCGTGAGGGATGGGCAGTGGGCGAGGCGCTTGCCTTGGACCATGCGGACAATCCGATTTGGTCCCTGGCACTTCATACGCTCCCCCGAACCCAGCCAAAAGTGATCCCTGAGCACAAAGCCAGGAGTAAGTCCTGAGCATCGTAGGATGTGACCCTCCCCCAACAAAACAAAACAAAACAAAACAAAACAAAAACAGCTTTGGGGGACAAAAGATAGATGTGTCCAGGGGTTAGGCACTGGCCTTGCATGCAGTCCACCCAGTTAGGATGCTCGGTACCGCGTAGGGTTCCCTGAGTCCCGCCAGGAGTGATCCCTGAGCACAGAGCCAGCGGTCAGCCCTGAGCACTGCCGGGTGTGACCCCAAACCGAACAACTAAACAACAGCCACAAGAAGAAGGAAGAACAGAGTCCCGACACCTAAGCTCGTCTCCGGAGGTCTGCAGACCACAGTGACGAATGTCACGAAGCTTCCAGCACCCGGACAAACGCGGCCCAGGCTCCCTGGTTCCTGGCTCAGCTCACAGTGCCACGTGGGTACCCCTCCCGCCCCCCCAAAGTGCTGTGAGCTGCTTTAGTTTGGGAGGCGAGCATGTCCCTGAAACTCACTCTATGGAAGACCCGGGGGCACAGAGTGGCCGGGCCGCGTCCGGGTGCGTGGCTGCAGGAAGGGCCAGCTAATTGCTGGGGACAGGAGTGACATCAGTGGCGGGGAGGCGGCCCCCGGCGTTCAGGCCTTTCCCAGCCCAGCCAGGCTCTCCTGAGACTTCAGCCACGGCTCACTGATGGCCCCAGGGTTGCACCCCGGCGGAATCCTGTGGTCTGAAACCCGGGTGACCGGCGCGGGGACGCTGGATAGGCCAGAAGGTATTGGCTTTGCCGTGCCCACCCCATGCTCAGCCTCCCCCTCCCTCCCCCTGCTCTTTCTTTGAGGGGCTCCCAAGCGCTGTTCTTGGGGTCGCTCCCGTGACGCTCCGACACCCCCGCAGACGGGTGAGAGCTCCCCCGGCCCTCCTGGTGCTCTGGACCTCCAGGGATGCTTCCTAGGACTCCGGGCTACCTGCAGCAGGGCTGGGGAGGGGACGTGGCCCTAGGGGCCACCCCGAGATCCTGAGCACACCAACCCAGAGACGCAGGGTGGGCCAGTCCGAGGGAGGATGGCAGGAGGGGCAGGCGGCGGCCCGGGGCCAGAGGGCACGGATGGGCCTCCTGAGACCCCCGTGCTGCTGGGCTGGGGGAGGAAGGGCCGTCCTCTCACCATCCAGGCCACAGTCAGGCTCCTGGGGGCTCAGGTGACCGCCATCCCCCGCCCACCGGATGCGGCCAGCCACCCTGACCTGCTCTCCAGAGGGGACGTGGCCGGCGCTGGTCTGGTTCCGCCTCCTCTCTTCACACCCAAATTCAGCATGTGCGTATGTGTGTGTGTGTATGTGTGTGTGTGTATGCATATGTGTGCAGGCATCTGTGTGGGCACAGGTGTCTAAGGGCATAGGCCTGAGGGCACTGGTGATCACACAGGCCCAGTGTGTCCACGGTCACAGGTGTGTGTGAGGGCACGGGTATCTATGTGGGCGTAGGCATGTCTGTGTGCACAGATATTGTGAGGGGACAGGTGTGTACGTGTGCAAGGGTGTGTGTGACGGCACAGGTGTTCACACAGGTACAGGTGTGTGAGCACACAGGTGTATGATGGCACAGGTGAGTACAGGGACATAGGTGTGTAGAGGGGCCCGGATGTGTGAGGGCCCAGGTGTGTGAGGGGCACAGGTGTGTATAGGGGCCCGGGTGTGTGAGGGCTCAGGTGTCCACACAGGTACAGGTGTGTACATGGTCACAGGTGTTCACACAGGTAAAGGTATGTGAGGACACAGGTGTATTATGGCATGGGCCTGTATAGGGCTCAGGTGTGTATAGAGGCCCAGGTGTGTATAGGGGCCCAGGTGTGTATAGGGGCTCAGGTGTGTATAGGGCCCAGGTGTGTATGTATGGGAGCTCAGACGTGTATAGCGGCTCAGGTATGTATAGGGCCCAGGTGTGTATAGGGGCCCAGGTGTGTATAGGGCCCAGGTGTGTATGGGGGCTCAGACGTGTATAGGGGCTCAGGTATGTATAGGGCTCAGGTGTGTAGAGGGGCTCAGGTGTGTATAGGGGCCCAGGTGTGTATAGGGCTCAGGTGTGTGTAGGGCCCAGGTATGTATAGGAGCCCAGGTGTGTATCGGGGCTCAGACGTGTATAGGGGCTCAGGTATGTATAGGGCTCAGGTGCGTATAGGGGCTCAGGTGTGTATAGGAGCCCAGGTGTGTATGGGGGCTCAGACGTGTATAGGGGCTCAGGTGTGTATAGGGGCCCAGGTGGGTGTGCACGCGGCGGGCAGACCATCCTGACTTTCCCTGGCACACAGCACCCTCTGCCAGCCTCCTCCCGGGCGAGGGGCCGCTGCGTCGAGGCGGGGTGGGAGGTGCAGGGGTGAGCAGGGTGGGCAGGGCCCGTGGGGGGGCTGGGCGAGGGCTGAGGGTCCTGGGGGAGCCGCGCTCGGCAGGGCCCCGGCCACGAGGCCGGCTCACCTGGGCCGGGCCGGGCAGGGCGTGAGGAGCCTCCGCCAGCCACCTGGCCGGCCCAGATAGCATCTCCCTGACAAGGAAACCTCTCATTTTCGGGGTTGCGAAACGCAGACGCTTTCAAAAGGCGCATTCTGTCAGATTGCCGGCTCTCTTTTCTATCGCTCCACGGAACGCGCTGTCTCGCTCGGGATCTTGGTGGGGTGCCAAGGGCCTCCGTGTGGCGGGGCGGGTGTGCCCACGTGGACGGGGCGCTCCCCTGGCCCGCGGGGACCTGCGGTGGCCGGGGCGGGCGGCGAGGGAAGGGTTAAGTCCTTGCAGGGTCCGCCGGGAGGGGGGGGCCCCCCGCCCCCCCACGCCCCGTCCGTCCGTCCAGCTTTTCATCTGCAGCCCTGGCCAGAGGAAGTCCGGGAGGTGGCCTTTCACATGACATCATAAAAGCCTGATTTATCGCGGCCAACACATATCGAGGGAATCATAACATCCTCTGAGGAAGACGGTGGGAAAGAGCCAGGCCGGCTTTGATGGAGCGGGGGGGGGGCTCCCAGGGGGACCCTCCACGGGGGTAAGCCCGTGGCAGGTGCCACGGCCGGGCACTGGCGGGACGCGGCTGCCCACAGCACGGCGGCTGCTCTGACCTTCGCCGCGGAGGTCAGCAGGGGCCGAGGACAGTGGGGTCGGTCAGGGGACCTGCCCAGTCCCCCCCCCACTCTCCCTTCTCAAGACGCTGCTCCCCGGGAAGAACATGTCCCCCGCGGTCCTTCCAAAGCTGACCGAGGGCCGAGGGAGAAGAGCCACCCAGGGATGGGTCCTGCACGCACCCAAGCACCCGCCCTCCTCCTTGCCAATAAGCCTGGGCAACGGCGGCAGCGACATGCCAGAGGCTCAGAAGATTCTAGAATTCTGGGGCCAGCCACACAGGAGGAGGCGGTGCTGGCCCCCTGCACGTGGCTGAATCTGGACTGATCCTGGGCATGGTCTGCGGGCCCCTGGCCCCTGAGCACAGAGCTGAGAACAGTTCCTTCCAGATGAGAGAAAGTTCTAGAATTCTGGTCTGCACAGGAAAGAGGGAAGACGCAGGGAAAAGCCCCAGCACTTGGGCCTCAGGGAAGAGGGCGTTCTCTGGGGGCACCAGCACCTGTGGAGGCCAGTCTGGGGCGGGGGAAGGAGGCCCCAAGGGAGGGGGGAGTAGGGACATGGGGACATGTTCTCGGACATGGGGACAAACCTCGTAGCCCCTGGGAAGGGTCTGGACCTGAGCAGGTCCCTCGTGGCCCCAGCAGGGAAGGGCCTATCCGGAGTGGGTCCTCCTGGGGGGCTCTGGGAAGACATGGGGGGCAGAGGGGAGCCGTGGGCGGGTGGGGTTGTCGGGGCCTGCTGACAGGGGGGCACAATGGTCAGGGCCTCCCTCTGTCCCCTGGTGGGGCCGCCACGCAGGCCGGGTCTCAGTGCCGGCCTCTCTCTGGGCGCTGGGGACAAGCGTCTCTGTGCAGGTTGGCCCCTGGGAAGCCGCTGGTCACCTGGGCCTCGCGGTCTCAGGTCAGAGGTGGCCCCCGGGGCGGGGGGGGGGGGGCTTTGACGGTCAGCGTGTCACTGGGTCACGTGCGGCTAAATAAGCGACGTGGGGGGGGCAGAGAAGTGTGTCCCTCCAGGTCCACCTCCACCCAGAGCCGGGCTGGTGCCGAGCGGGATAGGAAGGCCTCTGAGGGTCCCCATGGCCGGCCACATTCGGGTCACACCCAGGGACAGGACAGGACAGGACAGGCCTGCCGCAGGGGGACAGTCAGCCAAGCCCCGGCCTAGGAACCGGATCCCGGGAGCCACATCCAGTTCTCTCATACTGGATCCAGTTCCCTCTTACCGGATCTATTCCCCCCACTTATCGGATCCAGTTCCCTCTTACCGGATCCGGTTCTCTCTTTTCCCTTTCTCTGTTTTTTTTTCTTGAATTATTTTTGGGAAGCGCACACCTGGTGGTGCTCAGGGTTTACTCCTGACTCTGCTCAGGGATCACTCCTGCGGGGGACCAACCACACCGATGCGGGATCAACCCGAGCCCTCGCGCGAGGCCAGGCCTGACCCCTCTACGCCTCTCCGGCCCTCTTCCCTCCTTCTTGAACTAAGCAAACATTGGCGGGCGTGAGCCGGGTCACCCGCAGACACTGGGCCACCCGCCGGCGGCTCTGAGGTGCTGAGTGGATACCAGGGTGCTGGCCGGCCGGGCTGGGCAGCAGAGTCGGGTCTCTGTTGGAGGCAGGCGGGGGCACCAGTGGGTCTGAACCGTCTCCCAGCCCAGCGCCCATTTCCTGCCTCCCACTTCCCGCTAACAAGCACCCCCAGACCTTGTCCGGTGCAGCCCCTGGGACTCTCTCGGGAGAAAAGCTGAGGCAGCGAGTCGCTTGCCCCGAGCCTCAGTGAGGAGACGGACCCAGGGACGCAGGAGGCCCTGTCCACGGCCCTCTGGGCGGCGAGGACAAGAACCGCCGAGCCGGAGCCTCTGGGCGAGGAGGACCTGGGGGAGGGGACACCGAGGGAGAAAGCCACAGGGACAGGCCAGGGCCCGGCCAGGTGGACACAGGGGGCAGGGCTGGGCATGGCCGGAACCCAGACTGCTCGAACTCACAAGCATACACACACGTGCACACACACGCACACACCCGTGCATATACTCAAACACACACGCACATGCACACACGCTCACACTCACATGCACACACACGCGCAAAGACTTGGACACACACGCACACACATGCACACACATGTGCATATACTCAAATACACACGCACATACACACGTGCACACTCGCACATACACGCACACACGCGCACACGCTTGCACACACATACACATGCACACACGTGTACACGCACCCACATCCACATCCATGCACACCCGCATGCCAGTAGGCACTCGCACGCATATACCTAAAATGCACTCACACACGCACACACACCACGCACCCGTACCCACACCCATGAGCAGACTCACACGTGGGCGTGCAAAGCTCTCGAGAGCCGTGAGAGTCTCCCGAGCCCGGCGCCCTCCCGAGCCTCGCTCAGTGCTCGTTTCCCACCCACACAGGCGGTGGGAGCAGCCGGGTGGGCTGGGCCCTGGGTGCTTCCCGCTGTCTCCCTGATGCTGGCACCCAGAGGATAGCCAGTGGGAGGGGCAGGGGGGGATGGGGAGGGAGAGGAGAGGGGAGGAAGAGGAGAAGGGGGTAGCAGAAGAGAAGAGGAGGGGTGGGGAGGGGAAGTAGGGGCGTGAGGGGGAGAGGCAGAGCCCCACGGGGGGAGGGGAACGCGCCCGTGGGTGGCCCAGGCGGCTGACTGGTGGCAGGGACTCTCACGCCCCCTAGTCCGAGGCCTGGAAGGGGGCGGCAGGAGGCGGGACAAGGGCTCTGGCCTGGGCAGGGGAAGCAGCCCGGCCGGTGGCTCAGCTGAGCCTGCAGTGACGTCCGTGGGGGGGAGCCTTGCCTCAGTTTCCCTGGAGTGGCCTGTCGGCCTACCGTGGCCGGCGGCCCTCAGATGAGGTCCTGGGGTGGGGTCTCCGACCCGGCCTCGTGTCCCCGATGGCCACCTCCGCTCTGGCTTTCTTAGGCCTCGTGTGGGCGTGGCCGGAACTCCCTGCCCAGCCCCCCTGCACTCTGTCCACCCTCCTCCCGGCCCCAGGGCAGGAGGACTGTCCGGCCCCGGGGCGGGCTGGGGCGGCGGGGACGGGAACCCATGACTGGGCCGAGGGGGACGGTGGCAGGTGGCCGTGAGCTCAGGGGCTGAGTCACCGCTGTGGCAAGGCAGCCGCCCGCGGGGAGACGGCACAGGTCAGGGTGACGCCGCCTGACCCTGGCCCGGCCTGGCCCGGCCCCCGGCCCGAGGGCCCCGAGCATCTCTGTGTAGGCCCAGGTGGCCTTGGGCCCCGCAGGGCGCCGCTTGGAGCTGCTGAGGGGACCCCTGCCCTGCGGTGACTGCTCCCGGACGCTCCCCTCTGCTCCCCTGGGGCCGGGACCCTCTCAGGGTGGCCCGCGGCACTCAGCCCCCTACTTCCGGGGCTGGGGGGGGGTTGGGCGTGTGTCCTCAGCGACTCGGGAGTCTGGGGGTGCACGCCACGGCGGGGGGCCCGTCGCCCGCTCCTGCCAACGGGGCGGAATGCGGTGACCCCGAGTCAGGGCACCCTCCCGCCCGCCGGCAGAACCTGCGTGGCTGCCTGATCCCTATCGGGTGACTCAATCCCCGTCTTGCGCCACTGCCGGGCCCTGCGCTGGGGACGGGTGCGGGTCCAAGGAGTGCAGAGGTGCAGGCGGGGCCTCCCGCACGCCCGCTGTCCTTCCGGAAGGTTCTGGGACATGGTCTTGGTGGCTCCCTGGTGGAATGCCCCCTGCAGGCATTTCACCCTTCCCTCCACGCCCCCCTCAGAAGACGACGATGAAGGAGGGGTGAGGGGAGGCGGGCCAGGGCCGGGGCCGGGGTACAGCATCTGCCCAGCGAGGTCCACCCTCAGCATCACCCCGCACGCGCTCGTAGGGTGCTGCCACTCTGGACACCGCCACCCCCCGCCCGGACACGGCCAAGGACGTACGTAGGAAGCACCGAACCCAGGCGAGACCCCCGGGTGACAACGGTGTCACCACCAACTGCCATCACCAGAGCCAAGTGGAAAACAGACCCACGAGCCGGGCTGGGGACGAGGGAGGGAGGCGTGAGGGACCGGAGAGCAGGTCAGAGCAGAGGAGGCGGCAGCCATTCAATGATACACCCCGCGGAACCTTCCGGAACGTTCTAGAACATTCCCTTGGGACCGCCCCACTCCAGAGAGGGCTTGGGATTCTCCTGCCCTTCGTGATGGCCCGGCCTGGCCTCTGGGTGGGGACCGGGTGCTCTTTCTTTGCCTTGTTCCCCGACTTCCTGTCTTTTTTTGCCCAGAACCAAGCTCATGGGGGCCCCATGCAGGGCTCAGCCCGTTCCTCTGTCAGAGTGATGCGTTTTCGCTGGCGGTGCCTCGATCATTGGTATTCTGGGCTCTGTGAAGCTTGGAGAGTTGAGGCAGGGGGTGGGGGGGGGGCGCAGAGGGCCCCCACCCTGCGGCTATCTGTCAGGTCGACCCGGCCATCTTCCAGGCCGCATAGCTGGGCTGAGGGTGTGCCTGGCCCCGATCTCAGAGAGAATCTCCTTCACCCCGAGCACAGAACCTGCGCGACGTCCTGGGCCACGTGTGACATCATTCCTGGCCCCATCCAGCCATGGGCCCAGCAGACCCCCGCGGTCACTGTGTCTCAGGGCCTGTCCACCCCCAGTGTCCACGTGGTGGCCGGCTGGCCGGCCGGCCGGGTCAGCCGAGGTTCCCGTCGCCCCCGGGAGCTCCTGTCGGCGTGCCAGGGAACCTCCTCACCGGAGCAGCTGCGCAACGCCGGGGCGTCCGTGCTGGTTTCTCCATCCCCGGCGGAGCGAGCCAAAGGCCCGAGCTTCCTGTGCCAGACACCTGGCCGGTCCTCAGTTCCCTGCTGCAGGAAGGGGTCCTGGGGCGCGTTCTCGGGCACGGCGGCCCTGGGGGTCTGAAGGAGGCAGCTCGCCTGGGTTTATATCTTTCAGGGGGGCGGGGCAACGGAGGCCTCTGGAGCCCTTCCTGGCCGGGGTCCGAGGACGGGCTGCCGGGATGCTCGGGCCAAGCTCAGTGGACCTTGAAACTGGGGTGGCCGCAAGGAGGGCCGAGAGCTCAGGCAGGAGCCGGAGGGGCAGCTCTGCTGAGTGCCAACGGCGGGGGACGCCAGGCGGGGTCCTCCAGGCCCAGGGACGGACCAAGCAACGGTGGCCTCTGGGGGCCTCTGGGTGGCCTCGCTCTGCCATCCACGTGCTCCGCTCTGGAGGGGCCTCGCAGGGGTACGTGAGGGTGTGCACGGGGGGTGGGTTTCAGCTCCCTCAGCTGGGGAGATGAGAGTCCCCCAGGGGGAGGCCGCGGGGCCGGACAATCACAGGTGGGAAAGAGCAGCGGTTCGGCTGGCTACTACGTGGTCACAATGACCACATCTGACCACCTCAAAGGGGGCTGGACGCGTGGTTCTGGTGTTTCCCCCCACCCCTGGCCTCCCACTCTCCCCCGGACGGGCCCCACGGAGAGACACTTTTTTCGCTTTTCTTTCCTTTGGAGAGAGACTTTCTTCAGGGACAGCGAAATGTCTTTTTTCTGCATCATCGGCCCCGACTACAGCACTTGGGGGTAGCCTGGGACCTCAAAATCACGTTGATGAAAGACGCAGGGGCCCAATCTCTGGTGCCACATGGTCCCCTGAGTGTCCCAGGAGTGACCCAGTGACCCATCCCCCCCAAACCTCACAAGGTGATCTGGGTAATCCCTGGCACTGCCTGGCCGGATAGCACGTCCCTGGCCCCCCTCTCTGAGGCCTTAGCCAGGACCTCCCGGCCAATGCAGGGCTGAGTACGGGGAGGCGGCCTGCTCTGTGCCACGGTTCACAGGTTCACATCCAACTCACGCACACACACACACACACACACACACACACACACACACACGTAATATATTACATGCAGTAGAATCTTTGCGGTCGACATTTTCCAATTTATATAAACTATTTACATGAATCTTCTCAGGTGGAAGAGCCTTTAACGCTTCATCCTAAAAGCATAAAGAGCTTCTTGGGTGACACTTAAGCGTCCCAGGAACCTCTGTGCCCATGTGTGTGAGGACCAGGGGGTTTGGGGACAGAACTGGGGGCCCAGCTCTCTCCGGTGCCCCTGGTTGCTGGAGCCACCCCCTCCTTTTCTGAGCACCGGTGGTCTCGACCAGAGACAAATCCTCAGCATCCTGGTTTCTTCGCCACATATGTATGGTTCACTCCCTTTTTTTGGCTTTTTGGGTCACACCTGGCGATGCTCAGGGGTTCCTCCTGGCTCTGCGCTCAGGAATCACTCCTGGCGGTGCTCGGGAGACCCAGTGGGATGCCAGGGATCGAACCCGGGTCAGCTGCGTGCAAGGCAAGCGCCCTTCCTGCTGGACTATGACTCCGGTCCCCTCACTGCCTTTTTTAAAGCGGAAACAAATGCCCCCCGACCCCCAGCACAGATGCCCTGCCTGGGAGGGTGCGTCTCTGCACCCATCATGAGGCGGGTAGCTTGCTCCTGGCCGGGGGGGGGGCAGGGGGGAGCGTGGGGAGCGTGGGAGGGGCGGGGCTGGGGTGCGAGAGAGGGCCTGGCCGCATTGGGGCCTCAAAGATTGGGCCCCCACCCGTGGCTCAGCCTATGCTCCAGGAGACCCACGTTTGGCCTTTTTTTTTCTTTTCTGGGTCCACAAGAAAGCAACGGTCATTCCTTGTATAAAAACGCCCATCTTCTTTCAGCCCCTCTGGGCTGGGTCAGGGTGCGGTTGCCAAGCTCTGGACTGGGTGTGTGTGTGGGGGGGGTGACCCTTCTCTTTCCCCACGAGGCGGGTGCCTGGCCACTCCTGGGGGGCTCTGCCTGTGAGCGGCACCAGGCTGACCTCTCACCCGGAAGCAATCTCCCCTGTGAGCGTCACAAGCTGGGCCTGCCAGGGTCTGGCCTTGGGCTGTCCATGGAGGAGTGTCCAGCGCAGGTGTGGGCAGTCTGCGGCCTGCGCAGGCTCAGGTCACCGGGGCCTCTGCCCCACCCAGCGCTGGACTCCAGACAACCTTGTCATCCACCCCGGGAGGATCAAGAAGACACACTGTGGGGGGAAGGGTGTGTGTTGTGTTGTGTAAGTGTGTGCTGTATGTGTTGTGGGTTGTGTGTATGTGTGTGCTGTATGTGTGTGTTGTGTGTATGTTGTGTGTGGTGTATGTGTGTGTTGTATGTTGTATGTGTGTTGTGTATATGTGTGTTGTATGTTGTGTATGCTGTGTGTGCTATGTGTATGTGTGTTCTGCAAATGTGTGTTGCTTATGTGTGTTGTATGTTGTGTGTGTTGTATATGTGTGTTGTGTTGTGTGTATGTGTGTGTTGTATGTATGTGTGTTTTGTGCATGTGTTGTGTGTGTGGTGTACGTGTTGTGTGTGTGTGCGCCTGAGCCAGGGAGAGGGCACGTGTGTGAAAGTCCCCAAATGTAATGACCCCAGCGCCCCTGGGTGCCCCAGAACCCCACAGAGAGCCAGCGTGAGTCAAGTGCTGAGTTCCTGTCTCTTTCTTTGGGCCTCTTTCGTGGCTCTGGGGGCCACACGCGACGCCAACATGCGAACCAGGCTCACGGCCTCGGCCACGTGCCTGCGAGACTCTGCCCTGCTGTCCCCTCTCTCGGCCCCCGAGCTCCTTCCTCATCCCCCCACCACCATCACCGGGCCATGGGCAAGACGCCTGCCCCTCCCCCCTCCCGCACAGGGCAGCGGCCCCTGGCCAAGGAACCGGTTGTATCTGCGCCCGAGCCCATGGGCCCTCACAGGTCCTGGAAACGTCACCATCAGCGGGCCCACCCCTAGCCAGCCAGCCCCCCACCCCACGGGCAGGGAGGCGGGTGTGAGGGTTTCCCAGAGCACGGGGAGGGGTGGGGCGTGGGGAGCAGGTGGGATGGCGCCGGATGAGAGAGGCCGGGCTGGGGTCCGTGGGACAGCCCCGTCTGTGCCCGTAAAAGCCAGATGCCACAGCAGATACGTGGGTGTGGAGCCCCACAAAGGTGTCAGGCTCGTAGGATTTCACGGCGCTTTCGGGCAGGACGGCCGGACCCCGCACTGTGGACGGGGGTTCTCTCGCTGCAGGGCGCGGCCAGACTCCCTGTCCCTGGTGTTACCCCCAGCGGAGGACGCCACCGGGCAGCACCCACACCCCGCGGGTCGCTCCCACGCCACCCCCTTCCCTCCCCCTTGCGCATCCCGCGAAATTCCTCTTAATTCCTTGCACGTGGGAGACACCAGCCTTGGAGCTGGGGGACTTGGGCTCCGTGGGCGCGTGGGGAAAAACCGACACAAAAGCTCTCCAGCGAGAGCCCCCGGGCTCAGCCCCCTCACCAGCTGGAAGGTCTTGTGTGGACAGCAGCCCCACGGCCAGGGAGGCGGGGGGCCCCCCTCTGCAGCTCTGCCGGGCGCAGCCCTGGGGTTCTGCGTTTCTGGGAGCTTCTACGAAACAACTCAGAGGGCGCGCGTGCCAAGGGGATGTGATGGCCCACAGACAGAAATCCAAGGGATTTTTCCAGAAAACGTGGCGATGGACGACTTGGAACTTAGAAACGGGGCTGGAGGGGGCGTTCGGGGTGAAGGCCTCACACGCAGCTGGCCGACCCCCGCTCCCAGCCCGGCACTGCGAGGGGGTCCCCAGGGCACTGTCAGGAGAGGCCCCTGAGCGTGACCCGGCTGTCGATGGCACTTCTGGTTAGAGACACGGTGACGATGAGGAGGAGGAGGAGGATGTGTGTGTGTATGTGTGTGTGCGTTGTGTGTGTATCTGCATGGGTGTTGTGTGTGGGTGTGTGTTGTGTGTGGGTATGTTTGTGTGTGGGTGTGGGTGGGTGGATGTTCCACACTTTTCCCTGGCACAGAGCAGCACCCTGTCTATCCTGTTGCTCTCCCGTGACCCCGAGCCCCCTCTTGACGCGGGATTGCCTCCCGAGGTTTCTTCTATTTATTTTTTTCCCCCTCTGGACTATCGGTCCCCGGGCATCGGGGCCACCCTGGTTTAGAAGCCAGGGGCCAAGCTAGACGGGGCGGGAGCGGGCGCGGCACTTAAGGCACTTGCCTTGCTCACAACTGATGCTGGTTGATTCCTGGCACCCCACATGGTCCCCCCCCCCAACAGCACAAGGAGTGACCCTGAGCACTGAGGCAGGAGTGAGCCCCGAGCACAGAGCCGGGAGTGACTTCAAGCAGAGTCGGGACTGAGCCCTGAGCACAGAGCTGGGAGTGAACCCGGAGCAATGAGCTAGGAGTGACCCTGAGCACTGAGCCAGGAGTGATCCTGAGCACAGAGCCAGGAGTGAGTCTCGGGCACAGAGAAAGGAGTGAGCCCCGAGCACAGAGCCGGGAGTGACCCTGAGCACTGAGCCGGGAGTGACCCTGAGCACAGAGCCGGGAGTCAGCCCTGAGCACTGAGCCGGGAGTGACCCTGAGCACAGAGCCGGGAGTCAGTCCTGAGCACTGAGCCGGGAGTGACCCTGCGCACGGCCTCCCCAATCGCACCAGGCTCTTTGTGCATGTGAGCGGCTGCTCGTTCCCACGCACTGGGGATCCTGGGAGCTGCCGGCAGGGCAGGGTGCTGGGCGCCTTCCTCCTCCCCGGCAGGGTCCAGCCCTGGGCGCAGATGCGGGCAGGCCCCACGGTCAGTGTCCATTTCCCCCATCCTGACCTTGAGCTGCGGCCGGAGGGGCCGGCGCTGGCCGGGGCCTGCAGGCTCTATCTTATCTGAGCACGGGCACATGAAAGGCCGTGGCCCCACCCTGCTGGGGGCGGCATCCCACCCCGTTCCGCCCTGCCCGCCGCCACAGCCCTCACCCTGCCGGCCCGACCAGTCAGTTCTCGGGGGTCTTGCTGCGGAGCAGGGGAGGGTGGTACCCAGGATCTCGCAGTGTTGCAGGTGGAGTGACTCTGTGGGGACGCACACTGGGACCCTCTCCTGCCTCTGACGACACAGACCCTGGACGTCAGCTGACCCACTGGCTCTGCGCCCTGGGGGTACACCTAGGGACCATCATCACCCTGCGTCCTGGGGATGCACTTAGGGACCATCATCACACTCCAGCCTGGAGGAGAGCTGGGAGCGCCCAGGAGAAGTGCCCGGCAGGAGGCCACCCCATCCCCTCACAGTGACACCCAAGGCAGGAGCGGCCTGTGAGGCAACTGAGGGGTGGACACTCCCGAGAGGGCAGGAGGGGAGGAGGGAACGGGGAGGTGGGAGGAGCCGGGTGCGGCCGCACCCCCCGGAGAAGGCCCGGAGGGGGTGCGGGCACAGACCTCCACGGTGAGAGACAGTCCACGGACCCCCTCTCTTCCACGCGTCCCCGCTCCCCTCATCAGCTCCTCAGGGGACGCGTGGGCACTGCAGCCTCCTCTGAGGGAGGGGGTGGAGAGGCCCGTGACCGCTTAGGGCTGAGAGTCTGACCCACCAAGTCTCCACGCAGACCCAGAGGAGGGAGAGCAGGGGGAGGCGGTCTTGGCCCTTCTCAGCTCTGGCAACCTCACTCTTCACCTCAAGGTCACGACCGGTCCCCCACATGGGTGGGTCCCTATTACGTGCCACGTCCCAGGAGCCGGGGACAACACCTGGACTTGGCAAGAGGTAAGCTGGGAGCATCACCCCCTCGTCTCCGCAGGCGGTGGAGGACGGCACTTGGGGAGGGGAGGCAGGTGACGGGAGAGAGACATTTGTTGAATGAGTGAATGATGGAGCGAGGATTCCGAAGCAAAATACCAAGCCTGGTGGCCGGCCTTCAGCAGGAGGAGGTGGCCCGTTGGCATTTATTCGTTTTACTAAGATCTTCCCATTCCCCCATTTCCAAGAGACTGTAAGGAAGGCCTTTCCTTTCAAATAAGATGTTTCCTGCTAATGAGCACCTTTGGGTGGGAGAGGCCAGACCTTTCTCCTCATAGAGCTCCCTGTGCAAATACAGTACCAGAGAATTCAGTACCTGAGGAGATGGTACCTGAGGATACTGTAGCTGAGGATACTACATCGTAGGATACAGAATCTGAGGATACGGCGCCAGAGAATATGATATCTGAGGAGATGGTACCTGAGGAGACAGTAGCTGAGAATATAGTACCTGAGGATACGGTGCCAAAGGATACAGTATCTGAGGATATGGTAGCTGAGTTGACAATATCTAGCATGGTCCCTGAAAATACAGCACCTGAGGACACTGCGTCTGAGGAGATGGTACCTGAGGATAGTGAATCTGAGGAGATGGTACCAGAGGATACAGTACCTGAGGAGATGGTACCTGAGGAGACAATGCCTGAGAATATGGTACCAAATATACGGTACACAAGGAAACAGTACCTGGGGATATGGTATCTAATATGGCACGTGAGAATACAGCACCTGAGGAGGTACCCGAGGAGATGGTACCTGATAAGATGGCAGCTGAGAAGACGGGACCTGAGGAGAAGGTACCTGTCAAGACGGTATCTGAGGAGACAGGACCCAAGGAAATGGTAACTGACAAAATGGTACCTGAGGAGACAGGACCTGAGGAGATGGTACTTGAGGAGACAATGCCTGAGAATATGGTACCAAAGATATGGTACACGAGGAAACAGTACCTGGGGATATAGCACGTGATAATACAGCACCTGAGGAGATGGTACCCGAGGAGATGGTACCTGACAAGATGGTACCTGAGGAGACAGGACCTGAGGAGAGGGTACCTGACAAGAGGGCACCTGAGGAGACAGGACCTGAGGAGAGGGTACCTGACAAGAGGGCACCTGAGGAGACAGGACCTGAGGATATGGTACTTGAGGAGACAGGACCTGAGGAGAGGGTACCTGACAAGAGGGCACCTGAGGAGACAGGACCTGAGGATATGGTACTTGAGGAGACAGGACCTGAGGAGATGGTACCTGAGGAGTCAGGACCTGACACGGGTCTCCAGTTCTCCTTTGTGTCTTTTCTGGGAACAGTGGGGAGAGGAATCCCACAGGGGCCTTTGGGATCTGTGTCAGGTTTTCTGGGAGCTGGAGGCAGAGAAGGGGACAGAGACGGTGCGGGGAGCACGGGGAGGCACAGTGGGGAGCGCTGGCTCGCCAAAGAAGGTGGCACTTCCCACTCTGAACCCCGTCACAAGCGGGGAGTCTCTGCCGGAGGTCCCTAAACTGTCCCACTGGCCCTTGACAAGGCTCCCGGGAGGAATCTGTCTTCAGAGGGCGCCCACTGAGCAACGTCCGGGGCTCTGGGGCGGCCTGCAGCTTGGGGCTCCGGCCTGGAAGGACAGTCACCCCACTCCTGACAGCACAAGAGAAGACACGGGCGCCTCCTTGGGTTTCATCCCCACGGACACACCCCTCCCCTCAGACCCTGGCACTGAGCCTCTAGCCAACTGGGCCGAGAAGCACAGGGAGAGGTTGCCCGGTCACCTGAGCACTGCTCAGGAGCACCCTCTGCAAAAAAGCCCAAACTAAGCCCTCCTGGCCGCCGCAGGCCACTTGCCAAACAGCACCTAAGCGGACCCCGTGGGACAGGCCAGCGGCCGCTATCAAATCCGTAGACCATCTCCTCCTGGGGACCACACAGCCAACTCCCAGGGCTCGGGGAGAACCAAGCAGGACAGAACCGTGTGGGGGTGGGACGGGGCGGGCGCGGTTCACACAAGCCCAGGAGGCAAGCGCGGGAGAACGACGCTGATTCCGGACAGGCCACTCCGCAATTCTGTCCACGGCTGCTCGGCCCCCGTCCTCCTCCTCTCCCGCACACTGGCCGCCACCGCAGACACGTGAGCAGAAAACTCAGGGTTGAGCATCGGCAGGGCAGGCGGGGGCTCCTCTGACCCTCTTAGCCCACCCTGATGTCCATCCCACGGTGCTCCGGGGGCCGAGTGAAGTGGCCCCGGAAAAGGTCTTTGGCTTCCTGAACCCGCAGGGCCCGCTCTCCACCTTGGTGGGATTTAGTGGGAAAACACAGGCAGGGGGACCCGGGCGTCTGGTCTGCGCCCGTGTGTGGCGTCCGCACCCTCGGGAGGAGCGACCCGGCCCGTAACGCCGAGTGCTGACGTGTGGGCCGCTCGTGGGTGAGTCCTCCTGGCCAGCCTGGCTGGAGGCGAGGACAAGCCCAGGAACGGGGGGCCGGAGCGATAGCACAGCGGGGAGGGCGTTTGCCTTGCACGCAGCCGACCCGGGTTCGATTCC
Organism: Sorex fumeus; assembly: GCF_029834395.1. Taxonomy (NCBI): domain Eukaryota; kingdom Metazoa; phylum Chordata; class Mammalia; order Eulipotyphla; family Soricidae; genus Sorex; species Sorex fumeus. The sequence goes on from NW_026606232.1 coordinate 1,154,350, forward strand.
CAGCATCCCATATGGTCCCCTGAGCACCGCCAGGAGTAACTCCTGAGTGCAGAGCCAGGAGGAACCCCTGTGCATTGCCGGGTGTGACCCAAAAAGCACAAGAAGAAAACTCAGGCTGGAGCGATAGCACTGCGGGTAGGGCGACCTGGGTTCGATTCCCAGCATCCCATAGGGTCCCCCGAGCACTGCCAGGAGTAATTCCTGAGTGCAAAGCCAGGAGTAACCCCTGTGCATTGCCAGGCGTGACCCAAAAAGCACACACACAAACAAGACCAGGAACAGTCTTCCTCTTGTCACCAGCCTGGGGGACAGCGAAAACCGGGCAGTCACTCTGGGCTGGTCACTCTGGGGACAGCCCCCCTCAGGAGCGAACCTTGAGCACTGACTAGAGTCTCCTGCTGAGGACTCGGTCGAGAGGGTCGTTCCGGGGGCTGGGGCGGGTGAGGACCACGGGGGGGGGGGGGGAGCCCCGGGCGGGTGGGTAGAGACGGAAGAGGCGAGTTTGTCGGACAAACTGCTCCGTGGCCGGACCCCAGGGGATCAAAGTCTGCCATTGGGCCTTATCTGCGTGGCACCATAATTCAAGAATGAGATTGCCCTCGCGTCTCTCTCCTCCCCGCCATTAAATTCCACTCAATCACGGGGCGGCTGAGCGTGGCCCCGGCTCGAGCAAGCAGATGTTATCGTTCCAGACCTTTCTTTATAAACCCAGGCTGAAACTTGAGTGGTTGATGAGACCAGCTAAGCAGTTGTACCTTTGACCCCGTCTGCATTAAACGCGCCCTATCAATTGAAGCTTAGTATAAACACCATTTCCCAGGGCTGCGCGCGGGCCCGCGGGGTGGGCGGCCCCCCGAGCCCCCCGCATTTTTTAACAGCAATCTTGTCTTACAACACCGGGGGGATTTGCCGCGTATCTGGGGCTTTATAAAACCATATGAACATGCTGAAAGAATTAAAATCCTTTAAAAATGAAAAATTGATGGTGACAGAGTGTTCTGAAGACTCGTGGGTCTAATGGCCCCCGGGGACTGGGGAGGAGATGGGGGTCTCAGACACTTTGTTTTCAAGGGACCTGTTGGGGTTTTCTCCCCCCCGCCCCCCTTCCCGCTCCGTGTTTACTCGAAGGTGGTCACTCCAATTAAAAGGCGGGGAGGGAAAGGAACCCGGCATGTCACACGTGTGTCATCGGGGCGTTTCAAAAGGCAGGCGGGAACGTACGTATGTGGCCAGGTTAGGCTTCCGTCTGATGAAGATGGGACCCCCTTTCCTTGGAGGCTGTCGTGGTCCCCAACTCTGCAGGCAGCGGGCTGGCGCGGGGGGTCCGGCCCTGATTCCCGGTCAGGGCGGCCCCGAGTTCAGACCCTCATCCCGCCAGTGACTGACACAGACAAGGTTTCACAAACGTCAGGGTACGTGGCGGTTTGCAAATCAATCACTACGCTGTGCGGGAAGTTCATTTCAGGAGTGAGGACAACCTTAGATGCGCATGTTTAACGCCCCTCAACACCCCAACACACACACACACACACACACACACACACACACACACACACACACACACACACACATGCATACACACACGGTACAAAGAGTCTTTAGTTACCTTGTGGTTAAGTTTCTAAATTAAGTCGATCCGGTCACTTCCTACTGAAATGTACAAAACCTCTCACTGGTAGGCAAACGCATGACTAGAAATAAATGGGCAAAGATTTAAAGATTTGGGGGAAAAGTTACTTTTTGTTTGTCAGTGTTTGGGGCCACCCCCCGGGGACTCCTGGCTCTGCACTCAGGGAGCACTCCTGGCGAGCTCAAGGGGCCGTACGGGATGCTGGGGATCGAACTTGGGTCAGAGGTTGTGCAGGGCAAACGCTCTACCCACTGTACTATCGCCCTGGCCCCAATGTCTTAGCAGTTAGATGACAAAGAGCACGGAGGGGTTGGAGGAGCAACACTGGAAGAAGCCCCCGATGTACCCCGGCTCCGCAGAGTCCCTGGAGTGACCTGGAGTGACCTGGAGTGACCACTGAGCTGGATGCAGCCCAGAAACCAAACCCAAACCCAAACGTGTTTGGCTTCTAAATGAAAATCTAGGGGGCAAATTTCAGCAGGTCTCACAGACACAGGAAGACGCCAGAAGCGGCCACAGACACGAAACATGTTCCGGAAGGGGGTGTGTGTGGGGGGTGGAACAGACCCACGGACACATCAAACTGGCTTCTAGCCATCCACGAAACCCAACGGTACCCAGCAAGGTCACTGCTTGCTCGGACCCGGGGCCCCACTGAGTGAACCCGGGAGTTTCACACAGAGACGCCCCAGGGGGCCGGGCAGGGCGGGGTGGGAGGGAATTCGCATCTCACCCCATCCCGGTCCACGAGGAAGACGGCAGGTGAGGGAAGAACCGCCCCGACTCTGACAGCAGGACAAGGTCTGACAACCGCCGAAAGAATCTTCACAATGTTTGCCTTCCCTTCCTCTCCTTTTCAAAAATTTCTTGTCCTGACCCTGTTTTTTTTTTTGTTTTTCCTCTTGGTGCTCAGGGGTCATTCCTGTCAATGCCCAGGGAACCGTATGTGGTGCTGGGGACCAGACCTGGGGCTCCTGCCTGCAGAGCGCGTGCCCGGGAGTCTGCCTAGACCTCTCTCTCGCCCTCACCCTTGTTTTTCAGTGGGACACACGAGAGACACCAATTTCCCGGGGCTGAGCCGGAGAGAGAATACAGTGGGCAGGGCGTCCGCCTCGCACGCAGCAGACCCTGGTTCCGTCCCCGGCACCCCATCGGGTCCCCTGAGTGCTGTCCTGAGTGATCCCTGAGCAGGGAGCCAGGAGGGGACCCCTGAGCACTGCCGGGTGAGATCATGAAATGAAACCAAACATGATTGCCACTCAATGCCTCTTTTGCAGACCACAACACCCAACAGGAGAGAGAGAACAAAAGGGAATGCCCTGCCACAGAGGCAGGGTGGGATGGGGATTGAGGGGTGGGAGGGATGCTGGGACCCCGTGGTGGTGGGAAATGGGCACCGGTGGAGGGATGGGTACTTGATCATTGTGTAATCGAAACCCAAGCACAAAGATTTTTAAGTCTACAACCTCATGGTGTCTCACTAATAAAAATTCAAAAAGAAAGAAAAAAAAACAATAAGAAAACACAACAACCTCCCCCAACAAGCATTTGTGCCTCTCCTGGGTGCCGCTCCATTCCAGACCCCGTGCGTGAAGAAGCGTTTGGAGAGAAACGCCCCCAAGGGCCTTCTGCGCCCTCCTGGGAGAAGAGAGAACTTGGGGCTGGAGGAACAATGGTGAGTGCTGGAGCACTGGCTCACGAGCCCAAACCCCCGGCATGCCTGCGGTAGAGCCTGATCCCCAGAGCCCCGCTGGCTGGGGTTCAAGGAGAGGATGCCCGCCCCAGGCAGCCCGGCGTGTGGGAGCCGCGCAGAGCCGCCCCGCCTCCCAATGCCCGTGACTCGGTGCCACCACTGGAGTGCTACCCGGGACAACAGGCGTGTGGATCAGTCAAGGGCTGCAGCCCTCGCTCTGGTCGGCCACACAGCCTCGGGCGAGGACTGCGGCTAACCCTGTGCGTGTGTGTGTTTGTGTGTGTGTGTGTGAGCACCACGCCAGATGTGGGCCCTCTCAGCCACAGTAGCGATGGAGGAAGAGGGGAGAGGGAACAAAAGAGAGGTGCATTTCAGGGGCCGGAGAGATAGAGCAGTGGGTAGCGCTCTTGCCTGTACACGGTCGACCCGAATTTGATCCCCGGCACCCCATATGCACCCCTCCACCCTGAACCCTCCAGGAGTAAGCACTGGCATCACTGGATGTGGCCCCCAAACGAAAAACCAAAACCAAAACCAAAAATCCAAAAAACAAAAAGAAAGAAATGCACAAATTTGTGGGTTTGGGCCACACCTGGCGGTGCTCAGGGATGACTCCTGGCTCTGTGCTCACAGATGACTCCCGGTGGGGCCCGGGGGACCCTGCGCAGTGCCAGGGATTGAATCTGGGTTGATGATGTGCGAGGCAAGTGCCCTACCCACTGCACTAACTCTCTGGCCCCTGTCGATGTTGGCTTTACGGCAAGTTTCCTGGCCAACCACGGGGTGTAAAACTTGAAAAACAGTCATGATGTGTTACTGGGGGGGTGGGGGGGGGAGGAATTATGCCAAATTAAAAAAAAAAACAACATCAAGCTGGTGTTTCTGGGGAAATAAACCAGGCAGCAGCGGCAATAACGCGGTGAAACGTGGCACGGACGGTAAGAGTGTGCAGGGCAGAGTCAGGGCTCAGACCTCTCCCCCGTGCCAGTGAAGAGCAGGATCTTTTCCCGTTTTGATGGGGGGCGGGGATGGTATTTGGGGCCACATCTGGCTCTAAGCTCAGGGATCACGCTGGGCGGGGCTCAGGGGGCCAAAGGCCGGGTTGGGGCCTGGGGCATCCAACCCGAGCCACGAGGGGACCAGGGCTGGCTGGAAGCGAACCAGTGCCTTGCTCCGGATAGGGCAGCCGGGCAGCTTGGCTGGCCGCCGCCCCCTCTTCTGCCCGGCCTCCCCACATCCCCAGAACGGGGCCCTGCTTGCTGGGCGTGGAAGAGATCAGGGTTGGGAGGGTCTGGGCTGGGCTTGCTCCCCCTAAACCCAGTGACAGGAGACCGCCCGGGGCACTCCTGGGCCTCAGCTAAACCCGGCCCCACCCAGTGCCCGGAGGGAAGGCGGGTTCCATATTCCCGCTGCAGAGGAACGGAGGAGGCCCCGGCCTGAATCGTGAGGGGCACCGAAGCTGGGGCAGAATCCGGTGACCCCCCCAGGATGGGCCAGAGAGGGGAAAAAGGCAGCTCCAAGAGCCATGGCGGTTCCAGTGGGGTTTGGGAACCCAGAGGGACCTTCCTGGGCTTAGGCGGTGGTGGGCGGGTTCGTGGCTGCCGTGGGTGGGGGCATCTGGGTGGGAGGGTGCATGGCTGGCGTGTAAGGGTTGGGGGCATCTGTACACAAGGGCGCGTGGCTGCCGTGGACGGGGTGGGGGTATAGCTTGGTGGGAGGTCGCGTGGCCGGCATGTAAGGGTTGGGGGTATCTGGGTGGGAGGGCGTGTGGCTGGCGTGGGTGGGTGGGGGTGTCTGTATGTGAGGGCGCGTGGCTGGCGTGGGTGGACTGGGGGTACAGCTCGGAGGGAGGTCGCGTGGCCCGCACGTCCGAGGCCCTGCCTCGGGTCCCCGGCACCCAAACCGACACGCGCCAACAGCAAGCGGAGGGTACCCGGAGGCGCGCCCAGCCCAGACAGGCGCCGCGGGAGCTGGTGAGGGTGGCGGCTCGCGGGGGTGGGTAGGCAGCCCTCGGCCCGCGCCGGCTCTGGTGCTCAGCTGGATTTTCGGTTTTCTCTCTGCATTCCACGGTTCCCAGAGCTGAAGTCACCGGCAGGTCAGCGCATGGCCCCGGGTGAGCACCTCGTACTTCTTCTTTCTTTTTTTTTTTTTTCCAAAGCATGAAAAACGCTCCCTGGGAGGTGTGCAGTCAGGGAATCCGCCCCTGACGAGTGGCTCATCCTTCCTGGGGCGCAGGGCTGCACCCCTCACCGCACAGCCCCGAGGCTTCTGGGAGTTCTAGATAGAGGAGGGGGGAGGGGGGTGAGGAGGAGGAGGGAAGGAGGAGGGGGAAGAGGAGGAGGAGGAGGAGGAGGAGGAGGAAGAAGAAGAGGAGCAAGAAGCGGGCGAGGAGGAGGCAGGGTGGAGAAGTAGGTGATGATGAGGAGGAGGAGGAGGAGGAGAAGGAGGAGGAGAAGGAGGAGGAGGGAGAGAAGGAAGGGGAGGAGGAGGAGTGGGGAGAGGAGGGGCAGCCCCAGGCCCCGGCTGCCTGTCTCTGCGCCTGCGGCCAGTGGGGGCCTGGGGAGGGGCTGGCCCACTGCCTGGGGCCCAGTGCTGGGTGGCGGTTCCCTGTCACCCGCACGACCTCCAGGGACCCTCAGTGATGTCCCTCGTGCTCCGGGTGCCAGTGAGGGCTGCCCGGGGCTGCCTCCTGCTGGGTACTCCTGGGGGGCAGGTGAGCAGCCGAGATGCAGCCTGACTGATATTCCCACCCTCTGGTCGGCACTGGGCCCCCAGAGGACAGGGGCTCCATCCAGGCCCCCAGTGCAGGGGACCCAGGAGCGGGGCCGGGGGCAGCACCTCTGAATCCCGACCCAGCTGCTCCTGTCCAAGGAAGGGCCAGCGGTGTGACCAGAGGCCATGCGCTGTCCCAGCGGGTATGTGCAGGGAGGAGGCCTCCGCCCAGAGCCCGCCATGCCGGGGAGGCCTCCACGCACCCCCCCTCCGTACTCCTGCCCACCGCAGTCACGTTTTGGGGGAAGGCTTTGGGGATCAGCAGGGTGAGCCAGGGAGCACCCAAGGGGATGGAGCTGATGTGGGAGAGCGGAGCTCAGAGGGCAGAGAAGGGGTGGGGAGGGCGGGTGGCCGTGGAAAGAAGGGGATCGGGGGCGACGGATGGACCCCAGGCCTGTGTGTATCCAGCAGGAAAACCCCGAGACTTCCGGCCGGGACCACCCTCAGACACTCACACCTCTGGAGTTTCCACGTGGGTGGAGATGGGGGATGGAACAGGGGAGGGGGGGTTCATGCGCCCCGGGATGGGGGGACGCGGGGGTCTTCCCCCAAGCCTGCACCTCCTGCCTTAGAGCCCCCGATGATCCCAGGCAGGGTCTCGGCCCAGCGCCCCAGCACGCCGAGAGATGCAGATCTGGGATGAGGCGCCCACCTCTGTGGCTTCCCTCTAAGTGAAGGAGCATTCCTGGCCCCGCTGGACAGAGCAGGGTGTGGACAAGGGTCAGCGCAGATGGCTCCTTGCTCCGCCCAGCCCATCTCTGGGCAGCGGGGGGGGGGGGGGGCCTCGGAGGCCCCACCCAAGTCCCCCCTGATTCCCTATTTTTGAACACAGCGTGAAGCTGATGGGCAGCTGGCCGGAGCTCAAACAAATGCGGTCTAGGGTTTCAGAGACGCCCGGGCTCCGGTTTCCCTCCCGCAGGACATCACAGGCTGCCCTGAACCCGGGGCCTCGGCACCCTCAGAACCCAGGAACCTCAAAGCGTTTTTCTGGATTTTGGGGGAGCCCCACGCTTGTCCCTCGGCATGTTGTTCTGTTCCCAGAGGAATTGGGGCGTCCCTTGCGGTGGTGCTCAGGCCACCTCCTTCTCGGGGCTTGAGGCTCACTCACCACGGTGCTCGGGGCGGGGGTGGTCAGTCCAGCAGTGACAGGGTCCGAACCTGCATCTCCCGCATACCCGCCTCAGCCCGTGGGGCTCCCTCCGGCCCGCCAGAGGGGGTCCTTGAAGGGGGTTTCTGCTGCCAGGAACATGGGGGGGTCTCACCCAAGGGAGGCATACTCCCTGCTCGGACCCTCGTTCTCGCCCTCAGACCCCCGTGACGCCCGGAGGACCCTGCAGAGTCGGGGATCGGAAAGAACACCAGACGTCCCTAACTTTGAAGACGATTTTGTAGGACAGCGAGTCGGCCATTTGCCTTGCACGTGGTGGGCCCGGGTTCAAGCCCCGGCACTGCAGAGGGGATCCCTGGGCGTTGCGACCACCTCCCCCCCCTCCAAGATAAGCGGGTTTCAGCTGTGGGAATTACACAGAAAGCACAGAGGGTCCCCTTCCTCCCCGACTCTCTCCCCATTTATTAAAGGTCCATGAAAGGCTTGGTGACAACTGATGAGCCGACATCGACGCCTGATTGGTCGGGGCCCAGTGTCCGCATCGCTTCTGTTCTGTGGGTCACGGCACAGGGTCCCCAGCTCTCATGGTACGGACGGCAGCGGCAGCTGTGGCAGGCCCCTGAGTGGGGCCTCCCCCGGGGCCCGCCTGGGTTCCATCTCCCACAGCGTACAGGATCCCCCGAGCCCGCCAGGAGCCAGCCCTGAGCACTGCCTGGGGTGACCCCAAACCAAGTAGAAGAAGAAGAACAAAAAACCCCTGTGCTCCACCAACTCCTCCTTCCCCGCCCCTCCACCCTGAAATCCACAGCCACCACATGACTTCCGGCCAGCTCCGCGGGTCCGCCTTTCCCAGAACTGGATTCGGGTTGGAATCCGTCCCTCAGGCTTCCTGGGGGATCAGGCACCCCCAGCCCGGCCATGTCCTGGCGCGGACGCGACCACCGTGGTGGCGGTGGCCAGCCCGCTTGCCTCCAGCCTGCAAGGGGGAGGATGGATTCACTTGCTGTAACCCCTCAGCTGTGGCTTTTAATGGGTGCCCCTGTTTCGACTGAGTCGGGGCCGTCCCTGGGGGTGGGGGGCGCGACCCGGGGCCCACCGCGCGCTCGGGGCTATGTTTAGCCTTGAAAGAGTCAGCAGGACTCTGCTTCCAAAGGGCGGGCACCATTTGGCGTTCCCACCAGCCGCCCAGCTGGGCCCCCGGCCCCCCACCGCTTGCCAATGTTAGGTGTTGTCAGTTTTCAGCTCTGAGGTGCCCAGGGGGCTGGGGGGAGGGGGGTGTCATTCTATGAAGGTGTGAAGAGTTGCCCGATGATGACCCCCTGCTCTGGGCTCTTCTCTCTGGGAGAGACAAGCCTTTGGGAGGCGTCTCTCTAGAGACCTATCACCCGGTTCTGCATCGGGCCCGTCTTTTTCTCGTCATTGAATGTTGAGAGTTCTTTGCATGTTTTGGATACCAGGCCTTGATCAGATATGGATTCTGTTAAAAAAAAAAAAAAGAAAGAAAAAAGGAAAAAGCGGGAAAAAAAAAAGAAAAAAGGAAAGTTTCTTCAAGTCTGTGACTTGTTTTTGCATCTCCTCAGGAGTGCCTTTCGGAACGTTGATGTTTCTCAAGTCTCCTGCCCAACCTCTTTCCTGGGCGGTGGTTCCGTTGTTGTCATGAAGGACGCCTCATCACAGATGCAAGGACAGCCCGCTGGGCTCTGGGTTATCGTCGAGGGGCTGGGTTGGGTTGGGCTTGGCGTGTTGTGTCCTGAGTCGGTTTACTGTCATGGGCGGAAGTTCTGGATCTACATCCTTTTATTTTTTTCTTCTTTTTTCTTTTGCATGTGGATTTTTGGTTTCCCTGCCACCCCTGGCTGGGAAGACCCGCCTTCCCGAACCTTCCACACAGACCAGCCGAGCCGGAGTGTGGGTCCCTTATCAGCTCTTGAGTCCATCTACTTCCCTCTCCCAATAGCAGAGATTTACGGTGAGTCTTTTTTTTTTCTTTTTGGGTCACACCCAGGGATGCTCAGGGGCCACTCCTGGCTCTGCACTCAGGGATTACTCCTGGCGGTGCTCAGGGGAGCCTTTGGGATGCTGGGAATTGAACCCGGGTCTGTCGCATGCAAAGCATAGCTCTACCTGCCGTGCTATCGCTCCAGCCTTGGTGAATCTTGAAGCCAGGTCGGATCGATTCCGCCTCTGCTCTTCAGGACTTGCGGTGGCTACGTTGGGTGTCGCTGCCTTGACTGATGAAGCTTGGAGTTAGTTTATCAACAGTGACAGAAGCAGGGGCTAGAGGTACGACAGGGAGTGAAGGACTCACCCTGCATGTGCCTGACCCACTTTGACTCCCCCAAACTCCACGGTTCCCTGAGCACTGGGAAGAGTGACCCTGAGCACAGAGCCCCTAAAAACCACCGGGTGTGGCCTAATCCCCTGAACTGAAACACACATGTCAACAAAATATCTTATTTTCGTCAAGGGAAACATCATTTCCCTTCAGTTCCTAGAAACAAACAGAGACACTTTCTTCGATTTGCCTGAGAAAGTCTATTTTTTCTTTCACTTTGACCAAAAATAAATGGCTACATATAGAATTCTTGGACACACTTAAAAAAAAATACTTCCAATCCTTCATCCTGGTTGTTCACATGGTTTCAGAGGTGAAATCGAAGGTCATTCTTTGTGTGTGTGTGTGTGTGTGTGTGTGTGTGTGCGTGCATTTGTAGGTGGTGCTCAGGACAGCCCGTAGGGCCCAGGGGTGACTCTTGGCCAATGTGGCTGGTGGTCCCGTGAACCGGGTTTGAGGAGACGGTGTGCCCCAGTCCGCAGAGCCGGGGAGACCTGGTGGGGGGCAGAGGGCACCAGGAGTCAAAGCACCGTCAGGGTCCCTAAGCTCCGTGCGCCCCAGAGCCCCCCGACGTGATTCTCACTCAGGCTCCCTACAGAAAGTCTGCTTTTTCTTCTTTTGGCCTTTGATTTCCTGCACGTGGAAAATGACGTGCTCAGTGGTCGCTGTGGGGGGTGTTTATCTCACTCGCTTTCTCTGACGGGGTCTTCACCAGGACTCTCCGCTCTCTCCCTCCTCCTCGAGGCTGTCTCAAAACCCCTGGACCTTCCCTTCCAGACATTCCCATTCACTCTCCAGCCCCTCCCCCTCCTCCTCCCAACCCCACCCTTGCACCTTCTGCTTTTCAGTTTGGGGGTTCTTTCTCTCCCCCCCCATTTCTATTGGCTTGGTAGCTAGCCAAGCCAACAGAAATAGAGGCGGGGGGGGGGGGGGAGGTACCGAGAATATCCTGCCTGCACAGCAGAGCCTGGCAAGCTCCCCGTGACGTATTCAACGTGCCAAAACAACAATGGGGTCAGTAACAGTAGTGGGGTCTCTTTCTCCTGACCCCGAAAGAGCCTCCAATGGGGCACTATTAGGAAGGACGAGTAAAGGGAGGCTGCTGAAAATCTCAGGGCTAGGACGAATGGAGACATTACTGGAGCCGGCTCGAGCAAATCGATGAACAACGGGATGACAGTGATGCAGTGATACAGTGATTTCTATTGGCTCATCCAAGTCACTGATTCTTTCCTGGGCTAAGACCAGTGTCCCGAGAAGCCTCACAGGTGCCTTCTCTCTCTCTCTCTCTCTCTCTTGCTTTTTGGGTCACACCTGGCGATGCACAGGGGTCACTCCTGGCTCTGCACTCAGGAATTACTCCTGGCGGTGCTCAGGGAGCCATATGGGATGCTGGGAATCGAACCCGGGTCGGCCGCGTGCAAAGGCCAACGCCCTCCCCGCTGTGCTGTCGCTCCGGCCCCCGGACGCCTTCTCTCGCTGGCCTTTTGGATTTCTAGCATTTCCTTCGCCTCTTTCTTGGAGCTGCGGCCTGTCTGTTTACATTGCTTATCTCGAGCCCGGCCCGCTCCTTCCCCCAGCACATCCCTCCGTCCGCCCGTGCTCCGAGTGTCCGCGATCTCCGCTGTCCCTGCACCTGCCTCCCGGGGCGGCCGGGCCCTGCAGAGCGCGCCGCGTTTGCTTGGCGTCCGCGACATGCCCTGTCGTGGAACGGCGGCACGTGAGGCCGCAGACTCAGAGAGGGGACTCGGGTCAACAGGCTTCCGAGTGCGCGCGAGGTGGTTCTGCCGGGCGCCTGTCCAGGAACGGGGCCGTGCTTCTCGGTGGTTCTCACGGACGCAGACGCCGGGATTCCCGCCAGCATCCCTGTCGGGTCCCCCCGCCACCGTCCTGCCCAGGGCTTTCCCAGGAGACTCTCCTTTTATTTATTTATTTATTTATGCTTTTTGGGTCACACCCGGTGATGCTCAGGGGTCACTCCTGGCTCTGCGCTCAGGAATGACCCGTGACGGTGCTCAGGAGACCCTATGGGACGCTGGGAATCGAACCTGGGTCGGCCGCGTGCAAGGCAAACGCCCTTCCCGCTCTGCTCTCTCTAGCCCCTAGGAGCCTCTTCAAGAGTCGAGTCCACACCGGGCCATCGGGGGCCGTGTCCAGGGGCCAGCCACTGGGTGAGCGCAGGCACAAGCTGTCAGAACCCTGGGGTTCGCTCTCCCTCTTGCCCGGGGGCGGGTGGGGGGTGCACGCTCCTGGGAGGTGACCCTTACGGGCTCTTTCTCCCCATTGGGAAATGGGCGTCCTGGTCCCTGGCGGCTGCCCGGTGCGGCTGAACGGGCCTCAGTGAAGGAGGCCAGAGAGGGCCCACGCGGACGCCAGGTAGGGCCTCTCCCCTCCCGGGGGGTTTCTCCTCTGACCTGCACCCTGGGAGTCTTGTGGGCGCCCCCGAAGGTGTAGATCAAGAGAGGGAGAGGAGGCCCCCATGACTTGGGGCTGCTCCCCCCTCCCCGTGAGCCCCGCGAGCTGCCTGGGGGTTGTCTGCTTTGCGGGCTTCTGGGGCTGGGCCTGCACCCCCAGAGTAGCCTCCGGTCTGGGGCCTCCGGTTTGCTCACTTTCCCTCCTGCTGGAGGCGTGGGAGGACGTGCTCCCCGTCCCGGGTACTCCGGGGGGTGTCAGAAGCGAGTTCAAAGGGATTTCCCTCCCCCCCCCCTTCCCTTCAACTAAATGCAGATCAGGTCCAGCATGGGACGGAGCCCAGACGGGCGAGTTGCTAGGGCGGGACTCAGTCGGGCTCAGAGAATCAAGTTTACTCTTATTTGGGCCCATTTGACATGCTTATAAATTCCTGTGAGCAGAGATTTCCTGGGGTCAACATGTGTCCTTGAGCCAGGCATACCTCTCTCTCCTTCCTCCCTTCCTCCCTCCCTTCCTTCCTTCCTTCCTCCCTCCCTCCCTTCCTTCCTTCCTCCCTCCCTCTCTCCTTCCTCCCTCCCTCCCTCCCTTCCTTCCTTCCTTCCTTCTTTCCTTCCTTCCTTCCTTCCTTCCTTCCTTCCTTCCTTCCCTCTCTCCTCCCTCCCTCCCTCCCTCCCTCCCTCCCTCCCTCCCTCCCTCCCTCCCTTCCTTCCTCCCTTCCTTCCTTCCTCCCTCCCTCTCTCCCTCCCTCCCTTCCCTCCCTCCCTCCCTCCCTCCCTCCCTCCCTCCCTCCGTTCCTTCCTTCCCTCTCTCCTTCCTCCCTTCCTTCCTCCTTCTTTTCTTTCTTTCGGTCCTCTTTCTTTCTGTCCTTCCTTCCTTCCTTCCTTCCTTCCTTCCTTCCTTCCTTCCTTCCTTCCATCTTTCCTTTTTTTTGGCTTTTTAGCTGGAACAACAGCACAGCGGGAAGGGCGTTCACCTTGCACGCGGCCAACCTGGGTTTGATTCCTCCGTCCCTCTCAGAGAGCCCGGCAAGCTACCGAGAGTATCCCGCCCACACGGCAAAGCCTGGCAAGCTCCCCATGACGTATTCGATATGCCAAACACAGTAACAACAAGTCTCACAATGGAGACATTACTGGGCCCGCTCGAGCAAATCGATGAACAATGGGAGGACAGTGACAGTGACAGGTCACACCCAGCGATGTTCAGGGGTCCCTCCTGGCTCTGCACTCAGGAATTACTCCTGGTGGTGCTCGGGGGACCATATGGGATGCTGGGGATCGAACCTGGTTGGTCGCGAGCAAGGCCAACATTTGCTCTACCTGCTGTGCTCTCTCTCCTTTCCTTTCCTTTCTCTCTTTTTTTCTTTCTTTCCGTTCTTTCTTTCTCTGTTTCCTTCCTTCATCTTCAGGCCACACCCGCGGTGGCTCTGAGGCTCTGTGCTCAGGGATCGCTCCTGGTGCTGCTTGGAGCACCCTAAAAGGTGCTGGGAATCGAACCGGTCGGATTCAACACAGCATTGCAAAATCATGTCCAAGTGTCACTCACGAACACGACTCAGCCCCGTGCGTCTCCAGGTCCTCACTCTGCTTAAAAACCAGCCCCCAGCACACAGCTCACGCGCCACCCTGGAGGGCTGTCCCGAGGGAAAGGGACACACTGTCCGAACGAGAGGGGCTGAGTCCCCCCAAATGTACAGGCAGAACTGCCGCGGGGGGCGGGGGGGAGACCTGCAGCCCCGAATGAGAGCCCGGGCTCCCTCTCGCCATGCGCTCTCTGCCCGCACACGGTCGCTTCCTGGGGATCTGGACGTCGAGGGAGGGCGGACCAAGGGTCCCCCTGGGCGTCTCCCGTGGTGGCCGAGCTCCCGCTTCGGGGAGGAGCGCCACCACCTCTGCCCGCCAACCGCCCTGGCAGCGCTCTGCACCTGCGCCCGCAGCTCGGGACTCATCTTCCCCCCGAGGTGGATGGATCGTTCCAGGCCGCGGGGGTGGACGGGAAAGAGTTCCCAAGTCTAAATAGAGACCAAAGACAATGACTATATTTATTCAGAGGTGACAACAGCCTTAAATAATTTAGGTCAGCTGATGCAAGAGCCGAGAAGCCGAACCTTTACTGCAACTTGGCACGGCGCGCGATCGTAATTATCAGGCCGGCCGAGCGTGGCCTGCTTGGAGCTGTGGGTCTGTCCCGGGCCTGGTGCGCCCACCGCCCGGGGTTTCACGGCTGCGTGCGGGGCCCCGGAGTCCCCGGGGGACGCCGGGAGGGGTTTCTGACACGCTCTGCGCCCCGCACGTGAAGACCCCAAGGGCCGGAGCGAGCTACTCCAGCCCCATCTGTGGCATATTTTGATAATGGACGGCGCGTGTTTTATTGCAGTCAAATAATATCTTGAGCTCTCACAAGAGCAAACTGCAGGGACTTCAAAGGAATTCCAGTTCAACTGGAACCATCATTACAAAACAAATTTTAGCTTTATTGTTGGCCAGACCGCAGAGCGGGCAGAGACGGTGCCAAAGAAAATGATCCAGACATCGCCTCTATATATTACCTTTGAACAATTAATTGGTCTCCTGGAGACAAGGAACGAGGAGGGGGGGGGGAGAAAGAAAAAAAAAGGAAAGCAAACAAAATAAAAGATCGACAATGGGAGATATTGTTCTTGGATGCCGCGGCGTGGGCCGTCTGCACAAACGCCTGCCGGATTGATCATTCACTGGGACGCGCCTGTGATTTTACGCGGCAGGCTCGCGCTGTCAACGGAAATGAGTCTCCCTCTGTAGATCCTGTTTTCAGCTGGTCCCGGGGGTGGGGGGTCCTATTGCCCGACAGAAGCCGTGCTGCTGAACATCCAGTAGGTCAACAAACAGCCTCAAAGGACCTTTGCCCCCACCCCTGCCAACCCCCACCCCGCCACCCGCCGGGGAGGCCGTAACTCCTGCTGGCCAGGGAAGGGTTGGGACTCGGGTGAGCTGCGGTCAACTCCAGGGCCGACCCTTTGGGGTCCCCACCCCGGCATCCCAACTCCCTTGTTGCAGAAGGGGCCCCTCCTTCTTCTCACACCTGTGCCTTGTGAGGGCCGTGAGCGCGTGTGGTCGGGGTCTGGGCAAGAGGACGTGACGCTCCACGGGTCAGGGCATGCGGACCCCCAAGGGAAGGTCGCTGACAGCGTCCGGCCGAGCTCCCCTGGGTGGTGTGTCCCTGGAGGGAGCAGGGGTCTCCCGGGACGGGGCCTGTCACCCCAACACGTGGGCGCTCAAAGGACATTCGTCGCGAGGAGTTGGCGGTCGGGGAGAAAGCAGAGCCCGGGGTCAAGTGCCGTAGCCACTGCAACTGTGTGTCTGTCTGTCTGTCTGTCACGGCTGCCTCAGAGAGGAGAAACGCACCCAGGGGCACCACGCACACACACACACACACACACACACACACACACACGTGGAAACATGCACGCACACTAGCACACATGTGGCTACACACACACACATGCACACGGGCACATATGTAGATGGACACGCCAGCACTCAGACACACCTGTGAACACACGCCCAGCTGCACGCACACACACAGGTGGATACGTACGTACAACGTGGAAACACACACCGCACACAAATCCACGTGCACCACATGCACACAGGTACACGGGTGCCCACGCAGACATGCATACGCACAGGTGTGCACGGGCAGCCCGAGTGCCTGGCGAAACATATGCGGGCCTGCACAGGTGCACGCAGAGCACACGCGTGCAGACACAGATGCACAGACATGTGCTGCTACCTGGGTCCCAGGTGTGCACAGGGCCGGAGGGCGCGTGCCCTGCAGGTGAGCAGCGTGTGCTCCGCGTCACTGTCCCACCCCCGCCTGCTGGGACCTGCCTGCACGTGACAGCAGCCTCGCCCACCTGACCCCACAGGACACGCCAAGGCTGACCACAGAGCCGACCCTCAGAGCTGCCCCCACCGAGCCAACCCCACAGAGCGACTGAACCCACCGAGCCGACGCCACAGATCTACTGGCCCCACCAAGCTGACCCCAAGAGATGACTCGAAGAGCTGCCGACCCCAAGAGTGCTGTCTCCGGGCCTGCGGGCCACACTCCCCGCACAGGCGCCCTGTGGCGCTGGGCACAGCAGCCCGCCGGCTCGGGAAGGGCCAGCAAGGCCATTCCTGGGCCAGCCTGGGTCCGGGGGTGCCGAGGGGGTGGGAGGAGGCCCGGGGAGGACGGAGGAGCGGCTCCCTGGGGGCGCGTGAACCCACAGCCCCAAGGCCCTTCCCCTAGGCCCCCATGCATGCAGGTCCGCGGCTAAATCAGACGGCTTGAGCGCGGGAAGCGGGGAAGTTCCCCTTGCTCGGAGGGACGAGGCGGGAGGAGCAGGTGGGAGTTGGGGTCCCCTGGGTCCCTGAGCGCCTGAGCATCCTCAGGCCCAGCGCGGGACTCTGGGTACCGGGCCTGTGTGGCCCCGGGCGCCCCAACACCGCTCCCCACCCCCAAAGAGGAGCTGGGTCCCCTGTGAGATGCCTCTGCTGGCACTGCCTGCACCCCCCCCCCCCCAACTCCAGCCTTTGTCTCCGGGTACGAGGCGGAGACTCCTGGGCCAGCCCCATGCCCAGAGCTGGGCAGGCCTCCCCGCCAAGGGCAGTGTGGGGAAACCCACTCAAGGCATTGGCGCTGGACCCCCCAAAGACAGCACCTGGGAGGGAATCGTGACCCCCAGGGCAAAGGTGGGGTGGGGGCAGCACACGGGAGTTGGGAGACGAGGGGTGTTCTCGGCCCCACCGTGACGTCTCAGCTCACTTTTCCTGTGAATCAAGAAACTCCCGGAAGTCGGCGGACCGGGTTCCAGCTCCGGCGGGCGGCTGTGAGTGAGGCCGGCTCACCCAAGTCCGTCCCAAGGGCCACTCTTAGTCCCCAGGTTTCTGTTTCCAAAGTCCCCAGAGCGTGTCCCCGTGGGCGTGAGTGCGGGAGGGCACGGGGCCCTCCATGGGTAAGGCCGGGCGGGAGAGCGCTGGGGTCAGGTCCAGATGAGCACAGGGGGTGGGGGGGGGGGGGGTTGACCTCGACAGCTCTGAGCAGCCTGGTTTCTCGGGGACGGTAGCCTAGCTAACGATTTCCTGGGAGACGTTCGACGTGGGGGTGCTGTATGTTTTATTTCCATTTCCTGCGGGGAGATGGGGGTGTGTGTGTGGTGGGGGGGGGGGCGGCGCGGCCTGGCTGGGCCCGGCAGAGCATGGATCCCCCGGGTTTCTGGCTCATTCAGAAGCGACACCCACCCTCAGAGCGCCTGGGGCAGGCAACATGGGGACACGGCCGGGGCCGGGGCCGGGGGACCCTGGGACAAAGGGAAGGACGCAGGTGGCCACTGCAGTCCGCGAGGCCGTGTGTGTCTTGTCGGGCGGCACTGAGGCACCCGTGGGTCCCCCGCTTCCACAGGAACCCTGGGCAGGAATGCTCGGGGCACCCCGTTCTGCCAGAGGAGCCTGTGAGTGCCAGACGGGGTGGGTCCAGGTCACAGGCGGTGGTGAGGGGGAGAAGCCCCAAGGGAAAGAACCCCGGGAAGTCGGGGGTGATGGTGACACGGGTGTGCTGGGACGGCTGAGGAGCCACGAAGAGAGAGAGAGAGAGAGAGAGAGAGAGAGCGCTCTGGGGTGACGGAAGCTTCAGGACCCTGCCAGGGTGACACCAGTGTCCCCATCAGACAGACACGGCTACACAATGGGCTGAAAGTGGGGACAGACAGAGAGGGAGGGGGAGAGACGGAGAGACGGAGAGAAAGAGAGCGAGAGTGAGAGAGAGAGAGAGAAGGAGGGCGCGAGGGGGAGAGAGAGGGGAGGTAGTGAGGGAGGAAACAGTGAGGCCTAAATTCCTGAAGCACCTTGACATGCTTTGGCCGCAAAGCCGCAGGGACGCGCCAAGTGCGGCTGACTCTTGTTGTCGACTCGGCGGCTGGTGCAGTTCTTGTTCCGGGAGTGACTTTGAGTAACGAGGCCGGGCAAACACCCCCTTGCGCTGTTACCTAGGAGTGGGGGCGGGGGTCCACTTGTGGGAGCCGGGAGCCCCCAGCCTGGCAGCCGCCGGCATCCCATTTCCAGGGGGGTGCTCAGGGCCCCTGAGCTCAGAGGGGCGAGGCCCGGGGCCGAGGGGCTCTGCGGGGCCCGGGTGGGCAGCGCCAGGAAGAAGCAGCCAGGGCAAGGTGGGGGGGGGGGGGTCAGGGCAGGAAGCGCCCAAGGGGAGGTTTCGGGCTCAGGCAGGAGAGAAGCAGTGGAGTTTCCCCCCCACACCCCTGGGCTCTCTTAACTGTCACATGCTGAAGTTTCTAGAGGTGAACAATCGTGGTCAGAACCTTCCTCTTAGGGATCAGCTGCGGAGGCAGCCCGGCAGAACCACCTGGCGCTTTCTAGAACCTTCCGGAACTTTCCAGAAACGGCTCGATTTCCCATCGGGGTCGTCAGACTTAGGGAGCAGAGCGCATAGGGGACTCCTGGGGGGTGGGGGGTGGGCGGGAGCCGGGACTGCAGAGCTAAGACTCGTTCTGGCTGGAAGGAGTGAGGCCGGGGTGGCGTCCCTCGCCGGCTGGCCGCCTCACGGCGCGGCTCTGCTGCTCAGCCGTCCGCGCGGCGTTAGGCCCGTGTCCGGACTTGTCCTTTCCCACAGGAGGCGGAATCCTGCCAGAAATTCCTAATCTGGGCCGCGGTATGCAACTCGGGCCACGCCCGGCCGCGCTCTGCGCCCAGTGGAGGCAGATGGAGGCGGGTGGGGTGGGCGGGCAGGGCCGGCCGCGCCCCTTCCCCCAGGCCAGCCAGGGTGGCTCGGGGCTGGACGCCCTGAGGGCCGCAGGGGCCCTCCGCGGGCCCCCATGAAGGTTCCTCGTGGGCTGGGGCACTTGGGTCCCGCCCAAGCAGCCCGGGCCAGCCGTGCACGGGTCTCCTTCCCTCCAGACGGGGACCCCCACCCCCATTTTTCACTTCCTGCGGGGTGAGGGGCACCGTACCCTCCCCAGTATGACTTAGGGGCATGAGGACCCCGTGTTCCGGACCGGCTCCCTCGTTCGAGAAGGTTCAAGCCACATGCAGGGCACCTCCACAGTGAAGGCCTCCGTGAGCTACGGCACCCCCTCAGGAGACCCCCCCCCACAAGAGAATAAGTGCTTATTTAAGTTCGGGGGCCACACCAGGCAGTGCTCGGGGCTTTCTCCTGGCTCTGCGCTCAGGGGTCACTCCTGACGAGGCTCTGGGGTGCTGGGTCAGTTCCGGGGTCGTGTGCGGGCGAGACGCACGCCTTAGCCCTGTGCTGTCCACCCGGCATTCCTAAGAACGGACGCTTCCATGTTGGGGATGGAGGAGGTTTGGGGGGGACCACACCCCGCGGTGCTGGGGACAGAACCGGGCCTGTCTCATGCGAGGCAAGAGCCCCAGGCGTCTGCTTAAACGGGAGGATTCTAGGGAACAGTCAGGGAAGTGGCTGCCCGCAGCGCCCTCTGTTGAAATATTGCAAAGCGATTTTTTTTTTAGCCTCCACCTGCTCCAGGGCTAGTTCCCTGCCACAGGGGCTGAAATTGGGTGGGTGGGTGAGGGGAGCTGGACTTTAGAGCCAGAGCGGGGTGGGGGGAGGGGCTCCTGGTCAGGCGGTGAGCTCCCCCGCCCAATAGTGTTGGGTCACTCACCCCCTCATCCAGCCTGGCTCAGCGGGAGCGGGGGCCTCCTGCACCCCACGAGGAACCCCCCACTTCTGGGCTGGGGCCCGGGGGGAGGGGAACAAGGCCACATTCCAGGTCCAGCTCTTGTCCGAGGCCGGGCGGATGAGGAACAGGAAGAACAGGCTCAGGATCCCGAGGCCGGAGAGATGCTTGGGGCAGCTGTGCAGGCAGGAGCCCGGCCCGGCCCTGACACCGCAGGGTCCTGCAGAGCATGGCTGGAGGGGACCCCCTTGCCCAGCTAGCAGGGGCAGACACAGCCCCTGAGCACTGCCAGGTGTGGCCCAAACACCACACACACGCGCACACATACACAAACATGTGCACACACACGCACACGCGCACACACACGCATGCACACAAACACACATACACGTGCACTCACACACATGCAAACACACGCACACACAAAAACACACACATACACATAGACATGCACACATGCACACGCGCGCACACACGCGCACACACACATGCATGCGCACACATGTACGCACACACATCCACATGCACACTCACACGCAAACACGCACACACATGACACACACAAACACACATGTACACATCCGCGCACACGCACACACATCCACACAGATGCACACACACGCACACACACACACGCACGCACACGCACGCACACCTGAATTCAGGTCCCACTTACTGCAGCCAAGACTCCTGGCTTCCTCCCTGGTGGCTAGGATCTGAACTCGCGTGCCCACCGCCAGGTAGCTGCCACCTCTGAGCCGGGGGACCAGGGGTCTTTCGTGGGAGCACACGTCTCCCAAGGTGGGGGGAGGCGGGAAGGGAGCTGGCGAATGTCAGGGCTCACGGCGGGGGGTGCTTGGCCCTGGACCCGGCTTTCCCCAGCCCCAGGGCGGGTCTTCAGGTGTCCGGGGCAAGGGAGGCGGCCTGGGAAGCGTCTCCGGGCTGATACGCTGAGGGGTGCGAGGGAGACCCCACCGAGGCTCTAGGGGGCAGGCGGGAGAAGATGAGGCGCTCGGGTGCCCTGGGGGTGCTGGAGGGATGCGGCTGGATTCGGGGGGGGGTTCAGGAAAGCCTCCCCCAGCACCCAGCCCCAGGGCCCAGCCAGTCGGGGGGCGGGGGGCCAGGAATCTGAGAGGCGGGTCCCGATGCCGTCTGCGGGGGGCAGGGAACGGGCGCGGAGATGCGGGCAGAGCTTGGACTCCCCTTCTCTCTCTTTTCTGGGGGTGCACACCTGGTAGTGCTCAGGGCTTTCTCCTGCGGCCTCGGGGAGCAAACTGAGGCAAGCCCCATGGAAGACGAGCCCCCTCCCCGACACCACCTCCCCGCCCTCCCTCCCCAGCGGAGCCTCCAGTGCCCACCAGCCCGTCGGCGCCCGGCCGCGGGGCTCACGGCCCTTCCATGCTCCATCTGTGGTTATTCTAGGGGAGCAGAGGGGGTCAGCACACCCCGCAGTGCCCAGGGCCCACTCCTGGTGGGGCTGCAAGGGGCCCCGCGCCAGGCCAGTGCCGTAAGCTGCTAAAGGATCTCTCGGCCCGCCCACCCTCTCCCCACCCGTTTTTTCCCCCCCGCCGAGGGCCGAGCAGCCGTGCCGGGGCTTGGAGACAGGCATGCATCATCTCCTTCCTCCGCTGGCCGGACTCTGCCCCACGCCCAGCCGCTGCCCACAGGAGCCAAGCGCGCCCATAAAATTACTTAAGTGCAGGCTTTTAAAAATGACTTTGCAATGAGCACTTAAAAGCTTTCACTAGCTATTATAAAGTAACTTTTTATTCTCTGAATGAACTGTCTCATGACTAATGTCACCTCCCGGAGGAGCCGAACCAGCGAGCGGGGGGCCCCGCCCCCCCCCTGAGTCACAGCTCCTTCACGGAGCTGAATAGAGGCATCATTCAAAGCCTCCACCCACCGCCTGGGATCAGATACTCGGTGTCTGTTGACGAGACACCTTGAGCGGGCCAGGGAGGAAGTCGCGGCCGCGGCCAAGGGCGAGGGGAAACTTGTCACGAGTCTCTGCGCGCTCTCCCGGGTTTCTGGGACACGCCCCGAGGGTGCTCTGGGGGTGTCCCGTGGTGCTGGGGTCTGAACTTGGGGCTCCTTCGTGCCGAGCCGATGGATGCTCCAGCCCTGCGAGAATGAGACTCCCCCTCCCCGCCCCCCCCACCTGTTCACCTTTCACCTTACCCATGTCACCTTCTGGGGTTTGGGGCCAGCTCACCTGTCCGTTGCTCCCCAAGGCCGCCTAGGGGCCCCGGGACACAGGGTTATTCTCCCATGGGGTCAGGTCAAGGGAGACTTCCTAAATGCCATCTGGAAAAGGAACACCCTGATTCCTGGAGTTCACTGCCCCTCCTCCCCCGATCTAATCTTGCTTCATTTTTGCTTTTTTTTTTTTTTTTCGGGGGGGTGTGATATTAAGTAGCACAGTGGTAGGGCATTTGCCTTGCATGCAGCTGGCCCAGCCGAGCCGGGTTCGATTCCTCCGCCCTTCTCAGAGAGCCTGGCAAGCTACTGAGAGTATCTCGCCCGCATGGCAAAGCCTGGCAAGCTACCTGTGATGTATTCAATATGCCAAACACAGTAATGGAGACGTTACTGGGCCCGCTCAAGCAAATCGATGAGCAACGGGAGGACAGTGCTATAGTGTGATATTAGTGCTTGGGGCTTAGTCCTTTATGTTTGTTTGTCTGGGGGGGGGTCACACCCGGCGATGTTCAGGGGTGACTCCTGGCTCTGTACTCAGGAATTATACCCAGCGCTGCTCAGGGGACCACATGGGATGCCGGGGATCAAACCTGGGTCTGCCAAGTGCAAGGCCAGCGCCCTTGCCGCAGGGCTATTGCTCCAGCCCCTGGCCTTACTCCTGACTCTGTGCTCAGGGCCCACTCCTGGCGGGCTCGGGGCACCGGATGTGGTGCTGGGGACTGAAGCCAGATCAGCCGCATGCAAGGCCGGCACCCTCCCCAATGCACTTAAGCTGTGGCAGAACTTTTCAAGCACGGCCCAGGGGCTTCTATTTTTTTTTTCTTTTTGGGTCACACCTGACGATGCCCAGGGGTTCCTCCTGGCTCAGGCACTCAGGAATCACTCCTGGCGGTGCCCGGGGGACCCTACGGGATGCTGGGAATCGAACCCAGGTCGGCTGCGTGCAAGACAAACGCCCTCCCCACTATGCTATCGCTCCAGCCCCCCCCTCCCCCTCGGGGGCTTCTTAAAGCAGATTTAATGTCCAGCTCCTCCTGACCCTGCTGGTGCCAGGTGGGCCCTCTCCTTCCGGCTTCCCTGCACACAGGCTGCCCGGGATTGGGTGAGACTGAGGCAGTGGCGGGGGTGGGGAGCAGTTACTTTTCTTTGATTCTTGTCCAACCCCCCAACTTTGTTTGGGGACGCAGCCTGGACACAGTACTGCCCCGCCACCCTCCCGGCCTTCCTCTGCCGGCTCTGCCCAGGCGGCGCCCGACATGGGCTCCCCACCCCAGGGGCAGGATCTGGAACATTCCGAGCCTGCTGGTGGGAACAGGCGCTGTTCCCAGCCCACGATGTACTGTCCCCGCTAATCCTTTCGGGAGCGGTCCGGGACGCTCCTCTGCCCGGGCCCATCAGCGCCCTCGGAAATGCCGTGTCTCTGGGGCTCCCACCCCTCTCTCCTCTCACCCCGGTCCTCCCAGCCCGGGGCTCTGCTGGCCTCCACCTGCCTCCTGCTCCTTTGAGGTGTCCAGGAACCCCCTGGAACTCGCCGCTGACGCCGGGGGCCTGCTATCTCCTGCCACCCGGCTTCTCAGGGGGCCAAAGGAAGTTTTTATTCTGTTTGCATTTTGGTTTCTCTTATTCTGCTGAGGAGAGTCCCTCAGGCCTGGAAGTGGATACAGGACAAGCCTGCTGGACGGGCCCTCAAGGCCCCCCCCCCCCCCCCCCCACAGGCCAACGGCCGGGCCTGGATGACCTCTGCTTGACGGCAGAGAAAGATCCGGTCAAGTGCAAAGGCCAGCAGTCAGCTGGCAGTGGGTGTGACCTCTCTGGGGTCCCTCTCATCACCCTTGAACCTGTCCGTGAGTGGCATGTGATGCTTGAATCTTTCTCCCTCTGTCGTTCTACAGACCCAGTGCCCCCATGTTCAACACGCGGATACCAGCACGGTGGTCTGTGGGCCCAGGCCCAGTTCCCCGACGCCTTGTTCTCCCTTGGTCACTTCCGCATGCCTCAAAGACCTCAGTCTGGGTCGGAGCGATAGCACAGCTGGGAGGGTGTTTGCCTTGCATGTGGCTGACCCGGGTTCGACCCCCGGCATCCCATAGGGTCCCCCAAGCACCACCAGGAGTGATTCCTGAGTGCAGAGCAGGAGGAATCCCCGAGCATCGCTAGGTGTGACACAAAAAAACAAAAACAAAAATCAAAGACTTCACAGTCTACCAAATTGCAATTGGGGGGAGGGGTGGGTAGAGAGAGCTCAGGGCTGTGGACCCCAGCGTTGCACCCCGCCGATCCCAGCACCACCTCTGGCCCCACACAGGGTCCCCTGAGCACTGCCGGTGGCCGCTTTTAGGAATAGAGACAGGAACACCCACACGCCACACGCATTCCCAAAGCCCCTTTCTTGGTGGCTGACCCAGCTCGTGAGCCTCTCCCAGGGATCTGGAATCCCATGGAGGGTTGGACAAAGCCCCTGAGAAATGGACTGCCACCCCTCAACTCACACCTCATGCCAGCCGTGCGCGGGGCACCAACCAAAAATAAGGCCCCAAACTCGTTTAGCGGCGTAAGGTGTGAAGACTCAGCCATGGGGCCAGAGAGGCAAGCATGGGGTTAGAGCGCTCACTCTGCACTCAGTGACCCGGGTTTGAATCCCTGGCGGGACCTAAGTCCCTTTGAGCCAGGAGTGATCCCTGAGAACGGAGTCAGAAAAACCAATGAAAAAAAAAAAGTTAATGTTCTGCACTTGGATTCCCACAGGGGTCTGGGGTCTGGGCTAAAGCCAATGGGGAAGGGGGAGGAAGGGCAGGTGACGTCATATCCACATGCATCTAGTGGCTTTTGCATGACGTTCCCTGCAACAAATGTGTCACCCAAGCTTTTTCTTTTTTCTTTTTGGGTCACACCCGGCGATGTACAGGGGTTACTCCTGGCTTTGCACTCAGGAATGACTCCTGGCGGTGCTCAGGGGACCAGACGGGATGCTGGGAATCGAACCCGGGTCAGCCGTGTGCAAGGCAAATGCCCTACCCGCTGTGCTATCGCTCCAGCCCGTCACCTAAACATTTTTTAAACGAAAGCTTCGAAGGTGGTTTGCTCGGACAATAGACCCATGTTCTGTACTACAAACCATAATGCCCCAAAGCAGAGAGAGTATGGGGGAAATTGTCTGCCATAGAGTCAGGGGAAGGGTTACAAAGGGGCGGGGGTTGGTATACTGGGGACATCGGCGGTGAAGAATGTGCACTGGTGGAGGGACGGGTGTTCCATCATTATATGACTGAAACACACACATGAAAGTTTGTAACTTCAGCTCAAGGTGATTTAATAAAAAATAAATAAATTTTAAAAAAATTACCCCCCGGTGAAAGTCAGGGCATATATGCATATTTGTCACATGGTCACTGCCTGTGCAGCTTCCTGCTGACGGCTGCTAAGGGCTGTCAGCGGGCCTCAGGCCTGCTACTTAGTATGATGGAGGTAACTTTAGACAAAGTAGCACCTCGCTTAGGACACTGCCCTGGGGAAGATCCCACCCCGGGTGCAACCCCTGGTCATTGCCAGTGTAGTTCGACTTTGTCCCTCTGAGCCAATGAGAACCAAACATATATTGGAAGGGAAGAACAAGAGGTGTGTGTGGGGGGGGCATTTCCCATGTGGACAACTGGTCTACCTGAGGCCCTTGGGGACAGGAGGGCTGGGGGTGCAGAGAAGTGTGTGTGTGTTGGGGGGATCATTCCTTTGCTATTTTGTATCTTACAATAGCATTCATGGCTTAGCACAGTTCCTGCATCTCCACCACCGGCAATCTGCCCAAAGCTGCCTCCCTGCACTTGTGATCAGAGGACACTCATTTTGGGTGAGGCTTCTGAATCTCTGTGGAGTGTCTTTTTTTGGGGGTGGAAGGGGGAAGAAAAAGGATTCTTAAGCCTTCTGTGCAAGTGCTGGGCATCCTGTTTCTGGGACAACGGCTCAGAGATGGGATGACAGGTTACGGGTCCTTTACCCTGTCTGAGCAGAGATGCCCACTGCAAATTCTTGGTGTGCAAATACAAAGAGAAAGAGGGGGAGAAGGAGAAGGAGGTGGAAGGAGAGGAACAAGTTGAGGAGGAAGAGGAGGAAGAGGAGGAAGAGGAGGGGAGGGAGAGGCAGCGGCAGGGGGCCCTGGTCCAGCAAGGAGGGGAGGGTATTCACGTGCAAAAGATTCAATGATGAACCATCTCAGAAAGGAAAGCGGCCCTGGAGTCAGGGTTCAAGCTCTGGGCGACTATGAGGGCGTCCCCCAAGCCTGACACCAGCCAGACGGAAGCCACACAAGCGCCAAGGGAGGAAGCCTCCCCCTCCCGGCCGCACGCACACCACACGGAGACCCCTTCCATGCAGGATGCAGTCTCCTGACCTGAGCCCACTCCAGCAGGCACTTCCTGGGAGCTGGTCCAGTGCGAAGGTGCTGTGAAGAGCAAGACAGACTAACAGGGGCATCTGTAAGGGGACCAGTGGCAGGTGACATCAGGGAGGGCCCACAGGTGAGCGCTGTTCGGTGGCTCAAAGCTCCTCCTCGCTCTGTACCCCTGGATCCAGCATGCCCCCCTGCCACCCAGAGCCTGCTGCTGGCGGGGCCTCATGGCTCCTGCCAGAACAGCCTCCCGGGAGTTGAGAGGCCGGGCACACTGCAGCCCTGTGTCCGCATGTGGAGAGAAATGGGGCGGCGGAAACTCCACATGCGATTCCCCCAGACGGGCGCGAGGCACCCAGGAAGGCAGAACCAGGGGCCCCCAACTGCCTCCCCACTGGAGGGGGTGACTGCGCATGGCCTGCCTGGAGATCGGGACTCGCGTCCCTCCGCAAACAAGCCCGCTGCTGCAGGCTCTGGCTGTGGGCACTTCCTAGACACTTGGACGCCCGTGCCCTGCCAAAGGACTGGGGTGCCTCTGTCTCTTGGGGAGCTCGGATGCAGGGTGAGAGGTGGCGGGGGGCTGGGGCGGGGACCCCTCTTTCGTGAGACGGCCACATCTCCTTAGGAAGCAACGGCTAAGGTGCCCCTTCCTGCTCGCTGGGTCTAGAGAGAATTCTGGAAGAATTCTGAGCGGAAGATGTGCGGGGCAGCTGGGTTTCTGGGGTCTCCCTCCCCCACGCGCAGGTCTTCAGGGACGGGGCAGAGTGAGGGTAGAAACCCCCCAACCACGTGGGGGGCTCAGACCCCCACCCCCCCGGCTCAGGTGCCCGGGGTGAGACGGGAGCTCTCTAGCCGCTCCTCCGGGGAGGGAAAAGGCAGCGTGTGTGCCCAGCGGTGGCACCAATGAGCCCAGGCTGAGCAGGGAAGGGGAGAGGCGGGAGGGGCAGGAGGAATGCAGGAAGTCCCGGGGAGTCAGGGATGAGAACGCCAGGCCCGAGCCCCCTGACAGTCTAGCCTCGGGCAGACCAGGCTGACCCTGGCGTGGGGGGCCACGGGGCCGTGGGGCTCCTCTGATGGGGTAGGTGGGGAACGATTACTACTCACCGGGACACCCAGAGCGTCTGCCCTGCCCCAAGCACGCGGCTCGTGGGAGGGACGGGACAGGGACACCCAGGACAGATCAGCACCCCTATGCCCCCTGCCTGTGTCCAGCAGCCGTGTCCCCTCACCCTGGTAGTGTGGCATCTCCCTCCCCTCAACGTCCAGGCGCAGGCGGGGCTCAGCCAAGGCACCCCAGGGTCCTTTGCTTCTGTAAGACACTGTGTGTGTGTGTGGGTGTGTGTGTTGTTGTGTGTGTGAAGGCATGGAGTGTCCCAAGAAGTGGCGAGGGGCACCATTGGGGCACACTCTGCGGTGCTCTGGAAACAGGTGTGGGAGGCTACAAAAGCAAGCCCCGGGCCCCATGACCACTGAGCCATCTCTCCGGCCCCCGAAAGAGACACTTGTGCATTCTTCCTATAGGGGAGGCTTCCGAGTAAATAACCTCCCTGCCCTCCGCCCCTCAAAAAACAAAAAAACAAACAAACAAAAAAACCCAAACCAGCTTCTGCCCTCTGTTTATCCATTTTGTGCTTCCACTCACAGGCTCCAAGTCTGGGCTGAAAACGACTTCCGTGTTTGATGCAGGGGAACTGCTTTGTGTGTGATGCAGGAGAGGCGCCCGCCCGGCAGAGTGCAGTCAGAGTTGGGGTGCTGGAGAGGGCGGGTGGGGTGGTGGCTGTGGGGACGGGGCAGGGACAAGCTGGGTGCCACGGAGCTCCGGGTGGGGACGGCCGGAGGGGACAATGAGCCCTGGGCATGCGCCGAGCACGGAGATGGGAGGTGTGGACCCTCCACCTTCAAGCCGGTGGGTGGTGCTGGGGCTTCCTAGGAGAGACTCATCTCCCTGGTCTGAGGCAGCCTGATGGGGCCAATGCCACCCCCCGCACCTGCCCCTGAAAGTGGACGCTGCAAGGGCTTTGGGGTGACCACACGGCAGGACCATACTCCCCGCCGCCCGAGGATGGTCTTCTGCTCATGGGCACTTAGGCGCTCACTCACTCCACTGCCACCCCCACTCGCTCGCTTGCTGGGCGGCCGAGGGCCCATGAATCCGGCCCCTGCCATGCGTACGAACGCCGGGGTCTGGCGGGAACGGCTTTCCCTATACTTAAGGTGCCCGAAATAGCGCGGCAGGAGGGAGACGCAGGAAGCAGCAATTGGAGCCCAGGTAGGTGCCTGCTGCAGAGCCCGGGGCGGGCCAGGATCCGGTCTGGGCTTCGAGAAGGACCAGAGGAAGCCCAAGGGGGCGGGGGGGGGGGGTGTCAGACGGTCTCAGAGCCAAAGCGTGGGGCAGACCCCGCCGTGGGGAGCTCGGAGGCGGGGCAGCCCAATTGGGCAGCAGGGGTGCCCAGAAGGCTGCCCCTGGCATCCGGGCCTCCAGCCGCCGCGCCTGGCACTGTCCAGGGCACTCTGGGTGCCCTCCTGGGTAGCCGCGTGGAGCGGCTCTGACGGGCCAGGCAGCACCTTAGGCCTGTGTGCTCAGCGAACCCGCTGCGCCCCGAAGGGGGTCCCCCGCATCAGACCAACGCTGACCAGGCACAGGGCAGGGCTGCCAGGCGTCCCTGCGCTGCTGTCCACAGGTGGGAAGATGATTTGCGGGTCAGCATCGAGGGGGACGGACAGAAGAGGCCCCAGGTCCACCTCAGGCGTGCGTGCACACACACACACACACACACACATACACACACACTCACACATACACACACACTCACACACACATTCACACACACACAAACAACAGGCATCTTTCTAACTCGATGCAGGGAGAGCCAGGCTGTTTCCCGGGGAAGCCCTAGGCCACCGCAAGGGCAGGCCAGCGGCTGCAAGTGTGCTGGACACATCCCCAGTGGTTGTGGACGGAGGTGGGGAGCCCTGAGGGCCCCCCCCACCCGACACTCTCCTTCCTCCCAGCGCTGCTTGTTCCCTTCCCCAAAGACCAGAAGTGCAGCTCCCCCCCACCCCGGCAACCTCCCCCCCACCCCCGCCCCAGGGCTCCACCTGGGCCCTGAGTCTCCCCTGGCCTCTTCTAGAACATTCTTCTGCTCCTCCGGTGGCCTGTGCCCCACATGTCAGGGAGGAGGAGCCGGGCAGGAGCAGCCCCGGGACTCACGTCCAGGGTGGGCATTTGCTGCAGGGTATCCCCAAACCCACTCAGGAGTGTCCCCGAGTAGGAGGGGGTGGTCTGCTGGGCCACACCCCCCACCGGGTCACAAGCCGGGCTGGGCGGGGGGACAGTGGTGAGCAGGTGTCCCCGAAGGCCAAGGGGACAGCTGGTGGTGCGTGACCGCGCTGGAGGCCGGGACGGGCCCCGGGGGGACTCTGGCCTGCAAACCAGCTGGGCCGCCACCAGCCTGGCCACCCTGAGGGCCTTGCGGCGTGACCTGGGGCAAGTCCCCGGCCTCGGCTGCTCCAGTTTCCCCATCGATGGCCAGATAGCGCTCTGGGGCCTCTGCCGGGCGGCCACGCCCCACACCTGCAGGGGAGTTGGGCAGCTGATCGGGGTGTGATTCCTGAGTTATCCTTAGCTCCCGTGTCTCTGCGGCAAGAGCTGGGCTCTCTGTGGCGGGCTGGGTGGGGGGGGGGGTGGAATTCGGGTGTGGTCAGGACAGAGACCAGCACCTGGACCCGGGGGACCCAGGGGTCCGCCCGCCTGCACCCCCCAGTCCGGGGACTGAGACTCGGCCAGCCGCGGTCACCAGCACAAAGCAAACACACGCGCCCACCGGTGACAGGGGGCCCCGTCGGCCCAGGCTCCCTTCACGGAAACACTCTGAGCTTGAAACGTTGTTTTCCTGTTGTCCCGATCCCTCCATCGTAGGTGCCCTCAGGCTCCCAGAGCAGTTGTGGTCACTGCGCCGGCCAGGGGACCCCCGTTTTGTACAGGAGCACGGTGGCCCCAAAGCTGGGGCCGCAGAGGAGCGGTTCCTGGCCTTGCCTGGCTGAGAGGAGTCCCCCACACTGCCCAGCGTTCTCGGTGGTCACCGCCCGCATCTCTGTGCCCGATGCCCCTCCCCCAGGCCTACCGTGGCCGCCTGGCCTTCGCCCGGCACAGAGGCCAGACACCAAGGGGGGGGTATCGGGTCTGAGAACCACGCGGAGCCCGACCTTGGGGGGTTCCCCGCAGGGTGGCGACGTCCACTCTGGCCAGCGGCTTCTTCAAAGACGGGGCTGGGCAGACCCGGATGCGCTGAGCACTGGCCTCTCCGTTGGGGGGTGCTGGGGTCACACTGAGTGGGGGTCAAAGGGCACCGACTCCTGACGCTGGGTCCCCGCTGCCCACTGACCCTAGTGGGCAGTTGTGGGATAACGCTGGTTTGTCCTTTCTGCCTTGCCACGGGGAGCTTAGGTTTATTGGGTCACTCCCATCACAGTGCTCCCATTCCCCTGTGCATATCTGTCACCTCTTTCTTGGTGCTCTGCTTCCCCAATCTGCCAACCCCCTTTATCTCCTAAGCAGACTCTGTTCACTTGTAAATGTTGCTTTTCCTCTTCTCCTTAAGTCCTTCGCAGAGTTAATTCAGAGCAAAGTCATTTTTGTATGGACACAAGAAGAGTGTGAATGTCATGCTTTTGTAACTTGGGAGTCAACTGACTCCAGATAATGTTACCTCCTGGACATCTGCGCTCTCGACTTAAGCCTCAGCTGCCCTCACTTCCTAGCACCCCAAAAGCAGGGTCCTGACGAGGGACTGGATGGACCCAGGGCAAGCGGTGAGCTACCTTGGCATCAAACAAAGTGGGTCCGGCTGGTTGGTGATCAGTTGCCGTTTATTCCACAGCACAAAGAAAGAGGTTACGAGTAAACACAGAGACACTGACTCCCCTGGGCTGCACTGTTCCCTGGGTGTCACAGCTGGCCCGGGAGGGCCACACTTCCTCCTGGGGGATCACAGGGGCCTGCAGGGCACTGGGGGGCAACTGGGTGAGGACAGTCCTGCCCAGGAAGGCCTGAAGGGCACTGGAGGAACTCCTGGGGTGAACCAAAGCTTGTGCAAAGGTCCTGTGGCCAGGCAAGGCAGCAAAGCCGGACCTGGCACCTTCCTTGGTCCCTGTCCACCTGCAGCCATGCAGAACGGACTGGCAATGAGGCTCAGGGACAGCTGGGCTGACCCGACCACACTTGGGCCACGCTGACCCAGAGGGACACCCGGGCTGGCTCAAGGAAAGCCCAGAGCCCCGGAAACGGCTCTTCCAAAGTGTCCCTCACCCAGACGTGGACACCACGCACGAGGGGGGCAGAGAACACTGCCCGCTGCGTCTCATCCCAGGGAGCCAGGGCGGGTCTGGACCTGCTCCGAGGATGCCGGGAGGCAAGTTCTGACCCGGTACGGGGGCTGATCTCTCCCCTGGCAGAAAACGGGACTGCTGGGGGGGGGGGGGGTGGTGACGACAAGGGGGAAACCCACCACCTGGCTTGCACCGAGGCAGAGGGCCCCCGCCTACAGCTCTGGGGACAGTGCCCGGCCACTTCCCGGCTCACCCGGTGCACGGCTCTCCCCAGCTGGCCTGCTGGGGGTGGGATGGGGATGGAACCGCGGGTCCCCCACACACTGGTTCTCATTCCTCACCGCCTACCCCTCGGAGACGTGACAGGCTTCCTCCAGCTGACGCCGGGCAGGGCAGGGGCTTGAGTTGACAAGAGAGTTTTGTAGCACGGTGGCTGCAATGGCAGCTCCCCGTGCCTTGGCCTGGCCCTTGCCCTGCGGTCACTAGCCCCCGACTCGCTTCCTCTCCTCACCGCCCCTCCCAGACTCAGGCCAAGAGGGTGGGCTGCAGCGGGAGCCGGGCACAGACCCCGGCACAGGGAGGAGTCAGGGTCTCACGGCGGCGTGTCTGCGCCACACCTGGCCGCAGACGCCAACTCGGGCTGCCCGGAACCAGTAAGGTTCCAGTAAGGCGGACTGGGCCGCTGGGGCCGGGCCAGGGGCCAGCTTCCCGGCACGGCAGGGGCCACGGGGAGCAGATGTGTCGCGTGGTCTCTGTGCGGGTGCCGGACGCCGTCGCACGTGAGTCAGTGCAGAGGGAGGGAGCACCGCGGCCCAGCGCAGGGGCGAGCCTGGTTTCACCGACGGGCGCCCCTGAGCCCCGGCCGCGCCCGGCACCCACCGGCCGCCCACAGCGGCTCCGCCGTCTGGCGCTGTTTGTTCAGCGTCTCCTCCCTGTGGCGGTGCTGGGCCCACGGCCGCCCGCCCCCACGGGAGAGGAGACAATGGCCGTATCACAGCCGCCCACCTCCCGGCCAGCCAGTGGGAGGTGCTGAATCATGGGGACAGCATTCCTTATCAGTACCCCAGCAGGCATGGGCACGGCCCACACGCGGCACTCACGGGGCGCGCACACACACGCACACACACACGGGCACTCCACGGGCGCACACGCAGGAAAGCAGGTGGGCACACACAGACACGTACACACAGACACGCACGGGCACACGCACACACAAACACACCCACAAGGGTACTCCATGGGTGCACACGCAAGAAAGCAGGCGAGCACACACAGACACGCACAGACACACACACACACAGACACACAGGTGCACACATGTAGAAACATGCAGGCACACAGGGGCACGCACATCGAACATGCAGATGCACACATGTAAACACACAGACATGCACACGTGAAAACACACAGGCATATGTGTGGTCATACAGGCACGCCTGGAAACACACACGGGAGCACATCTGGACACACAGGCACACATAGGCATGCTCAAGGACACATACATGGGCACATGTACGCCCACAGGCACTCGCGAGTGCGCACACATGCACATGGGTACCCACGGGCACACACATATGTCCACGGGCACGCACACACATGCCCACGTGTACTCACGGGCACACACGCAAGGGCGTGCACACACAAATCCAACCCCCTCCTGGGTCCTGGGGTGCCCAGTTGCACGGGTCCAGTCTCTCGGGGTCGGCCTGCAGCGCCCAGCCCTGGATGACAGTCCCTACCCTGTGCCTGGCAGTGCCCGGGAGCCTCAGCACTGGCTCTCCTCGCCCTCACGGCCCCTGGGTCCTGCAGCACACCCGTGGAACAGCCTCTTCCAGACCCGGCAGGGCAAGGGACGGGCTTCTGTGAAACGAGGGTTCCGAAGGGGACGGATATTCCCGGGGATGACGCCCTCAAGGCCAGGCTCATTCCAGAAACGCACAGACCCCCGGTCCTAAAGGACCCCTGGCCCTATACCAGCTTCAGTTCCAGCCCACTCAGGCGAGACGGGAGAGAAGCACCCAGAAGTCCCCGGCCGGCCACCCGGCATCACCATCACCTGGCATGGGCCACGGGCCTGAGAGCTCCGCGCCTGCCTGGGTTCCTGCCTGAGAAATTTTGTTTTTTATTTTCAATATTTTCGTATTGTTTGGGTTGAAGCGATAGCACAGCAGTAGGGCGTTTGCCTTGCACGCGGCCGACCCAGGTTCGATTCCTCCGCCCCTCTCGGAGAGCCCGGCAAGCTACTGAGAGTATCTCACCCGCACAGCAGAGCCTGGCAAGCTCCCCGTGACATATTCGATATGCCAAACACAGTAACAACAAGTCTCACGATGGAGACGTTACTGGGCCCGCTCGAGCAAATCGATGAACAACGGGAGGACAGTGCTACAGTGCCGTATTGTTTTGGAGTCACACCTGGAGGTCCTCGGGGGACCAGGGGCCAGCACCGGGGACTGACTCGGGGTCGCAGGCAAGCTTGGCAGGTGCCTCAGTCCTGTGCTCTGTCTCCAGCCACAGTCAGGAGGGCCCTGGGCACCCCAGGGTGTGGCCCCGACAACCTCAGAATCACCAGAAGAAACCCTGCCACCCTCCCCACCCCCAAGTAAAGAGGAGGAAAGTCAGAGTTTTCGGAAGAGGTCAGGGTCTGAGAGGTGGGAAGAAAAACCACCGCGAAATACACGATTCATTGAAAAGGCGATTTCTGGGAGTTCAGGGGCGGGTCTCAGAAAGCGAACGAGGTACAGTGCTCACCCATGTCCCAAACCACACAGACACTGCCCCCGCCTCTCCCTCTCTCTCCTTCTCTCCCTCCCTTTCTCTCTCTCTCTCTCTCTCTCAACAGCCCAGTGGCTGGCCTTGAGAAGTGCCTCCAACAACCCCCCCCTCGACCAGGTACAGCTCACGGCGTCCTCCCAAGAAGCCCACGAGAAGCCAGGAAAACCAAGACGCTCAGGGAACTTAGGAATAGCCCGTTTCAGGAAACACACACACACACACACACACACACACACACACACCCAGAGAGCAGAGCTTCCCGATGACTCAGTGGCTCCAGATCTTGGCATCTTCCCCCCAAACACAATACCACGCGCTGGAAACGACGATGTTGGCACCGTGGCCGGAGCAGGGAGAGAGACACCCAAACGCCCAAGGACAGACACGGGGGGGGGGGGGGGGTGGCAGGGAGGTGTCGCTTGGAGACGGCACAGCGTGTTCCGCCGCGAGAAGCCCCCAGGGGGTCCTGGGGGGAAGGCCGCAGTGCCGAGGGGATGGACCCAGTGCAGACCCGGCCGACCTCTCTGACTGGGCCCGGACGGAACCGAACCCTAGGCCGGGTGGGGGCTGGGGAGGGGCCGGGCACGTCGTCGGCAGTGAGGATGGCGCAGGTTCTGCACCTCTGAACACACGCGTGTCCGCGTGGCGCGACCGTGGTCCCGCACTGGCGTGGCCAGCGCAGGGGGGACGCCTGTGTCCTCCCAAACACGGGCCCGGCAGCGAAGGTGCCCCCGTGGCGCGGAGCCCCGACTCCCAGCTGCCGCTCCCGCAGGATTTGTCCCCGACACAAGGCCGGAAGCTTCCCTGGCTCCGTCCTCCCGGGCGCCTTTCTGAAGTCTCCGGATAGCTAATGATCTCTCTGGACGCAGGTAATTAAGGGCGGTGGAGGCAATAAAAAGCGGGAATATAGGACGCAGAGCACTATACTTAGGGAAGTCCTTTCATCTCGGAGGGTTCTGAAACGAGGGGGCCACCGACTTCCAGGACCCACCCCCCCCGAAATTAGGTCTCTGCCCACCGCTGAAACTCTGAAACGCTCCACGGAACGCGGGGCCGCCTGCCCCCTGCACGCCACCATAAGACGGGCTCTGGGCCGGGACCCAGGGCCCTGGGCTTCCAGGCGCATGTGGGCGACACGCGCTTCTGGGACGTGTGTCCTGGAGTCCGAAGGTGCCTTGGGCCCAGCGGGCTCTGGGGTGCGTCCTCACGTCCACCAAGCCCGGAGCCCAGACATCCGGCTCCAGCCCTGCTCGGATGCCCGTCCTGGCCAAGGGCGCCAGGTCAGTGCCCGCGGCCTCTTCCCGGTGCCCAGCTGGGCCATAGGCTTCCCCTCCCCCCCCCCCCCCCCCCGCAAGGCTCTAGGCCAGGCTGCCACAGGTCACCGTCCAACCTGCCCCTGCCCCTGCTTCCTGTCGAAGGCCTGACCTCTGACCTCTGACCCCGTTTCTCTCGCCTCTGCTTTGTGGAGCACTGAGTGCTCTGTCAAACCTGCTTGGACTGTCCAGGCGGCCTCAGGCTACTTACACACACACACACACACACACACACACACACACACACACACACATCCATGGACTGGCCGTCCACTCTAGACAGGCCAGGTACCGTGTCTGAGGGGCCTGTCCGGGAGCCCACCGTGTGCCCGGCGGGGCAGCTGCCCACTTAAGGCTTTGCAGAATCGGCCTTTCTGTGGTGGGATTGGGAGGGAAGGACGCAGGGAGCCTGGCCCGATGCTGACCCCCAGGGCCTGCGCCACCCCGTGACTGAACCTGGGCCCGGGCCTTGGTGGTCTCCATGGAGATGTGCTGCAGTGGCTCGAGTGTCCCCAGGATCTGGGGGGGTCCCTGACGGGAAACTGGGGCAGGCATGACCTGGGCAGTTAGAGGGGCCAGAGCAGAGCCCCCGGCTTTCACTGGAATCCCCCGGGGCCCAGGGCCCTGCCCGCTACTCTCTCTCCTGGTCCCACAAATGCCATGTTTGCAAACTAGAAAACTATTATTCTGTGATGAGTATTACCGTGATGCTTTCTGGAGCCCACCTGGAATGCCTGGGACTCCCGAGGTCAGCTCTGCACTCCGTGAGCACTTGGGGCCGAGGAGGAGCACGGGAGGCCCGTGGGCCACGCCCTATCCACTCTGCTACCTCTCCGGCCCCCAAAAGGTATTTCTGTTTTTTTTTTTTTTTTTTTGCTTTTTGGGTCACACCCAGTGATACACAGGAATGACTCCTGGCTCTGCACTCAGGAATGACTCCTGGCAGTGCTCAGGGGACAGTATGGGATGCTGGGAATCGAACCCGGGTCCGCCACATGCAAGGCAAATGCCCTACCCGCTCTGCTATCTTCCAGCCCCAAAGGCGTTTCTGAGTAAAGTTAGGGACAGTCACAATGATGTTGGAAGGGTCAGTGACCTCACACCTGGCAGGGCTCAGGGGCCAGTCCTGGGTCTGTGCTCAGGGGCCACTCCGGCTGGTCCTTGGGGGACCCTCCGCAGCGCTACGCACTGAACCTCGGGCCGCCTGCAGGGAACCACCGACACTGTCTCTCGGGCCCCAGGGACACATTCAGATCTGAACCTGGTCCCAGGGGCTTTCGTGGGAAAGCAGGAGGGCTCGTGGGGGCCGGAGGGGACAGGGAAGTGGGCGTGGCCGCCAGCTCCTTAGACTGGACAGCACTGGAGCTGGGACGGCAGGGCAGCAGCCCCGGGTCAGCATAGGAAATGTCCACGGGCGCTGGGGACTCACTGAGGAGCCGCAGACTCAGGGCTGGAGGGGAAGGGAGCAGGCAGGGCCGTGTGGGCAGCGCGGCCAAGGGGCCGTCACTGAGCTGCCAGGGAGGTGATAGTGCTTAGGACAGGAAGGTCAGAGGGAGGAGGGCGGGAAGCCACAGGGAGGAGGGAGGGAAGGGCAGAAAGGGAAGAATGGGATAGTCAGAGGGAGGAGGATGGGCAGGCCAGAGGGAGGAGGGTGGGAAGAGCAGAAAGGGGAGAATGGGAGAGTCAGTGGGAGGAGGGTGGGCAGGTCAGAGGGAGGAGGGTGGGAAGATCTGAGTGAGGGCAAGAAGGTCAGAGGGGGGAGGATAGGAAGGTCAGAGAGAGGAGGGAGGGAAGGTCAGAGAAGGGAGAATGGGACAGTCAAAGGGAGGAGGATGAGAAGGTCGGGGGAGGAGAGGAAGGGAAGGTCAGAGGGAGGAGGGCAGGGAGATCAGATGGAGGAGGAAGAGGTCAGAGGGTCAGAGGGAGGAGGTGGCCCAGAGGGAGCCTTCAGGAGGTTGACCTGGAGGTCTGCCCAGGCTCCAGAGAGCAGAGTTAGGCATCTGCAGACTCAGCCCAGAGAGGACACGTGGGGGAGGGTTGAGGGTCCGCGTTCCCTGAGCCGGGAGCGGACGGGGCAGGCGTGGAGGATGCTGGGTCCGGGCAGGGTCAGCTGGGCCGGCCACTCCTGCATCTGAGCTATGGGCATCGGCCCACCAGGCTCCACCAGGGCCCCTCACACAGAGGACGGGAGGTCAGGGGCCACCCCCTGGGGACAGGCCAGGCTCTGGGGCTGGCCACATGAAGGTGAGGCCCCGCCAGCATCCAATTTCCTGGCCCGGGAGGGACCGGTGCGAGGTGGTGAGAAGGGGCAGGGAGGGCGGGGGCGATGTCCAGCCAGGATGAGCCCGGAGAAGCTTCCCCTGGAATGTCGGTGGCCGGGGCCGGATCAGATTCCCGGGCGGGCCTGGGAAGTGTTTGACTGAGCGCGATTGCAAACGGGGGGTGGGGGGGTGGTGGCGATGAGAGAGGCAGCAATCACGGGCCGTTTAACTTCACATCACTTCCAGGACAGTATCAGGGAGCGTGTGTGGAGTGGGCAGCTCAGCGGGCCAGCAAACACGCAGGGGTGTGATGAGCCACCCCGCCACGCTCTCTGCTGAAAGAAGGCGCTGTCTCCACCAGCTGCACACGCCGCTCCGAAGTCCGGGCTTTGCTGGGCTGAGACCCTGGACTCAGGATTCTCAAAAGTGTGTCTCTTGGAGCTGGAGCGATAGCACAGCGGGTAGGGTGTTTGCCTTGCATGCGGCCGACCCGGGTTCGATCCCCAGCATCCCATATGGTCCCCTGAGCACCGCCAGGAGTGATTCCTGAGTGCAGAGCCAGGAATAACCTCTGAGCATCGCTGGGTGTGATCCAAAAAGCAAAAAGAAAAAAAAAAGTGTCTCCATACGCACAAATGCATTTACTGATCCCCACAAAATGTATGCGGGAACTGCATCTCTACTCCGTCAATCACAACACCTCCCCATCCCGGCATTCGAAACGCATCGACGAGGAAGACGGATGTGAAGGGCAAATGGTCTACCAAGCTGAATCTGCACCATCTGATGGGAATGAAGTCAAGGAATTTTCATCAACAGAAAGGAGAAACAACATGCCGTTTTAATGCTGGTCTGTGAATGGGTGTCTCCCCCCGCCCCCCATGCCCCATCCCTCAAACCATTTGCCCCGATGCTCTGTAGGGAGCAAAAAAAAAAAAGGTGTGGGTGGGTGGAGATTTTTGTGGGTTTGTTTCTCTGAAAAAAAAAAAACCCTTGGTGTTTTTTTTTCTTTTTTCTTCAAGTGGGTTGACCATTTGGTGCGGTGAACAATTTGGCACTTAGAGGGTGGTTGCTTCATTAATCCGAACCTTGTGCGTTTTCCAAGTTAAAAGGTCTCAAACAAAAAGAAAACATCTCTGTGGTTATTTTAAAGAAAGTCGTAGGATAACATCAATCATCTCAGACTTACACGGGATTTAGCAACCATTTAGCAGTTATTGGGTTTCGCAGGAAGAGGATCAGGAGGGATGAGAAGGAAGATAAAGCAGAGAGAGGCAAGTCGAGGTCCAAAGGCACGTTTCTGGAATCCTGGAGCACGCCCCGTTCTTTCTTTCTAATCGGCTGATCGGTACAACTCACTGAGGACATCATTCTCGTCCCCATGTTTCTACATTGAAGTCT
This sequence comes from Sorex fumeus, assembly GCF_029834395.1. Taxonomy (NCBI): domain Eukaryota; kingdom Metazoa; phylum Chordata; class Mammalia; order Eulipotyphla; family Soricidae; genus Sorex; species Sorex fumeus. The sequence goes on from NW_026606232.1 coordinate 1,193,630, forward strand.
AGCCCATACCTCGATAGTGACCATCTCCAGGGGCCAGTGGGCACGTGTCGCGTCCGTTCACGGTCTCCCAGAGTTTGGCAAGTACCCGAGTGACGGCTCCGTAAGCCATCCACAGCATCAACACTCAGTGTCCAGGCGCTGTTCTAATAAGCATTTTGCATACCTGGCTCTGTTAATCATCCAACGATTCTTTGAAAGAAGTCATCGTGCTAATCCCATTTTAATCCCATTAATCTCAGGATAGAGGCCCCGAGAAAGAAAGTGGCTGGCCTGTGGCCACGCACTCAGTGATTGAGGGTTCTGGAGCCTGGGCGGTCTGCCCGGGGCCTCGACGCGGGACACGGCCTCCCGCCACTGCACCGATAGTGGCCCGAGAGCCCCGCACACACGCAGGCCGGGAGGTCGGGGACACGGCTCAGAAATGTCACCATCACACGCAGTGAACACTGGGATTCAGTGGCAACGAGGAATTTAAAGTCTAGTTAGCAGGGTCAAGTCCCTCTATCCCCAAGCCAAGCCCTGACACGGTGGAAGGAGATCCAGATATTTAGGGGTAGAAAACCAAGAGGTGCATGCAAGCACCAACCACCTCTGGTTGGACGGCTGGTGCCCTGCCCTGAACATAAAGGGTAAGATCTCCTCACTTGCTCCAGAAGCAAGTGGTAAGATTTTTTCCCCCAGTGGTTCGATCAATGGGAAGAATCAGCAGGATCATTTAAGGTGTGTGTGTGTGTGTGTGTGTGTGTGTAAGCACTGCCACAAAAGGTGGGCATGTGTGTGCCTGGGTATTGCTCTTAATTATGGGCATGTGTCCGTATGAAGCACCACCACTAAAGGTGGGCATGTGTGTATATGCGTGTACCTCTGAGCACCATCATTAAAGGTGGTTGTGTGTGTGTGTGTGTGAGAGAGAGAGCACTGCCACTAAAGGTGACTGTCTGTGTCTACATGTAAGCCAATGCCACTAATGGTGTGTATATGTGTGAACAGTGTCACTAAAGGTGGCTGTCTGTGTCTACAGGTAAGCCGATCCCACTAATGGGGTGTGATGTGTGTGTGTGTGTGTGTGTGTGTGAACACTGCCACCAAATGTGGCTGGCTGTGTTCATGTGTAAGCCAATGCCACTAATGGCATGTCTGTGTGTGTGTGTGTGTGGGAGAGAGAGAGGTAGAGAGTAATGCCACTAAATGTGTGTGCAGTGTGTGAGCACATCACTAAAGGTGACAAGCACAAGATGAAAAATTTGTGGGTGTACCAAGGTGAGGGGTACACCCTCTTTGGAAATCACATAACCGCACTCTCACTGAAGATGTGTGTGTGAGGGGGAGAGTGTGGCCACTGAAGTTGGTGTGTGTGTGTGCGCACACGTGTGTGTGCGTGTGTGTCACTGAAGCTTACACCCACTAGTGCCACAACCAGAATGACGTCAGCATCACAACTCACTGAGCACGGCCAGCTGACAGCAAGGAGAACGAACCGTGCGACCCCTTCCCACCAGGCCCCAGGGCTCCCCTGGGCACTTGCCACCACCAGAGAGGGACCCGGGACAGCATCCCAACTGAGCACAGGCCGCCCGTGGCCGGGAGCAAAGAGGCCGGGTGTGCGGGGCCACGGCGAATGGGAAGCAGTGAGCACTGGAGGAGGAGGAGGCTCGCACACCGTCCCCAGCTGCCTGCTACAGCCCCAGGAGGTCCACAGAGGGGAGACCCACCAGGAACACTAATGGCTCCTCATGCGGCCACTGTCAGGTACAAAGGAAGGCGATGGGTGTTATCATTCCAATTGGTGTTATGCCTCTCCAGAGGGGTGCAGGCCCTGAGGGGGCCTGACCGTAGATGCTGAGGAAATCTGGTTCGCAGGGTTGATGAAGCGGGTCCCAAAGGTGCTGTTGGCCTCACGGCAGACACAAGACCACGCCCCCCTGTCCTGTTCTGGGACCTTCGGCGGGAGGATCCGATGCCAGGTTGAGGGGGGCACGACGGACACACCAGGCTGAGGGAGGCCACGTCAGACGCACGCGGGGACGCCGGGTTGAGGGGGGCATGTCAGACGCACGCAATGACGCCAGGTGAGGGAGGACATACGGGCCGTACACAGTGATGCCAGTCACGTCCTCCTTTTCTTTCTTTCTTTCTTTTTTTTTTTTCTTTTTGGGTCACACCTGGCGATGCACAGGGGTTCCTCCTGGCTCATGCACTCAGGACTCACTCCTGGAGGTACTCAAGGGACCCTGTGGGATGCTGGGAATCGAACCCAGGTCCACTGCATGCAAGGCAAATGCCCTCCCCGCTGTGCTATCACTCCAGCCCCCCAGCCACGCCCTTCTAAAGCCCAGACAGAGGCAGCAGTGGGATGGCTGCACGCAGGCGCTGAAGCTCGTCCCCTCGGCCGCCCGCCCCAGCCTGCAGGCGGCAGCCACTCGCCCCTGGTCCGAGACCGCGAGCTCTCAACGGAGGCCACAGGTGGAGGTGGTATGAGCAGGGAGAGCCAGTAGGATGGCGGAGGCAGGAGGGAACGAAGGTGGAGGGGCGAAGGGTGGAGGGCTGGAAAGCGGCTGAGATTAAGGGTCTAATGTGCCTCCGGGAAGGCCCAGAATCCAGGGCTGGTCCCAGGAGAAAGGACACGTAAACGACGAACTTCACAAGCGGAGGATGAAGTGACAAGCCCACTCCCCGCGGCGACACAGCCCACAAGGGCAGGGGACTTGGGAGTGGGGGAAGGGAACTGCACCCTAGACCCCCGCGGCGAGGCTGCAGGTGTGCACGTGTGTATGACCACGCACGCGTGTGCACCGGGAATGTGTGAAGTACACGTACATACGGGAATGTGCTGTGAGCACACACGTGAGCACTGTGACTAGACGTGTGTGAAGGCTTGTGAGTGTACACGTGAATACCCGTGTGTGCACATATCCATGTGGGTGCACCGGCGTGGTGCAGTGTACGTACGTGTGAGTGCATGTGTGTACGCATGTCTACGCGCACACAGACTGGGAACGTGTGTACGTGTAAAGGGACGTGGGAGCACACATGCGTGCATGGTGAGGACATGTGCGAGAAAGCACTGAGCGGATGGGTGAGAGCACACATGTGTGAGTGTATGTGTGAGGTGTGTGTACACACATGTGCATATAGGTGGGAGTGTACATATGTGAGCGTACATGTGAGTACATGTGCGTGAGTGCATGTGTGTGAGTGTCCATGGAGGCGTGCGCCTTGTGAGCGTGCGTGTGTGAGGCGTGTGAGTGCCTGTGTGTGAGCACACAGGAAGTCAGAGTCAAACTCCCAAATGGAGAGAGTGGGCTGGGCTCTGCGCTCGACGGCCCCCCATTTCTGTGGCCCCATTTCTGTGGCCGCATCGTTCCTGCCTGCGTCCCCCCGAGTCCCCACACGCTGTGGATTCTGTGTGGGCTTCCAGCCAACAGATCAGAGCCAACTCCCCTCAAGGCATGTTCATGGGATTTCCGAGCGCTGCCGTAGCACTCCGAGGGGTGGGGTCCCACCGGCGCGCCCCACCCCCCAACCCCCGCCGGGTCCTTACCACTTCCGTGGGCCGGTAGTACTTGAGGTCGACCGTCACGTGCACTTTGCCGGTCTCTTTACACCTGCCCACTTCATTCTCGTTCTTTCCTTCCCACCTGGAAAGAAGAGGAGCGGTCAGTTCCGACTGTCCACTCGCCCGGCCAGTCCCTCTCCTGCAGGGTGTTGGCGCCCACGGGAAACAGCCGTGTGTCTTCCTGCCGTCGTTCTAGACTCCCTGCGGAAGGCCCCAGTCCTCCACCCCACATCCCCTCTCTCTCCTTCTGAAATAAAATCAAGCTGGAGCCCGAGAGCTAGTCCAGCGGGCAGGGCGCTGGCCTTGCATGCGGCCGACCTGGGTTCGATCACTGCACCCCATATGGTCCCCTGAGCCCTGCCAGGAGTGATCCCTGAGCACCGTGAGCCCAGAGTCAGCGCCGAGTACCGCTGGGTGTGGCCCCCCCAAACCAACACATAAAAATAAATACAATCGAGCGGGCAAGCTGGGTTCAGAGGACCAACTTCAGAGTCACCAGGGCGAGGAACGGGGCCACCGTCAGGGATTTCAGGAACTTCTCGTTCCTCAGTCGATCGGCTCAAGTATTTATCATCCATGTCTTCTCCTTCCTCGTGTTTTAAATTTGTAGTTTTAAGACTTGGGGTTTGGAGAGAGAGCGAAAGAGAAGGTGCCTGCCACAGAGGCAGGTGGGGGAGGTGGCGGCGGGAGGGACACTGGGGACACTGGTGATGGAGAATGGGCACTGGGGGAGGGATGGGGACTCGGTCACTGTATGACCGAAACGTAATTACGAAAGTGTGTAAGTCTGTAATTGTATCTACGGTGTTACATTAAAAAATTGAAAAAAAAAAGCCCTTGGGGTTCTGTTGTTGTTGTTTGACGCATTCCACTTTGTAATCACTTCACACCCTCATCAGTCACTCGCACCCCGGATCCTCGAGCTCCCTCGGCCCACAGCTGACAGCTGGCCTCATTCATCAATCTCCGCTGGTCAAATGCGCCCAAGAGCCGATCTAAGAGATTGGCTTCCTGCTGAGAGGGTCGGACACTATCTCCTTCCTCCTCTGACTCAGCGGCGTTGCCATCTGGACTCACCTTTTCCTCCCTTAAACACCCACCTCTGATAACAGATAAGGCTCCCCAGCTTGGGCCCGGGGCCCCCGCCCCCCTGAGCCCAGGAGGGACGCGTGAGCTCCCCATCTGCCTCACGCTGGGAGTCCCAAGGAAAATGAAGCCCCCCCAGGGATGAGGTTCGCAGAAACGAGGATCCCAGGCTTGTCTCTGAGCCTCTGCCACCCAATTTCCCATCCAAGGTCGCCAGAGCTACGTCCCAGTCCTTTGGAACGGAGGAAGCTTTTTGGCAAAGCCAGAAATAACCAAGGAGTGCCTGCCTGCACTGCTGATCCTGAGGAACGGGTTTGCTTTATCAGCTGGAGACGAATCCCCAAGCACAACAATCCTCTCGGGTTCCTGGGCCGGAGAAGCCGCGGCAGGGAGCAGAGCGGCCCGGGGGAGGGACAGGACCAGGTGACTCACGGGTACCAGTCTCTGCTCCATCCCGAGCCTTGAGTCTCAGTGGGGTGTGAGGGACATCGAGTTGGCCCGGGAAGCTTTCTTTCCAACCCATCATCTGCACTGCGCTGTCCTGAGCAGAGGGATCGTGTTTCACTGCCGGAGGAACGATGAGTTTATAAACAAGCTCAAGTGGCCACTGGCCATTCACTCAAGCAAATGTGAAAACCATCCCTCGCCCAGAGGAAACAGCGTGACCATCCCGGGCTGGAGCGATAGCAACAGCGGGGAGGGCGTTTGCCTTGCACGCGGCCAGCTCGGGTTCGATTCCTCCGCCCCTCTCAGAGAGTCCGACAAGCTGCAGAGAGTACCCCGCCTGCACGGCAGAACCTGGCAAGCTCCCCATGGCATATTCATATGCCAAGAACAGTAACAACAAGTCTCACGATGGAGACTTTACTGGTGCCCACTCGAACAACTCGATAAACGATGGGAGGACAGTGTGCGATCCTGACCATCCCAGAATGTCACAACCGGCCTCTCCCCTGAGCATTTAAGTGATTCAAAAGAGGGGCGCTCGGCATTCCGTTACTGGCTGAGCTTCTTACCGTTGATGAGACCGATTAGGCCACGGAGGACTGAGAATCTCAAGCCACGGAATGGCCGGCTTGCTACGTTTCTCGAGAATTCACGTGGAAACGGTACGTGAATGCTTTAGAATAACAACACGAAACCAAACGTGCTAAAGTAGCAAGGAACCCCGTATATTTTTGTGGTTAAAGACCAAATCTTAGGGGCTGGAGAGATAGCACAGCGGATAGGGCGTTTGCCTTGCACCCGGCCGACCCGGGTTCGATTCCCGTCATCCCATATGGTCCCCTGAGCACTGCCAGGAGTAACTCTTCAGTGCAGAGCCAGGAGTAACCCCTGAGCATCGCCGGGTGTGACTCAAAAAGCAAAAAAAAAAAAAAAAGGACCAAATCTTAGCTAATGTCTACAGAAAGAAAAAATAATGGAGTAGGTGCACACGCACCCGAGTGTGTGTGTGTGTGCGTGTGTGCGTGTGTGCCTGTGTGTGTGTGTAGAGTATTGGAGGACGTTGGAGGTCACCCAGCAACGCCTGGTTCTTCCTCCTGGCTCCGTGTTGAGGGATCCGTCCTGGCAGTGCTTTGGGGACCAAATACGGTGACGGGGATCGAACCTGGGTTGGCTGCGTTGCCAAGCAAGAGCCTCGACCCTACTCTGTCTCTCCAACCCTTGAAGTTCCGATTAAAAACAAATAAGGAGATAAAGATGCATCTACTTCCAAAGTCCATGGCTTAACGGGGGAGCTCTTCTCTGGGGAGAAGAACTTCATGAAAAGCGACTTATCTCTTATTTTAATTTTTCCCCGATTCACGTTTTTAAACCTGCAAAGAGACGCAGACAGGGACAATCCATTCCCGACAATATCTCCAACGAAAGCCAAAAGGGTTAATAAAAACGCCTGCTGTTTTCTTTGTTGGGCGAGGGCGGCCACACCTAGGCGATGCTCGGGGCGTTCTCTCTCGGCTCTGTGCTCGGAGGTCACCCCTGGAAGGGCTCAGGGGCCTCTAAGTGATGCCGGGGATCGAACCTGGGTGGGCTGCATGCAGAACAAACGTCCTCCCCGTGGACTCCCGCTCGGATCCCAAACCTGCTCATAATGTCGCTGTTTTCTCGTTCCCAGTGCAGTGGGGCACGTGATGAACCCAAGTCCAGATCACGAGGGTGCCAAGTGCCCAGCGGCCGCCCACTCTGTCCTCGCATGGGCAGACGGACTCTGGGCACCGGTGACTCAAACCTCGACACTGAAAGCTGTCAGTACCCACACTCGGGCACCCCCAGCCACCACTCTGGCACGCTCTTCCTCCTGCCATCTCCTCCTCCTCCTCCTCCTCCTCCTCCTCCCTCTCTCCTCAACGCCCCTTCCCATCCCTGCGGGCAGCGGGCCCCAGGCAGGGTGTGCAGGCAGGGGTTGCCCGTGCCTGCCTGGCAGCATCCTCGCCCTCCTGGGGAGGAATACGCGTCCTTCCCGCACTGCCGGGGCTTTCCCTGTCTGGGCCGGCCCAGCTGCTGTGGAGTCCCGGGCTTAGCCCTGGGCCGGGCCGGCATGTGGTTGCTGTGCGGGCCACGGAGTGCCGAGGGCTGCAGGCGCCTCCAAGGGCCAGCCCCAACCCGCCCCGTGCTGGCCGCCGCCCGAATGACCAGCTGGACCCAGACCGTGGGCCCAGAGCACAGGCCGAGCTGCCCCAAAGCCCTTTTGGATCAGCCTGGGTCTGCAGCTGGGCCGCGGGCAGAGGCTTCGGCCGGGGGCCAGACCCGCTCGGTTGCGACAGTCCCCGAAACGCTTGTACGAAGAAGCAAGAGGGAGCTCCGGCCTGTCCTGACAAGCCGCGGTATGGCTGGCTCTGAGCAGCGGCGCTGGCTGCCGAGGTCCAGGGAAGGAGAGGAGCCCGGGAGAAGATGCGGCCTCCGTCACGGGAACCCCTTAAAGGAGCCAGAGCGGCGCCACGCGCCTACGCCAGCTCAGGAGGCGGTTGGGGCCAGAGAAGTGCCTGTGTGGATGTGAGCGTGTGCGTGTCCGTGTGACTGTGTGTGTGTGTGTGTGTGAGAGAGAGACTGTGCATGTGTGAATGTGCATGCGTGTATGCGAGTGTGTGCATGCGTGTGAGCATGTGTGCATGTGAGTCTGTGTGTCTGTGCATGTGTGAGTGTGTGTGCGTGAGTATGTGTGTGTGAGCCTATGTGCATGTGAACGTGCGTGTGTGTGTGTATGCGTGTGAATGGGCATGTGTGTATGTGTACGCACGTGTGTATGCGAGTCTGTGTGCACGTGTGTGCGTGCACGTGAGTGCGTGAGTGTGCGTGTGCGTGCATGTGTGTTCGTGCATGTGTGTGAGTGTGTGTGTTTGTGTGTGTACACAGGCGCCCTCAGCCAACCTCCCTCATCGAGGCTGATGTGGCAGCCGAGGGGTCAGCGGGGAGCCTTCCCGGCCGCGCCTGGACAGACGCAGCAGCAGGACCCCTTGGCCCTTCCCGCAGACCCCTCTGAGGACAGGCAGAGGCGAGGCTGCGAGCAGGGAGGTTCGAGACCCGCCTTAGAAGCCGGGCTGCGGGCAGGAACAGATGCTCCAGCCTTCCCAGAGGCCTAGGAGCAGAGGAGGGACGTGTGTGTGTGTGTGGGGGGGGGTCCCTGCTGCAAGGGAGAAGCCTCCGGGCTGGCCTGGGGGGTCTCCAGCCGCCCAGGACTCCCGAGATCTCCCCCTTAGCTTTCCAGAGCCCCCTGGCCCGGCACGCCCGTGGGTCTGAATATCTCCCCGAAACATGATCAGAAAACCAAGAGGCTGGGTGGATGGGGGGGGGGGGGGAACGCTCGTGTGTGTGTGTGTGTGTGTGTGTGTGTGTGTGGTGGGGGGGGTGGGGAGACGTGCAAAACCCAAACCAGATAAATAACAACAGAGGCCCACCCCCTCCCCCAACAGTGAGCAAGGACCGGCCGGCTTAGGTTGCTGGCCTCGTGCTCAGGGCAAGGCTGGGAGACGAGGGACAGGAGGCTGAGGGGCGCGGTGGGACACAGATGGGAAGGGGGGCTCGGACACCCACCCTCAGCAGAGGCAGAGGCACCCGTGGGAGCGGCGAGCCCTGGGCTGGGGCCGGCCGAGCAGGAGGAGAAAGTCAGCCGCTGGCCTCCAGGGGTCAGCAGAAGAGGATCAGCAGAGCCCAGGGAAATCGCAGCAAAGAATCCTCTTTACAATAAATCAGGGCTGGAGCGATGGCACCAGCGGGTAGGGCGTTTGCCTTGCACGCGGCCGACTTGGCCGACCCGGGTTCGATTCCTCCGCCCCTCTCGGAGAGCCCGGCAAGCTACCGAGAGGATCTCGCCCGCACGACAGAGCCTGGCAAGCTCCCCGTGGCGTATTCGAGATGCCAAACACAGTTAACAAGTCTAACCATGGAGACGTTACTGGTGACCGGTTGAGCGGGAGAGGGTGGCAACGCATTGGTCGGGCTTGGGCCGGGGACCGCCGGAGAACGGGGCGCAGAGGAGACACGCCGGTGGACAAGGGGTCAGTGCAGCCCTTCCGCAGGGCGCCCCTCTGGGCCCCTCGCAGCCATTTCCAACCCAGAAGCCCTCTCAGGACTGGCTCTTCATACCCCCAAACTCAGGGGGCGTTTAGAGGTTGTCAGGAGCAGCTCAGAAAACCTTCCGAGGGCTTCGAAGCGCATGGGGAAGGGGGGAGGGGAGCTCATCCTCTGCCAGTCTAGAAGGTCCCAGAAGTTTCTAGAAGGTCTTGACTGATACGATAACCAAGAGCCTGGACGACTCCACAGCTGGGAGCAATGTGTGGGCTCCGGCGAGTGGTGAAACACTGACCACAGGCTCCCTGCTCGCCCTCCCCTAGGCCCTCCAGAGCGCCCCTCCTCTCCTCCCCCCTCCCCGCCCTCAGGGCAACGGGCGGGGGGAGGCTGATGTGTGTGGAATCCGGTGGGCTTCACCCACCCCCTTGTCCCAGAAAAGCACCAGAGGCCGAGAGCTGAAGTCAAGAGGGGGCGGAGGAGGTGGAGGGGGTGGGGGTCTGTGTGGCCGAGGGTGTCTACCCAGAGAGGCAGGAGGAGGCGTCAATCACGGAGGCCAGCAGGGAGGAACCTGGGAGGGGACGTGGGGCAGAGTGGGGTGAATCCGCCATGGGGGAGAGGGAGGGAGAGATGGAGAGAGACAGTGAGAGAGAGGGAGAGGAAGAGAGAGATGGAGAGGGAGAGAGAGGGAGGGAGAGGCAGAGAGATAAAGAGAGAGAGGGAGAGATGGAGAGAGAGAGGGCAGGAGAGAGAGGCAGGTGCACCTCTGGGTACTGGGCAGGGGCCTGGAGGCGGTGGCAGGTGGGAGGGCCGGGAACCGCAGACAGACGGACGGACAGGGAGGGAAGCCTGGAAGATTCTGGAGAGGGCAGGAGGGCTGAAGCCCCGGCCACACGGCCACAGAGGGAGGCGAGAGGGGGCCGAGTTCTCAGACGCGGGGGACCACCGGCTCCCCACAACCCACTCTGGTCCCCCCTGGAGATGCCGGCAGGGGCGCAGCTGCACACGCCTGCCCCCCCCCGCCGCACCCCTGCACCGTCTCTTGGGACACAGTGAGGTTTGGGGGCACAGGGGATGGCCCGGCCCACGTGCCCTCTCTTCCCTGTCCCGTGGCCGGTACCCCTTGTCAGGGCAGGGTGGAGAGTCTCACGGGGCGGGAGGAGGGGAGAGGGCAGGCAGGCTGGGGGTCTCCCCGAGGGCGGCAGGGGGTGGGAAGGGGTGAGCTCCCGGGTTACTACATACCGCGGCGCTGCCGTCTGTGCCCCCTGTGCCCATGGCCCCCCCGGGGGAGGTGGGCATGGAGGGGGCAGGCCGGGGCGCAGGGCGGGGGCGCGGGGGGGGGGCGGGGGCGGCTCCCAAGAGGGCCTGGATGCGGTCGGGCTGGTCTAGCCCAGTTCGGCACCTGCCTCTCGCCCACTCGAGGCTGCGGCTCCTGCCTCTGCCCTTGCTGGTGCCACCCTCCCTCCCGGATGCTCCTCTTCGAGCCCCCCCGCACTCCCCGGCCCAGGCCGGCCCCACCCTGCTGCGGTGCCTGCGGCCACCCCCAGCTCGGTGGCCGCCGCAGCAGGCTTGCAACTTGGGCCACTGGCCAATGGGCAGCCATGACGGCGACTGTGGACCAGTGAGAGCCGAGGTTGTCCCAGGTGTCCCCGGAGAGCTCGGGCGGGCAAGAGGACGGGCCAGGCTCGCTGTCCGTCGGGCCTTGTACTGGGAAGGCCAGTGCCTGCGGAGTCACCCGCCCTCGCGGCGCTCACGGGCCCATGGACACAGGCTGCCGGCGCCCAGCGCTGGCCTTGGCTTGGAGCAGGGTCCAGGCCCTCCTAGTCTGCTCTGGAAACGCGACGGACGGGGAAGGGCAGGACGTGCCCGGCGGGAGGCCTTGGTGAGGCCCACATGCACCGGTCAGCCGCGGGCCTGAGACCCCCAGCTCCGACCCCCACAGCAGGGCGTGAACCCACCGCGCAGCCAGACATGTGACGCCCCGCCCCAAGCCAATGGGAAGGGCCCCGAGAAGCCGACAACCCCAAGGACCCGACAAGTCTGGACCTAAGAAGGGACTGTGAGTGGGCACAAGGTCAGACGGACACACGGACGCCACACAGGGGCCTGAGCCCGTCAGACAGACACACGGACACACCACCAAAGTGGGAGCTGGAGTCAGGGGGGCTGGTGGCTGGTGTGAGAACTTGGGGGGCCTCCACCTGGGAAGACAGGCCGTGAGTGACCAGGGGGTCGGAGTGGGCCACGCCCGGCGGTGTCCAGCCTTGGCCCCTGGTGGCCCGGTGAGGCCAGGGCGCGAGGCCGGGTCAGCCCCTGCAGGACAAGCATGGACGCCCATGGGCCTCTCTCCAGCCCATGAAGGGAACGTGCACGAAAGGACCGGAACCTTCCAGAGCAGGGGGGTCAAAGGTGAACGTTACAAATGAGGTACAGGGAACGAGCACTGGGTGCGCTGCAGGGAGCACTGCCCAGGGAGCACCATCCCCTCGCCTGGCGGGAATCCTGCCCACTGCAGACACCGGCCAGGCTGCCAGTGGCCCTCCTCCCACCCACCCCAGCCGGGACCAAGCTGCACCCTCCCGGGCCCCTGCACGCGTGTGGACGCAAAGCCACCCCCGATGGCGTCTCCGGGGCCGGCCCAACCTCCCCGCACCCCCCCGAGACTCGCGCCCGGTTGCAGGTGATCCTTCCCACTCGCTTCCCCAAAGGTAACAAGATTAACGGCAGAAAATTAGTCCGGACATGTAGTTGCCTGTTTGGCGTCTGCGGCGACGGCTTGGACGGGGAGGAAAGGGCCTTCCTTTCCACGTTACGTGGGGGAGTGGGGCTGAGCGAGACGGCGGGGCCCAGAACAGACCCCCAAACGGTCACCTCCTCCAGGCAGACCACCGAGGATGCTTCTTAGAAGAACGCTCGGGGGCTGTGGCATGGCCCAACAGGACCTTGGCACAAGACCAAACCTGACCTTTCACCTCATCAGGATCCTGGCTTCTGGTGGGGGGTGGGGGGTGGGGGAGGGCGCAGGGCTCTGCCTCCCCAAACCACCTCCTAAACCCAGACACAGATGCCACTTTCCAGCCCACTGCGAGCAAACACCCCGGCAGCCAGACAGGCCTCAGCACTCTGGACCCCGAGGTTATTTTGAAGCACATGGACTGGCAGTACACAGGTGAGGGTGCCTTGTCTTTGCGGGCAGCTGACCCAGGGTCGATTCTTGGCACCATACAAGGTCCCTTGAGTCCCACAGAGCCAGGAGTCAGCCCTGAGCACAGAGCCAGGAGTGAGTCCTGAGCACTGAGCTGGGAGTCAGCCCTGAGCACAGAGCCGGGAGTCAGCCCTGAGCACAGAGCCAGGAGCAAGCCTGCGCATCACCGGGTGTGCCCCCAAAAGAAAACCAAAAAAGGCAAAAAACGAAGAGAAGGGAAACTGACGCTCGTGACATTCCTGCGCTCAGAGCAGACCTGCCGGAGGACCAAGGCGACGGAGACTCACTCCCCGTGGGGCTCGGTGCCGTCACAGGCCAGGGGGAAGGACAGACGTCGATGCTGGCCCCCAGGGGCCAGTGCGCAGTGACACGACAGCTCTGTGTTCACTGGAAAGGGTCCGACCCACCCAGAGTCAGGGGAGGGGGTGCAGGGACAAAGGGCCCCCGGGGTGGAGGGCGCCCAGAAGCAGCAGGCGGCTGATCCCAACCAGATCCCCAGCAGACGCGAGTCTGGGCCAAGCGCTCGTACCCGCGTCCAGGCTGCCTTGGCCTGCGCCTGGTCGGGCGGCCCCAGCCCTGCCCAGGGTGACCCTGAGCGCAGAGCCTGGGGGAAGCTGCCGTGACCCCACCCGCCGCCCCCAGCCACCAGCCCCAACCCAACAGCGTCACCCCGAGCCCAGGGCCATTGGTGTCCAACCTGCCACACAGGAGACAGGACAGCCCTGGTGACTCGGTGGCACTCACTGCCAGAGACGGGCAAGGCGTCAGGTCCAGCCCGGCCATTAGGGACCCTGAGGCCAGCAGCCAGGGTGCCGGGGTTTAAGGTCAGGAGGGGGCCCTGGCATGGGCACAGGGCACGGGGCCTCCCTAGGGTGCACGGAGGGGTCAGAAAATGGGGCAGGCAGAGAACCCAGTGGGGAAGGTGCTGGCGAGAGTTCAGATCCCGGCACCGCTGGGGCGCCCAGGCCCTGCCAGGCGTCGTGATCCTGAGCACAGAGCTAGGAGCAAGCCCTGAGCACCGTCAACAAGAACAGGCAAGACCCGAGTTCTGAGACCCGAAGTACGGCCGCGCCCTCGGAGGCGGGCGGCTCCCGGGGCCACAGCAACGCAGGTGGCCCCCAGCTGAACACGACGACGACGAGGATGCGTGATGGGACTTGACGCTCTCCTGGGCCCTCCGGGTGCCCCTCAGGCCGCTGCCCTGCAAGGACACGGCTCCCCGGAAGGTCTCCAGCTGCCGCGGGCGGGGGGCTCGGGGCCGGAGCACTGTCGGAGCCCCCCAGCTGGGATGGGAATGCTGCCGCCCGTGGGGCCAGAGGAAGGGAATCAGAAACAACAAACAAAAGCACCGGCCCCCGACCCAGCCGGGTTTTATTATCCGGCCCTGAGAAGGAATTTCATCTGGGCAGATGAGCAAGGACGCACGGACGGGGGAAATATTTTGTTCCCAGCGCTCCAAGAGGACGGACAGAAGCTGAGGCGGGCGGGCGGGTGGGTGGGTGGCTGTTGGGGTCACTGGCATCCCGGGGCTGGGGAGGGCTCAGTCTGATGAGGGGACAAAGTGGAGGCGTTAGCTCCCAACTGGTAAGCTGCTCCCTCCCTCCCTCCCTCCCTCTCCGGAAAGAACTCTGAAAACGGTTCTGATCGCCCCGACGACGTTTCAGCTGCCCCTCACGACGCTATTTTTAATTCACGACGGAAGTAGGCCTGATTTCTGGTTTAGTCTGAGACTGGAAACAAACTTGAGACCAGACCCTGACATGGGAAATGGATTTGGAAAAGAAAAAAACTGGTTGAATCCCAATAGTGGGGCCAAAGGAAGCGTCTTCGCAGGCCAGGGAATGTGTGTGTGTGTGTGTGTGTGTGTGTGTGTGTGTGTGTGTGTGTCTGGGGAGGGGAGAGGACCGGTCCGGGTCCAGTGGGGCGCACGCTCTCCTGCTGTCCAAGAGTGTTGTCCTGGGTCCAGCAGATCCAGACTGTTGCCTTCAAGGCGACTCTCCGAGAGGGGGTGAGGGGCCGCCATGTTTTCCCGAGGGGGGCCTGGCAGCTGTGTTGGACAGAGGAAGGAGCCGTGGGGTGGGGAGGGGTCGGGGGTCTTCCAGACAAACAGCTCCCGCCACCGCACTCCAGACAGTGGGAGACGAAGACTCCGTGAGTGTCAGGGAGACAGAGGATGATGCGATGGCCTTGACCGGGGTAAGCTCTGGGCCCTTCCCAAGGGAGGGCTCTGGGGGCGAGATTTGTCTGTCCGACGGCCCCGGACGTGAAATAACGATTGACTCACTATCAAAGCACGTATGTTCACTAGAAGTCTGGAGAGGAGAAGACGATGGCATTGGAAGTCCTGTCCAGTGCCACCACGTAGAGAGAGACGTTCTTCAAGGCTTCTGGCTCCTTTAGGCATTGTTTTATGGAGTTGAGGTTAAGTGACAGATCTTGACTAGGTTTTTTTTCTCCCCCACTCCCTCAAACACCCCCTCCCCACCCCTGATCACCTAACAAGGTCATCATGGCATTCTTCTTTTTTTTGGGGGGGTCACACCCGGCGATGCACAGGGGTTACTCCTGGTTATTCAGGAATCAATCCTGGTGGAGCTCGGGGGACCATATGGATGCTGGGAATCGAACCTGGGTCAGCGGCGTGCAAGGCAAACGCCCTCCCCGCTGTGCTATTGCTCCAGCCCTCATCAGCGTTCTTTTTCAGAGTTTAATAACTATGTGGGCCAGAGCCGGGCTCTCCGAAAGGGGCGGAGGGATCGAACTTGGGTCGGCTGTGTCAACCGCATGCAAGGCAAACGCCCTACCTGCTGTGCTATCCCTCTAGCACAGTGGTAGGGCGTTTGCCTTGCGCACAGCCAGCCCGGCCGAGCCGGGTTCGATTCCTCCACCCCTCTCAGAGAGCCCAGCAAGCTACTGAGAGTATATCGCCCACACAGCAAAGCCTGGAAAGCTCCCAGTGACGTATTTGATATGCCAAACACAGTAACAAGTCTCAAAATGGAGACGTTACTGGGCCCGCTCGAGCAAAATCGATGAACAACGGGAGGACAGTGACAGTGACAGTGGGCCAGAGCATTAGCATAGCAGGTAGGATGTTTGCCTTGCATGTACTGACCCGGGTTCAATCCCCAGCACCCCACATGGTCCCTTGAGCACTGCCAGGAGTAATTTCCATGTGCAGAGCCAGGAGTAAGCCCTGAACATCAGCGGTTGTGGCCTCAAAGCAGAAACTGGCCAACCATTTGATAAAATGCAATGAAATCGCTTGAAGACGCTGTCAAAGTCCTGTGTGCGAGCCCAGCTCCTGTCATAAAACCGGACTCGAGCTGGCCCTGGGAGGGTTCGAGCCGAGCCAGTCACTTGCACACGCCTTCCTGCTCGATTGCTAAGGAATGGTAAACCAGGGGCTGGGGTGACAGTGCGGTGGGTAAGACGCTCATCCGCCTTGCATGCAGTTCACCCGGTTTCCATCCCTGCCGGGATGCAGAGCCAGGAGCACTGTGAGGAGGAAGCCCCAATATAGCCCCCTCCCACCCCTCCCAATGCCTGTGAGGCAGATGAATTCTACTTGACACTCTATCTACTTTGATTACATTCATTATTTTGACGAAAGAGCACTATTATAGTTTAGAGTTTACACCCAACAATCAGAACTGCTAAAGAGGCATTGTGAACTAATTTGTTTTCTACAGTCAGTTCTAAGAACCATATGATGTTGCATGGCCACTATCGCGGCTGCGCGATTTTGGATTTCTGATATTTTATTCATGAAACCTGGAGGTATTTCTGCCAAGAGCCAGATAATTACGAGATTGGTTTCTGTGGCTCTGGAGCCATGGCCGTGCCGGAGAGCCACTTGTGGGGGGCAACTCGTGACCTCGGTAAGGCATGAAGGATGAGCCGGGAACACACCCCTTCCCATGAGGTTGCAGTTACTCCGTCACCGCCAGCTCATACCTGGCTTTTCAGTAAGCTCTGAGGTGGCCGCCCTCTTGCTGCCCAGGGCGGAAAAGGTGGAAGAGAGTGACACCCCTTCCCTCCTGGGCAGGCACGGTACCGTGGATTAACACATAGTCTGTTCACTTTTCTGCCGCAAGCTGCTGGGCTCTGCATTAAGTCCTTGTGCTTCTGGAGCCAGGGCCGTGCCTGAGAGTCGCTCGTGGGGGGCAACTCAAGACCTCGGTAGGGCGTGATGCTCGACGGTCACCTTTTAAACACGTTTTCAAACGACACCTGCGACCGTTCATGTTTTCCATCGCCGTGCCAAGTCCCTGGCTCTTCCTTGGTCAATATTTTCAAGCTTTCCCTTCCACCTGGATGCCCGGGAGCAACCGGCCCATTCAGGCCTGGGGATGAAGAAGCCTCTCCAGTCACCTCTGTTTGGGAAACATTTGCTCTGGGTGTAGAATTCGAGGTTGGAGGTGTCTCGCCGAAGTCCGGGGACCTGCTACCCTCGGCCCTACAGGGCTGGGGGCTAGAACTCCTTGACAGGCAGGAGCGGTCTCTGCGTCTCTCAGGGAGGCCTCGGTCCCTGTGTCTCTCGGGCAGGTGCGGGCTCTGTGTCTCTCGGGCAAGCTCGGTTTCTGTGTCTCTCGGGCAGGCTCAGTCTCTGTGTCTCTCGGGCAGGCTTCGGTCTCTGTGTCTCTCAGGCAGGCGCGGTCTCGGTACCTCTCTCTCTGGCTCCCTTGGCCTCTTCTCCTTGGCCTTTAATGGCAGTTAAAGGCCTCGGTGACACTGCTGCATCCCTGTGAGACTTTCCCGTTTCTCCTTTTGGAGCCTCTGAAGGTCCATGGCCTTACTGCTTGCAAGCAACTTGGGGGGTAAATTCTGGCCACTGCTGAATTCCTTTTCTGCGTCCTGTCCGCAGGACTCCAACGATATGGAAGTGGAGCTGACAGAGGCTGCTGCCCACGGCCCTGTTCCATTCGGACACCCGCTCCCCCCTGCGCCAGCCTGAATGTCCCCGGATGGCAGCGCCGACCCCAGTCTGGCCCCCCCGCCCCCGCGGTACCCACCCTGCGTCAGAGTCAACCATGAGAGCACTCCCAACACACCCAACACCCTCTCCTGTCATTTACAGACTCTACATCTGGCTCTTTTGTATATATATATTTTTTTCACAAAGTTGTCTTGGTTTTCGAAGAAATAGCTAAGAGGACGAAGAATCTCCAGCTCCGGGTACATCTCTTCGATTCCACTGTTCTTCCTGCACTAACATACGCCTCAGACCTGGGGCCTATGAAAACAGGATGAGAACGCTATTCAGAACTCCCAAAGAGGAATCGAAAGAGCTATGCTCAGAGTATCACACTTCACTCAAGTGAGAGAAGGAATCCGGAGTTCCGACCTCCATCGACGGTCAAGAACCAGAGAGGCTGTCTCGTTTGCCAAGGCGTCAAAAATCAGATGGGCTGGACATGTAATGCGATTTGGAGATGACCGCTGGACTAGAGCCAGGGGATTCCACGGGACGTCAAAAGATCGTGTGGCGGCCCACCTACGAGATGGTCAGACTTCTTCGTCAAGACCCTGAACGATCGGTTTGAGGCTCTTCATGTTCCTAGAACGAGCAAACACCACTGGGCTACACTAGCACGCGACAGGGCCGAATGGAGACATTATTGGTGCCTGCTCGAGCAAATCGATGAGTAACGGGATGTCAAGTGATCAAGTGAGTCTTGGTTTTGAGCTGGGTCTGCCCTGAGGTTTCCCTGGCTCCAGACTCAGGGGTTGCCCAGCCGCGCCCAGAGGAGTGTGTGTGAGTGGGACCCACCCTGCGCTCCGGCTTCCGAGCTCTCTCCTGGGCCCTTGGTTCTTCCAATAAACTTCTTAACGAGGTCCCTGGAATTGAACCCAGGACCCCACACGTGCAAGGCGAGCACCCTACTGCGGAGTTCTAGTTTCTGTTCTCAAGATTTGAAAATCGGGGCCATTCTGGTATTGCCTGACCAATACCCAGGGGCCACCAGGACTGTACTTGGGGTTCATGGGGCCCTGGGGATCGAATTGGAGGTCACGACCATGCAAGGGGTAAGCGTGGGCATTTGAGCATCTCCCTGGTCCATAAATTGACTTTTTATGTTTTTTTTTTCTTTTTGGGTCACACCCGGCGATGCTCTGGGGTTACTCCTGGCTCATGCACTCAGGAATCACTCCTGGTGGTGCTCGGGGGACCATATGGGATGCTGGGAATCGAATCTGTATCAGCCATTTTGGCTGCATGCAAGGCAAACGCCCTACCTGCTGTGCTATCGCTCCGGCCTTGGCTTTTTATGTTTTTAAAGGGAACATTGGCTTACAAGAGTAAAATGTTTCTATATTATATATTACCCCACCACTAGAGCAGTCATCTGGCTTGTCTTAAAATATCTATTATCACCCTCGATATAGCGCTGTAGCACTGTCCTCCTGTTGTTTATCGATTTGCTTGGGCGGGTACCAATAATGTCTCTATTGGGAGACTTGTGGTTACTGTGTTTGGCATATCGAATACGTCATGGGGAGCTTGCCAGGCTCAGCCATGCAGGCAGGATACTCTTGGTAGCTTGCTGGGCTCTCCAAGAGGGATGGAGGAATCGAACCCAGGTCGGCCACGTGCAAGGCAAACGCCCTACCCGCTGTGCTATCGCTCCAGCCCTGCCCTCAATATATAAATATATATTGAGAGGAGAAAATCACTGTCACTGTCCTCCCATTGTTCATCGATTTGCTCGAGTGGGCCCAGTGATGTCTCCATCATGAGACTTGTTGTTACTGTGTTTGGCAGATCGAATACGTCACAGGGAGTTTGCCAGGCTTTGCCGTGCGGGCGAGATACTCTCAGTAGCTTGCCGGGCTCTCCAAGAGGGGCGGAGGAATTGAACTCGGGTCGGCCATGTTGGCCGCTTGCAAGGCAAACGCTCCATAGATACAAAAATATCTAAATACATATAATCTCAGTATTATAAATTCATATCTCTCTCTATGATTTATATATTTATATATCTATATAAAAATCTCAATTTAAAAATATATCTATAGGTATATACTTGGGGCCAGAGCGCTAGCACAGCAGTTAGGGCGTTTGCCTTGCATGCGGTCAGCCGGGCAGACCCGGGTTCGATTCCTCCGTCCCTCTCGGAGAGCCCGGCAAGCTACTGAGAGTATCTCGCCCGCACGGCAAAGCCTGGCAAGCTCCCCGTGATGTATTCGATCTGCCAGACACAGTAACAACAAAGTCTCCAATGGAGACGTTACTG
The DNA here is from genome assembly GCF_029834395.1 of Sorex fumeus. NCBI lineage: Eukaryota > Metazoa > Chordata > Mammalia > Eulipotyphla > Soricidae > Sorex > Sorex fumeus. Next base: position 1,213,221 of record NW_026606232.1, read on the forward strand.
GGCCCACTCGAGTAAATCGATGAACAACAGGAAGACCGTGCAGTGCAGTGCAGGTATATCCGTAAGAGACAAACACAACCCTAACGGCCACCTCACTGTCCTGGTGCCCTCCCAGCAGCGCTGTCACTTTGCCCTTCCTTTTCACTGGTGGCTTTCCCCCCTCCCTCTCCGCGACGGGTCACTCTTTTGGCTTCTGGACGTGCCCCCTTAGTTCGAGTCAAGAGCTGGACACTCAGAACGGGACGTTCTTGCGTCTGGACGTGACGGCCTCCCTCTGGGGCACAGGCAGCTCCGTGCTGGGAGCAGGCCGAACTATTTGCATCCCCCGGCAGATCCTTTTTTAAGCGTCCCTCTCGGCGTGGTCCGGAGGAGTCTCGCGCGGCCTTTACTCCAGGGATGGCTGAGAGCACGGCCCGTTCCCGCCGCTGGAGCTCACGCCGAGGCTGCCCTAGTACGGCCGGCCGGGACGGCTCCCGGGCAGGAGGCAGTGACAAGATTCAGGTCCCCGTATCCCTGCCCTGTGTGCTCCGGCGGGTGCAGTTCCCTCTTGGGCGCACACCCTCGTTTCCCACGGGCTCTGGGGTGCGCCCAGGCCGACGCTCTGCGTTTCTCCTTCCCTGGGGTCTCTCTGAGTCTCTCTTCTCCCCGGCTCTGCTCAACAGCTGTTCCCAGACGTTTCTCTCCCATCTCCCACTTGGCACCCTGGACGCGGGTCTGGGGGGTGACGCTCTTTCTGCTCCTGGCCCGATCGGGCCTGTCGTCTAAGGTCTAAAACAGGGGGATGCCTGTTTTACCGAGGTCCCTCTTTTTCTTTTTTTTATTTTTAAGGGTCGAAGGTTTCCTTTGGTTTTGTTGTTCCACCCACACTGGACATGGAAGCACTTTTTTCTCCCTCTCCTTTTTTTATTTTATCTTATTTTTTTTTTCAACTAAAAGGAATCTTGGAGAACAGTCTGGCACTCCTTCAAGAAGTTAAACATAGACGCTGTGGTCACATGACCCAGGAATTCCACTCCGGAGTCTATACCCCAAAGAGTTGCAAGTAGGGACTGAGACGGATATTTGTTCTCCATGGTCATGGTGGCGCGTTCACAGTGACCCACAGCTGGATGCCAGTGAGCGAGGATGGCCAAGGGGGGGACGCCGCCACAGGGCACCCGGACCCCGACTATGCTCGGGCCCCTGCCTCTCAGGGGAGGGCACTGGGTGCTGTGATGAAAACCAAGTGTCAAAGGCCCAGCAGCGCACAAACCCAGGCACTGGATGACCGAGGACAGGCGGACGCAGGGAGACTGGACAGGGACTCGGGGTGGGGGGCAGGAGAGAGGGGTTCAGTTGGGAAGATGGAACTCTTCTGGAGATGGACAACGGGCAAAGCTGTGGAGAACACTGTGACTGGACTAATGCCGCTGAGTATTATAGGTACTTCAGGAAAATTAAGACAGGGTTTTAATTTTAGAGGTATTTTACCACAGTAAAAAAAAGAAAGAAAGAAATGCCCAAAGAGAAGAAATCTTGGACGGGAGAGACAGTGCTTGCCTTATATGTGGCCCGTCTCAGTTCGATGCCCCCAGCACACACAGGGTCCCTCCAAGCATCGCCAGGAGTCAGCCCTGAGCACAGAGCCGGGAGTGACCCTGAGCACAGAGCCAAGAGTGACCCTGAGCACAGAGCTGGGAGTCAGCCCTGAGCACAGAGCCAGGAATGACCCTGAGCACAGAGCCAGGAGTGAGCCCTGAGCAGTGTCAGGTACGGCCCAGACCTCCCACTGAAGGGCAAAAGAAGCTTCCTTCTAGAACGGGGGATCTTTGACAAAACCACAAAATGTTGCACAGTTGCAAGAGAAGTTACACAGTGCAACAAATACCAGGACAGTTTGGCTATAATGGAGGAGGCAGAGCTCTGGCCAAGACGACCACCTCGGAGGAGGGTGGAGAGAGAGCCGGGTGCATGCTTTGCCTGGGGGGCGGGGGTTGGCGGGAAGGTTGATTCCCAGTACAAAGCACCACCAGAAACAACCCCTGGGCAGAGGACAGAGGTGGGCGTCCCCTCGCCATCACTAGGTAGATGCCGTCCACTCCCCTCCCAAGAATAAAACCATCCCAAAGTGGGACTGAGTGAGACTTGGGGGCAGCAGGGATTGGAAAGGCTTCTCAGTGGGGGTGGGGACGAGCCCCCCCTATTCCTCCCCAGCGGCCGTGCCTTACTGTGCCAGAGACCGAACAAACCTCAGAAGACATCGACCAGCCGCAAAAATGTCTCGGACCCTCTGCTCCCGGCTAAGACCCCTGGGGCCATCTCAGGAGGGGCTCAGGAAGCTCCCGCCCCTCTAAAAGCCCACCAGCCACGGCAAGACCGCCCAGTTAAAGGTTCTGGATTCTTCTGGGTTTTGGGGACATCTTCAAACTCTACAACACAAGCATCATCCCAGGAGCGGCACAGCAGAAAGAACGGGCTGGAATGCAGAAGCTGACCGAGCCCGGCCCACAGGAGCATGAATGCAGAAGCTTGCAACAACAGCTCGGTAAACCTCAGACTGGAACTTACTGTCCCCATGCAAGATACAACGGTTTTCAAAGTTCCTTTTACAGAAATACGTTTTGATTATTCCATTATATATATACGTGTGCGTGTGTGCGTGCGTGCGTGTGTGTGTGTGTGTGTGTATATGTATATATATATATATATATATATATATATATATATATATGCCTTTTTTTGGGTCACAACCGGTGATGCACAGAGGTTACTCCTGGCTCTGCACTCAGGAATTACCCCTGGTGGTGCTTGGGGAGCCCTATGGGATTATGGGATGCTGGGGATTGAACCTGGGTTGGCCATGTGCAAGGCAAACGCCCTTCCGCTGTGCTATCTCTCCAGCCCCATAATATATATATATTATGCATGAAAGAACTGGCAGAGGAACCCAGATATGCGGTCCCGGGGCTGAGGTCTCCAAGCCTATTCGGATTGGGACTGGGCCTTCTCCACCCAGACCCCCAATCTTCCAGTAGGTAGGCATCACACCCACCAGCTGCCACCAGCGCCAGGTTGGTCCCATCAACGGCCAACACGCAGAGACTATAAAACCCAGCTCCCGGAAGCGCGTGGCTGCATTTGTGGCCACGCGACATCTTATTTTTTCCTTTGGAGAACCTGGCAGGGTACCAAAAGTATCCTGCCCGCATGGCAGAGTCTGGCAAACTTCCTGTGTCGCACTCAATATGCCAAATATCAGTAACAATGACGGGTCTCATTCTCCTAATCCTGAAAGAGCATTGAAATGGCTCTTTTAAAATCTCAGGGCTAGGAAGAAGGAGACGTTACTGGTGCCTGCTCGAGGAAATCGACGAACAACAGGATGATCGTGATATATATATGTGTATATATATATATATATATATATATATGCTTTTTGGGTCACACTCGGCATTGCACAGGGGTTACTCCTGGCTCTGCTCAGGAATTACTCCTGGCAGTGCTCAGGGAACCCTATGGGATGCCGGGGATCAAACCTGGTCGGTCACGTGCAAGGCAAATGCCCTCCCCGCTGTGCTATGGCTCCAGCCCTAACCATTTGTTGTTAACAAACACTAAAAAATAAATTATTATGGGCCTGCTCCGGGGGCCGGCTTGAGGGTGGCTGGGAAAATGGGGACCCTGGTGGAGGGAAGGAGGCCGCGGTGGCGGGATTGGGGTTGGAATCGTGGATGCCTGGGATGAATCATCACAAACAACTTTGTAAGCCACGGTGTTGAAATTAAGTGTGTGGGGAGAGGGACTGGAGAGGTAAGATCGGGGCCAAGCTGTTTGCCTCACATGCAGCTAACCCGGGTTCAATCCCCGGCACTGCCCTGAGCACCGCCAGGGGTGATCCAAAAGCCAACAACAACAACAACAAGAAAAACCAAACAACTTCAAGAGATGGAGTTGGTCAGTGGCGACATCCTGGGCAGATGCAGTGAGACACGAGACCCCCCCCCCCCGGGTCCTGGATAGCCCTGGCCCCCTGCACAGTGCTCTCAGGGTCAGGGGGCAAGGGCGGGGCACCCCGAGGTACTCACACGATGGTCATCCCGACGTGTGCAAACGACTTCTCCACAAACTCGCGGACGCTGTGGACCTCCCCTGTGGCGATGACCAAGTCCTCGGGCTCGTCATTCTGCAGCATCAGCCACATGGCCTGTAGGGGACAGGAGCGGGTGAGATGCGGGTGCCACGCCCCCAGCTCGGGTGCCAGGCCTCTGCCTGGGTCTCCCCTGGACACCTAGAAGGGGCAGGGGGAGGCCTCTGTCGGGGAGGCCCTGGAGTGACGGGCCCCGGCGCCGGCAGCTGAGGGGTATGCCGGGCTCGGCAGAGGGGGGCCGGCTGTCAGAGGTCTGCAGACCCCCCAAACTGTGGCCCCATTTCCACCCTAGAACACAGTGAGATAGGGAGCGAGTCACGTCAGCCACAGTTCCTGGCTCCGGGCTGGGTCAGAAGCACCAATGTCCGGGTTCTCTCGGGAGAAGGGGGGCTGGGACGGGCTGTGATTTTCTGGGCAGCCGCAGTTTGGGGAAATAAGATACCGATGGCTGTCAGTGGCGAAGACCCGCTAAGGACACGGAGGGAAGGGTCTTAAACGCATCATCTAACTTTCCTCCTTTTGCAGATAGAAGTCCTTAAAAATAGAGCGAGGATGATGGGGAGGGGTAAGAGAGAGGGAGAGAGAGAGGAAGAGGAAGAAGGAGAAAGACCTCAAAGATAAGGGAAGTATATTCTTCTTTCTTTTTTCTTTAAAGGAGGGGAAGGAAAGAGTCGTTTCTTGTGACTGCTTCATATTTGGGGTCTCCTACGAGGCTGGGTTGGGGGGGAGTGGGAGGAAATGGTGAGGGATGGCGAGCCCCCACCCCAAGTTGCCGGTGGCCCCCGCATCCACCGCTCCACCTCTGCCACCCCCATGGTTCCATCTGCGTGGGCGATGGCGCGGAGGCCTTGGGGCACCCTGAATCCTCTCCTCCTTCTATCTGCTGAACAACAGAGCCGCGGGCTTTAGCCAAGGCAGACACTGGGCACGTGTCTGCTTCGTGGGGACGGTCCCTCTGTAGACTGAGCTGCCCAGTGCAGGCGGCGGTGAAGGACCCCGGAACCCTTTGCCGGAGACGCTCCCGGGGGCGCCAAGCCTGGATGCATCCCTGGGGTCTGCACTTCGAATCTGAGCCCCGGGCGGGCCGTTCCCGCGGCCTGGGGTGCCCTGTCCCCCCCCTTCCCATCTGGGAACTCCGACCTGGCCTTCCAGAGCCCCTGAGGAGCCCCGAGTCTGGGCTCCGGAGTGGATTCGGCTTATCGGGCTGAAATTCCCGTGGGTGCAGGCACGAGTGCTCTCTTGCCTCAGCTCGGCGGCGCCCACCCGGCTGCTGCCTCCGACTGCTGCGCGTGTCAGCAGAAGAGCGCACCCAAACGCACACTGCAGCACACGGCGTGCGGGGACACGGTGCCAACGTGCAGGTGCGCAGGGGACACAGTACCGACGCGCGGGTGTGTAGGGGACACGGTGTCCACACATGGGCGCGCAGGGGACACGGTGCCGACGCACGGGTGCTCAGGGGACATGGTACCGACGTGCGGGGGGCGCAGGGGACACGGTGGTGACACATGGGAGCGCAGGGGGCACGGTAGCGATATGGGCGCGTAGGGAGCACGATGCCGACACACGACACACAGGGGACACGGTGTCCCCTTACGGGTGTGCAGGGGACACGGTGTCCACTCATGCGCGCGCAGGGGGCACGGTGCCGACGCATGGGAGCGCAGGGGGACACGGTGCCCATGCACAGGCGCGCAGAGCATACAGGGGCGACATGAGCACATACAGACTCTTGGGGCGTTCTTCAAAAAGGTTCTCCAAATTTTCAGGAAAAATTAAATTACGCTTCTGGCCAGCACGGGGGCCTCCAAACTTCATCCCCCCCCCCCACACACACACCCCAATCGGGACTTAGCGTAGACACTGTGACCTGTGCGAGTCAGGTTTCCATTCTAAAAAAACCAACATTTCCCGTGTGTCTTTCAGGTTCTGGCCCCGCCCGGCCAACCCGAGGGGGAGTCCGCGAGGGTTCCTGAACCGCCGGTGCTCGCAGCTCCGTGGGGAAGAGCCAGGCCTGGCGAAAAATAAAGGGGGTGAAAAAGGATCACCGGAGAGCTGGGGGCCACTCTGAGCGCTCGGTGGCGGGGAGGGGGACCCTTCCGCCGGGGTGCTGGTCTTGCTCCCCAATAGGAATCTGGGAATCGGGACTGGGGGGGTCTCACTTTCCCCGGAGCCGGGAGGAGGCCCCAGCCTCTCCATCAGCCCGGCTGTGACCTCCGCCCTGTCAATCCCTCGGCATTTCCTCCCCGGTTGGGGCCGCGAGCCGGCCGGGGTCTGGGAATGGCCAGGGAAGGAGATAGAGCGGCAGATTTATTTGTCATTCCTGAATCGCTGACTGGCCGGGGCCGAGGGAAGGAGCTCCGTTGGAATGTCCACCGGGCCTAATGAATGGGCATTGAGCGGTAAATGAAGAACAGGTGCCCGTGGGTGGGGGAGCCGGGGTGCCGGTGAGGGAGGGCGTGAGGATGGGTCAGCGATCTGCCACCCGGCCGCGGCCCGGCGGGTCCCCTGGCCAGGCCGGCGCAGGCCCCGGACACAAAGGCCCCTGTGTGTGCGCGCACGGGCGGGCAGCTGCGCTGCGGTGCTCTGGGCCATTTGTCGTCTGATGGATGGGCCACTGAGGCAAAAGTTCACCCCGCGCGCTCACCTTCCTGTTCACATGCCGGCCGGGTGACCCGTGACGCAGCCGGCCCCCATGTGCGGTCCAGTTGCCACCCGGCTCTGGCGTCTGTCGCAGGAGCAACGGCAGGCGGAGGGGCGAGTCCCCCCCCCCCATCCCGCCCCCCTGTCTCCTGGGAACTGGGCTGAGCTCCCGGCCCCCGGGTGGACTCTCCTGTGCCTCCCGGATTCCTGGCGACTTTCGCCCTGCGCTGGTCACCGGTGTGTGGAGTGTCAGCCGGTCTCACCGGGAGGAGAGACAGCCGGTAAGGGACGGGAGGGGCAGATGGATTTAAAGTCCATGTTCCCCCTCGCCCGTGAGAAGTGATCCCCTTGGAGCTGGGGAGACAGAGCAGGGAGGAAGGCACACGCCTTGCACACCGCTGACCCTGGTGCGATTCCTGCTACGGCCGGGAATGAGCCCTGAGCACAAAACTGGGAGTCAGCCCTGAGCACAGAGTCGGGAGTGGGCCCTAAGGACAGAGATGAAAGTGACCCTGAGCACAAAGTGAAGAGTGAGCCCTGAGCCCAGGGCCGGGAGTGAGTCCTGAGCACAGAGCATGGAGTGACTCTGAGCACAGAGCCGGGAGTGAGTCCTGAGCACAGAGTCGGGAATGAGCCCTGAGCACAGAGCTGGGAGTTGAGTCCTGAGCAAAGGGCCAGGAGTGAGTCCTGAGCACAGAGCCGGGAGTGAGCCCCGAGCACAGAGCCAGGAATAATCCCTGAGCACAGAGCTGGGAGTCAGCCCTGAGCACAGTCGGGAATGAGCCCTGAGCACAGAGCTGGGAGTCAGCCCTGAGCACTGAACTGGGAATGAGTCCAAAGCACAGAGCCGGGAGTGAGCCCTGAGCACAGAGCCAGGAGTGAACCCCGAGCACAGAGCTGGGAGTGAGCTCCGAGCACAGAGCCGGGAGTAATCCCTGAGCACTGACCTGGGAGTCAGCCCTGAGCACCCAAGCCCTCCTCCCTCTGCAAAAGAGTGATCCCCCCCCCAACCTACCCCCAGCTACTTCCTCCCTAGGCTCCAGGCATGCAGGGGCCGTGTGGGTGCCTGTGAAGTGCGAGGTGGGCTTCTGGGCCCTCCAGGCGCCCGTCTGTTCTCACATCTGACTCCGAGGAGAGGAAAACTGATCCCCGCGATCCTGCGAGCTACCTCTGGCCAGCCGGGCGGGGCTGGAGGGTGGAGGGGGAGAGGCGGGAGGGGGCTGCCCCCGGCCACGGGGGCTCCTGGGGGGCTGCCACAGCGGGCCCAGTGGAGGAGAAAACCCCAGGCAGCCGGGCACAGCTGAGTGGCCCGGCCTGATTCCAGGCGTGCCTCTCGGGGTGTGAGGCGTGTTTGTCTTAAAGACCCGGATTCCTCCATCGCGTCCGGCTCCCCGGGAACGCTGGCGCGGGATCCAGGCCGCGAGCACTGATTAACTGAGCCGTCAGCCGTGAATAACGAGAGTTGTTAATCGAGGTGATGTTTAACCATGTGGCTGCTTTTCCGTTCGGGTTTCTTCTTTCCTCCTCCTCCTCCTCCTCCTCCCCGGCCCTGTGCTTCTGGGGTTTTGTGCTATTGGTCATTTACAAAACAACAACAAAACAAAACAAAAATCATTTTGAAATAGAATTGTCAGTCTGCGGGATGTGTGTGTGTGTGTGTGTGTGTGTGTGTGTGTGTGTGTGTGTGTGTAGTCCGTAGGGAATTCCGATCCCAAGTCCTGCTGGAGTTTGGATCCATGGAAGTGAAAATTCCTGGGGCATTGAAGTGAGTGTTGGGGCCGAGTCACGCCGAGCACTGGGCTGTGAACCTTTGTTCGGGCCTCACCACGGCAGGCTGGTGCTGGAGGTCTGGGACAGGCCAGAGCGTCGGGGTTCTCTGCCTGTCCTCAGGTTTCGGGGGCCCCCTAGGTGGTCCGATGAGGGTTCTCATCCCATGACTGGGGTGGGAAAAAGGTACCAAGTGCCCAAGCCATGGGACTTGATCAGGGAAGGGATGGGTGGCTCTCCAGGACTCACAGTATATTGATTTTTTTTTTCCCCCTTCCTGGGCAAAACCACTATGGGGTGTGGAGTGCTTCAGTGAAGAGTTTTCAAGACACAAAGTTACTGAAAAGGGGGAAAAAAAACCCACATTAGATAGTGAACAAAAACAACCCTGAGAATATGGGGAGAAAGGGACTCTCCTTCACTGTGGGTGGTGGGAAGGCCCCCTGGGCCAACCTTTTTGGCAAACGATGTGGAACTCAATTCCTCAGGAAACTAGAAATTGAGCTTCCGTAATACCCAGCAGTACCACTTCTGAGAACAGACCCCAAGAGCACACGGCAGAAAGGCCACCTGCACGCCTATGTTCACTGCAGCACTATTCACCATAGCCAGAATCTAGAAACAACCCAAATGCCCGAGAACAGACGAATGGATAAAGAGACGACGGCCTGTCTACACAATGGAATACGATGCAGCCGCCAGGAAAAAGGAAGTCGTGAAACCCGCTTGCCCAGGGATGCACACGGAGGGTGTCCGTGCCGAGTGAAATGAGTCGGGGGCAGAGGGACAGACGTGGGATGATGGGACTCGGTTGTGGGATGCACAAAACAGTCGGAGACTGATGCCCAAGGACAGTCGAGACAAGGGCCAGGAGGACCCGCCCACGGGTGGAAGCTGGCCGCAGGCGGTGGGGGGAAGAGGACAGCTAGGACAGAGAAGGGAGCACTGTGACGACGACAGTTGGACATGGTCACTCTGGACGAGAACTGAGGGCTGAAAGGGGGGAAAGGGATAGACACGATGACCTCTCAGTACCCGTGTTACAAACCAGAGAGGGAGAGGAAGGGGGGGGAGGGAGGGGGAGAGGGAGGGGGGAAGGAGAGAGAGGGAGAGAGAAAGTTCGTGTCATAGAGGCAGGTGTGGGGTGAGGAGGCAAACTGGGGACATCGGTGGCGGGGAATGTGCCCTGGTGAAGGGACAGGTGTTAGGACACTGTATGACTGAAACCCAACCATGAACAGCTCTGTAACTGTATCTCCTGGTGATATAATAATATTAATAGTAATAAGAAGAGGAAGAAGAAGAAGAAGAAGAAGAAGAACAAGAAGAACAAGAAGAAGGAGAAGAACAAGAAGAACAAGAACAAGAAGAACAAGAAGAAGAAGAAGAAGAAGAAGAAGAAGAAGAAGAAGAAGAAGAAGAAGAAGAAGAAGAAAAACAAGAAGAGGAAGAGGAAGAGGAAGAGGAAGAAGAAGAAGAAGAAGAAGAAGAAGAAGAAGAAGAAGAAGAAGAAGAAGAAGAAGAAGATAGATCCTAGTATATAATAATGTAGGACTGTCGCACTGTCCTCCCGTTCATCAATTTGCTCTAGGGGGCACCAGTATCGTCTTCATTGTGAGACTTCTTGTTACTGCTTTTGGCATAACGAATACGCCACAGGGAGTTTGCCAGGCTCTGCCTTGCGGGCGGGATACTCTCGGCAGCTTGCCGGGCTCTCCGGCTCTCCGAGAGGTTGAATTCCCCCCCTCCCTTCTGTTTTCTGTATTGATCTCCCGACTAAAGAACCCTTATGTTTTGTATTTCACCCTGTTCAAAAAGAAATTTGATTTTAAATGTAGGGGCCACGCCCAGCGGTGCTCAGGGCTCCTGGCTCTGAGCTCAGGACTCCCTCCTGAGGAGGCAGATGTGGGCTGGGGATGGAGCCGGAGCTGGCCGCATGAAAGCCAAGAGACTCTCTCGCCCCTTAGGTTTTGTTTTTTTCCCATTACTTTGTTTGTTTTGGGGGCCACACCCAAGCCCTGGTGCTCAGGGCTCGCTCCTAGCTCTTACACTCAAGAATCACTCCTGGCGGACTTGGGAGGATGATATGGGATACCGGGGTTCGAACCCGGGTCAGCCACAGAAAGTGGCCCCGGCCACGTCCTCTGCATACCTGGAGATGCGACCCTTCCCCCCAAGGGGAGATGGACCCTCGCCCTTCCCAGGGAGAGGAGCAAAGGCCCGTTGCTCGGGGCCTGTGGGCTGTGCGTAGTCCGGGGGGCGGGGGCCGCCACACCCAGGCGGTTCTGTGGCTGCGACCGCCTGGCAACACCCCCGAGGGGTTTCTCGGGCTGCTCTGCCCGTCTCGTCCCCCGAGCACTGACACAGAGATTTATGGGCGGGAGGGCAGCGGCCACCCACACCCGGGCCCATGGAAACTGGCTCTCAGGCCCAGTCGCCGAGCCCAGGCCGCCCGCCCTTCCCAGAAGTGCCGCTTTCCTGGCGAGTACCCAGCCGCCACCTCGTCCAGGTGTTTCCAATTACACGCTGCCAATCATGGGCGCAGGTAAGGCCGGGCACAGGCCGGGGGACGGAGGGGCTGGGGGAAGCGGGCAGGAAGGGGCAGGGCCCTTAGAGTGCCCGCCGCCCCTCCTGCCCACTCCTGGGACGCTGCAAGGCTGTGTCCACCCTGCCTGACTCTGTCCACCCCGCCTGTCTGCCTTGAGCCCTGGAATCCCACATCTGGGCCCCTCTGGGCACCAGAGCCCTTGGGCCCGGCCACCGTGTCCTGGACCCATGCTGAGAGGCTGTCCGGGGCGGGGGGGCTTTACCAGCTTAGTGGGTAGCAGGCCTGGCACTCGGGCCGGCGAGCGTCTTAGGGTCCCCTTACCCCGCTCACGGAAGCGGGAAGGAAGGGACAACGGGCGTGGCCACTGGGAGCCTGGCATATCCGGTGCCCTTCCTTCGAAAATACCATGGGGCACGGGAGGGGGCGGGGGAAGTCACGGGAGAGTGGTGCCAGCCCGCCAGGTCCCCTTCCCGACACTGCCCAGGCAAAGGCTGTCAGCGAGGCACATTCCTACCAAGGCATTTGGCACGATTGTCCCCCCCAAAGCCACCCGGTCACTCTGTCTCCCAATCCAGCAGGTCTCAGTGTGGACGGGTCACTCCGAGAGGGCTGAAAAAGCACCCAGGAGCGGGAAGGGGGGGCACAGCAGACAGGTGGGACCTCACTCCGGGCCTGCGCTCAGGGGTCCCTCTTGGCGTGGCCCCCGGGACAGAGCCCAGGTCTGCACTGGGCCGGGCAAGCCCCTTCCCCAAGCCACCGCTGCCCCGGCCCTGCCGCTGCTCTGCTCCCGTGAGGCCACCCCAGGATGGACCGACGCCGTGGTCCCCCCCAGGACTGCTCTCAATCCCTTTCATCTCTGTTCTGAGGGGGCCAGGGGAGGTTCGGGTCACACCTGGTGCTGTTTCCTGGCTCTGATCTCAGACTCCCAGCGGGGCTCTGGGACCCTCTGGGTCCTGGGGACCCAACTGGGTCAGCTCCTCCTAATGTAAACACACACACACACACACACGCACGCACGCACACACACACGCTCGCACACGCTCTCGCGCAGACACTCATGTTTGAGGACAGTGATGGGGCCAACCTGGTGAGGCCACACGGGGACTTGGGCGGGCCCAGCAGGCGGCCGTGGCGGTGGGCCTGGCCTTGGTATGGGGGTTCCTCGAGATGGGAAACCTGCGTGTTTTCTCAAACGCAACCGGCTTCCCTTTTCATCTCGCCATCAAGGACACAGCAGAGTCAGCATGTAGGAAATAATTAGATTAAAAACCACCCTCCCGGCTCCTCTCTGGAAAGAAAGATGGCGGCCGCACGGGAGCCTTGTGGAAAGCGGGTTTGAGCCGGGCTCGGGGGAGCGGCGGGGACCTCATGGGAAGGGGGGCTTTGTGGGCCGTCCCCCACGCCCCACCGAGGTCGCCAGCTGCCCCCCACGAGCGGCTCTCCAGCACGGCCACGACTCCAGGGCACAGAAACCAATCTCTTAACTATCTAACTTTTAATAGAAATTCTTCCAGGGTCATTAAGTAAAATAGCAGAAATTCAAAACCGCGCGGCCGCAATAGCGGCCGCGCGACATCATTTTATTCTTAAACCAAGTTGTAGAAAGCAAATCATTTCACAACGCTGTTTCAGCATGTCTGATTGGGGGAGGGGTGGGTCGTAAACTCTAAACAATAATTGTGCATCTTCTATCGAAATAATCTATCTCGTCAAAGTAGATAGAGTATTAACTAGAACTCATCTGCCTCACAAAGAATTGGGAGGGGTGGGAGGTGGGGGTCTATTGGGATTCGGGGTTAAAAATGAGTATTGGTAAAGGGAAATGTGTTTGGTATCTACATGACTGAGACCTAAACCCGAAAGCTCTGTAACTTTTCCCACAGTGATTCAATAAATAAATAAATTAAAAAAAAAAAACTAATAAAAAAAAAACCACCCTCCCCCGCCCCCCCCCCCCCCCCCGGTGAGAAAGACCAACCCTGGCCATCTGGACCAGTGCCCCCCACCCCTGCAGCTCTGGGCAGCGGGACCCGGCGGGCGAGAAGCAGCCACCACCTGCCCGGACTCTGCACCCAGCGGTCTTGAGAGTCGGAGGGGGGTGCAGGAGCCCAGTGGGGGGTCACACAGCAGGACCCGCAGGTGGGGGTGGGCCGGCTCATCCCCTCGAGGTCTCCTGCACACGGCCCAGGGCGCAGGAGGGCAGAGCAGGGCCAAGAAGGGGTGCAGGGGTGCAGTGGGCGAGGCCAGGGCAGTGGGGGCCCCCGTGCTCAGGCTGGGGCAGCCTCTGGGGCTGGGTTTGGGCTCGGACCGGGAGGCAGCCCCCGGGGACGCGGGGAGCTTGGCTCTGGCTGGGCCTTGGAGCCCAGGAGGGCCTGGGAGAGTCCCGGGTTAATGCAACAGGAGCCCCCGACAAAGTCCCCATCTGCTGGGTGTGCCTACAAAGTACCCCCTTACACACTTACACACTCACACACACACGTGCACACATGCCCTCACACATGAACTCACACACATGCATACTCACACGTTGAGCCACGTATACACAAACTCGCATGCTCACAGATGCACTCACACAACACCCACACACACTCACACTCAAACCCACAGACCCTCACACACACACACACACACACACACTCATACACATGAACACACACCCACACCCACACCGAAGCCCACAGACCTCACACCTCACACACACATATTCATGCACATGTACACACACACACACACACTTACACTTAAACTCACAGACCTTTACACATACACATACTCATCTACGTGCAACCCACCCCCCTACACACACACTCACACCCACAGACCCTCACACACATATTCATACGCACGCAAACACACACACACTCACACCCAAACCCACCGACCCTCACACACACACTCTCATATACATGCTACACACCCCCACACTCAAACCCACAGACCCCCACACACACTCACACACACCTACCCTACGCCCGGTCCCTCTTCACACGCCCAGCTTATGGAAACGGGCTTGCAGGGATGGGACTTCATCTTGCTTTACATCTGGGGAGGGGCTGGGCCCCAAGGCCCCGCGGGTCAGCACGGGAGCCCAGCTGCTGGCCAGGGTTGGTCTTTCTCACCCGGGGCGGGGTGGGGGGGGGTGGCTGTTATCTAATTATTTCCTACATGCTGACTCTGCCATGTCCTTGATGGCGAGATGAAAAGGGAAGCCGGTTGCGTTTGAGAAAACACTGATTGCAACAGGAATATCTGAGCTTGGTGACACAGGAGGAGAGACTCCTCTAGAAATAATAATAATAGTAATAAAATTTAGGAACGACTTCCCCTCCACGCTACTGAAAATGAAAACAAATCCCCTTTTGTGTCCGTCAAATAGTAATAATAATAATAAGAAGAATAATAAAAAAAACCAAGAGGATTTCCAAAAGGGCAAGGACTTTCAAAACACGCAGGGTCTGGGCCCTCCTAACTCCAGGGAGAAGAAAGAACCTCTGGGAAACGGAAGAATCAGCTCCACAACTATTTCATCATGCATCAGGCATTTGAAAATTCTGAAAGGTGCAAAGAATGGGAAAAGAAAGGAGGAGGAAGGAGGAAAGGCAGGCGGGAAGAAAGAAAGCAACCCAGCTGAACGCTGTAGAGAGGTTACAAGCAAGCGAGCGGAAGGGATTGCCCATCTAGAGTTCTGTGTCAAAGTCGCAGCAGTTGGACGAGAAGCAGCGAGGGCTGCCGATCCCAGAGGAACAAGGAAAAGTTGTCCCGGGCCAGCAGGGCCCCGAAGTCATTTCAGCTGGGGGCGCGGAGAGAGGGGGTCGGGAGAAGCAACCTCTGCTAATTTAACACAACATTTTTCACATTCACTACGCATGAATGAACAATGCCCCCATTGTTTGCCAGAACACTCATGAGTGTTGTATTTTTTTTTTTGTGCGCGCTTGTGTCAATGAGTGTCAAAATATTGTTCTTTTAATACACGAAAGTATTTGCATAGAGCTTTATTACCCAGCTTGAGATGTTAGCCGGAGGCAAAAGAAGACAGAGGAGATTCAGTTGGGAAATCTCACCAGCAAAGAAAAGCAAGAGTCTTAAACACTCTCTGCTTTTCTGCCAACCTTTTTCCCCTTCACACACAATGAGGTCGTTTTTTTTTTTTGGTGTGTGTGTGTGTGTGTGTGTGTGTGTGTGTGTGTGTTTAAACCTGCTACTGCTGAATCGCAAAGCCATGTCGGACCACAACCAAACTATCCTACATCTAGAAGACAAAAGGATTCCATTGCCCTTCGAATGGAAGATCAAAACTCCAACAGGAAGTTGGAAGAGGCCACCACGAATTCCAACACAGCACCCTGGAACCCCAGCAGAGCGCAGCCAGGAGTTTGGAAGTGGGGCAGGGGGGAGGGCTCCCTGCGGACTCTCATCCTTCAATGCTCAATTGCCTGTAACTGTTCCCATTCATCCAGCAATTACGGGGAACAAAGGCCACCACCAGAGGCTCCCTTCCAGGTTCTAGTCCCCAACCAGGCCCGGGGCCGGCTTTGACAAATCTGATGTCTCGTGTCCCCTGACACGCTGAATGCGGCCACACACGAGAAGCGTCCCCTTCCCGGGAGCCAGTGTGAGGCTGCGGCGAAACTAGCTGAAGGCAGGAGGCAGCTGCCCCGGGAACAAACGCGGTGCCAGGCCGGCTCGGAAGGGCCGCGTGCGCGCTCGCTCGCAGGGAGAAGCCAGGCCAGCCGCTCTCAAGGCAAGCGACGGCTTGTAGACACCTCGGCTAATCAGCCGCGGAATAACCCCCACAATGTTCTTATTGATCAAGCGGGGGCCGGTGATGCAACTCTTGGCCGCGAGAGGATCTGGGCTCCGTTCTTTGAGCCTTTCTGACTCGCAGAGACCAACGGACAGACAGACAGACAGACACACAGAGAGAGAGAGAGAGAGAGAGAGAGCATACTTCGGGGAACTGTCTCTCTCTCTTTTTTTTTTTTTCGCTTTTTGGGTCACACCTGGCGATGCACAGGGGTTCCTCCTGGCTCGTGCTCTCAGGAATTACTCCTGGCAGTGCTCGGGGGACCCTATGGGATGCTGGGGATTGAACCCGGGTCGGCCGCGTGCCAGGCAAATGCCCTCCCCGCTATGCTATCACTCCAGCCCCGGGACTGTCTCTTAAGAGATAATTCACTCCTGCACTTGAACCGTCCAAGGACGACGTGTGGGGGGCAGCCCTGGCTTGCCACGCGCCCCCTCCCGGCCCCCCCCCCCCCGGCACTTGCGGTGACTCAGTTTCCACAGAGCAGGCGTGGGGCGGGCGCTGCCACCTCTCTGTGCCCAGGACGAGGCCCAGGGGATGGACTTAGGCTCGGTCAATGGCAACATTGCCAAAGCTCATCTCCCGAGGGGCCCACTAGGTGCTTTTCTTCCATACCGAGTGACGATGGTGTGACCATCCTGCCCCCTAATCCCTGTCAGGGGTGACGCGAAGGCTGTTTCCCAAGTGAAGAATATGATTTATCTCCTGCCGGAGACGCCGTTGCTGCCTGAGAGGTGACCAGCACTGGGCAGGGCCTCAAGGGTGCCGTGAGCCCCTCTGGGAAAACTGGTGGGGGAAATCTTTCTTCTTTCTTTCTTTCTTTCTTTCTTTCTTTCTTTCTTTCTGTCTTTCTTCTTTTCCCTTCCCTGTCCCTCCACTCCACACTTCGGCTCACTTCCTTCAGGGGCTCCAGGGCAGCTGGGCAGATGCCATGGATGATAGACAAGTCTGGGTGATGCAGTGGGCAAGAGAAATACCGAGAAACCAGCTCTCGACAGCAGCTCCCGGAGACACCTTCAGAGACCCAGGGTCCCCGCAGTGACACTGGCCTCATAGCGGCACTGGGCTTCTCCCCACAGAGACTCGGGCCTGTCCTCACAGCCGGCGTGTGGGAGGAACCAGGCCCCCACGTGCTGCCTGGTGATGCCCATGCTCCTGCCCTTCCATCTTCCAGACATCCGGGTGTCTGGGAAGGGCGACCAGCCCTGTCTTCTCTCCATGGGTCTCCCAGTCAGGGGGCCACACCTGGAGGGACGCCGGAGACCACGTGGTGCCGGGGACAGAACCAGGGTGTCTTGGTGCAAAGCCTCACCTCTGCTCCCTGACCCCAGCCCTGAATTTTTTTTCCTTTCCCTTTTTGGTTGAGCCGGCAGTGCTCAGGGCTCACTCCTGACAGCCTCCAGGGACTTGCGGGGTGGTACAGTCGGCCACACGGGAGACTGTCCCCACTGCACTCAGTCCCTGCACTTCTAACAGCAGAACAGACTGGGTGTGGCTGGGTCCCCCTGCCTCTCGGGATAGGGGCACTCGTTGCTGTCTCGGGGACGGGGTCCTCCGGCGCTTGGGATGGCAGGAAACTGCTCCTTGTGACTGGAATGTCATCCCCGGAACCCTCTCCCACGTGGAGGGGCTGCTCTGAGGCTGACACGCCCCCCCCCCAGAGTCTACAGGAAGTGGAGGCTAACAGTGAAGGAGGGGGAAGCCTGGGGTTGGGGGGCGTCTACCCCGTCCCCCCCTTCACTGGTTCCTCGCAGTGGGAGGAGGGTTAGGAGTTTGGGGGCACTTTCTGGGATGGTGGCAGGGGCTGATTTATACAGCACATGAGGCCCCTCGTGGGAAGATGGATTGGGGCTGGGTGGGCTGAGGGGTGATCTGGAAATGCATCCCCGATGCCCCCCAAGGCGGGGCGTGAGAGCACAGAGGATGGAGGAGGAAGAGATGAAGGCCCCTCCATGTTTATCTGGTTTCCCGAAGGAAGATTCTTTCCAGGAATGCCGGCAGCCGAGAGACCAACCTCAGCACCACGGAGCGTGAGACCTCGGGAGGGTCCGTCTAGACGGGTCCCTTCCAGCCCCTGCAGATCCGACCCCGGGGACAGGTGGGATTTCAGGAAAGTGCTCCCGACCCCACTGTGACTGCCCTCAGCATCGCCAGCGTTGGGGGGTGGAGAGGAGGGCGGGGCTAAGTGAGAGGCCAGTCGCCAAGGCTGACACGGGTCCCAACCGGGCACCCAGCAGAGGTGATCCCTGATCACAGCCACATCTGGTTCAAGCCCTCGCCGCACCCCTGCAAGGACATTCGAATGGTGACACTAGTGGAGAAAACTCCCGTCAAGGGCTAAGCGCGGGGTTCCGTGGCCCTGCTCCCATGGCTAAGGCAGCTCAGGCCGCCGAGTCTTCGGCGTCTCTAATTATTATTTTTTTCTTTTTTTGCGGGGGTCGCAGCTGGTGATGGCACAGGGGTTACTCCTGGCTCACACGCTCAGGAATTACTCCTGGCGGTGCTCGGGGGACCAGATGGGATGCTGGGATTTGAACCCGGGTCGGCCGCGTGCAAGGCAAACGCCCTCCCCGCTGTGCTATGGCTCCAGCCCCCTTTCTTCTTCTTCTTCACGTGCTGGGCTCCCCGATCTCGGCCTTCCCACCCTGAAAACGTTTTCTGATTCCTTTCCCCAAATAGGTCGGCTGCGCTCGCGTTTCCACGGCACACGGCATTCCCGGTCCTTGACATGTATTCGTCTCTCAGCTGGGAAACAGCCGCGTGGCTGTTCTTGACACGGCTCCTGCGCCAAGACCCCCACCCCGTGTGACTTCTCCATGAAGGGAAATCCTTGTCGAGCACATACTGCAGGGATGCTGAGACCACGGAACTCTCCAAAACCCAACAACTCCCCACACAAAAACCCTCAAAAAAAATCATGTGGGGCTGAAGAGAACCCAGCAGGTAAGGGGCTGGCCTCGCATACAGCCAACCTGGGCTCACATCCCCCAACGGACTCCAGGTGGACCCCCTGAGCCTGGCCAGGAGTGACCCCTGTGCAGAGAAGCAGGAGTAAGGCCTGAGTACAGCTGGGTGTGACCCCCAACTCCAGAGACAAAGAGATGAATCAGCCAGTTAGGCCTTGGCCCTACACACAGCCGACCCCCTTCAGTGATCCTGGGTCCCCTGGTACCCCAACACCCCAGCACTGCCAGGAATGACCCCTCAGCAAAAGTCCTGAGCACCGCAGGGGGCGGAGGGGGGTGCGGATTCCCTCCCCGACACAGTACATAAACTGCTACCTGGAACTGCATTCTCGCTGAAGCCTAATAATAGGTCTAATACTATCTTTTCTCCAACATCATTTTCCTAATTATCTCCGTCCAAGTGTTTCCCAACCTGACTGTTTGTTCTGGCAGTGAGCGTGCCCGCCTCCAGCCTTTGCCTGCGGCCGGGAGACGGTCTCAGCGTGGAGGAGATGGGGCGGTGGGGGTGGGGGAGCGCGGAACCCCCTTTCAAAGAGATCCCCCCCCACTCCAAACGGCGCAACACGGTGGGAGTTCGGGAAGGAAGTTGTCCCCCGACCCCCCTCAAACAAGCTCATCTACGCCCGGGTCTCGGGATGAATAAGCAGAGGGCCGTTCTCCCCACAGGCTTCTCAGAGAGAAACTTCACTGCACCTTCTTCTATCACTGAACGAACGACGAGCCTGGGCCGTGAGCAGAAGGCCAAGCCAGGGGCTGTTTTTGTGGCGGCAGAAGCTGGGATGCTGGGAGGACAGGCAGCTGTCCCTTCCCAAGGCCCGTGCCAGCAACAGGGGCCCACCAGAACCGCCCTGTGCGTAGGACTCTGTGCTGATCAGCGGCTGAGGGGACACGAGTCCTGTGCCAGGCTCCACCCAGCACCTGAGACCCCCCCCCCCCAGGACTGGGAGGCACCTCGTCTTTGGAATCAGTGAAGCCATTGCTCCTTTCACTGCCCCTATTTGCGGGGGAACAAGGCCCTCGACGCGCTTTTCTCGCTGCTGGGCACCCCGTGATTCCATTCCCCGAGACGGAACCGGACAAACCCGAATGTAGCGCCCCAGTCTGTAGGCGAGAGAGAGACGCCACGTTTCAGGGTACTGGGCTCTCCGGCCCCCCACCCCACACCCTGAATTCCTTCATCTAGGAACTGTAAACCACAGAGAGAATATAATTTTAAGACCGGAAACATATTTTCCAAACCACCCCTCCTGCTCCAAATTTCATTAAATGTGCAAGAGAAAACATCCTTTGTAAAAACAGCTAATATGATTATAAAATAATTAGTCGCAGAGGTCCCGTATAATAAAAACAACAACAACCTTTAAATTTCAGCCACTAAAAAAAAAAGAAAAAAAAGAAAAAAAATCAGGGGACTCGTGATTTGGGATATAAAAACCGCAGTTCATCTAAATGGGGGAGGTGAAAAAAAGAACGAGGGAAAGAAAAAAGGAGAGAAGGAAGGAAAGAAGGAAGGAAAGAGAGAGGGTAAAAAGGAAGGAAGAGGAAAGGAAGAGATAGAGAAAAGGAAGGGAAGAGAAGAAAAGGGAGGCAGGAAGAGAAAGGAAAGGAAAAAGAAATGGCAGAAGAAAAAAAGGAAGGAAAGGCAAAGGGAAGGAAGAAAAGGAGAGAGGGAGAGAGAAAAAGAGGGAGAGAGAGGGGGAGGAAGAGAAAGAGAGGGAAGAGCAGAGAGCGGGTTCGAGAGCCAAGTATGGTTCAGCTCGGAGCACTGGAAGCTGCACTTTGGAGGCACTTCAGAAAACAACCAATGACAGAGAGAAATGCGAGGGCCAGACCCTCCCGCCGGCTTCCTGGGGAGCAGCCACACTCGGGGACCCCCAGACGCCCCCTGTCAGGCCCCACAGGGGTGCAGAGACAGGAGGAAAGTGGGCAGCGGAGCCCCGAGGAGTCTTCGTCTCCGGGCAGGTCCTGGGGGTGGCCGCGGGCAATTTCTCAGGAATGCCGAATTCTCCTCATCCCTCCCGAATCCTTCCCGGGAGAGGTCAGGGAAGCCGTGACATGCCCCCGAGGGCACTGCCTGACTGAATTAGCCCGAGCGGCCTCTCACTCGCCTCCAGACACCAGGGTCCCAGCGGTGGCGGCGAGAGCATTTCATTAGAAGCAGAAGACGAGGTGATCCGAGTTCGTCCCGCCTCTAAGCTGCCGCAGGAAAAAGGTTCCACGCTGACATTCTGCCTCCTGCCACGGCACCCGGGACCGGGCTGGCCCCAGCGCCACAGAGCTGTGATGGGCCTGTGTGTGTGTGTGTGTGTGTGTGCGCGCGCGCGCGTGCGTATCTGCATAAGTGTGCACACACGTGTCCGTGTGCGGAAGCGTGCGTACGCACACGTTTGTCTGTACATATGTGTACGTGTGTGCCCGTGTATGTGTGTGCATGTGCCCATACGTGCGTGCACACGTGTCTGTGTGTGTGCGTGTGCCCATGTGCGTATGCGTGTGCAGGCGCACGTGTTTGTCTGTGCGTGTGCCCGTGTTGTGTGTGCCTGTGTGGGCCTGCGCCTGCGTGTGAGTGTGTAGCCTGTTCATGTGTCCCTCCGTCTGAGCGGCATTACGATCCCCAGGTCAAAAATAAACATTTTCAGAACTCGGGCCCTTAAATATCTTTTAAATCAGGAAACAGGAAACTTTAATAGGTAACACGAGTCATTAGCCATATGTATGTGTGTAAACAGGGGGGTATCTAGTGTCGGGGGGGGGGGCGGAGGCGCGCAGTGTCGTGGAGACATGCTTTCTATTATTTCTACAAACATTTCAACGAGTCCATGGTAAATATTTAGAAGGCGCGCGTAATTGGCGGGGTGTGTTCCCAGCGTGTGAGGGAGGCCATTTCATCATTCGC
This sequence comes from Sorex fumeus, assembly GCF_029834395.1. Classification (NCBI taxonomy): domain Eukaryota; kingdom Metazoa; phylum Chordata; class Mammalia; order Eulipotyphla; family Soricidae; genus Sorex; species Sorex fumeus. The sequence goes on from NW_026606232.1 coordinate 1,234,974, forward strand.
CTCCGAGTGATCCGAGGGGCCGGGCAGCCGCTCTCGGGAGACAGGCAGCCCCGCGGCGCGTGGGACGGCAGCAGGAGCGGACAGCGGCTTTCCCAGGTGAGCGCGGCCCAAGGTGCTGCCCGTCAGCCTGGGGCGCCCGGCGCTCACGGACTCTCCGGGGCTGGGGCGGTCTGGTCCTCGTTAGCTACTGTGCGCTGAGGAGGCCGATTCTCAGCTGAAAAAGCGTTTCTGTTCAACTGCACGGGTGAGAACCGGCACTCGGAAGCTGGGAGCTCAAGGTGCCACGGAATCACTCCCGCCGACGGAGTCCGGGCAGGGACCAGGGGTGGCCACATGCCACGGCGCTGCAGGCTTTGTCCAACGCTGTCCGTTCCCTCCTCTGGCACTGGGGGTCGCAGAGATGGGACCCACAGCCCCAGAGCCCGGCTGTGCGTCTTGCAACCGTGCAGTGGGCTGTCTGACATGGCACACGGGAATCCCTGGGGCAAAGGGATCGTGGAACCCGGCCCGGATGAAGGGGGCGGGCACCTGGGATTCTGTCGCAGAGCTGAGCCGACCTGAACGCGGGGTGCAGGGAAGGGTCCCGGCCACGGGTGCAGGGAAGCCGACTCCGGCGGGCGTGTGCATCACACCATCACCAACAGCCAATCACAGGGTCTCGGTCAACATGGGGGGGCTTCAATTAGGGAGGAATAACACCATCGCGGGTCCGTTGTACTTTCTGCTTGGGCGCCGCCTGCTAGAGTCAGTTCTCAGGAAAGGCCTCTCGTTTGCCTTGGGGACGCTGTGTGACAGACCTCACTTCCTCTGGGACACTTTACCTCAAGGCCCGAGACTGACCACCGACCAATGACCCTTCCGAGGCTCTGCCTGCTCCACCCAGTGACCCTGAGCCCTGGGTCTGAGACAGTGCGTGTCCTTCCGACAGCACTGCATGTCGCTGTGTCTCACGGGAGTGGCGCTCACTGCACGTTCTCCGATGAAGGACACATCCAGATTCCCAGGGGAGATGGACTCTCTTAGGAGGAAGCCCCTGGCAGAGCAGGGGCTATAGAGCGATGCTTGTGAGGACACTGGGGGCTGGAGTGATAGCACAGCGGGTAGGGCATTTGCCTTGCACGAAGCTGACCTGGGTTCGATTCCCAGCATCCCATAGGGTCCCCTGAGCACTGCCAGGAGTAATTCCTGAGTGCAGAGCCAGGAGGAACCCCTGTGCATCGCCGGGTATGACCCAAAACACACACACACACACACACACACACACACACATACTCACAAAAGTAGCGTGTGGTGGGTGGCTTCTCAGCAAAGATGGCCTCTCTCTCAGGCCGATGTAACTGGGGGTGGACTTGGTCAGGGTGCTGGGCCCAGCTGGGCTGTTCTTCCGGTCCATTAAGGAACATGCCCTGGGCCTTCTCAGGGTGTCAGCAGGGGCCCCTGAATCGCAGCTCATGTTCTAGGCTGTTCCACCAGCCAGCAGGAAGACTGGTTTTTTTTTTCTTGTTTTATTTTGGGGGGAGGGCGCACACCTGGAGGAGCTCAGGGATCACTCCGAGGACCCCAAGCTGGGGTGTGCGGTCCAAGGCAAGCGCCCCTCTCTCTGGGCTGAGCCCCTGAGTGCAGCCACCACATGTGGAAGATCTTTCTGTGGGTCTCCAGCTTCCTTCCGTTCCTGAGACCCAGCCAGACCCTGAGATCCTTGGGGTGGTGGGTGGGGGCTGGGGGCTCCCCCTTCCGTCCGTCGGCTTCCTTTTCCCTATGGCGGTGATCATGAATCGAGAATCCCGGACCCTTTGAGGATTCCTCTCCACCCCCCCCACACCCTCCCCCTCTACCTCGGGCAGCCTCACCTGGGCAGATGGGGGTAGGGCCCATGGCTGGGCAAATGAAGATTGGGGCGCTGGGAGGGGGGGCTGCCCGGGGAAGAAGCTTGACCCCCAGGCTGGCACTTTTGCATTTACGTGCGCGAACGCCCTCGTTTCCGTGGGGTCCCCGCAGGTACCGGTCACGGTCACGGAAGGTCAGGTTCCAGGCCGGGTGGGGCAGACAGCTGGGAGCACGGGAGGAAACGCGGGGCCCACCCTTCCGTGCAGAGCAGACCTCAATGCCACGGCCCCTCCCCGTCCTCCCTCTCCTCCTCCCCCCCTCCTCCTCCCCCCCCCCCTCCTCGGCAGTTTCCTCCTTGGCAATCCGAGTCCTGTGAACGCCCCCCAGCACGGGAGGGGGACAATGGCAGGGACAGAGCCCTCTTTGTAAGTGGGAAGCCACTGTGCAAATGTTAGCTGTTGGTTTTATGGAGGCGAAAACTTGGCTTCCTGTTTGGAGAGCCAACCATTGAGCGGGAGGCGAGAATTTAGACCGGGGAAAGTGAAAGCGAGGAGGAGGCTGCGTCAGGAGCCCCTGGCCGCGGGGCGTCTCTGTCCTGCCCACAGCTCTCCACCGTTTGGAGGGGAAGACGGTGCTCCCGCCAGAGAGAAGGACCCCGGGGGCACGAGAGGGCACCAAGCCGCCCGCGTCGCGAGTAACACAGGTGCCAGTGTGGGGCCTCAATTTGCTTCACCGGCGCCCTGACCCGAACACACGTCAACCAAACACATGGGGTCTCCCCCATCACGGGTCGGGGTTCGAACACGCTCATTCCGCCTTCCTGCTCTGCTCAAGCCGCTGTCCTGGAACAACCTGGAAGACAACCTCCGCGTGGAAATGGGATTCCCGCAGGCTGCCGGGCGACCACCCGGATCCCAGCCCGTTCCCACCGAGCCCCTCCGGGGGCCACTCACGCTCACAGCCGCGTCTCTCCCCCGCCCCGGTCCCTGACTGAGAGTGGAGCAGAGTGGAGCCCCAAAGAGGAGCTGGGCACCGGACAGGCCCTCGTGGGGGTCCCCCCCTTTTTTTTCTCTTAGGACGCAGGACGGGGGCAAGTCAGTTCAACTGTGAAACAGGGAGAGCCAGGCCTCTTCTGCAGACTTGAAAAATAAACGAGAGACCGAGAGCCAAGCGCCTCGGGACAATGGCTGGCAGCGAGCGGCGGGTCAGCGAAAGGGTAGCTGGCGTGAGCGCGGACGGCCGTGCCAGCCCCTCGTTCAACGGGGTGTAGATACCAGCCAGGAGGAATCCGGCACCCTGCGCTGTTGTAAAAACACCTCCCCGAAGTCCGGCTGGTCTCCCCCCAGCCCCCCCAAGCTGGGAGAAGCACGAGAAGGCGGGAGACGAGACTTGTGTGCTCGGAACCCCCGTGGGCAGGGCCTGTTGGTCCGTCTGCCCTGGCAGCGTGACCCGCCCTCCCGGCATCTGCTCGTGGCACAGTCTGGTATGTGAGCCTGGCTCCCTGAGCACCGCGAAGGCAGCGTTGGTTCACTTTGATTCATTATTAAGGGAAAAATAAAAAAATGGTCCTTAAGGAAAAGGAGAAGCGGGGTCCCAAAGTGGGATGACGTCCTGCTGCGAGCGCCGCCAGAGGGGCCGGAGAGAAAGCCCAGCGGGGAGGGCGTTTGCCTGGCACGCGGCCGACCCCGGTTCGATCCCCGGCATCCCAGATGGTTCCCCGACCGCTGCCAGGAGTGATTCCCAAGTAACCCCTGAGCATCGCTGGGTGTGACCCCCCCAAAGGCCCCGGAGCCCCCACCAGAGTAGAGAAGAGAGCCGTGATCAGGAAACGGGGGTGGGTGCGGGGGTGGGCTGGGCTGGGTCCCCAGAACATTCCGGAAGGCAGCACAAGCAGGGGTGGAAGCGACGTTTGCCGGCATCATATCAGTGATCACCTCCGGGAAAATCAAGCAGGAGACAGGAGTCGAAGCCCACAATGAAGGTCACCCCAAGGAGAGACAGGTCCACGGGACACCCCTTTCTGCTTCTCGGAGAATCACCAGGCACTTGAGCACTGTCCCAAGAGCAAGTCTTTGAGCACTGCGCCAAGAGCAAGACTTTGAGCACTGTCCCAAGAGCAAGTCTTTGAGCACTGCGCCAAGAGCAAGACTTTGAGCACTGCACCAAGAGCCAAGTCTTTGAGCACCGACCCAAGAGTATACCCTGAGCACTGACCTGAGAGTAGTAGCCCTCGAGCTCCTGTGGGGATGGTCCCCACCCCTGTCCCCCCACCCCCCGACTAAAAATGAAAGCTCGAGGCAGCCACAGAACATATTCTGGGACGGCGAAGGACTTGAGGAGCGCCTGTGTGTAGCCGCCCACATCCCTCCCCTCCCGAGTGGTGACGGGTACGTGTCCCCCCTCGCCCCATCAAGGAGGCCCTGACACTGGACATCAGACTGTGCTGAGAGGAGGGGGGAGAAGAGGTCAGAGATGCTGAGGGCCGGAGCCCACCGGGCTGACCAGCCTGCAGAGCTCCAGGGTGGGGAGATCAGGCCGGGGGCGGCGGGGCAGCCCCAGGGGCCGGAGAAGCCCCCCCACCCCACCCCACCCCCGGGCTCGGAGCGCAGCCGTCCACCCTGCAGGTGATGGGCTGTCAGGAGCAAGCGGTTTCTGGAAGAAGGAGCGTTTTATTGAAAACACCAGCTCGCGCGGCCCGGCTGGACTTCCTCATGTTTCAGCCGCGATGGATGTTTCAGAGCACACAGGGGGGCTCTCCATCACCCCGGCCGTGGCCGCTCCTGCAGGTGGTCTCTGGCGCTGCCCGCCCCCCGGGGCCTAGCTGGATGCACGCTGAGCTGTCTCCTCGGATGACACAGGCACGCAGGCCGAGGCCGCGGGCCGGAGACAGACGCTGGGCGCTGGGGACCCGTGAGCTCTCCTGGGCAACGTGGTGGCCCCTGGCCCTGCGAGCCGTCCACGGGGCCACGATTCACGTGGGGCGCCGACAACACCCGCAAGGCAGAAACCCCCTCTAGGCCTGGGGGCACTCCCGTGGGGCTCTCGCGACCCGCCTCTCCGAATCCACGGAAGAATTTGAGTTTCGAGTACGTGGGCTGATGAGGGAAAGGTCGGCGGGAAACCGGGTGTTTCCCGGTAGACTGTCGGGATGTTCTTGGAAGGCACCAGAAGAAGCAGAGCCTGAGATCAACTCAAAAGAGAGGTGGACGGCTGGCCCCTGGCTGCCAACGGCTGGGGTCCCCGGTGCTAGGGATCTCACACAAGCCCCCTGGTTCCTAGTCAGGGGCCTGTCCACAGCCGCAGAGGTGAGGGGAGGCGGGGGGAGGAGGAAACTCTCGGGGACAAGGTGGGCAAGAGGTGCTCGTGGGCCAGCCACGGAGTGCAGAGGGGCTGGCCCGGCTCTCAGCGCCAACGCCTGAGCTCCCAGAGGTGAATTCCCGTGAGAAAGGGAGAGAGAGAGGTAGGCAGGCCTCCGGGGGTGCGCCCGGCCTCGGGAGGGCTCCGGAATCAAGACCCCTCGCAGAGGACAGAAAGGAGTCTAACAGGAAGGCCGCCGCCCGTTTTAAGAAGCGGCCAGTCCATTAGCCATTTATGAGTATCTGAGCGTTCAGGGATTTACTCCTGGGTCAAAAGTTCAGATCATTTTACCCAAGCGTTTGGATTTTTCTTCCCTTTTTTGGGGGTGGAAAAAAAATCATTATTGGATTGACTTTGGGGATAAGCGCGTCAGCCCAAAGCACACAAGGGCCTACGGTGGCTCAGAAGTGACATGCAGCGGTCGGAGCTATAGCACAGCGGGGAGGGCGTTAGCCTTGCACGCGGCCCACCCGGGTTCGATTCCCGGCATCGCATAGGGTCCTCCGAGCACCGCCAGGGGTAATTCTTGAGTGCAGAGCCAGGAGTAACCCCTGAGCATCACTGGGTATGACCAAAAGGGGGAAAAAAAAGAAGAAGGGACATGCAAGGGGCCGAGTCGTGAGAGGAAATCGGACTGGAGAGAGAGAGAGAGAGAAAGAGAGAGAGAGAGAGGAGAGAGAGAGACAGAGAGAGAAAGAGAGAGAGGAGAGAAGAGAGAGATAGAGAGAAAGAGAATGAGAGAGAAGAGAGAGAGAAAGAGAGAGAGCTCCATGGGTTAGGCTGGCTCCTGGGTCGCACCCCCTGCCACCAAGCAGCACCCCAGACACCGAAGAAAGGAAGGCAGTTGTGACATCTGCTGCTCACACTGTTCCCACAGCGTGGCATCTATGCCGGAGGCCGCACGCACACACACACACACACACACACACACACACACACACACACACGAGTGAATCCCACGCACTCGCCCTCCCTCACCTCTGCCCCCGAGGGACCTGCGGATTCCAGAAGAGCCCGTGATCTGGTGTGGAGAGACGGGCTGTCTCCTGCCCGTCCTGGGGCTCATCACTCCCGCGCCACCGAGTCGTTCCCCCGACCCCACCCCCCTCCCCCTCGCAGCTTCCCGGCATCGATCACAGGCTCGTCCCGCGGCCCCCGACGACCGGCAGAGGGATGAGTTGATATGAGCTATGGTGGCGCTTGCAGCCGTGCGTGCGGCCGGCCCCGGCCCGCCGATGAGTGATGGGGGCTCTTCTTCGCAGCTGCAGATAGCTTTCAGAGTGTGCGGAGCAACGCGTGATGCAATCTCTCACTAGGCTATTAAGGCGGATTAGGGCCCATCAGCATCCCCCGAACGATGGCCACGTGTAAATGTGCGGACACGGGCGGGAACACACTCACCCCAGCCTAGAAGTCGGGGGAAGATGTTGCGAGCTCGGGCTCACATTGGAAACACATGTGCCGCCAAGGGGTGGGCCAGCAGAGCCCATGCTGAAAGGCGCGGGGTGGGGGGCCAGAGGGGTTGGGGGCTTCTGGGCCCGCAGTGGCACAAGGACTCACTCACCCCTCCCTTTCAGCTCGGTGACCTGGAAGGTGCCAATGGTCACCATCATCTTTTTTTTTTTTTTTTTTTTTTGCTTTTCGGGTCCCACCCAGCGATGCACAGGGGTTTCTCCTGGCTCTGCACTCAGGAATGACTCCTGGCGGTGCTCGGGGGACCCTATGGGATGCTGGGAATTGAACCCAGGTCGGCCGTGTGTGAGGCAAATGCCCTCCCCACTGTCCTATCGCTCCAGCCCGAACCCCTGGACTTGGTTTTGACAGTCTTTTTTTTTTTCTTTCTTTTCTTTTTGGGTCACACCCAGCGATGCACAGGGGTTCCTCCTGGCTCTGCACTCAGGAATCACTCCTGGCGATGCTCGGGGGACCCTATGGGATGCTGGGAATCGAACCCAAGTCGGCCTGGGTGCAAGGCAAACTCCCTGCCCGCTGTCTCTATTGCTCCAGCCTCGGTCACCGTCATCTTTAACCCTTGATAGAGTGAAGTCGATCGGTGAGGGCTGAAGGTTGGAGCAGCTAGTTGGAGGCGAAGCAGAGATTCTCGGTGGGGACGAAGGATTTCTTCTTGGGGGGCCAGAACAAAGGGGTGCCCAATCCGGGGGGCTGCGCTGGGCAGGGGGGATTTCCAGGTTCAGGTGACTCAGTGGCTTCTGGTCTTTGGCTTCTGCCCAAGGGTTTGCTCGGGGCTGACCCTACCACGCTCTCGCTCACGGAACGGGCCCGGAGGCCCGGGGTCTGGGGTCCACTCTCTCGGAAATGCCCCCTCCTCAGGCCTGGCGGGGCCAAAACACAGCCCTGCTCTGCGGCCCGCACAGATGGGACACTTCACTAGCAGACACGCTGCTCCGGCAGTGCAGGGGGCCTGGAGGGGGGCGGGGAGGAACACGAGGGGCCCCCGGGGACGTGTGTGTGTGGCTCAGTTACACGGAATGTGCAGAGACTGTTTCTCTTTTTTTTTTTTTCCCCAAAAATTACTTCATTAAGATGTTTTAATTGAGAATTTTATGTCTTACGCTACTGTTCGTCAGGCTGTCTCATGAACATAACCCAGCATGACGCCTGTCACCAGTGTACCCGTCGCCCGGCCCCAAGGACCCCAACACCCCACCCACCCCTGCAACACCTCCAACTCGGTTGTGTGAACTGAGTTCTGCCATGATGCTGCTTCTGGACCTTTGTTCCCATGCATCACTAGTCCCCCATAGGAGAGCGCCATTCTGTGTCTGTCCCTCCCCTTCTGACCGACATCACTTAGCCTGAGGTCCTCCGGCGCCATCCATGCTGCTGCAGCAAATGGCATGGTTTTGTCCTTTCTTAGAGCTGTGTAGTATTCCACTGCCATCTATTCGTCTGCAGCCGGGCATTTGGGCTGCTTCTGTATCTTGGCTAAAATGAATCAGGCCCAAATGCACAGACGGTCATTGAGATGTCGGACAGCGGTTTCCAACCACTGGCCTTTGAGGTAGTACTGGCCCGCAGGTGGACAGAGCTTGGAAACCACCCACCTCGGGGCTTCCGGATCATCCAACCACCCCTGCCTCCACCCCGAGCATCGAGCTTGGTCCTCCGTGCTCACAGATGCGCCGGTGAGACCAGCAGGCGCCATTTTGGGCTCGAACCCTGCCACATGGGGTCCAAATCCCCAAAGCAGCTCCTTCCTGCCCTGGCTTTCGGCGCAGCTGACCCCGGGAATGACCAAGCACCAGAGGGAAGATGGACACTCCCCACCTGGGGTCGGTAGGGTCCTGGGGGCCTACACTGAGGACATACGCGGGTCAAGCTGGCAAAGGGGCGCAGTGAAGAGATGCCGTCCAGCCCAGGGTCGAGACAAACGGTCACCTCGCACTGGCAGGTGCCCACCAGGAGACCCCGTCTCCCGGGCCACTGAGGTTGGAGGGAACTGCTACTGGCACACACAGGCACACAGCCACACCCACACACAGACACACAGAGACACACACGGACATATGGACACACACAGGCACACACAGACACACATGGACACACGGACACACACAGGCACACAGACACACATGGACACACGGACAAACACGGACACATATAGGCACACACAGACACACATAGGCACACACGGACACACATAGGCACACACACAGGCATACACACAGATACACATGGGCACACACATACACACAGGCACACACAGGTGCACAGAAAAACACACACACAGATACACACAGATGCACAGACATACAGGCTCACACAGGTGCACATGGGCACACATAGATATACACAGGCACACACAGACACACACGGACACATACAGAGACACACAGGCACACACAGGAACACACACGGGTACAGACACAGGCACACACAGTCACACACACAGGTGCGCACCCAGGCACGCACACGGCACACACATCCCGTCCACCTGGCCGCCGTGGCGGGTGTGGCCCTGGGCCTCGGGCTGCCTTGGGGCGCACGGGGCGCACCAGGTCCCCCGGGGAGCCCGGCTCCGCCCCGCGCGCAGTGGAGGACGCTCTGGGGTGCGCCCCACCGTCCCCGTCCATCCGAGCCCGGCCAGCTCCCCGCGGCCCGGCCCGCGTGAATGATGAAACCGCGCATTAAAAGCTTGAGACCTGTTAGGGCAGCAATATTAAGTTTGGTATAAATAGAGCTGAAATAATCCAGACAGTTTTATGACCTCCTACCCCAAATAAAGGCGCAGGGCTGAATTCCTTCCCTAGAAATAGCGGTCAGCCCCGCTAACAGATGGAAGCGCCGGGTGGAAACTTCAATAAAGGCCACAAAGAGGCGTTTGTACGCGCGGGGCGCGCGCTCTCGAAAAAAAGGGGAGCTGGAAAATGGAACTTTGTTTTATTTTGATAGGATGCCAAAACAGGGCCGCGTTCCTGGAGGAGCCGCATAAAGGGGCGAGTGAGACGGGCCTTCTCAACACCTCTGCAAGGGCCCCCCTGGGCCCCATTTGGCCCGGACGACTATTTATATGACAGGTAAGGGAATAATTCGGCCGGATTCGGTTACACCCGGGCCCCCGTGACCCTGGGGTCAAAAGAGCAGAGGCAAAAGTGACAACGTACATAATTGACCGGTGGGGGGAATGGCGCCTGACTGGGTGGCTGTGGCCGGCACGGAGGCAGCTGCGGAGTGCAGAGAGGACGGCCGGGGACCGCGGCTCCTGGGGGCGGGTGGGGTGCGCCGGGGCCCTCCCGGGGGGCTCCGCTGCCCCCGACCTGGAGTCCCTCCACGGGGCGCAAACGGCAAGTCTGGACCACGTGCCGGCGTGGCATTCCCCGTCGCGGGATTAGAGCGGATCAGGCTAAGGGCTTTCCACGGGCGCCCCACACCCCACCTGCGAGTTCGGGGGGTCGCTGGAGGGAACCTCCCCTTCCTGCCGGCCAGGAAAGAAGCTGGCTGAGCTGGAGGGTGGACTGTCCAGGCTGCACTGGCAGAAGTGGACCCTGGAGTCTCTCTCTCTCTCTCTCTCCTTCTCTCTCTCTTCTATCTCTCTCTCTTCCCCCATCTCTGTCTCTCTGTCTCTCTCATTCCCTCTCTTCCCTGCCGGCACAGAACTGCCCGTGCATGTTTTTACATCCGCGCGGCCTCAGCTTCCCCAGCGCAGTTCAGGTTTCTCACGGCTGGGCCCAGCTGCCTGTCACCTCTCAGGAGCCCTGTGCAGGCCTGGACGGGGTCTGGCTCTGTGTGTGTGTGTATGTGTGTGTGTGTGTGTGTCGGAGGTCTCCAGGCAGAAAAAGCTCCCCTCGGGAGACACACGGGTTGGGGCCGGGGCTGGGCACCCTCCACTTGGCCCCGTGGGCAGCTGGAGGTGGGCAGGGGTGTGGGCACCGCTGCCTCCTGCCCATCAGGGCCATCGCTGGCCTGCACAGAGCCCGGACACCAAGAGGCCATGGCCCTGGGCTGGAGAGGGCTCTGCGGGAGCCCCGGGCTATGGCCAGCAGGGCACGCCCATCCCCTGGACACTGACCACAGGCTGTGAGGGGTGTGTCTTCTCGGCATCGCCCGTGACCCTCTTTCTGACTCATGCCCTGACCACCCGGGGCCCCTGGCCATCCCAGTCAGCAGGGCCCTGGGCCGAGTGCCTGGAGGTGCCCCTGCCGTGACTTCCGCTCAGCATGGAGGGTCGGCTCGTGGCGCTTTACAGGGACGAAGGGTGGCACGGAGGACGATGCCCAACCCCCATGCGCTGCTGATTTCTAGTCCAGACAGGCGGTTTTCAGAGGTACCACAGCTGCCCAGAGGCCCTGAGCTCGGGGGACAGCGGCCGACAAGCGTCCCGCACCAATGGGCACCGGGAGACCGGGTGGGACACCAACCCAGGAACCCAGCGCCAGAATCCTGCCGAAACGGGGACAGGGCCTGGCCCAGCTTGGCCCAGGGTCACAGAATTTGGCCCGGTTCTTTCATTTACTTCCTGTCTCCAGGTAAGCCACCTAAGAAATAAATTTCTTGTCAAAAAGAAGCGGGGTTGGTGCCAACAAACTATGTCGGGTAGAGCTATGAGTGTCCCCAGAGCCGCCAGCTGTAGACTCGTGCCAACCTCACACCGTCCACTCGGCATCTATAAACGTTGGCGGTCTCCCTTCTCCCGACACTGTAAGTCTCAACACGGGACGCGGGACCCTCCCGAACCCGCATCCGGGACCTTCTATTCTCTTTCAGGGCTAAGCCCAGCTTTGGGAGGACCCACAAAAACCCGAATTCGGAGCCGACGGGACCGTCACACACGTCAGCTGACGTCTCTGCGTGGAAATGCTTCCTGCCTGCAAGTGCGGTTCTCAGAGTTTCCAGAGTTGGGCTGGGGGCTGGGGTGGGGGTCACCACTGGGGTCTCACACACGCAAAGTTCTCAGGCTCTGCCCCTGAGCTTACGAACCTTAACTCGGTCTCAGCAAGGGCGAGGATCAAGAATTACCACACACCAGGCAAGAGATGAACTGTAAAATGGGAAGGCGGGAAGGCCCCAAAGCAGGGACCCCGATAAGGGGGGGTGGAGAGACGGGGGTCCTGCTGGGGGCCTGGCACCAAGGAACGTCCGATTCAGCTTCTTGGTGACTTCCCTGAGCAAGCGCTTATTTTTAAAGCTGTCTTATCTTTATTTATTTCTTTTAATGCTGCTTTTATGAAAGCGCCGTGATTCACCAAGTCCCTCATAGTTGGGTTTAAACAGGCAACGTCCTCAGAGCTTAGGAGCCCGCTGATCCCATGGACGAGAGCGGGAAAAGCGGGGAATTATCCTTCACCTACCCGCATACAGCCTGACGATTCAGCTCTCGAAATCCCACACAACTGTAAATAAGGAGTTGAGGGGTTGGAGCGATAGCACAGCGGGTAGGGCATTTGCCTTGCACGCGGCTGACCCGAGTTCGATTCCCAGCATCCCATAGGGTCCCCTGAGCACCGCCAGGGCTAATTTCTGAGCACAGAGCCAGGAGGAACCCCTGAGCATTGCCGGGTGTGACCCCAAAAAGCAAAAAAAAAAAAAAAAGAAAGAAAGAAACTGAAAGCAATTTGTCTTCCAAAGTCGTGTCTGGGTCAGAGCGATAGAACCAGCGGGGAGGGCGTTTTGCCTGGCCCGTGGCCGACTTGGGTTGGATCCCCGGCAAGTGCTCCCCGAGTGCAGGGCCAGGAGTCAGCCCTGAGCACCACCGGCTGTGACAACAACAAGGACGAGTTGCATCTTTCTCTTTCGTAGGTTTAGAAACACAGTAAAGGGGACAGCGAATAGGCCAGGCCATTGTCAGAACTGGAGATGCTCTTTGTAGGACTGAGTTTCCAAGGGAACGGGTGGCTTGGGACCCTTGGGACACTGGTGGAGGGAAGTGGGTTCTCTGGTGTGTGTGTGTGTATGTGGGGTCTGAGTGATGCATGCATGGGAAGGGTGAGTCACTGTATTGCGTATCCCGGTACTGCAACAAATTGGGGGGGGAGAGGGAGAGAGAGGAGGAACGGGATGGGGAGAAAGAGAGAGAGAGAGAAGGAGAGAGGGAGAGGGAGAAAAAGATGGAGAGAGAGGGAGAAAGAAAGAGAGAGAGGAAGAGGGAGGAGGAGGGGGGGAGGGCTGAGCAGGGCTACAAAGGGGCAGTGGCGGCCAGGACCCCCTCCCTACCCTGCAGAGAAGGGACTCCCGGCACCCCCCCAGCAGGAGGACACTGCGGTGACTGGAGTCCGTCCGTGCCTAAGGCTTGGCCCCGGAGAGGCTGAGGGAGAGAAGGGAGGCCACAGGGCCTGGCCCGCAGTGCAGAGGCTGGGTGTGGGCGAGGGGACAGGAAGGAGAGCTGGAGGGGGGTGGGGGACAGCTGGCAGGGAAGGGGCCCGAACAGGCTCGGGAGTGGGGGTGTGTGTGTGCAGGGGAACTTCGAACCCTCCCGGGCTGCCCCCTGCCGGTGCTCTCGGCTTCGGAAGGTTGGCGACCCCAGTACTCGCCGGCAACCAGGGGACCCACCAGGAGCCGCTGGCATTCTTTAGACCGGGTGGAAGTCATCGAGAGGGAGAATGGAAAGCACTGCGCCGTGGTGGTAAACTCCCCCCCCCACTTTTTTAATGTGGGACCCAGACATTAGCCCGCGAGCACCTTGCCGGCCTCTGCCCGGCCCACCGGCAAACCCCACCCCGCAGCTCCTCGGGCCTCTCCAAAGTCATTTGTGTCAAAACAAAACGCAAGTTTCCCACTTAATAAAAACGCAAGGCTAATAGACTTGAACATTTACGGCATGTTCCTTGGGTCGGCCTTAATCTCCCCCTCGGCTGGGCCGCCGCCCTATAAATCACGTCCTTAAGTTATCATTGTTATAGTAGCAATAAAAATAATAATAAAAGTACTGTGAGGTCAGAGAATGTCAAGAACAGTCAGAAAAAACGAGGGAGACATAAAACAAAGTAGAAAGGGGCGCAGGTACAGTACCTCGGCGCGCGGCGGCGGGGGGGGGAGACGTCCGTGCGGTTTAACGAGCCCCCCCGAGCCCCAGCTGCCGGCCACGTGAAAAGCCCATCTCTGCAAACAAGGGGCCCCTTTCTCTCCCGGCGCAGGGGCGAACGCGAGGGCCCGGGCGGGTCCTCTGAATTTAGCTTTTCTGGGAAAATTAAGCACCAAGACATTTGACCCGCCGCCCTCCCCCCGCACACAGAATTAGTCAAACAAGGTGCTGGTCGCGGATGCCTGAAATACTTTCATTCCGTTGGTTCTGGGGGTGGGGGCCGCACATCTCGAGGACCCCGCCGGGGACGCGGCTCTCCCGGACGGCAGCTTGGTGCAACGGTCCCCAGGGTGCCCTTTGGGGTCTGTGGTGCTCAGGGCAGGGTTGGCGGGGGGGGGGGGCAGGGCTGTGCCCAGCAATTTCAGGGGACGTGTGGGGTGTGGAATCGAACCTGTATCAGGCATGTGCTACGTGTGTGTGTGCACGCGTGTGTATGTGTGCGGTGTGTCTGTGTGTGTAGTGCGTGTGTGCATGTGTGTGTATCTATGTATGTGTGTATGTGTGGTGTGTGTGGTGTGTGTATGTGTGTGGTATATGTGTGTGTGGTGTGTATGTGTGTGTGCATGTGTGTATGTGTGTGCACATGTGTGTATGTATATATGTGTATAGTGTGCATCTGTGTGCATGTATTTGTGTAGGCATGTATATGTGTGTGTATGTGTGAATGTGTGTGTGAATGTGTGTGTGTGCGCGCCCTTGTGCGGTGGGCTGTCACTGTGGCTCTCTGGGCCACACTGGGCTGGAACGTGGTTCTGGACCTGCTGTGTGGTCTCCCACCAGCCCCCAAATGTCGGCCGAGAGCTGAGACTTTAATGCAGAAAATCTTGGGAGCTGTGTGAGCTGTGTGAGTGTGTGAGTGTGTGTGGCTGTGTGAGTGTCTGAGCTGTGTGAGTGTGTGGCTGTGTGAGTGTGTGTGTGTGGCTGTGTGAGTGTGTGGTTGTGTGAGTGAGTGTGTGAGTATGTGTGTGGCTGTGTGAGTGTGTGTGGCTGTGTGAATGTGTGTGTGGCTGTGTGAGTGTGTGTGTGGCTGTGTGAGTGTGTGAGCTGTGTGAGTGTGAGTGCCTGGCTTTGAGTGTGTGAGCTGTGTGAACGTGTGTGTGAGTGAGTGTGGCTGTGTGTGTATCAGCTGTGTGAGTGTGAGTGTGTGTCTGTGTGAGTGTGTGTGTGTGGCTGTGTGAGTGTGTGGCTGTGTGAGTGTGTGTGGCTGTGTGAGTGTGTGTGTGGCTGTGTGAGTGTGTGTGGCTGTCTGAGTGTGCGGCTGTGTGAGTGTGTGTGTGGCTGTGTGAGTGTGTGTGGCTGTGTGAGTGTGTGAGCTGTGTGAGTGTGAGTGCCTGGCTTTGAGTGTGTGAGCTGTGTGAACGTGTGTGTGAGTGAGTGTGGCTGTGTGAGTGCATCAGCTGTGTGAGTGTGAGTGTGTGGCTGTGTGAGCTGTGTGAATGTGTGTGCGTGAGTGTGGCTGTGTGAGTGTGTGAGCTGTGTGAGTGTGAATGTGTGAGCTGTGTAAATGTGTGTGTGTGAGTGTGGTTGTGTGAGTGTGTGTGTCTGTGTGAGTGTATGAGCTGTGTGAGTGTGTGAGCTGTGTGAGTGTGAGTGCGTCGCTGTGTGAGCTGTGTGAATGTGCGTATGAGTGTGAGTGTGGTTGTGTGTGTGAGTGTGAGTTTGTGGCTGTGTGAGTGTGTGAGCTGTGTGAGTGTGTGGCTGTGTGAGCTGTGTGAATGTGTGTGTATGAGTGTGGTTGTGTGAGTGTGTGGCTGGGTGAGCGTGTGAGTGTGTGAGCTGACCGAGCTGCCTGCCACCGGCGCAGGACAGGGGCAGCGGGCAGCGGGCAGCGCAGCTGGAGAAGTTTCTGGGCAGAGGGGGCCGGGAGGGAGCAGGACCCCCGCGCGGGCGGTGGCGGCTGCAGCGTGGGTGGCCTTGAGTCCTGCCACGTGCTCCCCCACGACCTTGGCGGGCTCCCCGCCCCCGCAGTGCCCTAGCCCAGATGTCAAGCTGGAATATTAATACCCAGAGGTTAGCGCGGCGGCGAGGGAAGGGCTGGCAGGGCCGCCGGGGCCGGCACCAGGAGGAAACCGTGAATCACCAGGCGGTACGGCCACAGGCGGGAGGCCCAGCCAGAGCGCAGGCCGGGCTGGGCCAGGGCCGGGTGGGCTGGGGGGCCCTGACGGCCTTCACGGGGCCCGTTCCTGCCGTCCGTCCGGGACAGACGCCGAGGGGGCAGGCAGGGGCGACGGAGCCAGGGGCCCTAGCGGGAGCTGCGTGGCTGGTTCCTGTGGGGGCCGGGGCTGGCAGTCTGGGTGTGCTCCGGACACGTCAACCCTGGGCTGGGGGCCCCGAGAGCTGGGGGTGACGTCACTGCCCCAGGGAACTGGTGCTTCTGGAACCATCCTGCCAGCCGCTCACTCGGGCCCAGTGGGGTCAAAGCTTCCCTCGGCTCCAAACGCCATGGGCCGCGCGGGGCAGGTGGCCACCACTTCAGGCCCCAACCGTCTTCCCTGCGACACCCCGAGACCGGATGTCAGTGACCACATGGCCTCCAGGACCCCCTTCCTCTCCCCCCAGTGCGATGGCCCTCCCTCCTGACACCAGCTACAAACCTGGGGGCCCCACTGGCATTGGTGCTCTGTGGCCGCCGTCCAGCCGTGGTCAGATGCAGTGACTGATCCCCTGGCCAGCCAGGAAGCCCCACCAGTTCATGTGTGCTGAGTTTTTTTTTTTTTTAGGGGGTTGCCGTGTAGACGTGGTGGCTGGGATTAGTGCCATTGTGGCCACACTGAGCCATCCAGGAGCTTAGAGGCTGGGCTGCCAGGGCCAAAGGCGCTGACCCTCTAACCATGAGCAGTCCTGCCTGCTCCATACTGCGGAGCCCTGGGCATGTGCCACAAGTCACCCCAGGGACACAAACACGGGTGCGGCCCCAGGCAGCCCCCTCCTCCCCCCATCCCGGAGTGACGAAGATGTTACTACTCAGGAAATTCCAAGGATTTACAGTGTCCCTTCCAAGGACGAAGGGCACACCAGGCAGAGGTTTTATTGCCCAAGAATTGGTCACCAGCATCGCTTTCTTATTCCGTCATGGCTGCCGGGAACAGAGCTAACCATCGTGCCCGCTTTGACAAGCGTGGCATACCACGTGGCTGCCACGTCACCGACACCGTTTTTTCCTTTATTAACTTCTAGGACTAAAGTTATCTGCAGGCCACGCTCACGGGTGCGTTATTCCCCACCCCAACCCCCTCCCTCCCCAATCTCGTCTCCAAGATCTGCCTTCTTTGTTCTTAAACGGGTCGCACGCTGCCTTAGGGACGGGGGGCCGCCCCGTGGTGGTTCGTTTCCACGGAAGGCTGGGAACTGCACGGCCGCTGTCAGGGCTCTTATCAACCCTCCTCACTTGTTGACAAACCCAGACATAAACGGGGCCACTCCACTCTGACAGCTGCGGAATAAACGCATGGGGCTTCGGGGTTACCAGACAAGCCCCCTTTGTCAAGAGGCAGATAAGGCAATAATTAGCAGTGATAATGAACAAGAGCTCACATTTATGGAATGCCTTCAGCGTGGAAGGCACAGCCTCATAAAGGCTGGCGTGAGGGGAATGAGGTCACCTCCAGGAAACCCGGATGTTTCCTGGGGAAGGCGGAGGGAGCCGTGGACAGAGAGCCCCGGCCGGGCAGCCGACGTTCCCACTTGGACACCTCCAAAGTGGTCAGGCGTTTCTTCTGTCTGGGGCAATGACTTTCTCCTTCCTGTCCTGCAAACTGGGTTGTGGGGTGGGGTGGGGACGCCGCACCTAGCCGGGTTCAGGGCTGCCTCCTGGCTCTCTGTTCACAGGCTCAGGGATCACACCGATGGTGCTTTGGGGGAAACCGTCTGTGATGCCAGGGAGTGCAAAGGGAGCAAAGCCCAGCGGGAGTGATCTCTGAGTGGAGCCAGGAGGAAGCCCTGAGCACTGCCCGGAGCTCGTCCCCTGCCACAGATAAGGCCACTAATGTCTTTGGAAAGGAACCAGAAAAGCCATATTCTTGAAGAAACCAATTTAGATGCCAACCAGACCCTAAATACACTATGTGGTCTAAGCGAATGTATTTATTTCCATAGAAAGTTTATATATATATATATATATATATATATATATATATATATGCCGGTAAAGAAACTGAGGGAGAGATTTTTTTTTTTTAAGAATTCTCAGTCATGCCTAAAACACGAGATGATTCAAACACACACACCTGCAAGAAGAAAAACCGGCGAGAAGAATACTCCACTCTGGGCTGATGTGTCTGGGATCTGCCTCCAGAGGTGAGGAACGCAGAGAGACTTCACCAAAGAGCAAAGCTTCTCCACGGTGAAATAACACCATCATCCAAACGAGAGGTCATCCCACAGAAGGGGAGAAGAGATTTGCAAATCGTAGGTCTGACAAGGGGTTCATACCCCCAAATACACGGAGAAGTTGTAGAACTCGACCACTGAAAACAAACATCCCAGCCGAGGAAATGGTCAAAAGTTCTGCACAGTTACCGCTGCAGAGAAGATCTACAGATGGCCAAGAGACACACGGAATGTTCACGTGACGGATTGTTAGGGAGATGCAGGTTCAACCCACAATGATTTATCACCTCGCATCTGTGAGAGGGGCTTCTACCGGAAAAAAAAAAAGACAAGAAACAAGTGTTGGCAAGGATGGGCAAAGGATTCCTACATGGTGCAGTGGGACAGTCATTAAGGAGACAGCACGGAGACACCTCAAGAACGAGGAACATAACCCCTGTGGTCCCACGAACCCACATCCAAGCAGTGATTTGAGCAAGACAGGAATGCTCCTCTAAACAGACAGGTATGTCTTCATGTTCACCGCAGCACTACTCACAGCTGTCAAGATCTGGAAGCAACCTCGGTCCCGGGTCAACAGGTGAGTGGACACACACACACACACACACACACACACACACACACACACACAGAGGAATCATCTTGGCTGGCGACTCCAGAGGGCTGGTTCTGGATGTCTGCCTCATATTTCCTCCTGAAGGTTTCCAGAGGACTGGAGGTGTGGCCGTTTTATCTCATGTGGAATAATAAACAGTGTGTGTGTCTGTGTGTGTTGTGGGGGCAGAGAAGGAGGAAAACCACAACTAGAGCATTTGTCCTTTTCCTTCGAGATAGTGCTTGAAAAGCTCAGACTAAGAAAAAAAAATAATGCCAAGCTGGTCCAGGTTAGGAAATATTTTTGGAGTCTGTGTGTGTGTGTGTGTGTATTTCTTTTCATCAATTCGGAACTTTAAAAAAAATCTCTTATTATAACACCGTGATTTGCAAAGTTGTTCATAATACAGCTGTTTCACACATTCAATGTTGCAACCCACCGGTCCCACCGTCACCGTGACCTTCCCTCCACCAATGTCCCCCGTTCCCGACCTCCTCCCTAAGCCCGCCCCGTGGCGGGTACAAACAACTTGACTTCAGATTGCTTGTGACAATAAGAGGGGAAATGGAATGATTAGGGAACAGATCGGGAAGCGTCGATTTGGGATGGTCGTCACCTCTCACAAAGTTACTGTCTGAAGTTATTGTCTGAGGAGTTACTGAGCTGGCTGGTGCTAGCTGAGCCTCCCGGACCATTCTCACTCCTTGAGCTTGGCGGTCTTGATGGGCGCAATCGTCCCATCAAGTCTGCTGTGCTCCTACTGGACTGGCAGTGCTCTGGAAGTGGGAGGCGCAAACAACTTGACTTCAGATTGCTTGTTACAGTAAGAGGGAAAATGGAATGATCAGGGGAGAGATTGGGAAGAGTCACTTTGGGATGGCCGTCGCCTCTCACCATGTGGCCGCATATGTGGCCATGCGCTCCAGGAACTGTGGCACTGGGACAATTTGGCTGCCGGTGGCTTGCCGGGTGCAGTTGTGGGGCTGGGCCAATTCCATGCCGGAGGCTGTCAGGTGCAGGTGGGGGCTGCTGAGGCAAGGCCAAGAAGGCCACAGGGTTTCCAGTCAGGAGACTGAGCTACCTCAGATGACTTGGCAGTTTGTTGGCTTGATGAAGGAAGTGCTTTCTTACCCGTATTCTGAATCACTCCATGTGCTTTTCAGAAGCAACCAATTCTCAGGACTCCCGATGGCCCGAAACAAGGCCATTTAATGAGGAGGCCTGGGAAGTCATCATTTTATAGAGAGAGAGTCTCCCCACAAGTGCTCTTAAGGAGCAAGCCACATTTGGGGGTCTTGAATTTGAGGCATTTTTGTTTGTTTGGGGACCAAATTTAGTTGAGCTCAGGGGCTACTCCTGGGGCGGAGGGGGTCACCCTTG